>NC_080023.1:163214552-163839552 GCF_030020395.1 Manis pentadactyla | reverse complement strand
ATCCTCTAGTTGTCCAAACATTTCTGAACCATGGAACCATTTCATTAAATGTTTCATTCAGAATTCAAAATGGAGCTTCTCTGGTGTGGAATTGGGGAGGCTAAGAGCCTGGTCCTCTTGAACACCCACATTGGCCTCAGAATGAAAGCAGAGGCATCTTTCCTGATTCCTAGGTCTCTAGCGAATTATGTGTGATGATCGCTGAACAAGTAAGTCATGTGCCTCCACGTCTGAGAAGAGGAGGTGGGGAGCCAGCATAAGGACTTGCTGCCCAGATCAGAGTCATTTCTCAGGTCTGTGGCCAGGACAGGTCTGTTTCCACCATTTCCATGCCTACCATTTACTCCACATGGGCCCAGACTCACGAACCAGTCATCAGAGAGTACTGGACAGCTTGGAACAGAGCTTTGTCCTGACTCTCCAGCCACACCCTTGCATCCTGGAACAGCCAGTTACATATTCCTCATTCATTTCAGTTTGTTCCACACAGCTGAAGAATGCCTAGCACATAGAAGCATTCAATCCCTTTCACATGGTAGTCTATACTCAACAGGTATAACAATAACAATAGTTCAAATTGAGATGTAATAATAGTAATTACAATAATAAATATTTACATAGCACTTCCTATGTGCCAGACACTCAGCACTTTACAGATATTAACCTCACTTAATTCTCACAACACATAAAGGAGATGCTATCATCACCACATTGGACAGATGAAGAAACTGAAGCACAGAAAATTTAATAATTTACCCCAAGCCACGAGGCTAGCAGGTGGCAATTTGAGCCCAGGCAGTCTGGCTCCAGTGTCTGAGCTGCTAACCACAAAGTTATATAGCCCCTTAGATGCTATTAGAAGGGGTAGGAAGTGTAGCTTTTTTAAAAAATGAAGATTAGGTGTCGGGCAGACTAGATTTTAATCACTTAGTTGCGTGTGATGCAGGGAGACTTACGTAACAACTCTGAATGTCAAATTCCCTATTTATAAAATGAGGATAATACTTTCCCTTTATGGGTTATTGCAAGGGTTAAAAGGGAGAAAACAAAGCAACCAGCATCCTACCCATTGCATAGAAGAGCTTTAAATGAAAACATATTTTCTTCTTTACAGTTTCATCCTTAGGCTAGAGGCACGTGAGTCAGAAAAGAGAGCAGGCATCATTCTTGCACGTAAGCATCTCATAATCTTTTTAGGAACAAGAGAAATCATCCAAGAAGCAATCAGAAAAGTTCCAAGATACTTTCAAGAAAGAATGGAATTAATCGCAGTCAAATGTAAGTAAAATCAGTACAGTTTACTTGGCTAAGCTCTGGGCCTTTGCATATACTGTTCCCCTTCTCTTTCTTCTGCTGGTTCACTCCTGTTTTACCTTCAGGTTTCAGCTTAGATATCAGTCCATTCTTCTGGGGTCAAGAGGTCCCTCACCCTGACACTCCTCCTAAGTCCCTTTGTGTTCCCACAGTGCCCCAGTCATCCATATCATGGTGCTCTGTGTTTGACTGCTTCTGGCTTGTCTGTCTTCCCACCAGACTGGCTCTCTCCAGGACCTGAAGCCGTTTTACTCTCCTATATTCCCCCAGTGCCTAGCAGAATGCCTTGTGTACCATAATTCCCCAGGGAAGGTTTGTTGAAGAAATGAACATGTGACCAGTAAATGAATAAATGCAGAAAGCTTCCATTTAATTCTAACAACAGATGAACCATATGAGAGACAAGATCCGCTCTGGGTGTCCATATCCCCCTTTATAAAATGGGACAAAATAAGGCAATGGTTTCCATACTCTGACTGACCTAGATACCCAAAATCACATAAGAAATTTAGTAAAAAATAAAATATTCTTGGAACTTATTCCAGGAGATTCTGATTCACCAGGTCTGGAGTGGAGCCCCAAAATATGTTTGTTCAAGAAAGTTTCCCATATGCAGCCAGTTTTGTGAACCATTGAACCACAGGGGTTGAAACTGAATTGAGGTAGGATGGGAAGATGATGTAGAGAAAGGAGAAAAGGGAAAAAGGTGGGGGAGGCTGTGTTTTGGGGATGGGAACAGCCATTCTGACAGCCAGCACAGTCCCAAAGCCAGCCAGTCTAGTGTCCACCAACTTTGGGCCCATCAATCCATCAATGAAATGAAGTACCTTTTCTCTTTCATTAGCTCATAGAATCTTCACAACAACCAAGGCTCATTTGATGAATGAAGAAATTGAAGATTAGAGAGCTAAGGCAAGTGCTCACCATTGCACAGCTTTAAGTGAGAAAGCCACTTATCCAAAGTGACTCTGACAACAACCTCTGATAAGGCCTATGGCTGAGGCCATTGGTGAAAGGAACTAGACCTATACACCCAGGAAAGATCAGGCACATCTGGCCTTTAGAAACATATGCTGCCCTGATGGAGGACTGTTAACCAGTGTCCAAATTGCGCCCTCTCTTTTTACCTGTTCTGTCCTGAACACCTGCAAGTGCTGCTTTTCCAGCCCAGCCTATCACATACTCCATCCACCCATCCATCTGTCTTTTTATCTTTCCACCCTCATCACCTCATTTATCCATACATCCACCCGCCCATCTAGCCAGTTACTTATTCATCCACTTATCACATTCATCCACACATCTCTCCATCCATCCCACCCATCTGTCACATCTACTTATCCATTAATCTATCATCTGCCATGCCCACCCATCCATCCATCTACCCACCCACCCATCTTCCCAGTTTTACACTCATTCATTGATCTTATCCATCCATCTCTCCATCCAGTCCATTCCCATCCACCCATCTGCCCACCAACCCATCATGTCCATTCATCAAACCATCTACTTATCCACCCACCCAGACATCTCCTCATTCATCCATCCATCTTCCCATTCATTCATTCATTAAATAAACTTCCATCAATGTCAACATAGAGTCAGACCCTGTGGTAGCCTGGAGTTTAACAAAAAGAATCAGACAAATACAGACCTTGCCCTCAAAGAGATTTGAGGTGCTTACAAAAATAACAAGTTCCTGAAGAGCCAAAATAATAATCCAGAGAAGCTTGTTGAAAGGAAAACAAGGGTAGGAAAATAACAAAGCTATGAGTCAGGTGAGACACAGATACGCATGCTATAGCATCTCACCCTCACAATTGCTAAGGCAGCTCCAGATTTGCCTCCCTAGCTAGAGTCTGGCACCCAAAGCAATACTGCCACAGAAGAGTCACAGGATACTCAGTTGTGGCAGACGCTGCCCAGTAGCCTGCTTCCTTATGACACGGTGGAGTTATATTTACCCAGGGCACATCTGGAAATGTCTGGAGACATTTTTGGTTGGCACAACTGATGGGGAGGGATGCTCCTGGCATTTAGTGACTCAAAGCCAGGAAGGCTGCTAAACATCTTACTAAGCACAGGACAGCCCACCACAGCAGAGAATCATCCAAGCCAAGGTGTCAATAATGCCAAAACTGAGAAGTTTTTTTATTAGAGAACATCAGTTTTGTTTGGAGCAGCATTGTGCCAAACCTCAAGAAAAGAACATTGTCAGTCTAAGTCAGTCTTGGATTTCCCATTTCTTTCTGTAAGACACTTGATTTCCCAGTGTTCCTGAACTAGGGAAGTCTGCTGGGAGATGTCTAGAGAAAAATTGCTTTTTGATTACAAAACAAGTGCTTTGAGAATATTCCTCCCAGCTTCAGCCACCTAAGTGCAGGCCTGATGCCTGAGGCTGTGACAGCTACCATGGGTCTGTAATGGAACGAATACAAGGACCAAGAGCCAACATAGTGGGCATGGCAGAGAAGAAGGAAGGGAAGAGCATGGATCTGGCTGGCATTGTTAGCCACTGTCATGTTTCTTAAAACCTTCCTCAGTTCATTCATCCACCAATTCTTATTGAGCATTTATTCTGTGCCAGTCACTGTGGGAGTGGGCAAGACTGAACAAACCATTGAAGTCCCTGACCTCATAGAGCTTATGGTCTAGTGGGGGGAGACAAACACCACAACACACGCGGACAACTGATCAGAGCAATGATGAGAACTGCAGTGCAGAACCCAGTGGGTCGGGAACGCGTTGCCAGGCTGGCGGAAGGTCAAGTTTACCCAATATCACTACACCAAAGGTCAACTCATTATAGACTGTCCTACTAAAGTTTAAAAATGTGAGCAGCTGGGATTTATTGCATGCTTACTGGTGCCAGGCACTTCTCTAAGCACTCTTGCATTAATTTACTTGATGCTGGCCACAACCTTGCCCTCTATCGCCTCTCCTGAGGCTGTCCGCCCAGCCATATCTGCAGCTTAGCCAAGAGGGTCAGCACAGATGGATGCTATCAGGCCAAGAATCAGATGATTTTGTTTTTCAAACAATCCTTAGTTTTAGTTTTAGCTTCTCTCCTTGGAGATAACATATTATTTATCTGTAGCAACTGTTGTGAGAATTAAGTGAATAGGCATAGATTATCCATCCATCCAACCATCCAGCAAAGGCCTGTTGAATGCTTGCTATGCGATGAGCACAGCGCGGAAGTTGGGATGAAGGGACGAGAGGACATCCTATGAAGTAGACAGACGCAGGAGACAGAGAGACGCTGTCAGGTTATGTCATTATTCAATTAATCTTTGGGAGGAACTCTGTGGGGCCTTCTGTTTACCTCTAGCCTAGGCTGGCGGCCTGGGCTGTCCTTCCTCAAAAGCTATCTGGCTCCTTTGGCAGACAATGAATCTTCCTCTGGCCAAAGGGTCAACCGAGTTTTACAATTGTGTTTAACCTTGGATGAAGCACCTGAGGCAAGCCCACCCCTTTACCTGTGCTATCTCTTTTAATCACACTGCCTGTTGTGAGATAGGTCCTGTTGTTGTCTCCACTTTACAGATGAGGAAATAGATTCAGAGAGGGGAAGTGACTTGCCCAAGGTCACACAGCTGGTATGGGGAATGTGTCCCCAGGCCATTTTTAGTTCTTCAGCCTCTGCTGTTTCCACTGCCTCACAGATGCCTGCTTGATGGTCTGTCAAAGAAGGAAGGTTCCTGGGACCAGCCAGGACACCAGTACCTGGTTCCTTGAGACCATCTGTCCTCAGGTAATGAGGATAATAACTGATACTGACTGCATCCTTACAATGCACATACACCCTTGCTTTCCTTTGGTCCTCCCTGAAGGCCCTAAGATACCCTATCCTCACTTCAGAGAGAAGGCAGCCAACACACAGAAGTGCCGAATAATTTGTCTAAAGTCGCAGAACAAGAACAGAGATCTACTGGATGCCAGAGGCCAAGCTCTGTGTGCACATGCGATTTCAATCAACTTATAAAATGCACCTACTTTTTAAAAATCCAAAATGTGCAAAAAAAATATAAACAAAAAAATTATGCAAAGCAAAAACAAAAACATTTTCTTGGATCTCCCTCCTCAGAACTCTGTTAACCGGTCTCTTTTCCCTTCCACTAGTTTTCTATGCAAATACAAATGTGTGTACATATGTATGGGTATATCCGTTCTCTTATCAGGAATGTAATATGCTATACACAGTCCTTCAGCTTTTTCTTTTCACTTAATGTAACTTGGAAGTCCTTCCCTATCTGCACACAGGTCTGCAGTTTTTCTCTTCAACAGTGGGATAGCATTCCATCCTAGAGATGCATCATGCTTCATTTACCCATCCTCCACTGCGGGACATTCGGGTTCTTCCAATTTTGGAGTCACCCTGACCAGTAGCCCTGAGCCCTTCACCATCAGTAACACGCTCTCCCTGAACCTCGTCTCCAAGTTTCACACAAAGCACAAGAGCATTTCATTTTCCAACGTTTCATGCTCTGATTGCTTTCCATGGCTTCCCCTTGGTGAATTATTCAGAGCTGATGGCCCTCCACGGAGGGGCTGCCAACCCTCCCCTTGGGTCCCATTCCCCCTAGACAGGAGCCAGCCCAGTGCTAGGCCCAGCAAGGCTGGCTACAGGCTTCAGCTTGTCCCCAGGGCAAAGTGGGAATGATGCTTCCAGCCCCACCCTCTGTGGAATTTCCGAAGGCCCCTTGAGATGCATCTGCAGGCAAGCGGGTCTGTCTTAGCAGGCAGCATGAGCCAGGCCCCTGCTCTGGGATTACTGCAGCCCCTCCCATACTCAATCTGCCATGCTCCTGTTTAGGGAGCTCAGTGAAAAGAGTCCCATGTCTTCCCTGAGCTTCCCATCATCCTAGAGGAGCCGTTCCAGGGTCTCAGGGGCCCTTGGAAGCACACAGGGGGTTGTCCCATGGCCTCCCAAACTTGACCATGGTCCTGCCTGTCCAGTCCCCCGCCAGCTCCAGTCGCTGGCCCCACTCACCATAGGGACTCTCCACTGGAGCCCCGAGGGGCGCGTTCACACTGACCATGGCGGAGCCCACTCAGCTGGAGACACGGGGGCATGGAGGAGCCGGGCCCCACACAGAGCAGCAGCTGGGCCACCGGGAGCCAGTCCGGGAAGGCAGTGAGTACAGCCAGCTGCCACCGCCTGGTTATCTTATTGATTCTTCTAATCACCCAAGGTGGGTGGATACGTTAAAGAGTAACCAGTCACTTAGGGAACCTGCAGCTGAGGACTGTCACTGTTGCCATGGCAATAGCAACCTGGCCAGACCCGAGGTCCACTAGGGCCCCAGTCCTACATGTAGTTGGGGGCACCTAGAGCCAGATGTAGGGGGCACCAGCACCCCCTCCACACACACCCACAACTTGAGGTAAGGGACTGGCCAGGAGGGGATGGGGAGGTGAGAGTCCAACCTGGGTTGGGTTTTATGGCTCTGCAGAATGGGTGCGGCATGAGGTGGGAGGCAGAGGGAGAGGAGAAAAGGAGGAAGGTGGTGGACCGTACTTACTGAGCGCCTACTGTATACCAGGCCCTGTGCTAGACTCCAATGATACAGAAGTGAGCAAAGCAGACATCACCCCATCCCCTGTGGAACTTGTGGACTAATGGGGCAGATGGGCATTAATCAGATAATATTAAAGATACCATTCAAAGATAAGATTACCAACTGGTGAGTGTTATGAGGGATGGAGAAACACAGGCTTGATTCCAGACCCCTGGGCCAAAGGCTCTCTGCCTGGCCCCCAACCCCACTGCTGAAATCTGCATTCTGGTCTCTGCATCAGAGCCATCCTGCATTTTAGCTCTCTTGTAATACTGGACGCTTGCTGCCTGGCTTTTGGGGGAACAGTCCCATTTCTCTTGTCCCAACACTGGATCTTGAGGCCTTATTTGGGATTCCGAAATCAAGGTCTTCATCATGTTGAAGGGCTCAAAAGAGAAGCAGTAAAACCGGGGACTCGGCAGAGTCAGAAAAGCCCAGCTCCACCATTGTCTTGCGGTACAGATTTCGGCAAATCATGCCATCGCCTGACAGTAATAGCTCCCGCTGACGTTGCTCCACTTTTAAGACAGCTAACTGTCCACAAGAGCTAAGAAGCCTCCCTGTCCAGTCTCTTCCTTCCAGGACGCTTGCTCAGCCACCTCAGGGTGCCTTCCAGGCCCCTCCTGATGGACACTGGGGTTGTTTCCAGGGCTTCGATCCTTCTCTTCTCACCTGACCTGTCTCACTTTCCCGTCTTCTCTTCCTCCCACCCAGTTTAAAGCCGCAGTCTGTTATCTTTGTTTTTCTCATTGCTTCTCTCTCAGTTCCTTTCTTTCAACCATCTGACAAACATCCAAGCCTGGATGAACCTAAGCATCTTGCTGTCTTCACGCCTACATGCTGGCAGCCAGAAAAATCGCTTAGAGGACAGATGGCGGCCACCATAGGTTCATGATCACTGCCTTCAACAGATCCCTCCCCACCGAAAACTTCTGCCCCGCCTCCCGCCTCTCTTCTCCTTGCTCTTCTGCTCTCTACCGCTATTTCAAACCTTTTCTCTCCCCAAACTCTTTCCATTTTCACCCTGAGGAGGATGAGACCTTACCTTCTTCATGGAGAAAAGAAGCCCTAAACCTGGCCCTGCCTGAGCTCCCCACCCGAATCCACCTGCCTTTGCACTTTGCTCACCCACTGGCATCTGCCCTTCCTACTACTTGGAGCCCCACATGACCACATGTGATTTCCCTTATATATGCAGCCTCTCCCTCCTTAGACTTTTAGATCAACTTTATTCAGGTATAATTTACATGTAATAAAATGTACCCTTTTTGATGTCCTTAATTAAGACACAGAACATTTCCATCACCACCAAAAGTTCCCTTCATTCCTCTGCAGTCAGTCCCCCAGCACCTCCTGCTCCATGCAACTGCTGATCTGCTGTCACTCTAGATTAGGTTTGTCTGTTCTAGAACGCATAGAAATAGAATCAGATGGCATTTACTCTTTTGTGTCTGGCTTCATTTGCTCAACATGCTTGTGAGATTCATCTGTGTTTGTGTCCTTTTTCCTTGCTGAGTAGTATTTCATTGGGTGGTTCTACTAAAATTTGCTCTCCTGTTCAGATATAGGAGTTATCTCCAGTTTGTGGCCATGGTGAACTAAGCTGCTGTGTATATTTGTGGGCAAGTCTTTGTGTAGACATATGTTTTCATTTCTCTTCGTTAAATTTCTAAGGCAAGAATTGCTGTTTGGTATATTGCATATATGCTTAATTCATAAGAAACTCCCAAACTATCATCCTAAGAGGTCAAACCATTTTTTATTCCTGCCAGCAGGGTAAGAGAGCACCTGTTTGCTCCACATTCTTATCGATGTTTGTTATTGTCAGTATTTTTAACTTCAACCAAATGGTGTGATCTTTCCTTTTGCTTTTGTTTGTTTTGAACTAGTTTTATGAGTGAAAAGAGTTCTACCTTCATGTGTTAAAAATGACAATCATACAAATAGCATATCATGAAAAATAAGCCTTCCCCTTGCCTTAAATCCTACATCTTATTCCTTTCAACTTTTAAACAAATTTTTACGTACATTTCCAGGAATTATACATATACCCACACATACACAAGGCTATGGATGGAATTGTGTGCTCCCAAATTGCATATGTTGAAGCCCTCCCTCACCCCAATGTGATTGTATTTGAAGATAAGAGCTTTACAGAAGTAGTGACGGCTAAATGGGGTCATAAGGGTGGGGCCCTGAGCCTATGGAATTAGTGTTCTTACAAGAAGAGACACCAGAGAGTCCACTCTCTTTCCCTGCCATGCGAGGACACAGTGAGAAAGTTGCTGTCTGCAAGCCAGGAACCTATGTTGGTTACCAGAACGCATCTATTCTGGTGCCCTGATCTTGGACTTTCTGCCTCCAGAATTATGAGAAAATAATTTTCTTTTGCTTGAGCCACCCAGTCTAAGGTATTCTGTTACGGTTGCCTGTGACTCATATGTACACACAGATGTAAATGCATATAGATACGCAGGAATATATTAAACACACTCTTCTGCCACTTGCTCTTTTCCCCCTTAGTATCTAAGGGCCATCTCCCTACCAGCGTACCTACCTCATCTCTTGAGTAGCTACATAGCATTCCATTGTGTGGATGCCCCATAAGTGATTTTACTAGTGTCTCATTGCTAGACACTTAGGTTATTTCCAAGCTTTCGTTACCACAGTGAATGTCTTTGTACACTGACATCTCTTCCTTTAAAAGACCTCTTCCCTTGGCATCCAGACACTATAGGCCTGGTTTTCGTCCTTCTTGATTGTTCTTTTCTTCTCTCTCTCTCTCAACATTTTATGCTTCTCTATCCTTAAATACTTGAGTTTCTTGGGGCTTAGTTCTAGATTTACTTCTTTTTTTTTTTTTTCTCCTTCTCTATTATCTCTCCATAATCTCATTCATTACCATGCCTTCTACGGCTACTCCCAATCACATATTTCTAACCTAAATTTCTGCTCTGGAGACCAGAGTCATATATCCAACTGCCTTCTACATATTTCCATTTATTTTTCAAATTCATCTAAAATAAATAGGCCCATAATCACACTCTTGCGCTTTATTTCCACCAGAACTCCTTCCCCTGCACTCCCCATCTTGATAAACTGATGCCCTCATCCACTTCGACTTCATCTCCTTCACACCCTCTCCCAGTCACTACAAAGCCCCCTTGATTCCACTTTTTAAACATCTCAAAAATGTATCCATTTTTCTCGGCTTCCAGGATCATCATCTTGATCTAAGCCACCCTTTTTTCTCACCTGGATCACTGACATAGCCTTTTTCCTGGGTCCCAGCAACCGCCCTGGCCCTGTCAAATCTATTCCCCATGAATACGGCTGGAATTATCTTTCAAATGCAAATCTGACATGTCATTCCGCTGTTAGAATATTGCTGTACCTCTTCATTGTCCTCAAGTGAAGTTCCAAGACTGTTCATGACCTGGCCCCTGCCTCCCTTCCCAGGGTCATTTCATGCCCTTCCCCCCCCACACACACACAGCAGGTCTTCTTTTAGTTCTGATATGATCCCCAGCTTTCCAGCAACATTTTCATCACTGCCTCAGAGCCTGACCAGCTTCCCTTCATTAAAACACAGCCCTCTGCAGGAAGACCCATGTGACTACCCATTCTGGTTTAGCCTGCACTCAGAATTCCCTGTTCTTCTCCAGGGGGCATTTACTTCCATTATAATAAAGTATTTGTATTCGTCTTCTGTTGTACTCCTGACTAGTCCTTCTAGAATTACAAGCTCTGGGAACACAGGAACGTTATAGATCTCAGAGGTGGATAAGCTTTTTCTGTAAAGGACCACACTGTAAATATTTTAGGCTTTAGGTGTACAGACCCTTGCAGCTACTCATGTCTTCTGTGGAAGCCTGAAAGCAGCGATAGACAATGTATAAACAAATGAGCATGGCTGTGTTCCAATAAAACTTTATTTACAAAAACAGTAGTGGGCCAGATTTGGTTTATAGGCTATAGTTTGCCCACCCTGATCTATATATTAATGACCATTATGCTCAGAGTGGCACTTTTATAGCACTTACTATTCCAGGGGTTTTCCTTGTATTCATTCATTTAATGCTTCAAATGATATCATGAGACAGATACTATTAGTTTCTGCATTTACAGGTGGGACTGAAGCCCTGAGAGCTTGCAGTAACTTATCCAGAGACACTCAGCCACCAAGTTAAATATGTATCTGGGTGGCCTGGTTCCAGAGCCTGTGCTCTTAACCCTCCTGGTTGGTGAATGTATGAACAAATGAGCTATCAAATAAGATTGGTGCTATGTAAATCTTCAAAAAGTATAAAATACTACAGAGGTTTGAAAGTTGTTACAGATTAATTGCCGCAAAAACTTCCCTTTCACTTGGAACAGCAGCTTAACAAGCCGGGTCCTCTGGGCAACCCCATTCACCCCCAGGTCTGCAGGCCGCGGCGTGGCCAGGATGAGTGTGGCCAACTTGCTCATTTCTCCTTTGGTATGGGATTGTCTCAAAGGCAGGTCAGAAATGGGGAACTCAGGAGGTCATTTGGAGTCCCCACCCTACAATGGCACGTTTTGCTTAATTGTCTCTGCCTTAGACCAATCCCTGAGTCTCTCCCTTCTTGGCTGAGAGGCGAGAGTGAATGGGTTAAGACATTGGGCTTGTGGATCATATAAACATATTCAAATCCAGCTTCTTAGGCTCAGTTTTTACATCTGTAAAACAGGGATAGGAAAGGTATCTATCACTTAAGAAAATTGACGCTTCAATGACATTAAGGGTATACCAAACAGTTTATAAGGGCCGGTGGTGGTTGTTCTCACTATCCTGGTATCCAGGGCACAGGAAGGCCATGAGGGGCAGTCAGACTACACAGGCTTTGGGTCAGATGAAACTGAGTTCAAATTCCACATCTGCTCCTTACTAGCCATGGATCTTATGCACACCACTTAGTTCAGGAGTTCACATGCCCCTTAAATTTCTGGGACAATTTGGGACATTGACATAGGGCTGGCAAGCCTTTGTTCCCCCCCATATAAAGACATTAAGAACTTTAAAAAAAAATCTAACATTTATTATTACCATTGTTTTATAAATGATAGCACATTTTAATACCCTCCAATAAAATAAGAAGGATACAATTCAAGAATAAGGAACTTAACAACAGTGTCCTTGTTTCTCTTATTTTATACCATTTGGAAATGGACACTCACCCTATCCTTCATTTTTCTCATGTGTAAAAGGGAGTGATGACACATATTCACACACGTGTGCGCTGGTCTGGACACCACGCCTGGTGCCAGGTGGGAGCTGAGGGGCCATTAGCCCCCTTTCCTGGTCTTCCTCTGGAGCTGGTTTCCCCCTCATTTCATCTCCCCCTGCCTAATTCCCTTCCCTCCTCTTTGACCCTCCTGGGAGTAGAGTGAGGAAGGGAGGGACCAGAAAGAGCCACTGCGTCAGATCTCAAAGGACTTTATTGCGGCGGGGGTTGCGGTGGGGAGGGTCGGGGGTGCTGACGAGCACAGGCCATGGCTTACATGGCTTAGGTGCAAATAACCGGACGGAGAGAGCTCACTCCATCCAGGACACTGCAAGGACTCTGGGAAAGGGGCTGTTCTCCGTCCAGGTCTGTTGCGTGGAGGCTCTCCAGCCAGGCAGGGAGTTGGCCCCAGCAGGAGGGCAATGTCTGAGGGAGAGATTTTACTATCTCTGGAGACAAAAGGACTTTTGTGTGTTATGATATCTGGGTGGGGTGGGGTGAGGTGGGGAGAGGGAAATGGTTTCTGGGAACGAGAGAGATTCTACGAAGAAAGGAAGTGGGGTGGGGGTGGGGGAGCAGGCGGGGGAAACAAGCAGAAGAAAGAGAGGCCAAGGTGGGGAGACCGAGTGACAGAGAGAGAAGACAGGCCCAGAAAGGGGGGTCCCCAGCTGTGGTTTTGACTCGGTCCCCCCAGAGAGGGGTTGAACAGCCTGCAGGGGGTGTCCGAGCCTGAGCTGCAACCTGGGTGCTGGCGCAGACAAGCTGCCGGCGCTCAGGAGCTCACACCCCGTGGCTGAGCCTCGGTGTCCCCATCTGTAAAGGGGGTCCTGTTCCCTGTGGTGGCTCCAGCAACCTGCAGTGGGAGTGGGGTGTCCACAAGCCAATGTCAGTGATTTTTTAAAAGCTTGGACTTGAAATGCATCCAACTCAGGGAAGGAACCCCAGGTCCTCCAAGGCTCCCAGAAGCTGGTCGTCTGTTACCGGATGAATGGAGGTGGGCTTCAGACTAAAGATGATTTAATAAATACTTTTCATTGGATGACAAAGCCTTGTAGCTTTGAAACTTAAGAGTCCCCAAAACTGCTGCTGCCTTTGTTCCCCCGGGCCTGGCTCTCTGAGAACTGAGTCTGTTACGGAGGCAGAGGTCCACAGAAAAAGGCCTGAGAAAAGAAAAGCGTAACTGAGGAAGGAAGAAAAGGAAGGAGGTTGTATTCTTCTGACAGATGCTGGGCATTTAGGAAATGGAAGCAGGAGGGAAAATTCAGATCGACAGAGTGAGCCCGGTTCCTGTCGGTTAAAAAAAAGACAATTACTCCCTGGCCTGGTCTTTGGGGAGGGGCCCGGAGGAGGGCAGGCCCGGCTGGTAGCCCACCCGAGCCCAGGGAAAATTCAGAACCGCAGAAGCCTGTTGGATCTGAGCCCAGAGAAGCACATGTTGCTATTGCAGCTGCCTTGGTAGCTGGGGGGGCAGGCGGAACATGGCCTCCCCATCTTGTAAGGAGCCTCGCCAATCCAGTTGCCCCTGGAAGAGAAAAGGTCCCAGGGAGATGGGGTTGGGAGACAGAGGAGGGTTACATGAGCAACCGGCACCCAGGTTTCCAAATCTCAGCGCCACCACTGACTGGGCACGTCCCAACTGCAAACCTCGGTTTCTTCCTCTGTAAAACCAAGAGGCTTCCCTCTCTCCCAGGGACGCTGCCGAGATGAAATAATGGAGCCCTGTGTGCGTGCACCTAGCACCATGCCTGGCAAATGACTCCCCAGTAAGTGTTGATTTTCTTATTCCCTCCACCCCCACCTCCCCTATTCCCCACTCAGGCATATCTGAGTTCTGGTTCTGGATTCTGCCACCTGCCAACTGGTGACAGGATAAACCACCTCATCTCCTGAGCCTTGATTTTATCCTGTGAAAAAATAAAGGAAATGGTGTCCATAAAAATGATGTGAAAACACCTTAACTTTTAATAGTGCTGTGCAAAGAGAGCCGAAATATATGGATGGTGAATGTAATTCAGTCACGGGGGCAAGGGCTTACGAAGCCTTGTCGTGCTCACTGCTATTCATTTTTTCCACGGCCTGATCCCAGATCCTTCCTACCTGCTCCTGAACGAATCCTCTCAACAGGACGTGGCTTTTTTTCAGGGAAGGACAGGGAGTTACCGCTTAGTGGTTATGGAGTTTCTCTTTCAGATAATGAAAATGTTTAAGAAATAGGATGATGGTTATACATTGTGAATGTAATTAATGCCACTGAGCTGTACAGTTAAAAATGGTTAAAATACCAAAGTATGTTATATGTATTTTACAACTGTTTTTAAAAAATCTACCAAATCTACTGTTTTGGTAATCTGCCAAAACTCGTTGAATTGTACACTTCCAGTGGGTGAGTTGTACGGTATGTGAATTGTATTTCATTAAAACTGTTTAGAAAAAAAAAAAACACCTTTGTCCTATTCTCCTGCTCAAGAACTTTTAGTGGCTCCCCATTGCCTATTCAGGGATTGACAATTTTTAATGTAAAGGGCCAGATAGTAAATATTTTAGGCTTTCAGTCCAAATGTCTCTACAGTTTGAAGGCAGCCCTAGATAATATGTAAACGGATGGCACGACTGTATTTCAATAAAACTTTACTTACAAGAAGAAGCAGCAGGCCTAAGTATGGCCCTGGGCCACATTTGCTGAGCCCTGGCTTGTAGAATCACATCTACAGCTTTTGGTCAGGTCTCTAGACCAGCTGGCAGGTCCAGATTACATAGCTCACCTCCCCACAACTCTCTTCTCCATCCCAGCCCACAGATGTCTCTTTTTCTCCTTCTTTCTTCCTCAGGGTCTAAAGTCATTCCTCTGGCTCTTGCTTGTGGCTGCCTAATGATCTTACCACTGGCCTGGAGTGTTAGTTATTTTTGCCAGTCCCACTGCCTTATTTTCTCACACTTCAAATGAATATTCTCTGTGGGCAGCAATGGAATCTTTTTTCTCCAACAATGATTGTTGAATGACTGGAAATAAAGTTAGTCAAAGTGCCTGGAAAAGTTTGCATTTCTGGTTTCATGCAGGACTCATTCATTCATTCAACACTTCCACACACTTCCAGAGCATCTGTTGGGCCTCAGGATTTGTACCTGATGTTGTGAGTCCTCTGAAGTTTGGGGACAGGGAAAGTGAATGGTGGAAACACTTGGGGTGATGGAATCAAAGTCATTCTTTTTTTGTTTAATTTAACCACTTGGAAAAAAAAGTTCTACTGCTTTAAAAAAGCCAAAGGGTTGAAATCACTGTAGTAGAATATAGAAATGAGTCAGTCTATATCCCACCCTCAAGGAGTTTCTAACCTACTTATAATCATGGCCACCACTTATTTAGCATGTACCATGGGCAACTATGACTATGATCCTCTGTGAACCAGGTAGCATTAGCCCTATTTCAGAAGAGGAGACTGAGATCCATAGAGATGAAGTGACTTATCTAAAATCCTCATGGGTTTTAGATAAGTGGGTTAGGGCTGAGAATAAAATCCAGACCTGGTAATAACAATAAGAACAACACATATTCTAAAATTAATATGAGCCCCGGGGTGTACCTGTATCAGCTCACATAATTCTCTCAACAGTTTATGAGCAGGTATTATTTTCTTCCCATTTTGCAGATGAAAAAAAAACAGGCAGGGAGAAGCTCAGTAAAATGTGAACTCTGACAGTCTTTACTCCAGAGCCTAAAATTCTTAATAACTATACTATTAATATTCAATGCCAGAAAAAAATTGATATATCAGCAAGTTGGAAAAGTCCCCTAAGCTGTTTGTAACAGAATTTGGTTTGTTGTATTTTTCCCTGTCTGATAAAGCTGGGTTATAATATGGTACTTTGTCATTAGATGTCACCATCTAACAAATAGCTTGAGAATTTGTGTTCAAGATACCAGTGACTTCAAGATTATCAGGATAGTATAGCTGACAGAAGGCAGGATTTGGAATCAAGGCTTTGTGTTTCAAACAGCTCTGCTACTTACTGGCTTTGTGACTTCTGGCAAATTACTTAACCTCTCTGATCCTCAATCTCTTAATATGTACAAAGGGAAAATGTATTCCCAGTATCCCTCCCTTTTTTTGTCTTCTTTCTCTCTTTTGTCTCTTCAATGAGATAATAAGGTGAAAGTATTTTGTAAATGGTCTAGGGCTACATGAGGGTAAAAGATGGTTATCATTTAATTTTGAAATTCTAAATATCATGTCTACTTAGAACCTTGTTTTTGTACGAGAATCTGTAATGTTCGCAAGTGTGTATACTCTGCGTGGATGGGAACAGCCATGCCCCTTGTTCTGCATTTCCAAGGGACTTGCGTATGAAGACCACTTGTGACCTCTGTCCCACCAAGCTGGTTGGAGAGTCTGGGAGAAGGAGCCAAGCACGCTCATGCTACTTTTCCTTTCTTTCCTCTGGGCTCTGCATGCCTGCAGGGAACATGTGCTCATGGTTCTTGGTCTCTCTGTTTCTTGTGATAGGCTTATGCGGCTGGCACTGCACTCGAAGGAAGAGGCCTGTGGTCATCTGGGGTTGCTGGTCAGTGGGTGTGCAAGGCTAATGCAAGAGTGAGGTATTTGCAAGCCCACTTGGCTGGCAGATCTAAACTACATTCTCCACTACTGACTTCTTCAGTGAGACTGCCTATCCACCTGACTTGGTCCTCTGTCTGTCTCCCAGTCAATTCAGAAAACTTGGGTAAAGAAAAAGGATTATGAATTGACTCTCAAACTGCCAAATTTTATGGTATTGAGCTTACTTAGAATGGAGGAAGGTCGAGTATCCTGTCTTCCTCTTCTTTGAATTCTGCTTGCTCTGCCCCAGGGTCCACCCTTCTTCCCAGAGCACCCTCTGCCTCAGGGCTGCACTTACTTAATGGCATAGTTGCAGACCAGGTATACTGCCTGGTGCCAAGTATCGCCCCAGACATTGATGCTGCCGCAGGTGTGGATGGCACAGCCCAGCCGACTGGAGGATGCCCACACCATCTGAGGAAGGACAAAAACAAAGGAGCTATAAGAAGGACTCAGTGGGGCCCAGGTTCCCTGGGCCTGGGGGCTCCTGGCCTAGGTACAAGGTGGGTGCATTAGGGGAGGTCTTCCTGATGGAGGCAGTCTGCCTCGTCCCAAGGTGAGGAGGTTGGAAGTACCTTGTACTATAATGTTTCTCAAACTTCGTTTTTTTTTCTACAACCAACTGTAAGGGATGAATTTTATATTGTTACTCTGTACACAAAACACACATGCACACACAGTTGGAACAAAAGGTTTATGAACCAATATTTAATCTTATCAAAAGTGATATATATGTCAATACTTGCTCTACTGTTTTATTACATTTCTTTCTTTTTTCCCTAGTGACCACTGTTTGAAAATTACTGTTGTATTGGAGGTTAAAAGACAAATTTTGGAGCCTTGGATCAGAATCTCAGTATCACTGGCTGTGTGACTTTGACCAAGTCACTTAACCACTCTGTGCTTCAGTCTCTTCTTTGGTAAAATGGATGTAATAATATCTCATGGAATGTCAGGAAGGTCATTTTATCTAGGCCTCACATTTCCTAGAAGGTTTCAAATTTGGATTTTTGACAGTAAGTCCAAACAAGTCCCACAGAGACTGAGATGGCTGGAAGAAGATACTTGTCATACAGCTTGAAGTTCTGTCCCATTTCTTGCAACATTATATTGCATGGCATTTTGATGTATGATAAGTGTTAACATATTCAATATTAGCATTCAAAATATACTACAGTTTTTGGCATTTCTTTTTTTTAAGACAGTGGGAAAATGCTAGAAAATGTT
The DNA here is from genome assembly GCF_030020395.1 of Manis pentadactyla. Classification (NCBI taxonomy): domain Eukaryota; kingdom Metazoa; phylum Chordata; class Mammalia; order Pholidota; family Manidae; genus Manis; species Manis pentadactyla. The sequence continues at coordinate 163,821,609 of NC_080023.1, read as the reverse complement.
TGGATCTGTTGCATCTGAAAGCACTCTTGAGCTGGTCAGTATCTCCAATTCAGGGTCAAGCAATCTGGTCCACCCACCTAAGACACTCAAAACAAGATCCAGTTCAACTCAATTCAATATGTACATAACTTTCCAGGAATATGCTTATTATGTAAAAGGAAGTCCATAGGGGCCTCTCTTCTATTTCTAATTTCTGTTCCACCACCTTCTTTTTCTTCTGAGCTACTGAGATGTGTTCTCCCACAGCCTCTAGTCCTGACCGAGGGGTACCTGGGTATAGTGGGAGCACACAGGGCCGCTGCAGCGCCAGGGGCAGTGCGGGTTACAGTCCCTCGGATCTGGAAACAAGTAGTGCTGCTTCTCCTCAGACCAAGACTGCATGAGATCCACCACTGAGCCATACCTGGGAAGGCAGAGAAGATGGGAGGCACTGAGTGGGAGAATGGGAAAGTCCCTCTGCCACCAGTTTGCTGGTTGCCCTAGTTGAATGAAGGGAGGGCAGAAGGTCACTCACCCGCCAGAATGGATGGAGAGGTTCTGGCCCACATATCTCATCAGCTGTGAGGGCCCATGGGCCCAGATGCACTGGGTGGCCCAGGCCTCAGCCGTCCTGGCCAGCCGCTCATCCCAGACCTAGGGCCAAAAAGGTCATGATGTTGTCCGGGGAAAACACCCACCATCATCCCAAAAGTATATGGAGGTTCACGTTTACCCGGTGCCATTGCTCCCCTACAAGGTCCACAGCAAGTCCACAAGGAGCAAGACCCACACTGGGTCTCTGGCTCCTCACCTGATGCCCTTGTGCCCTTGCTGGACTTCAAGCCTGGGGCTTGCTGCTCTGAGTGGGGTCCCAGGCTACCTGTCCAGGTGTTCATGGCTGTACCCAGAGGTGACCAAGCCCAGGATGACAAGAAGATGACTAAATTTTTATTATATTTATTGTGTTTTTCAAATGTGTTTCTTTCACATTAAAAAAAAAATGTGGTTCAAATAGGTGTTTTTGAATAGTGAAAACATGCACAGTTTAATAGGCAAGATGTCCGGAGGAGGAAAGGTAGAAAGTCATCTCTGTCTTACACTTGTCCCCGAGCCGTCCTGCCCCCTAGAGGCAACAATGACTATGAATTTCCTGTGTCCTCTTCCAGGAATGCTGTTTCTATGAAAGCATGTGTATATACAGATACATGGTTATATATATATTATACATGTAAAAAATTACCCTTAAGATAATATTATATATATAATTTTTTTGACAAATGGTACATGCCAGGCGTTCTATCAGACACCTAGCTCTTTTTACTTAACAAGTAGGTTATCCTAGTGATTAATCCACATCAGTGTACAGAGAATGCCCTCCTCATCTTTCTTAACAGCTTCATAATTTTCTAATGTATGAATGCCCCAAGTTTTATAACTTGAAAAAGCATCACTTAAAAAAAAAATACTAGTTCCCTTCCACTCAGGCTTCCTGGGATTCTCTGAGATATTCATTTGTTTTATTTATCGGTTCAGAAAATATTCAACAGTATTTCTAGGCAGTGAGGATGCACAGTTTAGCAAGGAAATGGGGCATTAAATAATCATCACAATCCTGGTGAGTGTGAGAATGTGAAAGAAGGGACTGGAACTTTCTGGGGGCTGTGGGTCAGTCAGACAGGCCTCCCGGAGCAAGGGGTATTTAGTCAGACACCTGTCTTGTGGGGCAGATGCCAGCTAATGAGGAAGAAATGGTGATACAAAAGAGAGGTCCAACCATCTCCACAGGGTTGTCAGCCTCATACTCTTTTAGGGAAAGCAGAGGAATGTGTCCTTTTTGCTACAAAGGGGTAAACTGAGGGCAGGGGCATGCTAACATCAAACCCACACTCACTGACCCTCCCCAGGTCCCCTGGTGAGGCATTTAGCTGTGTTCCACAATGCAGGCAATAATGTGTGCCTTGCACACACAACTGGTGCTCAACAAATGTGTCATTGTTTGAAAAAATGGAAGGCCTTCCATGTGTCAGTTGCTGTGTTAATACATGAGTGAGTCAGTCAATGAACAAATAAGTGACTCCCCCACCTCTAGTTGCCTGCCATGCCAGCTCCTGTCCCCACCCCTCCCCAACTCCTTATTACCACCTGACACTGTATTATCCATATATTTGGGGGTTGATGCTTGTTTTCCAACCTCCCCAGTGAAAGGGAAGCTCTGTGAAGGAAGAGACCTCATCCATCCTGTGCTCAGCAGTGTTCACAAGGTTTAGCGTGGTGCCTGGCTCCCAGCAGGAGTTAGAACACAAGTGAATGGACACATTGCAAAAGTATAAGAATTCTCAGGCTGTTGACTAGCACATATTTGTCTTGGAGGAGGTGGGCTGGCAATCTTTCCCTGAAGAAATCTGTGGGTGGGTATGAAGCCTATCTCCCCAGGCTGGTTTGGGACAATGGTTCTGAGGGAGTGGCTGTGATAAAGGCTTCTGGGGGACTGGGGTGAGAGCCTCTGGCCCTGCCTCTTTGAGGGTAGGCATCCCAGCCTCCTCCACCTGTCAGCGGCTGGTTTTCCTCAGCCTGAGACCCCCAGGTACCCATCCCTGCTGCTCCAAACTCCACCTCCACAGGCTGGAGGAGGACGGTCTGGGTGTGTCCATCAAACCCCTGGGGCAAAGAGACAATACCCTGGAAAGCTCTAGCCACCCACCCCCTGCAGGTCCCCAGTGGGGAGCCAAAATTCTTGGGCAGGGTATTGTGTCAGTTAAGACTACAGCCTTCAGCAGCAGATAGACCTGAGGTTGGAATCCCAACTGGATGATCCTTGGCAAATTAATTTCTGCATCTCAGTTTCTTTTATTTGGAAGATAGAGATGATAATTCCCACCTTGAAGGAAGAGGAGTACCCTCAAGGTAATGTATAATGCCTAGTGCACAGTAGATGCTCTATAAATAACAGTTCCTCTGCCCCTGCCTCCCAGGAGGACCTGTGCAACCACCTTCGTTTTCTTATCTGTAAAATGGGCAGAATTCCTGCCCTTTCCACAGAGCCCAGATTACCCAAATACTGGCTAGTGGGGCCAGACTGGCGAATGGTCCAGCCCTTCCAAGATTCAACTGAGTCAACTGGCTTTTGCTAGGAGGGACACTGGGGACAGCATGGGACTCACCATATATTCCATGTTGGCGGCAGGTGGGTGTACACTGGCCCGGATGTGGTTGTGATAATCCAATAAGGCATTCATGTCCCGAACAGAGATGTGGCGCTTCTGCCAGTACCGGGGCGCCCCCAGAGCACTCAGGGGCTGCTCAGCTGTGCCCTGTGTCCGGGCCAGTGCCAGGGTGACATTTGGCATCAAGGCGTTCACTGTTTGGCCTGCCCAGAAGAGCAGGCCTGCCAGGCCCACCGTGCCTGGCAGCAGGGGCATAGCTGCGTGGGGGGGGTCAAGTGTCTGCTTCGTGCAGTCAGAGCCAGCTGCCTGGATGGGGGGAGCATGAGGGTATTAAACCACGAGTGTTCTCTGGCATTGCTAGGCAGAGGATGCTACACCTCAGAATTTGACAAAGACCCCCTAACTCTGCTCTGGTCCAGGTGCCCGAATACCCCGTCCTTCTCACCGCTGTGGACTGAGTAGGACTGAGTGGATTGGGCAATGGAAAGAAATGCCCAGACAGCAGCTAAGCCAGACCAGGTCCAGGGGTGGCATGATGCTACCACATCAATGGTTCTATGAGGAACCCGGGCCCCACCCCACCAGCCCAGGAGACAGACACCAGTCCACTCCAGCCTGGACCCCTGCTTCAGCAATCCTGCTCCAAGTGGGACCCTCCCTTGGAGGGGCAGGGCCGACCTTCCCCAAGGCAGAGTGCAGGGTCCTCTCACCCCTAGTTGCTGCAGTTTTGAGGTTGAGAGCTAGACACAGAAAATAACCAGATGGCAGAGAAAAAGAGAGGCAGAGAGAGAAAGAAAAACAAGAAACAGAGAAAAAGAAAATGAGAGATTAAAAAGGTGACTGTGGAGAAAAGAGATCAGAAGAAAAAGAATGAAAGAAACAGAAAAGCAGAAAGAAACGAGAGAGAATGAGAGATGATAGGGGAAAACAGAAAGAACAGGGGAGAGAGAGAAACAGAGGCAGAAAGACAAAGGGAAAAAGAACAGAGAGGATGGAGAGAGAAATAGACTTAAAGCGAGCAGAGCCACGGAGACCAGGCAGCCGGCTCCCCAGGGGCTCGTACCCACAGCGGGCAGCCCAGGCTGGTGGCAGGAGGCGGGAGGAGGCAGGGGGTCTGCAGACACCCTGGCCGTCCTGGCAGTGCAGCGACTTTAACAGTCCCCTGGGAGCTGATGGCCTCTGACGTCTGTGGCCCCACAGCCCCCTCCCCTTCCAGCCGGGCCAGACTTGGAACAGAAGCTCCGCCTGCCCGTCTGTGGGCTTTGCTCTCCCTCCCTCTCACGCCTCTGCAGTTCCCGCCGCCACCTGGGGTGTGCAGGGCTGGGGCTCAGATGCTGGTCAGGGTAGGGATGCAGCAGAGACCTCCAGATCCCAGGAGGAAATACTGCCCCCCACCTCCAGAGTCCCCAGATCCAGTGGCTTCTCTCTGCCTTCCAGACTCCAACATAAAGACCACCTTGCATCCACAAAGTATTTTCCGATTGTTTTCCCTACAAAAGCCCCAGCCTCTGAGTAGGCAGTTAATATGGCCCCATTTAATGAGCACCGGGCGAATGCTTTACACACACAAGGTCAGCCAACATTAAGAAGCAGGCACTACAGCTCCCCATTTCCCAGATGAAGAAACAGCCAGAGAGGTGAAAGAACAAGGCCACCATCAAGCCAGCCCGACGCTCTAGAGCCAGGATTCAAATCCAAGTCTGACTCCAGGGCCTGTTAGTATATAAAAGATAACATTTTTGTAACCAAACCAATATAGACACACAAGGAAAAAACCTAGGAGGATATTCACTCGGATGCCACTCAAACACAGCACCACGGAGTCTATTTAACTAAGCCCTTGCACCTGGGTTCAAATCCCCCCTATCACTCACTAAATTGGTGTCCTTAGGCAAATTATTCAGTCATTCTGTGACTCATCTGTCAAACGGGGTACCTACCTTACAGCACTTTTGCAAGAATTAGATGAGTGAACATTTGTGGAGCACTTTAGAATCGTGCCTGGCACACACTATGTGCTCTGTAAGTAGGTGTGTGTGTGTATACTCGCATGAGTATGTATATACTTATATGTGTGTGTAAGCTTATGACAGTTCATGTGCCATGTATATACGTGTATAGATACATGCATGAGCATGCAGATGTCTATCCCTGTGTGTGTGTGTGTGTGTGTGTGTGTGTGTGTGATCTAAACCTTTTTGGTCTCTTGAGTTGCTGTATTTCTGGATTAAGAAAGAGTTTAATTTTATCCTCTGACTTGTATTCCCCACAAACAACAAGCAATACTTTTGTAGATTTACAAGAAAGCTGTTATATAAAAAAACCAAAGTTGAAGCATTTGTAAGCCTTCAGCCTCCTCTTTCAGGGACCTCTGAGAATCCCACCTGCAGCAGAACCCAGTCTCATGGGGCCAGGCTGAACCAGGTGGTGATGCAGGGCTGGGGCCTGGTGAGGGAGGGCTGGGGGTCCTCCCCAGACACAGGGAATTCCCGCCATAGGGAACTGCCCAGCCTCAGCCTCCATGGCCCAGACAGTGCCAGCTGCCAATGCACACACTTTCCTGCTGGAGTGGCCGCCCCTAGCACAGGCACTGACTGCTGGGCACTGGGGAAGGTGGGGCAGGCACAGGCAGTGATGGGTGGGGGCTGCCAACCCTCACCCCTATGAGGCTTTCCTACCACACCAGAAGGACAAGAGAGACTGGCTCCACTCCTGGCCCATCTCTGCCTCCAGCATGCTGGGTGTCCTAGGGCAAGTCTCTATCCTTCTATCCTTCTCTGGGTGTCAGACACCCCACCAGAGAGACTGGACTAAGGGCTCTTCTGCAAGCTGGGATCCACAGCACTCCAGAGGGAGCTCTGTAGCCCCAGGAGGCAGACACAAACAGCCTTGGCACTTTCAAACCCAGGAGTGTCAACAGTTAACCCCACTCTCTCAGAATGCTTAACCCGAACTTCTGGTATGTAACCAGCACTTGCCTTGGTTTGGAGCTTCACGTCATGGCTCACTTGGTCCTCACGGTCCCATTGTACAGATGGGTGTACTTTGAGGGAGTAACCCCACCCATTGTACAGATGGGGATACTAAAGCACACAGAGCCTCAGTGACTTGTCCTAGGGCCTGGAGCTTCTTTGTGTGGTGACTGGGGTCTGGCAGTGAACATCCTTGCACATTTACAGAATGCACATGCATCCGCTGTGCACATGCCTTGCACACTTACATGCACACGTACAAGAAAATGCTCCTCCCACAAATCACTGACACAGCTCGCCCAGCCCCTCAGATCCTTTCTATCATACACCCTCCAGTGCCCTTCCATAAAGATACAGAAGCCCACCCTTTACACATTTAATCACATTAGCACACGGTAGCTATAAGTATTTGCTCCTAGCTCAGTGCCCAGCGCAGTTTTAAGCACTTCACCTGAATGAGCTCATTCAATCTTCAGAGCAGCCCTATCGGGCAGGTGCTGTTATTATCATGTCCATTTTTACACACATGAGGAAACCGAGGTACAAAGAGGTGAGTCGTTTGCCTGGGGTCATACATCAGAGGGTGGGGACAGGCCTCCAGGCAGGCTGCCCAGACACACATCGAGGCAGGTATGGCCCCGTGGTCCAGCCACACGAAACCATACAAAACCGCCATCTCCTGTCCCACACATCCATATACCTAAAGGAAGCCAGAGGATGGCAAACACGGCGACACCCGTGGCCACTCCACCAGGTGGGACCTTCTCTGCTACCCTCGCTGACTAGGCCTGTTCCCAGGTTCACATTGACAGGTTGCTGTGGATACAGATGTCAGGGGTGGGGGCAGGAAATAATGAGGGAGAGCCCAGGTTAGTGTTCTGGGCTGCCATCTGCCTTGAGGGCAAGAACACTTTCTGACCCCTGGATTTTATCCCACTGGGTCCAGCAGTTGCTTCATCCTCAGCCCTACTGGAGTTCTCTCTGGGGTTGGATGAGTAAAGGGGAAACTGTTCTAGAGGGGGGTAGTATTTGACGCAGTATAGCTCAGCGGCTAACAATGCTGGCTCTGGATCCAGACTGGCTAGGTTCATGGCTTACTGTGCAGCCGTGCGTAAGTTACTTAACCTGTCTGTGCCCCCAGTTTCCTCATCTGTACAATGGGGCTGCCTCGTGGCATTGCTATGAGGGTTAAGTGAGTTAGTACATCTTATGACACTTAACACAATGCCTGACACAGAGTGAGCAGTCAATAAATGTCAGCTATGGAATTAATAATAGCAGTCAACTTTTACTCAGTACACGCTAAGGGCCACTAAACGCTGTAGGGGTATGATCTCATTTAAGCCCCGCTCCAGTTTCATGGGTTAGGCATCAGGATCTTCCTGCTACAGACAAGGTAGTGGAAGCTCAAAGAGGTTAAGTACACTGCCCAAGTTCACACAGCCAGTCCCCAGGGCAGATTGGGTTCCAGTGCCAGATCACTCTGATTCACGCTCCGCTACTCTTTTCGCTCTGTTAAGTTGCTTTTAAGAAGAGACTGAGGGGCAGAAGCTTAGTGCTTGAGAAAGCTAGGCAGCCCTTAGAGATCTTTTAGGTCACCCCTTCATTTGTCAGCTGAGGAAAAAGGTTCAGAGAGGTTAAGTGACTTGTCCAAGATCACAGAGGAACGGGCAGACTCAGGACTGCAACTCAGATCTTAGTTACTCCAAATCCAAGCTGGGGAAGGAGGGAACACGTGTGGAAAATAACAGCGGTGATCCAGACTCCAAGGCTCCTCAGGCCAAATGCCCCAGGCTCTTCCAGAAGATAAATGTAAGAAAACGAGAGGGATGGAGGAGGAATTTGCAGATACTTTAAAGATACACATTTTAAAAATATGGACAAGACTATAAACTCTTATTAGTGAGGGATGCGCACATGGGCAATAAAACTATCAAGAAACACAAGAAATAAAAAAGGCTGTGATTGGGGTGGGACGTTTGAGGGGCTTCTAGTTCTTGATCGCACTGGTGTTACAAGTGGTTCACCTCATTGGGCTCCACATTTATGTCACTTTCTGTAATTGGGTTTTATTTTATAATAAAAAGGGCTTTACAAATTACAGTAATAATTTATAAAGTGACATTTTACATCTGTTACTGCCTTAACCACGCATGAGGATTTTGCTCTTCTTTTAACAGATGGGGATGAGAAGTTCAAAGCAGGAGGCAACTTGCCCACAGTCACACAGCAAATAAGTCTGGGAGCCGGGACTCGACCCCTGTGGCTTGGTGTGTCTAGCACAGGGGTGGTTGGGGACTGTGGTAGTTCTTGACCCAGCACTGGAGAAGACAGATCCAGAGAAACCAACTCCTCTGAAAACAGAGCATTCCCAGAAACATTTCTGGGTCCCCACGTCTGCCTCCTGCTCTCTCTGCACCCAGACCGCAGTGTCTGCTCTTTAGCAGGTTACCCAGAGGGAGGCAGAAGGCAAGATGGTCTAGGAGTAGGCAAGCATCTGAGCTGTGGTGTCCGTAGGTGGCCCAGCTCTGGTGGACCCAGGGCAAGTCATGTGCCCTCTCTGAGTGTCTCCTCATCTGTAAAATGGGACCGATAAATAGATGCTACTTTATTCAGCTATTTTGAGAAATTCAGTGAGATATGGGAAGCGTTCACGCACAAAGCAGTATGCTCAATATTAGCTATTAACTTTCCCAGAACAGAAAAACTGTGTGATTCCATCAATAAGATGCTCAAGAACAGGCAAAACTAATTTAACAGAAGTCAGACAGTGGGAAAAAGATGGAAGTCAGAACACTGGAGACTTTGGGGGGTACTGATGAGGGTCCATGAATGAACTCCCACGAAAAGTGCTGCATCTGTTTTATATTTTGATCCCTGTGGTTATTACATGGGTGGACATCTGTAAAAACTCATCCCATTGTACACTTAAGATTTCTTCACCTAGAATTAAGTTATACCTTTATAAAAAAATTTAAAGGTATGTATGTTTTTTTAAAAAGTCTTTGTTTAGTAAGAGTTCTTTCAACAAGTATAAATTAAAAACCAACATAAGAAAATACATCCTCCCAAGAAAAATATCCCATTCTTGTCTTACCCATGCGTACTTCCTACCCAATACATATAAATATCCTCTGCAGTACACCCACTGAGTCCTCCAGAGCTGTACATACGTACTCAAAGCTCAAAGATACAACTCAGTCCCATGGAGCACACCTGCCTCCTCTCCCACTCAACCTCACAGCACATCCATCTTCAAACGTGGATGCTTTTCCACTCTGGGTGCCTGAAAACACACCCTACGTGCAAACACACAAACAGACACATACACACACACACCAAACCCACAGGCTGAATTGAGTTGATGGGCAACTTCATGGGTCAGATAGACATGGGGCACCACAGGACATAGGGCAAGTCAGGTAATTTCTCTGGGCATCAATTTCCCTATCTACAAAATGGACCCCGTAAGATTTTCTCTCACAAAATGAAATAAAATAGAAAGGAAGATCATGAACAAATACATTCTCTGAGGGAAGGAGCTGTGTGATTTTTCTTTGTATCTTCAGTGATTTGCATCAGGTCATTATTAGTAGACTTTCATGTTGTCCATTCTCACCAGATTAGTTTTTAGATTAGTCAAAATCCCAACAAGGTTTCTGGAGGAAGTTGGCAAGCTGATTCCAAACTTCATGTACAGAGTCATGGCCCAAGAATTTTCAAGACATGCCATTAGTCATAATGTTAGCAATGTGTGATGATAAAGCAGAAAACAGAGAAACGAGGGGACAGAGAAGCTGGGACACAGGGGTGGGGTTTGGGAGGACAGCAGTACAAGGAGAAGGAACAGCATGGGCAAAGGCCCTGAGGCAGGAGGGAACTTGGTTCATTCCAAGAACTGGAAAAAAGGTTAGGGAGGATGTAGAAGGCACAGAGAGGGTAAGAGGTGGGTTGAGAGATAGAGTCAGAGGTAAGCAGAGGACGTTTGTTGCAGGTTGGAGGCTTGCATGTCATGCCAGCTGCAGGGCTGCTGAGGACCTGAGATTCCCCTTTGTGCTTTGCCGGGCGACCAATCTTATTGGGGTGTGGAAACTAGGGACTGAGAGGGAGCCAGGGTAAGCAGACCAGGGTTTAGTCCGTTAGAAAAAGCCAGCACCTCTCTCCCGTTCAACCTCCTAGGAGCTGATCTCCCATGAGCCCCTAGAACCCTGAAAACTGAAACCTCAGGGCTCCCTCCCTGTCCCCTGTCTCCCACCAAAAATTCTAAGCAAGGCATTGGCGGGGGCTGAGCCAGGGAGCCCCTCACCTCCTCCTGGTTGTCAATAGGGCCAGCCCTTCCAAAAAAAGAGGCAGAGCTGAAGGCGGGGTGCCCAGGTGTGCCTAACCCGAGCAGCGCCCCTGCTCCTGCGCCCCGGGCGCAGCAGCCCCGGCCTGAGCTACCAGGGGTCAAGGTCATGCCCTCAGGGCCTGTGGGCAGAGGACTGGGAAATCCTCATGCTGGTCCAGCAGGGACAGCTGCAGGTGTGGCCGCGGAATTTGCTGTGTCGCCGGCCCGCGCACCTGGAGCGGAAAAGCCTCGGCGTCAGCGACCCCCGTCTGGCCACCGCGGAGGCGCCCCACATTCCTGCGCGGGGCGCTGAGAAAGGGCCCCGCGGCCACATCCCGGCGCCTGACCCTGAGAATCCGGCAGGGGGAGGGCAGGAAGGAAGGGACCCGTGGAAGCCTCTGGGCCTCCCCGCTTCTCAGCGGCATGAGAACTGGGCCAGACTTCCCAGCTGTTTGGTGGGGACGGCGGCACTTTGCCTTGCCTGTCTCCCGAGTTACTGTGAGCAGCCACAGATGAGCGTCCTTGTTACAGAGGTATCCATGTATTGTGCGCCTCCTGTAGGCATGACACCTGGTGAGAGAAGATCTCACTGATTTATCCCTGCAAACGAAGTTGGCCCAAAGCAGTTCTCCTTTTTCAGGTGAGGAAATGGAGAGATAGGTGACTGACCCTAGTCACCCAGGTCATAAATCCTGAATGTAGACTTGAACCCACGTCTGTCTATTCTTAACCAACATACTGCACGGCTGAGAAACCCTATCAACTGTGACTTGCTAAGCTCTGGGAGGGCTGTGACCATGGGAGAGGTGGTTTCTGGCAGCCAGGCGAGGTCAGAGTGGCCTTCCGCAAACCTGGCAGGCAGGGTGGGCTTCTGGCTAAGTGCTTTGCCCTACGGAGCAGAATGACCCAGCTCTGCTGAATTGCTTGCTGTGTGGCCTTGGTTAAGTTCTTTGGCCTGTCTGTGCCTCAGTGTTCCCCCTGTAGAATGGAGTTCTAACAGTACATACCTGTGTGGTGCTTGTGAGAAAGGCGAGTCAGATACAGTAAAGCACTGAGCCCAGGGCCAGGCACTTAGCCGCGGCTCAATTAAACAGCAGTTCATGGAATCTCAGCATTTTGTTCCCAGGTTGGTGTTCCTTTTCTTTTTTTTTAAATAACATTTTATAAATTTTGAAATTTAACAAATGTGTTAGATTTATAAATATAAATATATCATTTAATGAATATTTTTAAAGCAAACATCCATGGGGCTACCCCCAGGTAAAGAACCAGATCAGAACATTGCTACACTCCCAAAACCCTCTGATCCTATAGGAAGCTGCTGTGTGGACACTGGGATACTCAAGTTCTTGCTTTTCTTTCTAATTTTACCAGCGCCCTTTCAGACAACAAGGTTCCCTCCTCCTAGGCCTCAGCCCTGTGACTGCCTGGTAGGAGGGTCTGGGGTCTGAAGGAGACGGTGGCCAGAAGCCGGATCAGGAGAGACCTCAGGGCTGCCCGGGGTGCTGTGAGGTCCCAGGCAGCCCCTCTGGCTGCTCTCCCCATGCCTGCAGATGAGCAAAGGCGGATCCCTGCCCTCTTGTGCCTGCCCTTCTGACCCTGTGCCCAAATGGGAACCCTGATGGGCAGCCTGAGGTTGTGTGTTGAGGGGCCCAGCCAGTGGATGTAACCCCCTCCCAGTTAGGCAGTCAGGCAGTCTGGCCTCTGGCAGACACTGGCTTTGCTTAGCTGCCTCCCTCGAGGGAGTGGCTAGTAGTCCCCTCCTGCCAGAAAGAGAGGTAGCCAGAGGTTAAGAATGGGGATGCCTTGCAGAGGAGAGCTCCAAAAGAAGGAATTGGTGCTGGGAATGAGTGCTTTTGCAAGCTGGCCAGGAGCAATGGACAAAGAAGGCTGCCTGCTGGGAGAATTAGGCTGCCTACCCATCCTGCTCGCCTGCCCAACCCAGACTGAATTGTTTCACATACACCAGCCAACAGAAGGGCACCTGCTGGTTGCTCTTCCTGGGATGACCACCTCCCACTGTTCCTCTGGACAACTCCTAGCCAATCCTTTAGACCCAAGCTCAGAAATCATCTCTTCCAAGAACTCTTCCCTGACCCCTCCCTGGCCTCATGGGTTCTTCTCAGCATCCTCAGCATCCTCTACTTAACCCATTATCATTCTACTGCAGCATCTTTCAGACTTTATGGACCAGCAAACACTTTTACCATGATTTATAATCTTGGGAACCCCTTAAGAATAAAAATCTAATGATTTCAAAATTATTATTTTCTTTTGTTTCTCTTTGGTTCATAAAGAAGCAATTTACATTTGACATAATTTTCTTTACATCAGCATATTAGTAATGATTGGTTAATTTATTTAACTAAGAAAAAAATTTAGAGTGCTTAGTAAGGAGGAGACATGGTTCTAGACAAGGGGATGTATCAGTGAACAAAACAGGCAATGTTCCCTGCCTTCTAAAGTTTACATTCAAGTAGGGGAGACAGAAAATAAATAAATATGTATATCAAGAGTATATTTAAAAAAGAATCTTGGATGATACTCCTAATCCATAAAGATCTCTTAGATTAAAATTTTGCCATTTAATCAAGTAATACAGGTCAATTTACTCTAAAACAGACCAAGATCATTGTCAAAATAAAGATCATATTTCCAAAGGAAACAAAAAAATTCCCCTTTTTTTTTGTATTTTACCCTGGTAGAATTTAATCTCTTTATGGATCTGTGGCATTTTAATGTAATGTGGTGATAAGGAAGAAAAATTCCTTAAGAGAAGGCACATAACTTATATTTCCTTTTATTTAATCTTTAGTTGATACACATTTATGTCCAATCTGGCCAAAGCACAATTGTAACAACAGATGATTTATTTCTATGCAACCATTCACAGATTTAGTGATTATATTTTTCAAAAACCTCAAACTGCTGTCAAAACAAAAATATAAGTAAAAGTGACTTCCAAAAAATTCAACAGTTTCTATTTGTCCCAAAGAGACTCAGACTTCAAGATAAATCTATAATATCCAAACTCTTGCAACAAAAGTGACATATGTATGGGGTTTGCTTATGAAATTACATTTAGCATTCGGTAAGAAAGAAAAGGGTACTTTTTTGTGGCAGACATATTTTTGGTTATAGTTCGCCATTTCTGTAGTAAACATGAAGCCATACACTTATGTAAAATCTGACTCTAAGAAACCTAAAATATAAAAGTCTGAGTGACAGTCAAAATCACAATGATCTGATTTTAAAATTTTAAGCCTTCTGAGATAGATTTTTAGAGATTTAATGAAAAGTGCTGCTTAGTATTTACTTTCTTAAACTTTGCTCTTTATGGAAATCTTCAAACTCTTTTCTTGAATAAATGTGACACACCAATATTTCAAACCAACATTTTTACTTCTGTGTTACAAACGGTATATCTAATTCTGTTGTTCTTCATTTACTAGTTGAGATAGTTCTTTAAAAAGAAATCTACTCTTTGGTTATTCAGTGGTTCAGTTCACACAGGAGAGGCAGGAAAAGTGCTTGATTCTTTCCCTTAAATTACTTGTTTTCAAAAAATGAGTTGATTCCTCCCAAGGTGGCCATTACTTTAAAAAATACCATTGTAAACCCACAGGCTTAAACATAGGTCATGTTTCCATCCATTGGAGTTATTATTATTATTTATGCTCCCATGTCCCATCTTTGGCCTGTGGGAGCCTTTCTCTTCGCTTTGTGTTCTCCTGAAATAACCTTAGCAGTCACTTAGAGTCTATGGCTTCCTTGCATTCTGGTTTGACAAGATGGTCCAACCTCATGTTGTATATTCTGCTTCAAATCTGGGAAACTATTTTTAAAGGGTAATAAATCTGCAGTTATCAAGGCAACTGACCCATCCAACACATTGGAAATCTAACATCTAGCCCAAGGCTTGGTGCACAGTGAATAGTTAATAAATGCTGGTTGGCTGAATAAATGAATGATTATCACCTTCACTAGATTCTAAGTTCCTTGATGTCAGAGACATATACTTCTAATAAGTACTTGCTTAATAGATAAAGAAGGAATGAAAGCCAACAGGTGGTACCACTGAAGTCTGTGGCAAGGCAGAACCCTAATTTTTGGTTTTCTATCACCCTCTGCTGGGGAACAGCAGGGCATCATCCTCCAGTGCCTTAAAATCTGGTGGTGTTTCTCAAACTACGGATCCCCACCCATTAGTGAGTGCTAAATCAATTCAGTGAGTCATGACCAGAGTTTTTAAAAACTGAATTTATAATTTAATGGAAAATATCAAAGGGTCTCACACATAGTGGAGGCAAATTCTGTCATAAAGCTATATTTATAGCTAGATCTTTGTACCTATTAGCATATATACTCATTTATTACATAAAAACATGTATGTTTTTATGTGTGTACTGGGTCACAACCAGTGATTTGTTGACAAATGTTTAACAACTAGTTCTCTGGGGGAAAGTGTATAAGTATATATGGACATACATTTATTATAAATTTTTAAGATAAAGAATGTGTAGCACATCATTTATAAATAATAAAATATGCTAATATTCTTTATTGTAAATTCCATTCAGCAAATTGATTCTCAGAGAATTCTTTCACTGATTTTTGCTGAACTCTCTCATGTCTAGCCATCCTAGAGTGTCAATTCAGTCATGTTTTGACGAATGGAGTTGCGTTCAATCTAGACAATCAACAAACCAAATAAAGCCCTGGTTTATAGTACTTGCCAGTTTCTTTAGGAGAAATACTCCCTCCATGGCTGGTTTCAAGCTTTCACTGTGATGTTACAGAGCCCGCAGTAGGGCGGAGTTGTACAGTAGCATACTTTACAGATACAGCAGATGTAAGTAACCCCAAGAGCATAGATTACAATGAAATACAGTAAAATAATCAGGAAATGATGAGTTTTGAATATTTCTTTTGAATTTGTTAGTTTATATAATTTAATTTTTAATAATGGCTGTGCTTAACATTCAGCTTGCAAAAGTCCTGAAAATTTAACGATCTGCTCTCATAAGGCTTGTATGAGTTGGCTGAGGACCATTGGACTTACAATATAAATATGTATTTCCGAATATGGCTGAAGTTTTTTAAAAAAAAGATGAACACTTCTCTAGGGCTGAAAATAATTTTTCAGGGCCGGGTTTAACTCAGTCTTCAACAGTCTCCAGGGATAAAGCTGCTTGGTCTCAAGTGACACAAACCCATTTCCTTTCTACAAAAATACAAAGCCTGAAACTTTCAGGAGATACATTTTTGGTAGTTCCTTTGGGTGATTATTTAGAGTTTCTCTTCACCCAGCACCCTTTCACCCATTCTTTGGTTGAGGGGATTAGCATGTGGAATTTGCCCAGGGAACCATTAGCTAGTAATGTCCAATGTACCTCCCTGTTCTTAGCGATTATGCAGTCTGCTTATGGGAAATAACAGTAACTGAGCACCTGCTAACCTTCACGAGATAGAGATGGTTTCCGATTCTATTTACAAGCTGCCTTCACAAATAACATCTTTCCAGTTGTGTAGTTTTTATTCCCAATTATGAAAAACCAAACTGGAATAATCACTATGTTTTCTGTTTTAAATCTAGCCTTTTCAAGGCCTGGAGACCTTGCCAAGTAAGAACACTGATCAGATACATGTTTTTTACAGATAATGAAGATCATCCTGAGATGGTTTTAAGGAACTGACACTTTCAATCTCGTTCATTTACTGATTCTCTGCATGAGAGATTTTAAACATCAGTCCATTGTATGCATAACTTAGGCCAGTGTTTCTCAAAATGTGGTAGCTATCCTTGGTAAAAGGACATTAGATTATTTAGGCAGCTAGAGATGATGAATATTTCAATTGAATGTTTTATTTGTAATAGAATAAATACAACTGGCACACAGAATCCATGATTCCATGGATGTTTGTTTGGGAGGCTACTCAGCAGGTATTTAACTTTTAAATGTGCATTGTTTAAGGAAAACTGTTAAGTATATAATAGTATTGGAGGTATAGGGACATAGTAAAAGCAGTTAACATGGCTGTAACGGGTTAAATGGTGCCCCCACCCTCCCCCCAAAAAAGGTATGCTTAAAATCTTAACCCCTGGTACCTGAGATGTGACTTATTTGGAAACTGAGTCTTTGCAGATATAATTAAGGCTCTCAAGATGAGATTATCCTGGATTTAGGGTGAACCCTAAATCCAGTAGCTATTGTCCTGGTAAGAGATAGAAGGAGTGAAGCCAGAGATGCAGAGGGGAGAAGTCCATGTGAGGACGGAGACGGACTGGAGTTATGCAGCTACAAGTCAGGGAATGCCAGGGATGCCAACAGGCAACAGAATCTAGGAGGGGCTTGGAAGAGATTCTCCCTCAGAGATTCCTGAAGGGACCAACGCTGCTGACACCTTGACTTCTGACTTGTGGATTCCAGAACTATGAGAGAATAATTCCTGTCATTTTAAGCCAATAGGTTTATGGTAATTTGTTGCGGCCATACTAGGAAACTAATACAGCGGCGAAGATATGACTCAAGACTGGGAAACACTGAATCAGACACCCAGCCTTGACAAGGGGGTGAGAGGGCTTAGCTGTGGGATAAATTGAGCAACTGAAACTGCAGCGCCCTCCTCCGATCTCCCTTGACACCCAGCGTGCAGCATTTTCGCTCAATACAAATAGTTGTTTTTAAAGTTAAAAAAAAGTATAACAATTCAAAATTTAAGTTTAGTAATTATTTTATGCATGTATTTTCTAATGAAATTTAATATCGTCCTTATATCTGCATCACCATAACCAACCTCGAGAAAACCGAGACTCAGATGGAGGTGTCTCCGTCTCCAAGAGGGACTAAATGATGCTGCGACCACTGCTCTAATTCCTGTAGTTCTACATTTGTTCTTTCCCACCTCCAACAAATTCTCCCACAAGCGCTTTTTCCCAGATTTAGCAAGGTGCAGTGGCTGAGATCGAAACGGCAGCACTCCGAGCGTTTCGCTAGGCGGGTGGGACTAGAGCGGTGAGATGGTGGCAAGTTATCAGACGGACCGGCTGCAGAGGCCGCCAGTGGCCAGGAGGGGGAGCGCGAGCGCTCCGCAAGGGGTGGACCCCGCGGGCCGTGCGCATGCGCCCGAAGGGAGGCGGTGGCGCCGGGCCCGGCGAAGGGCGAGACGGTGGCCGAGAAGGCACGGGAAGGAACACGGTTGCCGACGAGGTTAGGCATGGAGCATCTGGAGCGCTGTGCAAGGTGCCTTAGGGGCTTACTGGTGCGGGCGGCAGTGCGGCGCTACCTGCCCTGGGCGCTGGCGGCCTCCATGCTGGTGGGCTCCCTCCTCAAGGAGCTCTCCCCGCTCCCCGAGAGCTACCTCAGCAACAAGCGCAACGTCCTCAACGTGTGAGTGCGCCCCGGGTCCTCTCCTGTCCCCGCCATAGCCGACCTGCGGTAGCCTGGTCCAGATGACCGGGCTTAGCTGCCCGGCTGCACCAGTCACTGGAAGGGGAAGTCCTCCCAATCATGACAGCCACAACTGCGCGCTTGTCGCCACCGAGGGGTCGCGGGATAGCTGGTGTCACTAGCAGTCGTGTTTGCACGCCCAAACGAGACCGCCTGAGCTTGACTGGGCTGGCAGTGACGGGGCGGGGTTGTGTGTGTGTGCCTTGTGTGTATGTAGGAGTATGGGGTGGGATGAGGGGGGGCTGAACCAGCCTGTGTCGCTGTTCGCCTCACCTTCCCTTGGAATGAAGAGTTTTCCCCTGCCCTTTTTGGGAGACGCCACCTCCCTCCTGCCTGCCTGTATTAGACCCCGCGCCTCCACCCTAAATCCGATCCCCTCGGCCTGTGGTGGAATCCCATCACCACCTGCGAAAGACCTGCCTTCTTCCCCGCCACCCCAACTTTGGAGAGCCTTGTCCCAGCCTGACCCACTCCAAGACAGCCGCGGAGGACTGGAACCATCCTGTCTTTGACCTTTCGCCTGGATCCCTTTGGACCTTTTCAGTCACTCAAAGTTCATGGCAGTGGCCCAGGAAAGCAATCCCAGCTGGGCTCTTTGAAACCTCTCCTTAACTCCACCCACCTACTCCTTTTTCTGTTTTTTTTTTTTAATTTCTGGATTTTCAGTTTATTACACAAAATATTGTTGCAGTTGTAAAGGGAAACTGAAGGATAAAGCTTGTGCCTTGTTTTGTGAGCCTAGATTCTTCTTTAGAATTATAATGTCAGCAGCATCTGTCAGAGGTCACCCCCAACTTCGGTTATCCACTTAAAACACTGGTCACTCTCCCAAAAATCTTCGTCAAAGGCCTGACAGGTTTTGGCTCCGGTAAGATGCTTGCATATCAGTTCCAGGGAAGATTTTAGTCAGGCCTTTGGTGTCTGAGACACCTTCGGAAACTAGCAAAGAGTCATTCTGTCTTTGGCCCCCTTCCTTCCTCACCTACTCATAGAGGCTGGGCTAAGAATAGTTGGTGAGAGTGGTTGTAGCCCTATGGCTCTGGCATGTGTGTTAATTGTAGCTGGTCCCCAGGCCAGCCACCTTTGGAGAGTGCAAGGGAGGCAGACAAGGCAGCTGCTGCTTTATCTAGCCTGGGAGAGCTGG
The DNA here is from genome assembly GCF_030020395.1 of Manis pentadactyla. NCBI lineage: Eukaryota > Metazoa > Chordata > Mammalia > Pholidota > Manidae > Manis > Manis pentadactyla. Next base: position 163,802,572 of record NC_080023.1, on the reverse strand, counting down.
GAGCCAAGCAGCCTGGCAGACAAGTCTCTGTTGTTTTTGGGTAACCATAGATTCTGGCATTTTGTTCCAAGCCTCTATTGCTAATTAACGGAAGGGAACTAGTGAATCATTGGCTCTGGAAGGGATTTTAAAAATCATTTGGTCCCCTCAGCTCTATTTAACAGCTGAGGAAACTGAGGCCTAGAGAAGTGTGGTAATTAGTTAAGTCAGAGTCAGGATTTGAACCTAGGTCTTCTCGCTCAAAGCCAAGTTCTTCCGAGATCGTTTATGTCACGTAAGAAAGGGCCGTGATATAGAAGCAGCATGGGCTTTGGGGCTGGCCAAACCTTGGTTTAACCTGTGCTTGCTGGTTGTGTGAGTGTAACCCTGTTCTTGAACATTTCTGAGCTTCAGATTCTTTATAAAATGGGGCAAGTGTTACCTTCCTCCCAAGGTAATTGTGAGTGTTCCATCGGGAAGTGAAGTGAGTGCTCCATGGGAAAGTGAATGTATGCGAAGGCTCCTGGCATTTGGTAGATGCTTGATGATTAATTTTCTAAGCAATAGCATAGTGCCTAAGATCACAGACCCTGGGTTTGAATCCCAGCCCCACCACTTATGACCTCTACTCTGGGCATGATTATTTTGTGCCTCAGTTTTCTTGTCTTAAAAAGTAGATAACAGTAGTACCAACCTCATGGAGTTGTTTAAGCACTGCATAGTTACTACATTTAAAGAACTTGTAGTGAAGTTACCTTAGCTTTTATCAGCTCATTTCATTTTCCCTCCTTTGAGAGTCTAGAGGCCTGAGTTGTGACATCGTTTCCTTTCCACCATGTCCCATCTTCACTTCCACTTTCCTCCTCTGCCAGGTATTTTGTCAAATTGGCCTGGACCTGGACCTTCTGTCTCCTCCTGCCTTTCATTGCCCTCACCAACTACCACCTGACAGGCAAGACGGGCCTGGTCCTGCGGCGGTTGAGCACCCTGCTTGTGGGCACGGCCATCTGGTATGTCTGCACAGCCATCTTCTCCAACATTGAGCACTACACAGGCAGCTGCTACCAGTCTGCAGCCCTGGAGGGGGTCAGAAAGGAGCACCAGAGTAAGCAGCAGTGCCACAGGGAAGGGGGCTTTTGGCATGGCTTCGACATCTCAGGCCACTCCTTCCTGCTGACATTCTGTGCCCTCATGATTGTGGAGGAGATGGCTGTGCTGCATGAGGTGAAGACGGACCGAAGCCACTGCCTGCACACTGCCATCACCAGCCTGGTGGTCGCCCTGGGCTTCCTGACCTTCGTATGGGTGTTGATGTTTCTGTGCACGGCCGTTTATTTCCACAACTTGTCCCAGAAAGTGTTTGGCACCCTGTTTGGTTTGCTAGGTTGGTATGGGACGTACAGGTTTTGGTATCTGAAATCCTTTTCCCCAGGACTTCCTCCCCAGAGCTTGAGTTTGAATTTGAAGCAAGACAGTTACAAGAAATGAACGAAACAACAAGGGCAATGGCAGGACAATGACTAATATATTTTTCATTTCTTTTTCTTAGTTATTTGATTAAATTATTGACACCAGTTCAGAGAGGAAGCTAACCAGGCAGTTTGGGTGGGTGGTGGGTTCAGTCCCCAGTCATCTTGGTGACATCACCTTGTTTCACAAGCACCACTATTCTCAGTCAAGCACTCTCTGTCCCTGGCAAAACTTGACATTAATCCGTAATGTCCCTTTTATCCCTAGAGGCTCAGTGAGAGGATAGAATCTGGAAAGCCGTTCTTGTGTGGCTGAAGGAGGGGCCAGGGCCTCGGGACTCTTCTCTGTTGCCGAACTTCCTGATTCTAGTTGTCTTTTGTTTTAATGGTTGCTGATGTGGTTGCTTAACCATATTTCCCTCTGGTCAGTTTTGCCTAAGCATTGATTTCCAGAAGGATTCTTTTATAAAACAACCAACCACCTGAAAGACACACTCTCACTGTAGTATTTATTTCATCCATGAAATGTTAAATATTGCAACTGGCTTCTGATTAGTTATCAGAACAGTTAAGCAGGAGTGCCTCTGTGACTCAGTATTGGATGATTTTTATGTAATGAGCATTGCTGATTTTCTGTCCATGTTGTCTATTATATATTAGTTTTTGGAGCAATAAGGTACATTTTTTTTCTCTCTTTTGAATGAATGTTTTATAGTTTTTAATACAACTATGACATTTGTTCTTTTGTTAACAAAACTGAAAATAACTCATAATCTCACAACTCTAGTGCTGCACTTTGGCATGTGTGTAGATAGCTTTGAGGTTTTTTTTAGAACACTAAGTTACTTTTTATAAACCAAACTTTTGGCCTGTGTTATTAAATTCCACCTCTTGGGGCCGTTTTCTCTGTCAATAAAATCAGAAAGCAAACATTTTAATAATAACTTGATGAATTTTAAGCTGAGTCAGAGTAATTTTGCAAAAACGCATATTTGCACTGAAATTTTCCTGACTGCACATCAGTGGTATAGACTGAATAGTGTGCTTCAGGGTCATGTGAGTAGTACATTGATCAATCTGCTGTGGCCCAAGCCATGTTTACCTTTTGGACAAGACAATGGTAAGTCAGAAGGGAGGAAAAATGTCTTCCATTGCCTCTGATGGCAAGCAGCCAATCTGTTTGTAAAAATGTCCTTACTCAATGGTGGCAAGACTTGGGCCCCACCCGCCTCTCACTTGCACCACCACCAAAACCAAACCAAACCTGGGCCTATTCAGCTCGCCTGGAAGTCCACCTTTCCCCCCCTCCTTCGCAGTACTTCTCAATGCCCAGCTTCATCCTTCTGTGGCCTTCACTGTGGTGAGTCCTGGGAAGGGTTAGAAATCCCATCACCTCCACCCTGCAAAGGCACAGTTACACCCTGGTGATAAGCTACCCCACCCCTATCCCAGGTTATCTCCTTAAGCCTTTCAAACCAAGCATCTTGATTTTGCATTATCATCCTTAGCACTTCTTGATGCTCCTCCCACCCCCAGTCAAGCCTGATAATAGCATTAACTAGTGAGCACTACACTTGACCGCTTAACTCCAGCTTAGGTTGTTAGGAACTTGAGGTCAGGAAGAATTTTCAGGGTAACTTGTATTTCATATAATACGCAGTTGGTATCCCATCTGGCTGCAGGTTAACAAATCCATCAGAATGTGAGATGTGATACATTGTATCCAAGGGTGGCAGAAACACCTGCACTGAGATTTCAGAGGTGTCACCACGGTGCTTTGGGAGCGTTGGCCAGATGTGCTGAGCCCTGTGAGAATATTTTTGCCTCCTGAAGTTCAAAACTGGGAATGGAAGTGGGGCTGGAATAGGCTTGTTGAAGGGATTGAAAACTCTCCTAAGCTTCATGTTCAGCACCAAAATGCAGTAGGCATGGATGACCAGATGGTCGTTTGTCACGCTTAAACCTACAGACATTTCTCCCATGCAGGTCTGATTCAGACTGGCATTAAATTAACAATGTGGAAAGTGTCAGTTCCTGAGCCTGTGTGTTGATTAGTCTTCCACCACCTCCTGTTCAGTCTTAATGCCCTTGCCTCGCCTTTTTCTTGGGAAAATGCTCTATCCCTATGTGAGACAGCATGGCATAACTGAAAGGGTTGGGGCTTAGGTAAATGTGAGCTGTGGGCTCAAATCTTGGCACCACTACTGAGAGGTGTTTGACCACAGGCAAGGCTCTTTTTCCTCATCTGTAAATGGCGATGATACTGTTAGGTTTAAGGGAAATGATGTGTGTACAATGCCCAGCCCATATGCTTAGCAGTCAATAATCCCTGCTTCCTTTTTTTGACTAAGCCTTTAGAATTTTTGGCTCCTCTAATGAAAGCAGAGAAACTAACATCATCTTTCAAGTGCCACCTGAGGCCTGGGTCTCCTGTTGAAATAGTCTTATATTGTCCTTTGGAAAGTGTCTATTGTCCCCAGGTGCTGAACAAGAGGCTTTGAGGGCATCTGTGATCACAGAACACTACCAGGCTTGTTTTCCCTCTGTGTTGAGGTTCATTCACTGATGCCTCATTTTCCACGTGCATCTGTCATAGTCTGAGTGCCAGATTGTATTTAGAGAATGACTCTTGCCACTGTTATGTACACACAGATCATGTGTGTAAACAAGCAAATTAAGTAAACTGGAGATAATGAAATCCTACATACTGGCATTTCTTGTGTTCCTTTCTCAAACTGTGAAGGAAGTCCAGAACCAGGAAAGCTCAGTGCCTTTATGAAATGGGTTCATAAAGTTGTATTTGCCTAATTCTTACTTGAGCTACTCATTGTACATGGGGTATTGCACAGCTGTAGTTACTCTTATTTTCCCCCTGAATCCTGTGAACTGAGTATGTGCTCCATCATATATTTGTTAGCTTGATTTACTTCTTCCTCCTGTGCTGTATCCATGTCTGAGAGTCCTAAGGTCTGGATCAGCCATATTTGGGAGCAGTTTTCTTGGCAGAAGGAGAAAAGTTAAGCCTCATGGAAGTAATAGCAAAGAGTAGTTGCAAAGTTCACTCAGATGAGGTCATCTGTAACAATACCTTGGAACCCTGGAGGCCTACACTCATGTGAGGGCTTTGTGCACCTTTTAGTGCCTACTCATCTGTCAGCCTGACCTGCTTGGCACTTACAGATAGTGTCTGTTGAAAGCTCGATGGCTCCAGGATTAGAAGCTCCTCCAATGCAAAATTTCCCTGGTCAGATTCCTTCAGCAGCAACAGACCCTTCTTGAGTTCATGTGGTGAGCCAGGAGCTGTGGGGGTGGGATGGTGAACTCCTTCTGGCATGGAGTTTGTGGTCCAGAGTCTGTCCCTTCAAAGCTTAAGGTGTGTGCTGGAGTTGCAAAGGTGAATCTGTTACAGTTGTGCATTCAAGGAATTTTCACTCTTGTGGAGAAGACACATAAGGAGCCAGCAACCACTGTAAAGTGTCTAAGTGCCAGATTAAGGTCAGGACCAGGGAACACAGAGCAGGGGACAACCAGTTGCCTTGGGAAACTGGGGATATTTTCACAAAAAGTGACAATTCTTTTGGGCCTGGAAAGATGAGGAGGAACTGCAGCAGTTAGGCAGAGAAAGGGTATCCAGGGAAGTGAGAACAACATGTGCAAAGGCACATACATGTATTACGATTTTTTTATTCTGATATCCCTTCTCAAGGAACCTAACTTCCCCCTCATTTTCAAGAGCAACAGAGATTAACTAAAGGCAAATTTAAAGGACTGTCAGTGGAGATCATGGATGCGCCCCTGTTGTAATATAAAGGGCACTCAGCCAGAATAACATTTAGTAAAATTAGAATACTTGACTTAGAGCTGGGTTCTGCCAGTGTTTTTTCTGCTTTTCTGTGTGACCTTCTATTAGTCACTCAACATCTCTGTGCCTCAGTTTCCTTATCTGACAAATGATGGGTGTGGACTGGATACTCTTACCAACTCTTCTATTCTGTTTCTCTGTTCTGTGTGATAAAAAGTTCTTCCTAAGCTGGTAATGACTTTTAAGAAACAACATGAAAAGAAACTCCCACTCAGCTGAGGTGGAAGCTGGTTTCCCCGTGAGTGACGGGGAAGCCAACCTCTGAGCACTTTATCACAGCACCACCCTTACCCCGCTTTTCTCTGTATCAACAGCCCGATGTAGTTCAGATAGGATTGCATGGGTTCATATGGACTTACTGGACATGAGGAGTTGTGAGTCTAGTTCCCAGGGGGGTGAACTGCAGAAGCTTTTTTTTGAAGTCTCCAAAATCGAACTATTTTTGATAGCTATCGAGGAGAAGGTAGGTTCCGTTAAGGTAAGCCCTGTGCAGTAGAGTCACCTTCAAAAATTGTCCCAGAAACCTCTAATACTCTCATACTTTGGGGAGAGGGGAGCTAGTAAATTTGTACTGTATGTTTAAATGGTCACTTACAATGACAATGTACAGATCCACCAGTGTTGGTCTAGGGATTTGGGCTATGGAAATGCTTTGTACTTATGCAAAGATATGTACAAAGATTTTATTGCAGCTATTTGTAATAGAAATCATCATGATGTATTAACAGATTGGAATTTCTATATTGCCAACGCATGGTAATGCTATGGTAAGAATGTAATGCAGTTACTGTAAAGCATAAATGATGTTATATTTAGTATGGAATCTGGAGGCAGAAAGCCTTGGGATCATGCTGACTATAACCTAAAGCTGTGTGCCCTCAATTTAGCCAGTTTCTGTGAGTCTCTGTTCCTGATGTGTAAGATGGGGATGACAGTGCCTCACTTCACTGAACATTCACTACCCGATAGTTGAGGAGCAATGAGCAAACCAGGCACTGTGCTAGGCACAGCATTAATTCAGAGACACAGTGCCTTGGTGGAGTTTACTGTCTAACTGGGAACCCAGACAATGGAATGAGCAACTCCACACAGTGCTGTACAGGGTGCACCCCAACCTACCCTGATGTCACAGCCCAGGCAGAGATGATTGCTGTTAAGTCAGAGTTGTTGTGAGGATTAAATTAATTGATACTTGTAAAGTGCTTAGAACAAGACCAAATATATGGGAAGTGCTATATAAATCTTTCAAGTGCATAGTAAGTTCCTAATATGCCATCATTACCATAACTTACTTTAAAAAGTCAAGGAAAAGAAATCCTGTACGTGTCAGCGTTACCATTTTGATCAACTCAGAAGTAATTTAATTATATAGTCAATGAATATAGAAGGCCATGTCCCAGTGACCTAGCATGGAACTGGATTCTCTGAGACTGCATTCTGGTTTCAGGGTTAATTAGGGGATGAGGGAGAATAAGAGAGGTGATTTTCCTGAGAGCTGTTTACATTTATCTATAGGGTCCTTATAGCCAAGTTCCCCTATTTGAGGTGCTGTCCACTCACAGGCAAGCTAAGGGCCACTTACTTTCAGGGGCAGGGCTAGGAGCCTTTTCCAGGAGCCCTGATGCTCCCCTGTCTTCTCTGCCAGGGTGCGGCTGCCCAAGGTGTGTGTCTGAGGCGGCTGAATGCCTAGGAGGTAAATAGGTGGGGGAGCACGGGAGCCACCCTGATTAGCATCTTAATTTCTGGAGCAAAGTCACTCAGGCCCTGCCCTAGCAAGCTGCCATCACCCACTTACTTCCCAGTCCCTCTCCTTTCATCCCTTCTTGCCTTCTGCTTGCATTGCCTGAGCGTGCTGCCCCAGAGAGCCCTGCTCCTGGGAGATGCAAGGGTGAGTGGGTGGGGGCATGAACTTACTCTCACCTGGAGTTATTAGAAGCTTTGGACTAAAGCACACCGACTGTGTTCAATTTCTGCTTATCAATTCCTCAACTGTGTGGTCTTAGGCAAGTCAGTTAGTCTCTGTGGACTTGTTACTCATCAAGGAAGTGGGGACAATACTTTCTACCTCACTAGTATTTGATTGGCTCAGTGGAATCATGGATGGGAAGATATTTTATAAGCTTTAAAATATCAGGCACTTAAGAGATTTGTCTTTGAAGAGATTTGTCTTTGTCTAATCAATGTCTCTCTCAGAAGTCTGGACACTGTAACTCCTACAAGTCCCCAATAACACTGAAATGACATGGTGTCATCAAAATAATTTTTAAACAATGCAACATTCAGTAAAATCAGTAACAACTAACATTTGTTCTGAATTTTTAAATCTAGTGCCTGGCATTTTTACTATATTATCTCAACTATAGTTCCAAACAACCTAGGCCATAGAGAAAACAGGAAGGGCTTTGGCTTCTAGCACATTTGGCTTCATATCCCAGCTCTGTTACTGTGCTAGCTGTTGCTTTAGTAAAGCTTTGTAACAAACCACCCCCAAACTTGCTGGCTTAGGACAACAGACGCTCCCAGGAATTGCAGTTTTGCTGACATGGGCTGGCCTCAGCTGGTGAGCTCTGCTGCAGGCCATGGGTAGGTGGGACTTGGCTCCAGGCCACAGGCTGGGCTCAGACCTGTTCTACTTTCATTCTTGGGGTCCAGACTAAAAGGGCAGCAACCAGCTGGGGCCTGCTCTTCTCGAACAATCACAGGGGCATCCACACCTAAGCCAAACCGCGCAGCACATTAAAGTCTCTGCTTGCATCACATCCTTCCTCTAACACCTTACTGGCCCAAGCAGGTCATAGGGACAAGCCTGGCATCCATGGGGCAGGGAATAAACCCCACCCACAGTGGGAGGTGCTACAGTTACTTGGCAAAGACTGGATGTATAATCCTACCAGAGAATCAAAGAATCCAGTCTATCTTTTTACCCTGGGTACTTGGAGCCTCTGTTTCCTATCAGTGAAACATAAAAACCTATGCAGTTAGAAATAATTTATATAAATTTCCTAGTGCATAGTAAGCACTCAATGGATGGCAACTATTATTATCATCAGCTCCATTTTAGAGGTGAGAAAACTGAGGCCTTTAGGCAATGTGGGCCCAGGTCAATAGAAAAGGACCAACAGGTCTTCAAAGATGTGTCAGAGTGACCTGGACTATCTTTGAAAGTGACTTTGGAAGGGAGGAGCTGATAAGCCGAAGAAGATTGGACCTTCAGTGGCCCTTACTGTCCTCTACAACAGGAATCCTGTGAATGCTAGAGAGACATTAACAGTGTAGATTCTGAGATTCGATTCATAGGTAGGAGGCTTATCGGGGGGTGCTCTTGGGAACATCACCTGTAAGGGAGGAAGAGGGGCAAGATGGGCAGAGAGAGAACGTCAACTGTGATAGTTACTATAGTACCTCAGCTGATCCCATAGGGAGCTCTGGATCTGGAATGTCCCTTCAGTGGTGTCCTGCACTGAGGCAAGGGAACAGACTTTTCTTTTCCTGTATGAACCAGTCAATGGATGCAAACCGCCCTTGTGGAAGTGGATTGAGCTTGAGTGAGGAGGCCTCCTTAGCAGAAGCAGTGCCCAGAGAGGGACTCAGTTGAGAGCTGTCAACCGCCAACTTCCCCAGTAACTGGGGCACAAAGGCCTCAGCCCTGGAGGGTATAAGGGGGTGACATGCCCCAGGATCCACTGCAACAGTAATATTAATAACCCATGCAGCTGTAACAATAACCATAACAAAGGTAATGTGTCACAAATGTACAGCAATTAGTAGTTTACAAAGGCATCATCACTTGTTATTTCCTCAGAGTAATCTTTTTTTTTTTTTTTTCCAGAGTAATCTTTTGAGGTAGAGTATGAATTTTTAACCCTGTGTTTGAGGAGAGGGACCTAAAGTTCAGACAGGACAGTGTGTGCCAGGCAACGTCCTTTGCCTCTGAGCTGCACCCTTACTATTCCACATGCTCCTGTGTATCACATGGATGGGAAGCCTGCAACGTACATTTCTCATCCTGCTTCCCTTCAGGTTCTGCCAATGCAAGACACCGGTGGCGGCTGAAGCAGGTGAGAGGAGGTCATACATAGTTAAGTCCATCCTGACGCTCCTATCTCAGAGGAAAGTGCCTGGAACTCCCCACCAGCACCCCACACACACTAGACTAGTTGCATTACTGTAAAATGGATGGGTCTTGTGGGAGGATTATATCCTACTGTGAACTTCATCAGTTAGTGATTCAAACTGCAGCTCCCTTCAGGTGTGATTTCTTTATTAAAGCAAGTCAACACAGTCTTACTCACAGCAAGCTCTTTAGCTAATACCACCACTGAGTGCCCACCTCGCACAGAATTCCTGATTCCGCGCCATTCCCCAGAGGAACTAGCCACCTAGTGGCAGGTCAATTACACTGAGTCCTTCCCATCTTCGAGGGAGCAGCAGTTTGTATATTCTGTGCATGGATTTGACTTCTTTGACCACCACCTCCATGGACACCTTGATTCCAGTGTTGGTATTCTATACAACATTGCTTCTGACCAACGAGTTGATATTACAGCAAAAGAAATGAAGCAGTGTGATTATGGAGTTTTCTGGATATGGAATGTGGAATTCTATGGTCTGAGTGCTCTGTTATCTAGAAGGAGCTAGACTTAAAGAACACTGAAATGGCATCTTGAAGACTCCATTATAGCAGCATCTGGGAGACACTGGAATTTGGGGTGCTGCCCCTCAGGATGTGGTATATACTTTGTACCAACCACAGTGCTGTTTCTCCCACACCCAGAAAACATAGCAATGCTGAGGAAGGCATGGCTACTCTCACTATTGCACTTAATAACCCATTCACAAAAATATTGCTTCCTGTCCCTGAAACTTTGGACTTTGATGGTTTAGAGATTATAGTTCCCAAGGGAGGGATGCTTTTGTCGGGGAATACATCAGTGGTTCGGCTGAGTGAGAAGCTGAGACAGCCACCTGGCCATTTTGAGCTCCTCATATCTGAGACTGCAGGCAAAAAGTAGGTTACTCTGCTGGCTAGAGTTGTGGGTTCTGATCACCAAGGGTAAATGGGGTTGCTGCTACAGTGCAGCATGGAAGATTCTGTACAGGAGCTAGAGGATTCTCTGGGATGCCCCTGGTGCTTCCATACCCAAATTAAACTAACAGAAGACCACAGCAACCCAGGGATGACCAAAGTCTGAATCATCTCAGAATAACTGGTGGAAAAAAAGAGAAATTGTAAATATCAACAATGGTCTTGGGATCATTTGCAGAAATGAGAACTTCAACAGTTATGAATATTTTCTCCCTTGCTTGTTTTGTGTGTGTACACGCTGTATATAAGGAATTTTAGTGATGTTGAGTGGACATTTTAATCTGTGTATTACAGTATATTGAGGTATGATTGTGATCTCTAGAACTAGAGGAGGAATAAGAGGAGAATCCAGCATCATCCAGAGTGGTGTTGCTAACTTATAGGGCTTTGTGGGTCTCATTTTTGGAGAGAGGGTGAGTATGCTCTCATTTCAGGGAAACAGTTGACCCCATTAGGGTTAAGCGCGCTGTTAACTGTTCTCGAATGGAGTTTAATTATGAGTGGGATGGTCTCTGGCCATTTGAGTAGACAAAGGGGTGGACAGTGCCCGATGGTATCTGTGGCCTCTGAGTTTCACACTTGCCCTGTCTTGGCCCTAGCTATTTTTTCTTTTCATCTGGATGAGAAAAATGGGAAAATTCATACACATGTTTGCAAAATAAATAAACTAAACCTGATGTTCCACAAATTATACTTCTGGTTTAATGTTCTTTAGACATTTTAACACATTTTTCCCTCTGGGAAATTGTGGGGGCATGTGCCCTGGGTACATCCCAAAGGCCTGTGTACAGGTTAACACGAGCAAGTGGTTGTGAACATGATCTGTGAACTCTGAAGCACTGAGTCCAGATGAGGTCTGTTTATGTCAAGGTCAGAACTTTGCAGCCTTTCTAGAAGTCTTCCCTAGAACCAGCAACTTGAGACCTAAATTCAGCTCTTGTTTGCTCTTGCAGAGCACTGAATCTGAACCTCACGTCTCTACCTCTCTGGTTACAAACTTTGGAAATGAGAGCTGGATGGATGGACAGCACAGGTGTAGAAATGAAAAGCAACTGCTCCTCCTGGATGCTTTATTGGGGCTTTCAGTGGTTTCTAAGCATGAGCAGCAGTGACACCTGGACCCTCTCCCAACATGCAAAAGGCACAGGAAAGTGAGACACAACCAGGGTGGGCAGCGTGGATACAGAGACCTCCCTGCGTGGCATGGTGGGGCACCGGGGGAGCCCCACGAGTGATGGGAAAGGGGGCCGTTAAAGGAGATGGCTTGGCAGAGGCTGGAAGAGGGGCTTGAGGTCCTTCCACATCCAGACCCACCCCTGCACTCGGGCCAGGACCTTCTGAGAGGTCAACATGGATTTTACTGAAAGTCCACCTCATGTGGTGGGAGAACTCAACTCCAGGCAGGGAGAGGATGGTGGATGCTGCCTTCAGGGACTTCCGGCAGAGTGCCAACCAAACACACCAGCATGTCAGGAGGGGACGACAGGTGTGCTCATAGTGCCAGGCCCAGACACAGCCTGGCATTGAGTGCCACTGTCAACCGCTGTCATAGTCCATGTCCAGGAGAAGAATGAAGCCCCTTCTGATCTTCAGGGGCCTCCCATGGGGTCTCCAGGTCTCCAGCCCCACCCAGAGGTCCCGCTTAGAAGAGCAGAGTCTTGATGTTGGCTTTGTCCTGTGGAAGAGTTCCCTGGACGAGAGGGAAGGGGAAGGGAGGGGTCAGGCCCTCTGAGCGCCCAGCCCCTCCCAGAATCTGGGCCCTAGGGGATGAAACAGCCTGGGACTCACCTCAGATCCTAACCAGTCCCCACAGTTCCATCTTGGGACCTTGAATCGAAAGAAAAGGCATTCGTACTGTTTCTGTCTCTCTCACTTGCTCCTTTTCTCCTTTAGTAGAGCCTTGGCCTCAACTCACGGCTTTGGCGATGTCTACTTCTAAACTATGGAATGTTTTCACATTGACGACAGAATTACTCCGAACAAGGGGTGGAAGGGGCTCTCCAAGTGTTCATGAGACAGTGCGAAACTGAGAGCTCACTGGGACTCACACAGCACAGACACCAACAGTCAGACACCAAGCCTGGGTTGGCTCTAGATGTATTTTTTCTTGAGGTACCAGTAGGCAAAGTAGCCCATCCCACCCAGGGAGCCCATGAGGAAGGACGCCCCAAAGAAAGATGGGGGTTTCCGCTTGACCAGCCGGAACGCATTGGGGATGACTGCCGACAGCAGGGTGGTGTGGATGTCACCGAGAACTTTCCGGAAGGCCAGGCGCCTCTGGACCCTCTCGAAGAAGGACTGCAGGTTGGGCCGGCTGCCATCTTCCCAGTATTTCTTGGACAGTCCCAGGAACTTGAGGCGGTGCAGGGTGGCCCCCAGGAGGACATCAGCGAGGGTAAAGGCACAGCCACAGAGCCACAGCTCACATTTCTGCCCTAGAGTGGGAGAAGATTTGGGGGTGGGGCCAGCCTTTCTCCCCCATACACTCACTGCTCTCTTGTGACTCATCTGGCATTTGTCTGCCTGCCATAGTGTTTCCCCAAGGTCAGTCACTGCTGTACAACTTTCATGATTTTTGCCATATGCTTATACTACCTCTATTTTTTTCCTTAAATCAACTGACTTTTTAAGTGCAAATGCATGTATTCAAACTCTAGACTCATATATCTAACTGCCCATTTTACAGCTCCACTTTGGTGTCTACTGTGCATTTCAGATGCAACATGTCCACAACCAAGTCACTGATTGTCACCCCAAACCCACCGCACTCATCCCCATGTCAGTCACAGCACATCCATCCTTCCAGTCTGTCAGGCCAAAAGCCCCATGCCTTGTCAAATTCTTCTTTTTCTCCCACATCTCCTATACAATTTGTCATCAGTTCCCATTAGCTTTATCTTGGGAATACACTCAAGAGTTTGATGTTAGCACCACTGTTACCATCCTGGTCCAAATAGCCATTATCTCCTACCTGAAATACCACAGTGTCCCCTTAAAAGGTCTTCCTGCTTCTGCCTTTGACCTTCTAGAGTCTATTCTCAGTACAGCAGCCAGAGTGATCCTGTTAAAATCTAAGCCAGATCATGCTCAAAGCCCTCTAATGACTCCCTGTCATAGAGTCAAAGGTGGAGGCCTTCCAATGGCCTAGGGGTGATCTGGCCCCAGGTATTTCAGACCTTGTGTTCTACTTCTCTCCCCTTTAACTCACTGTTCTTCAGCCATCCCGGCCTCCTACCTCGGGACCTTTGCACTTGCTGTTCCCGCTGCCTGGAACAATCTTCTCCCATAGCCACAGGGCTTACTCCTCCACCTTCACGTTTTTACTCAAATGCCATCTTCTTGGGGGACTTCACTGATCACCCATCTAAAATTGAAACCCCAGCCCCAGGAGCCACTACCCTTTTCCCCTGCTTTGTTTTCTCCCATACAACTTGTCCCCATAATTACACGGCATCTTGTGCATGCTCCTTTTGTTTCTGAGCCGTCACCCTTTACTAGAAGGGAGGCTCCACAAGAGCAAGAATTTTGGTCTGCCCTGTTTGCTGCTGTATCCCCTGCACCTGGACCTGTGCCTGGCTCAGTTCTTTACTGAATGACTGACGGAAGAAAAGAGAAACTGCATCATGAACAGTATCCTTTGCCATAAACTACATGCAGAGATAAAAGCCTTTAAACAAAAGAATTAAAAGAATAGCTTAGTTATTAATAACTGATAGTAAGTTATTCTTACTATGTGGTTTCATATTATTTATCACTGTGGTCATATACCATCTAAAATTAGCCTGAATATATAGGAAACGCTTGTGTAACATGTTTCTCCCCGTCATTTAGACTTGAAACTCTGGAGTTACTTTGTTCTCCTACATCATCTCTTTGCTCAAAAGCCCTCCATTCTCCTCACTGTCTATGAGTTAATGTCCAAATTCCTTTCCCTGGCTTTTAAGCCTTTTCCATAGTTTATCTCCAATATATATTTCTCTAGTTCTGACTTCTCATGAATTACCCGCCTATCCACTGTTCCCCCTAAGCAGGCCTCACCCATTTTGGCCTCTGGGCCTTTGCCCCTACTGTACCTCATGCCCGGAATGCTTTTCCCTCCATTGTCACTTCTTGTGAGATCTGCTTTCCTGGAAAGTTTGCTTCTGCACCTTTGAACTGGTGTTCCCTTCAGCTTAGAAAGTCCATGTATCTAATGCCCTCCACCATAAGCCTAAGCTTCCTCTGCCCGTTTCACTCTGTTTTCTTGTTCATGCATTTATTCATTCATCCAACAAATGTTTATCTGCTAGTATGTGCTGGGCAAGAAGTCATGATAAGATGCGATGTTTTCCCTCAAGAGATTCACAGTTTCAGGGGAGGAGGAGGTAAAGTATAATGAAGGCACTAACCAGAAGTTCTTGAATATGTAACCTTCAAGATGCTTACTAGATATCCAAGGGGAGGGATGAGTTGGCAATTAAAGGTACATGTGCCTAGTTCAAGTGTGCATTATCAGCATGGAGGTGGGATGACATCATCAAGGGAGTACATGCAGACAGATCTGAGAATAAGACCAAGGGCTGGGCTTTGGGGCTTCAGGATTTAGATATTAGGCAACAAGGAGAAACCAGCAAATGAGCATAAGGAATAGCCTGTGAAGTGGGAGATGTACCAGGAGACCATGGTGTCCCGGAAACCAAGATAAGAAAGTGTTCCAAGGACTTCTGCTGCAGAGGTCAAATAAGAGAGGGCCTGACCATTCTGATTACATCTGGCGACTGGTGACCTTGACGAGAGCAGGTGGAGTAGGTGTTGATGATGAAAGCTGGGTTGGAGGGAGTTCGAGAGAGAAAGGAGGAGAGGAATTGGAGAAGGTGAGAAAGATCAAGGAGTTTTCAAGTTTTGCTGTAATGGGTAGGATACGCTAATAATGTGAGGCAGGTCAAGAGTGTTTGGGAGGAAACAACCAGTATGTTGGTGGCAAGGGTCTAGCAAAGAGGGGGAAATTATTCTATGGGGAGAGAGTTGCTGGTGTGACATGGATGAGTGTGGATGGTGTCTAGTACACAAGGGAGGGACTGAGCTGGTTCAAGGAGAGTGTGGTACTGCATTTCTTCAAATCTATGTTGCTATCAAGTATAAGACATCCATCCTAGAGCAAACAAGTGATACCAACTAAACTATTGATTGTGAGAGATGTTCCAATTTCAGAGATGTTAGATGTTAACAAAGATGCATCTTAGAATTGATAAAATATGGTGTATGTATGGACACGAATGCTGGTGGGTGGGTGGCTATGGGGCCAAGGCTACAGTCTCTTCCTTTGCTTCTATTTTCTCAGTGATATAGAAAGAAAATGCCAGTTAAGTGTGAGGATGTGGGGGAAGTAGTTGAAGAATTGAGGAAAAGGCAAAGGTATCAATAGTCATCTAGAGAGGGGACAGTGGAAGGCCTCGGGCTGCAAGGAGGCCATCTAAGGCTAGTGATTGTGAATTCAAAGAGCAGTGGAGGTAAATGTTACCCAAGGCAGGTTCAGCAGTGCCCCAGTGGGTGACCAAGCCATACAGACCATGTGGGTCCAACCAGTCAGAAGTTTAAAGCCCATAGCCACCTTCCCTGCTGTACCCCTCATCATCAGAGGGACACGAGGACTGCCCACAGGCTCCATCCTGTACAACCCCAGTCATCTTACCGTGGGGCAGTGCAATGCTGCCTCCTCTTGGAAGACCTCAGGACCAATACAGGGAGTGGGGGCAGGAGGCTCCCAGTCCAGGAATCACCTGAGGAATGTGTGTCCACAGCTATTCTTCAGAACCATCAGCTCTGGCCCCCACCCAGGTCCCACCCTGCATCTCCCTCGAGTATAACAGTCCCTGATATCTGTGGACACTGCCACACCATGCACCCAGATGTGCTTGGCCCCTTAGGTACGTGTTCTCAGTGATGCTCATAACAGGCCTGTGAAGGTGGTGCTCATCTTACCAGTCTTTCACAGAACAGAAGACATGCCAGAGGTAGTACGTAAGAACTCAAACTCTGGGATCCAGGGTTTGAATCCAGGCTCCACCACTTCTGTCTGTGTGACCTTGGGAAGTTCACAAGTTTCCTCATCTGCTAAATGGAGTTACTCAGATTACTATAATACATGGAGCCAAAATATATCCCTGAGCAGGGGAAGGGTGAGATGGTGTGGTGGGCAGTGGTCACCACCACCACCACCATCATCTTTACCAACCTTTATTAAACACCTACTGGGTGCTAAGTGCTGATCTGAGGACTCCACATGTATTATTTCATGCTGTGTCTCAACACCTCTCTGAAGTAATTATTATTACTATCCCCATTTTACAGATGGGAAACTAAGTTCCAGGGAGGTGAAGTACCTGACCCACGATCACTCAACTGGTGAGTGGCCAAGTTAGGACTTAAACTTAGGTCTGTCTGACTCCATGGCTCCCGACCCTAACCAGTCTGGAGGTCCTCTGGGACCCTGGGGATTAAGAGTCTGGAACTGGGCAGGGGCAGGTGGGCTGGGTGGGCTCAGCACCCGCCTACCCCGAGCTGGCACCCACCCTCGTTCTCCAGCTTCCTCTTCTCCAGCTCAGCCTCGATCTGGTCCAGCACCATGGCCAACTCCCCGAGGATCTTCTTCAGGTAGCTCACGTCGTCGTGCTCCAGGATCTTGGCCTGGGGGCGGGACAGGCAGGAACCAGGGCTGGGTTGGCCTGAATAGAGCCCGGGTGGCAGGGGAAGGAAGGAGCTTGGCTCAAACCCTCTTCTGCAAACCCAGCCTCCAAATATCCCCTCAAGTGTATAAGTGCCCCTCTATTACAAAGCGCCCGCATGTGGCACTCATAAGGCTCCCGTGAGCTGGGCGGTCCTGGGCAGAGGCCTTTCACTTCCTGGGGCTGGTACTCCCGAAGACCAGCTGCTGTGAACATTGGCGGACAGCCTCTCTTTGTGGGCCCTTCTCCAGAGAATTGCTCTCGGCCTGAGTTGCTGCCCAGAAATACTTGGGATGTTATCTCCCTGCCCCTCATTCCCACACTGGGAAATCTGTAGCCAATGACTGACTGACGCAGAGGTGTGAAAGGCCGGCCCCTTTTCTCAAGGTGGATTGATGTTGTGGTGCCATTCACGCTCGCGAGCTCCCCGCAGGATCAGGTGAACTTGGTTCCTTCCTCTTTCCTATCCCTCTAATCCTTTCTGGGACCCCCTCAGAGTACTCCTTCAGTCCCATACTTACCCGAGAGCCTCTGTCCAGTGCTCTGTTTTTAGAGGCACAACCTAAAATGTGAGGAGACTGAGGCTCCATGGGGACAGTGGCTTTCCCAAGGTCAAGTAGACAGTAAATGACAGAAGAGAAAGGGCCAGAGAACCAGCCAGTTGGTATTCCCATTTCATCTCATCCGTTGATCTTCTTTTAGAATCAGTGCCTCCCAATTGTTCTTTTCCATGGGAAGATGGTAGGCAAGGAGAATGAGCAGGCCAGGAGGCACTCACCATGAGTTTCTTCTGCTTAGAAAGGTAGGGCTCAGAGAGCTGCGGCTCTTCTTCGTGGTCCAGCTTCATGAGGTCTGTGGTGGCATTGGCTAAATGTCCTGGGGAGAGAATAGGACAGGTCCTTTCCTGACACCTGGTGTCACCTTCCCCCACACAGCTTGGAGTAGGTCCCAGACACTGGCTTGCAAAGTACCAATATCAACAGCCAACCTTAGTAGACACTATGTCACTACAGGCTGGGACATAGGGGTGGATGTGACACCATCCTGCTCTAGGCTCAGGCTAGTGGGAGGGACAGTCACATAAAGAAATCTCTATGAAACAGCATGTCCATCCTCTAGTGGAGAGTGCACAGAATGCTGCGGGACCCAGAGGGCCACCTGCCTGCCAGAGGATGCAGTTGTCAAGAGACCTTGCTGAGGAGGACACTGTACTCTTGAGGATGAGTAGGAAATTTCCAGAGGTGGATTTAATCCTAGACTTGAACAAACTCATGTTTCAGGGAACGTCTCCTCCCACCCTTTTCTGTAGTGAGGAAGTAGGTTCAGAGTGCTAAGGAATACTCCACGCTAGTAAATGCCAAACAGGTTTCAAACCTGGATCTGTCTGATGCTCAGCCTATGGCTCACCCCCTGTAGCCCACAAGGAAAAACGTGTTTAATGCAAAAAAATCTATATGAGACCTTTGGTGTCTTGAAACTTTCACTTGTGGGGAGGCAACTTCCCTGAAGAGTTAGGGATTCAATTACCCATCTTTCCCAGGAAAACTGGCCTTTTAAAGACGCCAAAAAGACAGGAGTGATGGAACATGGGTTGATGATAGAATTCAAGGCAGTCTCTTGAGAATTATTCTCACTGGGAGAGAGGAAGTGTCCTATAATCTAACTTTGAAAGTCTAACTGTAGCCTGTTATATCTATCAAATCTTATGATTTCGGCACTAAAAAAGTTTCATCAAGCATCTTATTGGTCTGACTGATGGATGGTAAACTATTTTTTATTAAATTTTATGAACTTTATTTGAATATGCAGGTATTCCCTACTGTCTAGACTAAATTGTGTACTGTTTTATTGGACTGCAGATGATAACTTAAACATCTGTGTTTGATATATAGTTTGACCAATTATTATTAAAAAATTTTAGAGAAAGTTTAACTGTAAGCTGTGGGTTTTACAAGGGGAGGTGGAAATATTAAGTGGGATAAGATCCTGAGGTCTATTCCCTGAGTGAGGCAGGACTTGCCTAGAATTCTTGGCTGGTAAGTATGGGACATGGTGGGTCATGGGTAGTGGTGCCCAACCCTGCCCTGTCATCTCCCTGCACCCCAACTCAACTTGGACATCCCTTAGGCTTCTTGAACACATCCTGGCCTGCCCAACCTCATCATCTTCCCTGCTTCACCTGCTCTTCCCCCAAATTACAGTACCCCTCCCCAACACTAAGCCAAGTCCGATGTGTGGGGTTGTCCTCCATTTCTCCTCCTCCATCTTCCACACACTAAATCAGCCCAGGTCCCGTTGATTCTTCCTCCTTAATCTTTCTCATGTTTAACTTCTCCCTTTCAACCCTCTGACCGGCCCTATTCATCTCTTGCCTGGGTGACTATGACTCACCCTCTGCCACCTGCGTTCTCTCCCCTTCAAGCCCTTCTCCCCACTTCTGCCAGAGAGACCTTACTTAAATACATACTTGGCCATGCCACTCCCTGCTTAAAATCCATCCCTGGCTCCTCACTGCCCTCAGACATTGTCCAAACTCCTCAACTTGCCTTACAAGATCTAGCAGGACCCATGTCCTCATCCGTCACCAACTCCATCACTGAGTTCCCCAACTGTCCCTGTCTCTAGACGGTAACATTTCAGCCACTCCAAATGCCTGACATTCCCTGAATGTGCCAGACCATTCCAAACCTCCAGGTCTTTGTTCACACTCCGTATTTCTCCCAGAATAGACTTCTCTTGTGTTTCTGAAAATCCTTGTCCAGATCCAGCTCACAAACACTGCCACCATGAAGTCCTTCCTGACTCCCTAAGAGATCTAACCACTCAATGCCTTGTCCTCCAGTGTACACTGTACAGATGTTTGCCACAGAATGCAAGCACACCAATCAGAACTGCCATTGCACAAATTCACATTGACGTTTCTGTGAGAAGTGCCCTGTAAATGTGTGCAGTGCATTACCTGTACTGCTGTTCATGGAGATGTTGATGCTCTACTTATCTCTGGATGTTTATGTTTCCCACTAGAATTTGAGCTGTTGGAGAGCAACAGACATCCCTATTCTCTTAAAACCCAGTATAGGCCTGGCATAGAACAGGAGCTCAGTGAGTGTTGAATGAATGAATGAGTGGATGGAGTGAGTGAATGAGTGATTGCAGTTGCTAAGCTTCTGCCCTATGAGGTTTCACCATTCACCACCCTATCTCCTTGCCTGATAAAAACCCCAATAAGCACCCTGGCAGACATTTCAGCTTTGGGGCCATATTAAGTCTCACTGATGTATTATGAATGTGAAGGTCAAATACAGCATCTTCTCTCTTGCCAGGGCTGCCCAAGCAGCTCTCTAGACTCCAGGAGGGCAGACCAGGTCAAGAGAAGACCTTGGACTGATAGCAGGGGTCACTGCAGGATACCTATGCATCCTATAAAGGTCCCTCCGTGCAGGCTGGGTCTGCTCTGGACAACCCCCATCCCCCACCCCCAGCTGCCTTCTAGGCACCTTCAGATGGCTCAGGACAGGATGGGGAGCACGCCCAGCCCCCAAAAACACTTAGGGATTGCCTGCACCTAGTCCAGGCCACCGTCATGGCTCACCTAGATGACAGTCAGGACCTCCTAGCTGCCCCACTCATCCATCTCTTGGTTGAGTGATCTTTGTAAAATGCTTATCTGCTTGTGTCATTTCCCGTCATTGTTGCTCCAGCTCCTGAGACTCACACCACAACCACCTGTACCTCCCTCGTGCTACACTTCAACCACACTGAACTTACTTTGGTTCCCAGAACACACCACGCCCTCTCCTACCCTTGAACCTGAAAGGATTCTCCCCTTCCCCTTCTAACTTTTAGTCAGGCCTGGATGTTGCTGCGTTTCAGAAGTCTTCCATGACCCCAGAGGCTGGGAAGGGAATCTTCTGTGGTCCCACAGCCTCCATGCTCCCCTTTTAACACTAATTCATACTCGGTTAATTTTTTTTCTATCAGTTTGGTTTTGAATGGGTTGTGCATGTAAGCTTGTTTGAAAATTCAAATATTAAAAGAAAAGCACAGGGAAGACCAAATCTCTCTCCTCTCAATCTGCAGTCCCTTAGTCCTGCTCCCTAAAAGCACACACAACTGGCAACTTCTTGTGCATCCTTCCAGAAATACTCCTTCTGTTTGCAAGCAACTGTGTATCCATTTAACCCTCTTTTAAATATATTAATGATAGCACACTGGACGCATTTTTTTGCCCTTCACTATTTTTTTCTACTCACTAATGTATCTTAGAGAACATTCTGTGTACTTACTGTTTTGTAATAGCTGCACAGTATTCCATTGCATGCAAGTACCATCACTTACTTACTCAGTTCCCAACTCATGGGTTATTTCCAACCTCTTGCTATTACCTATGCTGCAATGAATATCCTTGGACATCCTTCTGGTGCACACATCCAGGTGTAACTGCAGGATAATCTCCCTGGTGTGGGCCCTTTTCTGTTTGATATAGAGTGCTAAATTGTCCTCTTGGGAGGTTGTTCAAATTTACTTAGTCCCACACTGTAATTACCAAGTCACTTGTCTTTGTATTTCCTAGGAACTATGACCCTGGGATGAAGCTGTTTCTGTCCCCAACCCCGTACCCCTATCCTAGGTCATAAGAGGCCTCAAAAATGTTGGGCTAAATGGGGTCAGAACAATATAGGTAAATCCTGAGTCTTGTTCAAGGGCACTTTAAAGGGATGAAATCGAGTCCCACAGCCTGCCCCCTTCCCACCATCCCAATCAGCCTCATTCCTTTGAGAGGGAGGAAGTGACCATTTACTGATCACCTGTTATCTACTTAGAATCATCATGCTTTATCTATAGGACTCCATAGTGTCTATACAGAGTCTGGACCAAAGTCTGTATATAGTTGTTGATGGATATTGTCATTTAATGTAACCCCATTTACTGGGTGGTGGAAACAAAAGGATGAACGAGGCTGTGGGCACTTCCAGGCTGGCAGATAGGACAACAGGGATGATGCTTGAATGAGAAATCAGAGACCCTATGGTGGGACTTGTCATCTCTGGGTATCCTTCCTTGGTACACCAACCCTGCTGTCACTCAGTGCCTTGGGTTACCAACCACATCCCTGACACCCCTAGGTCCCGGCCCCGTAGGACTCGGTGGGCAGATGCCTAGCTCCTTGTGGACAAGACAAGCCTCTTGGGGGACAGAGAGCCCTGTAGCTTCTGTATGGAATGGCAGGAGAGCAGTATGGGGGCAGGAGAGGGAAATGAGAGAGGCTGCCAGAGAGGAAGAAAGACACATTGAATTCGAAACAGCCTGAATTGGACGGAGGGCCAGAGAGGTGGAGAGGAAGGCAGCAGAGGGCAGAGAGGGAGAGAGAGGGAAAGGAAGAGGGAGGGAAGAACTGAGATAAAGAGGACGCTGGATCAAGAGACTCTCAGAGTGACAGGCAGAGAGATTAAACAGAGACAGAGGCAGTAAGGGAGAGAGAGAGGCAGGGGGGGAAGAGGCAGAGGAGAGATAAGAGGAAGGGGAGTATGAGACGGAGGAGCAGAAAGAGAGAGGACTCCCATTGAAAGGGAAGAGGTGGGCAAAGAGGGGTACGAAGGGTAACCAGCCCGGGCACTCACTGCGGATCTCAGCCGTGGCGTATTTGGGGATCATGGAGTCAGTGGTGAGCTCAGGGTGCAGAATGCAGCCGTGCGTGTAGGCATCCATGGGCAGGGCGTCCAGCAGCTCACGGTACTGCAACACCCGGGCGTGCTGCGGGCTGCCCGCCTCAGGCATCAGGGCCACCACATGCTCTGCAGGGCACACAGGGGCTGGGCCAAGGGCCCTAGGGTCCTGCCTCAGCACCCATCCGCCCCCCTGACTCAGAGAGGCCAGGCTCTATGCCCCACCCCCAACCCCAGCATCCTGGAATCCTGACGTGTCACAGCCTGGACATCTCAGGCGCATCCCCTTTCCTGGACTCTTGAGGTAAAGTCTCCACCTGCTGCTAGGGGCCCCTGGTGGTCCTGGCCCACTACCTGTCCTCCCTGGAGCCCCCCGAGCTGCTCCACTGCTGCAGGCTTGTTGCCAGGTGGAGGTCTAGGCCCAGTGCTGCAGACTTCAAGAGAAGCCGGAACCTGGATGTTTAACATTCAACTCTCCTTGGTTTTTAAAAGTTGGCAACTATGCATATTGTTTTTAAACAGAGAATGTCTGGGCCCTGATACCCTCTCATCCCTGGGCAGTGGGCTCCTGAGCCTGAGGAAGGCCAAAGGGAGGAAGGAAGAGGACACAGGTTTCTGCTGGGCTTTGGGGCATCTGGGCCCTGCTCATGTCTGCATTGTGCTGGGACATCTGGGCCCACGTCTGTAAGGTTCCCAAGGGCACATGGTAAAGGGGTCTGGGCCTGCCTATGCCCTGGCATTCCTGGGAGACTTGAGCCCTGTCTGTGGGTCTTAGAGGGGCATTTGGGTTCTGCTCATGTCTGAGAGGCTCTCGAGGGTCTGTAGCCATGCCTATGGTTCCAGAGTGCCCGAGAGAAGGAGGCTTAACCCTGAATACCTAGGCAGGTTCTGGGCTGTGCCTTTTCCCTGGAGTACCAAGGAGGGGTTTATGGGGTCCCAGGGACCTGTGTCCATGCCAGTGGCTCTGCAGTTCCTGAGGGTTCTGTTCAGGGGAAACTGGGCCTTGCCTATGGTCCCAGTCTATTTCACCAGGCTTCCCAAGGTTCTGGGCCCCTGTCCGAGCCTGCAGGCCCCTGGGGTCTAGGGCCACGACCCTCGTGGGTATGGAGCCGTACCTCCTGTGAACGTGCGCTCCACATAGTCTATGATCTGGTCGTAGTCGCTGATGATGTTGTCACGATGGATGATGACAGGCACCTCCTCACCCAGGTTGAGCCGCATGAACCAGGGCTCCTTGTGCTCACTCTGCGGCAGGCTCACATCCCGCTCCTCACACGCCAGGCCCTTCTCAGCGATCACCAACCGCACCTGCAGGTTCCAGGGTCAGAGCGGGGAAGGCGGGCAGACACATGGGGACACTCTGCCCAGGAGGGGCGGGGCATGTGAAGAGGGAGGTCAGAGGTCACACACAGGAGGGGACACTGCTGCCTCCAGCCCATTCTTGGGCACCTGGGTAGGGGGCCATCTCCCAGGGGCCTGGCGTTTTGTGGGAAGAGTACAGCCCTACTCTGCAGAAAATGGGTAGAGCTGTCTGGGGTTTCGGGGTGGGCTTCCACAGCTGCACATACCTGGGACAGGGTTCCAGGCTCTGCTCTGTGAGTTTAGGCAGATTCCTTAAACTTTCTGAGCCTCAGTTTCCTTATTTGAAAAATGAAAGTATTAACAGTACCAACAAAGTGTCTGGTAGATAGATGGCACTCAAGGCATGATTTCTTTATTATGATTGTCCATCAGCCTGGGTCCAGGGTTAGATCTGGCTGGGAGAGCCACAGAAATTTTTATTATCATCATAATCAATAGCTAACTTTCTCAAATTATTTGGGAAACAAAATGGGGTAAAAATAAGTGGCCCGTTGAGCCCTTTATTGCCCCCAAACACCTTCCCGTCTGGTTGTTGGATGCTCACAACAGCCTCCCTGAAGAGAGCAGAGTAGGGACCATCTCCCTGTTCTTCCTGATGAGAAAACTAAAGCCCAGAGATGGCAAGTAACCTGCCCCAAATCACACAGAAATTTAGTAGCAGACATCAAACTGGAAGCACTGGTTCCTGACTCTCAGGCCAGGAATCTCTGTCCTGGGGTCTCCTTCCAAGGAAGTCCTGGGCCTGCTCCACCCCCCTTTGGTCTTTCCTTCTGTTTCTAGGGATTCCCAGATAAACACTCGAACCGGTAGAAACTAATGGAGAGCTCTGAGGCTTGGGGATGCTCCTGACCCAGCTCAACATTTCTGAACCGGAAACAGAGATCACCTATCCAATTGTCCCCTGCCTGGGCTACAACTCAGAAAGAAGGCTGGACTTGTCCAAGGTCTGCAAGCAAAAGGATGGCAAGTGACTCCAGCCCTCCCCACTTGCAGCTCCAGTCCAGGGAAAGGGAGGGCATCCCTGAGAGAGGCAGAGCTCTCCTGGAACACTGATGTCCCCCCCCAACCCACACCCAGGTGGTAGCTCCTGCACCTGGGCATCCCCAGCCTCCCTCCTGGATGCCAGGGGTTAAGTACCTTGAAGGGGCAGCATAGTATCCATGGTCAGAACCTTGGGCTGGGTACCAGACTGTCAGTTCAAATTCCAGCTCTAGGACTCAACATGCTGGATAACTTGGCTTTACAAATAGCTTTAGCATCTTCTAACCTGTCCAATGGGAGTCCCATGAGCAATTCCTTCAGAGGGCTTTTATGAGGATTAGATACATAAGTACCTGTGAAACAATGCTTGACACATAGAAGGCATAATGTGTCTTGAGTACTTGTAGTAAATCAGGTTTTGGAGGCAGACAAAGCTGGACTTGAAGCCTGGCTCTGCTGCTTATTTGCTGTGTGACCTTGGGAAAGTCACTTGACCTCTCTGATGCTACTTCCTATGAACTGAGAAATGTAATCCATTCCTTCAAAGTTCCAGGTTGAGATGATATGACATGGATAACATCCCAGAACAGGAAGTTAATACATAGGTTCTATCATTACTCTTACACACACACACACACACACAGCCTCCACCCCTGGCTGATGTCCTAGAGTACTTCATACCCCAACCTCACAGCTAACATGAACACCCCCTTCAGTTGGATGGACTGTGGGAAGGAAGAGGTAATTAGCCCCTGAAACTCCAACACTCATTCACAGATTCCTTCTCCATTAGCCAAAAGCAGGTCCTGCGGATGGGGCTGGGAGGCAATGCCGTGTAACCTTTGAATTATCACTGCCCCTTCCTGAGCCTCCTTCTACTTATTAGTAAAATGAGGGGCTGGACTCTGTATTCGGTGGAGCTCCTTGCAGCCCTACTGTAAGCAGACTGTGCAGGAGACAGGGCTGGCTCTGATGCCCTCCTTGGTGGCTGTGGGAGGGAATTGCTGGTCTGTCTGCGAGAGGGGGAGGAACTGTGGCAGAGAGAGCACCTGGAGGTGGCATCTGTTGGATCTGGGTGTGTGAGTGTGTGAGTGCATGAGCCTGAGCATCAGTGGCGACTGTGTGAATGGGCAGAGGTGTGTGTGTGCGTGCATATATGTGCATGACTGTGGTGTGTATGGATGAGTAACTGAGTATTCACATGTTGTGAGTGCATGCACATTAGTGTAGATATGAATATGAGTGCCTTCCTCTTTCCAGTCCTGGTATCCCGAACCTCCATGATCAGGCTTGGACCTGCATCAGCCTCCAGGCCACACTGAATGGATAGTGACTGAAACCAAACCAGGCCTTTGTCCTTGGCAAGTCCAAACATTTAACCTTCCATCCTGGCATGGGACCCGCCCCCAAGGATTTCTTGCAGGCCCTGCCCTGGGACTCCAGTGAGGGTGCCAGGTGGGCTGCTGCCTGGGGAGGGACTATCTTTAGTGCATAACAGTCCTGCTTGGAGCTGCCTTGGGGTTACGGGCAGGCGGCCAAGGAGACTTTATCCTTTAGCTGAGCTGCAGGCTGGAGCCATGTGCCATCCTGTGGCGGAGGGGCAGGGGAGGAAGCCAGGCCCAGGAGAAGGACATGTAGCCACCGAAGCCATCTGCCATCATCTCCAAGGCCATCGCCCCCTGGAGCTGGACCAAACTTAGGTGGTCACCACTCAGTATGACCAGATATCAACCATCTCTGGGCAAACTATTTTCCCTGTAGGTGCCTGATATTCACCCACTGGTGCTTCACTGTCCTGGTTAAACACTGTCACTCCTCAACCAGGCCAAGGCAACTGTGATGGGCTGCATTGGCAGCCAACTCTGGCCAACCTTTTAGCTGCTGTGTGACTTTGTAAAAGACAGAATCTTTGAGCCTTGGTTTATTTATTTTAAATACTATTTTGTTTTAATTAATAAAGATGAGGGAGTGGTCCACACAGGGATCTGAGTAAGAGAGTTCCAGGCAGATGGAACAGCCCATGCAGAGGCCCTGAGGCAGGAGCATATTTGGCATGTTTGACCAACAGTGAGAAGGCCAGTGTGGCTGGAACAAGGTGGGCTGGGGGGACAGATGAATGGAGAGGGGGTCAGAAAGGATCATGCACAGAATCTTTTAATTGAGACTTCCAGACCCAGGGAATAAATTCAGTGAGTACTTGAATTAGGATGAGAAAATTACATGTTTATTCTCAGTAATCTCATACTGACATTTAGCATTTTCTTCCTTTATGAGTGTAGGCGACAAAGCATGGTAGTGTTAGCAGTGCCTGTAATATTGTCACCACTAGAAATCAGATATTTTCAGCACTTCACAGTTGTTGCGGATACACTCATCACGACATCAGTGTTACAGTAGTTACCGGTGCTGCCACTAGCTCAGGTCATACGATGGTTAATACAGAAATGTGCATTATTATATAATGGATTTGTTTTAAATATATGTCAGTAGCTAGACTTCAGTATGACTGGTTTCTCTCCTGATCTGATAATCCTATGTATTTTGTTTTATTCAATTAAAAGCATTATTCTGAGAAAGGTTTATAAGCTTTCCCCAGTTGATGAGGGGTCCATGACCCAAGCAAGGTTAGGATCCTGCAGTAGGGCCTGAGGCCAGTATGAGGATTCTGGCTTTCTCCTGGAGGGACCTGGAGAGCCCCTGCAGGCTTCTGAGCAGAGGATTGCTGAGATCTTCAGTTCTCACCTGTGCACTTCCTGTGGGAGTGGGGTGGGGGCTGGTATGTGATCAAGTGTAGCACGGACAGGGCTGGGGAGCCAGTGCCCAAGAACTTGAACTGCAAAGTCAGGGTGGGAGGTGGAGGTCATCCTCCACCTCTTGCTTCCTTCCTGCCATGTCTGGGAGGGGTCTCCAGGAGACCTGCTTAGTTTTGGGTGTCAGGACTGACTTCTGGCAGGACCCATATCTAGGCTTCTTACTCCTGTGGATGGAAGGCTGGGCCAAGGGCTCCCACAGGTACATCCAAGGCAAGGGCAGTCCTTGAGAAATTGGGGTAAGGGAACCTTGAACCAGGCTTGCTTCAAGGAGCCAAGGAATGGCCCTCAGAGACTCACCCTGGTGGGAATAACAACAGTAGAAATAGTCAACTCTTACACAGCACTTTCTCTATGCCAGGCACTGTTCTAAGACATTTATGTGTATTCACTTATTTAATCCTCATAAAAACCTAATTAGGTAGGTACTAGTATCATGCTCATTTTACAAAAGAGGAAAAAGGCACAGAGACAGTAAGTAACTTGCCCAAAGTCACACAGCTAATAAGTAGCAAACTTGGTTTTTAAAAACTGAGAAGGATGCTCAAAGGGCTAGGGACATACAGAAGTAGGGCAGCTCTTCCTGTCTTGAGGGAAGTCAGGTTGTATCAAACATCTAGTGAAGTTTCCTGTTGAGGAAACTGAGGACCACAGAGAGTCAGGATATATGGGAGAAGGAGGCTAGAGGCAGGAACAGCCTCAGAAGCACACTAACATTGACACCATGCATTCAGAGACTCCTCCGAACTCCAAGGCCACAAAAGACCACCTCTGATGGTGCCTGAAAGTTCACTATTACCATGCATTTTTTTAAAGGCATTGTGCTAAGTATGTGACCATTCATATCATTGAACCTTCACATCCTCAGAGGTCAATACTGCAATTGCTAAACATATGAGGAAGCTGAGACTTAAAGGGGTGAAGATGTGCATAAAGTCCCACAGTGAGGAGTGGCAGATTGGGGTCTGACCTCATGTCTGGTAAATGTAAGTGCACCTACTGGGCACTTTCTATGTGCCAGGTGCAGCTCTTGGTGATTTATATGGATACATTCGCTGAGTCCTCACAATGACTCTACCAAAGAGGTGCTATTCTTCTCAGTTTACAGGTACAACTTAGACTGAGGCATAGGAGGTTAGCCAACATGCCGAGGATTATCCAGCTGTCAGTGGCAGAACTGAGATTAAGAGGAAACAGGCACAGAGACAGTAATAACTTGCCCAACGTCACACAGTTAGTAAGTAGAAATCTTGGTTTAAAAAAAACTGGCTGGTATGAGGGCAAAAGGATGCTCAAAAGGCTGGGGACTTAACAGAGGAAGGGCAGTCAGATACCAGAGCCTGGCCTCTGGACCCCCTCATTGTCTTGCTGCCTCTGGCTCTGAAATAGTCCCCAGATGCCCCATGGAGCCACCACCACTCTTAGAGGTGGGCTACTTTCTGCTATTAATAGTTCATGTACTATTAAGGACAGGTTTCTCAGATGCTTCACAAAGGGGAGCTGTTCTCTGTGTGCAGGCAAGGGCCTTCAGGACTGAAAGAAAGGAAGGAAACTCACCTGCTAAGTTCCTACTATGTGTAAGACACTTAACATATGTTCATGTCATCCTAATCCCCAGAAATTCTGCAACGTAGGATGCAAAAGTCCCTTTGTCCAGATAGGATATTGCACAGAGAGGTGAAGTGACTTGTCCAAGGTCACACAGCCAGTGAGCACTCAAGAGGAGACTGGAACCCAGGACCATCTGACTGCAAAGCCCATGCCCATTCTGGCAGGATACACCACCTCTAGAACCCACCATGGGCCCCTGGGCAAGGGGGAGGCCCTGGCAAGGAAGGCAGGAAGATACCCAGGCTGGGTTGGTCAGAGGCTTAGTTACAAGTGGATTGTAGTGGGTAGTCCCATTCCTGATTAAGGGGCTACCTTCGCCCTGAGCACAGGCCAAATGGGAAATATTCCATTGTGGGAAGAGCAGGAGGCTCCCTCAGGCGATGGAGATGGGAGGTGCCATCCCTTTGTCCCTGTCCAGTCTGGGGCCTGGCTCCTGAGTTCTGTGTAGGAGGAGATTCTGGAATTTGGAGGTCAGTCTGATTCATCTCCAACCTCCCAGCAGCTTGCATAGAGTCTGACACATAGTAGGTGCTCAACATGCATGTATAGAATGTATGGCTGAGTCCCAATGTGATCTTGCTTAACTTGACCTCTCCTTTACCTAGCACTTCAGTAACACCATAATACCTATTATTATCAGAGCCTTGACCATGAGCCAGGCACTGCTGTCAGCACTTTTTGTGCATCATCTCATTTCATCTCAAAACAGCCTTTGGAGGGAGATACTGTCATTAGGTCCACTTTACAGATCATAAAACTGAGTCTTTGGAGAGGCAGTGTGATCCATCCAAAGCTCCACAGTGAGTAACTGGGAAAGACGGCCCTCTCACTGTCTGGCCTCAAAGTCTGTACTCTACACTGGAGGGATTGGTAGACCATCTTCAACAGCAGCCACTGGTAGCTTGTTGGAAATGCAGCATCTTGGGCCCCACTCCAGACCTACAGAACCAGAATAACTGGGGTGGGACGTCTGTTTTAACCAGGACCATGCAGGGTTCCTAATCTACATGTCAAGTTCGAGTAGTGCCCGTCTAGAAAGCTTAAGGTACAACACCTCTTCAACAACCCTCTCAGCAACCCTGAGAAGGGTTCAAAATTAAAAGAAGTAGCTATTACTGTTATTATTATCACCCCATTTTCCAGATGATGAAACTGAGCCTGGGACAAGCCTCAAACCCAGTCCTTTTGTTCCAAGGCCCTTTCTTTTTATAATCTGTTTCTCCATGTGGAGAATGAATGGAACAAAAGGACCCGCTGCTGGGCTCTGGCCATGGTGCTGAATCGGCGCCCCACAGCCACAGAGCCTCGTACGGCGGGGGACTGCGCCCCGAAGCGGGTCTCACAGGCGCCGTACTCGGCCCTCACTTCCAGGAAGCCGGAACCCGGATAACTGAGCACCGGGCCGGATTCCCAACTGCCCCGCAGCTGCCCTGGGTCTTAGAAGGATTCGAGGGGCCGTCTGTGCCTTTAAGCGCAAAACTTAGCTCTTAGGGGCTGAGCCGAGAGGGTCTGAGGAGATTGTTTAACCCCTTAGGTCTCAGCTCAAGATAAGGCGGTAGGGGGATAGGGTAGGACAGACCGCCCACGCCCCGGCCAGAGGAATACCCCGAGCCGGGCAGCGGGGCGGCGGAGCCGTGACCTGCAGGACCTGTGGCAGCCCGGGCAGCGGCGCGCAGGGAGGGCCTGCGGCGGAGAGGGCTCCCGGGGCTGGAGGCCGGACCCGAGGCGGCGCTCCGCCTCCCTCGCCGCAGCAGCCGCCCCCTCCGACAGGCCGCCCTCCCGGCAGTCCCGTTCCCTTTCCCTGCCTTTGTCTCCCTCCTCAGTCCTTCAACAGACCGGGTCTTTCTGGGAGGGGAAGAGGCAGAGTGGGTGCTCCCGAAATTGGGGACGGTGCTCCTGGGCCCACGACAGGACCAGTCACCTCCAGGGAGAGCAGCCCAGGGACCCCGTCCTCCAGGCCCCCCGAACCCCAGATTCCACCCTCCATCTCTCACCAGGTCCTCAAGAGCCGGAAAGCCCCCCCGGGTCCCCTCCCCCAGCCTCCTAGCCACCGGCGCATCCGGTTCCCCAACTCCCAACGGGCTCTACCTTCTGCGAGCTGAAGGACTGGGTCCAGTGGTACAGAACCAGGCTCTCCTTGGGCCAATGGGCGGGGCTGGCCGCCTCGGACGCCTCAGGGCCCTCCACCGGCTTGGCCACATCGCTCTCCAGAGCCGAGATGGGCCACCAACTGCAGCTGGTGGGTGTCAGGCTGTTGGGGGTCGCCATGACAGCCCGAAACCAGAGGGAGGAAAGGAAGAGGCTCCGGCGGCGGCGGCTCTCGGTCGCCCAGCATCACATGGCCTCGCGAGCCTGCCCCTCTCCTTCGCTCCCTCCCTCCGCTCTCCGTGAATGTCATTACTCACTGGGCGAAGGGGGAGGGGCGGGGGGATCCCGGGAGCTTCTTGCTTCCTCCTCCCTTTGGCCCGCCCGTGGCTGTGCCAAAAACGCCACCAGTCCCCTCTGTCAGGCTCCCTGGAAGGGTGCAAGGAGCCATAGGGAAATGGGCTATGCCCCCAAATAGCTCAGATCTGGCCAGCCACCTTCCGAAGATTCCACCAGTATAAACCCATTCTGATTCTCAGTCTTCTAAGAAGTAAACACCTCTTAGGACAACTGGTATTAGAGAGATGCATTCTTTCTATAAATCAGTGTCTGGAAATAGCTTGTCTCTCTTTGAAGCTGTTATTTTCTAACTTCTCCTGAAGGACCTCGAAGGGCAGAAGGGAACAAACTATGAGTAATTATACAGACACTTACAAAGCACCATGTGCCCAGACACTGTTTTAAGGGCTTTACAACCATCCACTCATTTAGCCCTCACAATATCCTATGGGACCTGTTTTGCAGAAGAAGAAACTGAAGCATAGAGAGGCTAAGTGACCTTGCCCAAGGTCACCTGGACTAGTAAGTGGAGGAGCTGAGATTCCAACCCAAGCTGTCTTCAGAGTCTATGCTCTTAGCCTTAAGATCATGATAATATGATAATAATATAAACAACAGCACAGCAAGCATTTACCAACTCAAACACTTAACATGCATCTTCTCACTTCATCTGCACAATAATCATTTTTGCCAGATGAGGTTAGTGAGGCTCAGAAATTTTAATTCACTGTTCCAAGGTTACATCTCCACCCCAGGAGACTGAGGCACAGCTAGGGCGGCCCAAAGAAAACCTCTACTACCTTTGTTGGTATATAGTTTACCCTAAACATTCATGAGAACTGTACATAAAATTCCTTAATATATTCCTTGTTCCCTTACTGTAAATATTGTGTTTTAATTTATTTACCATTGAGCAAATACACACACCCAAAAATAAGCTTCTTGGTTTCCCCGACCCCCGATGTGATACTACCAAGGACTCCTGGGCACATCACCCTCCCAGACGGATAAGCATGGCTCTTGAGGAATAGGTTTCCTTCCTTCTACCGGGTAAGAAAGGTTCCGTGGCCCATGGGTTTCACTATTTGCTTTGGCTGCCAGGAAGCTTGGAGCTACATTTTCTATTAAGTCCCAGTTGCCACATTAGCCTCCCTGGTTTAGAAAATTCTCTTTGCCACCCTTCCGTGAAGTTTCTATTTTTTCTTTTACCTCAAAGTGGAAAGATATTGTATGTCTTGAGGGAAAATTTAAATGAATTCAGGGAAATAAGGCTTTAGAAATTTGATCAAGGTGGAAAATCTGGCCCCCATCCGTGTCTTTGGTGTGAGCATATCCAGGGACCCTAACTTAACAGAAGTCACACTCAAACGTGTATTCTTTCCCTTGGCAAATATTAGTTGTGTGCCTACTGCGTGCTAGGCACTTTGATGGCACCAGAGATATAGTGATAAATAAGACAGCACTGGCCTGCTCTTTGCATTTTTCGCTTAGCCATGCACTTTGGAAAGTTTCCTATCTACATAGGTCTAACCCATACTTTGTAATAGTCTCCACTATGTGGTTGCACCATAATAAACTTATTTAAGAACTCTTACTGATGAACATATATGCTGTCACTAATCTTTTATTAATCTATAAAAGTACCCCTTTTCTTACACCCTTGCCAACCCAGCATATTTTTAAACCTCTTTTTAAATCTATGGGTGAAAATATAATATCTCATAGTTTTTACTTGCTTTTCTTTTTTGACTTTTTATGATAAATTTTTTTCAAACAGAAAACAGCAAACAAAATTGCTCAATGAACACCCATGTATCCATCACCTAGATAGAAGCTTTGTTAAAAACTTTATATATATATATATATATTTGTTTAATTTAGGTTTGACGTTTGAGTGACAGGCATCATGATATTTCACCCACAAACTACTTCAGCATTAGGTACTTTATATTTGACATGTCATTTTCTTACATAAAACAGCGCATTTTTCACATTAAAAAATTTAATAAGTGGGGAGGGAGGGAGAAGGGGATTAAGGGGCACTATAATTCATGATCACAGTATAGGTAGATGACAGGGAAAGCAATACAGCATGGAGAAGACAAGTAATGACTCTGTAGCATCTTACTGCGCTGATGGACAGTGCCTGCAATGGGGTGGGGTGGGGGACTTGGTAATATGAGTGAATGTTGAAACCACAATGTTGTTCATGTGAAACCTTCATAAAATTGTGTGTTAATGATACTTTAATAAAAAAATTTAACAGTAAGTCCCTAATATCTAATTCATATCTAAATTTCTCCAGTTGTACCAGAAATGCCTCCACAGCTGGTTTCGACCAGGATCCATCAAAGACCATGGGGTTCTGTTGTCACATCTCTAGTCTCTTTTAATCTTGAGTGGCCCTCACTCATTTTTTTCCCATGACACTAACTCATGAAGAGACTGGGCCAGTTGTCTCGTACAGTGTTGCACCTTGGGATCACCTGGCTGGTCACCGTCGTGTCCTTTAAGTTGTCATACTCTCCTCTGTATTTTCTAGAAACCAGTACTTAGATCTAAAGGAAAGATTAGATGCAGGTTAGATATTTTGGGGGCAAGGACTCCTGTCAGGAGGTCCGTAATATTGTTGCCCCACTATTAAAGATGCTAAGTTTCATTCCTGGGTTGAGGTGGTGACCGCATCTCTCCATGCTGAATGTCCATTTCTCCTCTTCCCACCAGAACCTTGTGGGCAATCCAGTTGCTCACCTGTTAATGGTCCTTGACTGAATCAATTACTGGGAGTTGTAAAATGATTTTCTATGTCTTTCCATCTGCATTTATCAGCTGGTATTCTTTCTTTGAATTTCACTTATTATGAGTGAAGTTGCCCATCTTTTCAAATGTTTAAAAGCCATTTTAATTCCTTTCCCAGCAAATCGTCCCCAGCAGGGGATTTCTGTGGGGACCTGGGCACTTAGAGCAGAGCATGGTGAGTGCTGTGACTGGGGTAAGGATGGGTGGCAGTAGAGCCAGGAAGAATATCAGCAGGCCGTCTAGGTGCTGGGTGCACCAGGGAAGGCACTCAGCATGGGTTCCTCTGAAGCAGGCCTGGGACAAGAATTCAGGGACAAGCATTCAATTTGGGAGGAGGAAATTCTGGGAGGCAAGTAGGAAAACAAGACAGGAAAGGCTGCCAAGGAAGGTGGGTTGTCAAGCAAGTTAGTACTGTGAGCGACTGGGGCTCGACCCCACAGGGAGATTCTGAGGCCAGTGGAGCACACCTCGGCCTTATTCTACCTGAGAGTACCGGGTCCTGTCAGTCATTGTTGGAAGGTTGCCCCTCGAGGGCAGCATTCATTCCCCAGCACTTCGGGCCTGCCCTGTAGTTAGAAGAGTGAGTTTCAGTGGCTACAAAATGCTCTCAGGCAATAAATGTGGGTGCTGCCAGCTGGGGGTCAGCTGGTAGTCACTGAAATGATACAAGTTGGGGACACTGCCAGCATCTGCTCAAGGACCTCTAAGCAGAGACTTTACAGATGAGGAGGAGTTAGCCAGATGAAGAGAAGATGGGGAAAGGGACGCATGCCCCAGGCAGAGAGAGCAGCAGGTGCAAAGGCCCTGGGGGTACAGCAAGCATGGATGTTTGAGGGACCAATGGCCAGTCTTCTGTCTGGAGGCAGAGGTGGAGGGTGAGTCTCCATGGTCTTGCCGGGCCTGTTAGGCCACCTTTAGGAGTCATCACATCATGCTGAAGGCACTGGGGGGAAGGGGTCACTGGAGAGTTTTAATCAGGGAAACGGCATCCAGTGAGCACACTTAATGTCTACATCTATTATATCAGGGTCGCTGACTCACGAAGCTAAAGAAAGAGACCAGAGAGATACCATAAATGTGAGGCCAGTTGGGCATGAACAACAGTGTAGTGGAGACTGTGGTGAATGAGAAAGCACATGTTCCCCACCGCTTCTTGCTCCAGCCGTTACTGCCTAGCAGGATGCAAACATAGTTGCCAGCTACTTCCATCTTCAAGAACCTGGAAATCCAGAGGTTTGCATGAAATCACTCATTTAAAAATCTGTTGGTAATTTTGTTTTAAACACTGATGCAGAAACAACAAAACATACTTGTGGGTAGGTTCTAGGCCCTCATGTTGTCAGTTTGCAGCCTCTGTGTGAGATCATTTAATTTTTGCCACAGTCCTGGAAGCAAGATGTGAGTTCACATGGCACTAGCTACTGTAACTGGTGAAATGCCAAGTCACAGTGGCTTTGCACAATAGACATTTACTTTTCACTCACATAAAGTCCCACTAGGAGCAGGTGCAGGGAAGGGCAGGGAGTACTGACCACCTGCCCATGTGGCTTTCAGGATCACGAGGCACTGATATCCAATGAGCAGACAGTGAAGAGAGCAGAGGACCACGTGGGAGGGCTTGGTGAGTAGCATCCCTCCTCTCTTCTGCCCACATTCCGTTGCTAGAACTGTCATGTGACCACCCCTCCTGAATACAAAGTGGAGCTGGGAAATGTAGTCCCTGCTCTGAGGCAGCCACTTCTCAACCAAAACCCCATCCTATGGGTTAGGCATGCAGATTTCTGAGGGGTCACCCATCTCTGCTTCATGAAGTTATTATCATTTCCTTTTTACAGACAAAGAAATGAATCTCAGAGAGACTAAGTGACCTGTGAGAAACCACGCAGCTGGGAGCACTGCCTTTGTCACTTCAATCCAAGGATCCTTCCTCTTCCTCAGTGTTTCCCAAATTTACCATCTCCTAAGAATGACCTGTGCAACTTGTTGAACATATACCCCTCTGGACCTCACCCCGGACTTGAAGCTGTGTGTTCAGGGGAGTGTGTGGTAACCTGTATTTTCATCATGAATCCCAGATGATTTTTATATGACTCCACACCAGGGGCTGCACCTTAGAATCACCAGGGGAGCTTTGTGAAATGTTAATCTCCTGGCCCTAACCCCTAGAGATTTTGATTAAGTTGGTCTGTGGGAGAAGCCCTGACATCTCCATTTTACAAAACTCCCAGGTGACTCTGATATGCAGGCAGGGCTGGGAACTAGTGCACCTGCTCCCCACCAAACCGGGCTGGTCATCACAGTTACTGCAGGGAGCTTTTCAAACTAAAGCAGTAAGAGAGAGAAAGGGAAAGAAAGAAGTATCAATGAGTCTTTACTCTGGAAAACAGCATTTTTTCAAATGATCCTAATGTGCAGCCTAGGTTGAGACCTACTGAATACATGGGCCAGAAGACTCTGAATCAGACTTTGAATCAACACTCTGAAATGACATTTCTGTATTTTTTAAGCTTCTCCAGGGGACTATGATACTACACAAAGAGTGGTGTGCCCATCTCTGGGAGCTTGTAAGAAATGCAGATTCTCAGGTTCTACCCTGGACCCATTCAATCAAATCTGCAGTTTAACAAGACTCCCGGGGGGTGCGCACACACATTAGTGTGAGAGGCACTGCTCAAAGGCACACAGACTCTTTCTGGGAGAAGAGCAGATTAGGTCCTCCAATCAGGGCTGGCTCATCTTCTCTCCCATCTCCACCCACCTTCTTGATGCCGTAGAACCTTTTCTAGCCTCGCTAACATAGTCCTCAAAGGTCTGGGCCTCGCTGCCCCATGCCGTGGCCATCTGTTCATGGCTCCTGTGTTTGGTCTGGGCGTGTGCTCAGTCTTATGAGTTAACAGGGCACTTGCAGGCCCTTTCTGCCAGGGAAAGGCTTCACAGATGTTGGGTATTGACTCGAGGACCAGACCATGGGTTTGGTGCTTCACCTCAAGATTTAAAGCTCTTTAGATCTGTAAGTTGGAGAAGAATACAGACTTGTTTTGTGAGGTCTGGGACCAATCAGAGGGAGTTATAGGGAGACTGTAGTTCAATATAAGGAAAAACTTCAAACAGGCTGGAAGGGGTCATAAGTTAGTAAGGTCCAGGTGGTAAGCTTCCTGTTCCCCAAAGAGAACAAGCAAAAGTTGGATGGCCTTCATTCAGGGTACCCAGAGGCAAACCTCTGGATTGGGTGTGAGCTGAAGGGGGCCTCCACTCATGGTTGAAACATGAAGGCCCCTCAAAGGCAGGAGGCTGGGTCAAGGAGTGAGGAGAGAGAGATAATTCAGGGTTTTACTGTGCCAATAAGTCACAAAGGCGGTTTGGTTCAATACAAACTACTGTTTGAGCAGGAAAGTATCTCTGTTGGTCTCCACTAGTTCAAAGGCTCAGTGAGGTCAGTGGCTGGACTACCTGTGGAGCCCATGGCACCTGGCACAGGGCCTGGCATATAACAGCATCTGCCCAGTAATATTTGTTGACTTAAATGTAAATGGCTGAAAATGAGCATTAATCCCTTGTTTGTCTCTCACTGGTAATCCCTGGGCACCGCAGGATAATCTGGCATCTTTTGTACCCTTTAAAGCCCTTGTGTCAGGTGTTCAGGGTGTCCATGGTTTTCTTCTTGGTTTCTCAGTACTAATTATTTTCCATCTAGCTTATAACTGCCTGGCATTCTTTGTAATGGCAAAACAACTGAAATAACCCAAATGGCCCATGAAAGGGGGTTTGTTAAATCATTTGGGGGCTCTCCTCCCCCAGAGCCCAGCCACCATCCACCAATCCAAGCTGAGAATGTCTTACCTGGAAGTATTCCAACAAGACACAACAGCATGGTCTCTGTGTAAGTGTTCTCGATGAACTACTTTTTGCTTGGCTGTATCTTTTACTTTTTCTTTTTTCTCCCTGAACATCTATTACTTTTGAGTAATAAAAACTAATCAATGGGAACTGGACTGGTTCTAAACTCTATTTGAAATCTATAATCTATTTTAGCCAGCTTTATCTAATTGGCATAGTTTTTATTTGAGAAAATTGCAAACTGAAAAATAGGGTGAGTGCTTAGAATAACCAGTTAGCACTGTTCCTTCCATGACCCCCTTCCTAGCCCACTGTGACCTTCTTACTGCTTTCTCTCTAAGTGAGCAATGCAGGGGGTCTCAGGCACCCACAGCCTCACAGGTTGGTTACTCCATTCCAGTGATATGATTCCAGAAAGTGGAGAGAGCCATTAGCTTAGGCAGCCTCTACATAGGTATGTGCTTACTGGAAAACCATTGCAGCTGCAGCTCAAACGCACAGAACTGCTGGCAGAAGTCTTGCCCCTGGCACCAGGGCCAGGAGCCATCTGCCCAATTTGACAGCCTGCAAAGGCTGCAGGCAACTCTTTGCCATCTGGGCCATGTAGGATGTTTTCTTGGGAGTGTCCAGGACTACCAAGGAGTCCTGGACATTTCCTCCAGGCTGGCTACCGCTGGCTCTGAGCCAAGTGACAGGAGTGGGGCACCCCTCCAGGAGCCCTTATCATGACAGGCAGGTCTTAGGACCGGGCTCCACTCACTTTCCACTCCACAGGATGGGGTGGAGAGAATGCGAAGAGTATGTGAATGCATTCATGCTGTACCTGAGCCTCTGTCAGCAGCTTCAGGCCCCACAGGAGCCCCAGGGGCTCGGCTTGGCTGTGACAGCCTGGGAAGTTCACAGGGGGAATGGACCTCAGGCTTCACAGGTGAGAAATGAGCATGAGGACTTTTTTTTCCTGGGGTCTGGGCAGATGAGTCTACGGCAGGTGTTCTGAGTGCCCTAACGTCGGCCACAGAATATATTTTGTTTGGGGTGTTGGTCTGTGTTGAGGGATATCTGGGCTAAGAAGATGCTCAGAGGTGGTGGCTAGGCGTGGGTGTTCATTAGGAGAAGGTGCTTTGGAAGAGGAACTCCCAGATTGTTCTGAGGCTCAAAGCAATCATGTGTGTGAATGTGTTTTATAAAATATAAAGTCCTTAAAAATATTAGTTCATTTTATTTTGGTAAAATAAAACTTTAGTTCTCTTTCTGTGATTAGAATAACACTGCTAGGGTAACAGCAAATGAGAGTACATTGAATGGAAATCTGAATTTGAAAACATGGCACAAAGATGGGCAATAGCTATTGGGAGGGCCACACAGAGTTCAGAAAATGGGTCAGTCCATCTAAGCTTGTACCTGACCTGAGCCAGGTTCCTTTATCACCTATTACTGGGCTTTGGGACCTGTGCTGTCACCAGGAAGAGATGCCACAATGCTAACTATCTTAGGGCAGGGGAAACAGGGAAGTAAGAAAACCTAATGTCATGACTGTATTACCAGCACCACGGATTACTTGGCTACCACAGAAAATCGACCTGTCAGGAAGCAAGTTATATGTCCACCCAGGGTTTATGGGACTGCTCAGTTAATTTATTAACATTATAAAAGTAATGTATACAGAAGCATTTTGGGCAAGGGCCCATGTCCTACTACCCTAGTGAAATGTAGTAAAACCAACCTTGAAAAGGAGTGGCAGCAAAAACGGCTGACTTAAACCAGCTCATTGCACTGCTGGGAGGGAGGTGAGGAGAGCTCGGAGTGCGTGAATAACTTACCTTTTATGCAGTTTATCTATGCATGGCCGGAGACTTTAAGCAGTGCATACCTTCTCACCCAGGAGTTCCAGGTGTAAAATTCTATCCCAAGAAAATAATCAGACTCTGGTCAGATGTAGATAGACAGACAGACACACACGTTTTTGTATGTTTATATACAAACAAGGTTTTTCAGCTCTTTATTATAGTTCTTTACTATAGCCAACATATATACACACACAGCCCCCAATTGTCCAAAAATAGAGGGATGGTTAACTGTGGAAGAAATTATGAACATGTTTAAATGATGGACTATTACACGGTTATTAAAATCATGTTTTGAGGGATATTTTGTGACACGGTAAATATAATGAAAAAAGAATATAAAACTATACAGTTTTTCAGCAATTGAAATATATACATTTATAATAATAATAATGACGATAGCAACTGATATTTACTGGATGCTCACCACGAGCCTAGGGTCCTATCATATTACTCCTTCAGTTCTCTCCAAGTCCTCTGACCTGTGTACCATCATTGCCCCCACTTTTCAGAGGAGTAAATGGAGGCACAGGGGCTTGGGCAGTGTGTCCAAGGCCACCGAGGGGGAGGGTGTGGTGAGGCAGAGCTTGTAACAGAGCCAGGCTGGCTGGCTGGTATTCTGCAGCACTGCAACAAAGTGGGCCTCCCTGAGGGCTGGGGCTGAGGACATACACTTTTCTTTATGTTTTCCAAATTTCCTAGAGAGGTATACTTTTCTTTTGTTAAAAGTAGTTTTTATTATAAAAATAACATATTAACACGTTAAAAATAGATCCAGAGTATGGGGGTGAGGTGGGTGGGTGGGTATTAAATAACCTAGGAGCCAGACAGGTGGGAGGAGGTAAATCAAATTCAATTTGATTCAGTGAAACGGAAAGGATCGGGGAAGGCTAGAAGACTAGGCTCAGTGGGAAAGAGAACTGGCCCTATGCTGAACACATGACATTTTACCAGTGTTTGTGGGACATCCACGTCGATGACCAGCAGGATACAGGACACAGAGGTGTGCTGAGGAGACATGTGGGCAGGAGATCCAGATGTGGGGGCAACAGTGAGCAGATGTTACCAAATCTACAGGAGACGTTTGTTATTTTTGCCTGCACATCCTGTCTACCCCTTTCTTTGGGCAGTAGCAACCCATTTTTTCCTTTGGAGAAGTACCTCACCCATTCTATGTGGCCTTGGTGAGATGGTCAAAGTGCCCTACCATCTGAGAGGTGGGCTCATCTGTCAAGCAAAGAACATTTTTTGAGATCAAAACCAATATATTTTTTTGATGATAATTCCTGATTCCTAAGAAGCCTGCAGCCCCCCAGCCACAGAATGAATGCTTTTAGCTGCTCAGGAAGCCACTGCTCAGCTCTGAATTTTAAATTTAACTTTCTGAAGTCCACAGTGAGGTAAGAGTCAAAATCTTCCTAATGTTAACACTTGAGGGTGAAAATTGGTTTAGAGTACATGCAGGGCAAGGAAAGAATTCTTGGGAGTTAGGCTGAGCCAGGAAACCATGATACAACAGTTTAAATGTAGAATGAATTGAAGACTTACCAAGATAGAGCTTCACTCAAAGTGTAAAACCAAACCCAGCCATTATGAAACCAGCAGGTATAGTAAGCGTGAGTGACTAAAGGTTTAGCTCAATAGCTTTCGGGCAGCAGCTCTTCACATTTTTGGTGGTGGTGGTTTTGCATAGGTAATCCAGTGTCAGGATCCAAAACTCAGAACGCAAGGTCCACTTTATGATGTCTGCCTGCCTGCCACTGTCCTACCCCTGCCACTCCTTGAAAAACTTGTGTCCTGTATATCTTTTCAGTGTTTCTTAATGCAACACAGCAATACAAAATATATTCGTAGTGGAGCATCTTGCTTTTTTCACTTGCTATATTTTAGAAATGATTCCTCTGTCCACAAAGAGCTTCCTCTTTTCCCAGCTACCCAGTACTCCAGTGTGGATGCACCAGTGAAGATGCCCAGTCCTCTACTGACACCTGGGGTGTTTCCAGTCTTTTGCTATTACAACCAATGCTGCAATGGATAACCTCTTACATAAGCCATTACATGTATGTAAAAATGTCACCTGCATTTGTGGAATCCTAGACTCGTCATTTTGATAGATCTTGTCAATTCACAATCCCACCCGCAATGTCTGAAAGTGCCTGTTGCCTGCTGCCCTGCCCCCCTGGAATTGAGATTGCTGCCAATCTGAGAGGTTAAAATTGGTATCTCATGTACTTTTAACAAGCATTTATCCTTTGAAGATTGACATTGAGCATCTTTTCACATGCATGAGGGCCATTTATATTTCTTTTTCTGTGAATCATCTGTTCATTTTCTCTACTTTGCTCATGCAAAACTTCCTAACTTGGAGTTAGAAATGTATGGGTAAAAGGCTAAAAAATAA
Source organism: Manis pentadactyla (assembly GCF_030020395.1). NCBI lineage: Eukaryota > Metazoa > Chordata > Mammalia > Pholidota > Manidae > Manis > Manis pentadactyla. The sequence continues at coordinate 163,759,737 of NC_080023.1, read as the reverse complement.
CTTAAGGAGGCCCCTGAAGAAATCCCAAGTGACGTGTTCTGGAGTCCTGGAGGTAAGGAAGGGCCCTGGGCTGACAAAGTTGGCCAGTGGCAGACAGAGCAGCTAGAGGCTCTTCCGCTGTGGCGAGGGGCAAAAACTGATGTCCTGGGAAGCCAAAAGGCCACCGAGTGGAATCTAGTGGCAAGGAGAGAGTGGGAAGGGCCACCACGACCAGGGCAGGTCCTTAGGGTTGTGGGTCCAAGAACTCCATGTCAGGTTGTCCAGAGCTGATCAGATTCAGGGGGGTGGACTCAAAAAATACTGATTGATGATACATATACCAGATGCCAATTTATTAACCTGCAGAAGGGAATATACCCTCCCCATAACTGAAGTGCTTGTGCCTGCCTTCCAGGGCTCCCTTGTTTCTTTCCTATTATTTCCCACCGTCTCATTCGCTGGCGCACCCACCCTCTCCTGCGGCTGCAACAGCCATCTGCGCGCTGACCACGATCTGTATCTCAAAATCTCTGACTTGTGTTTCAGACTCATGTATCTTCCTGCCCCCAGATATATCCACATATCTCTGGAGTTCAACAGATCCAAACTGAGCTCGTCGGTTCAAAGGCATCTCACCATAAGGTGGCAGTGAGAGTACAGACTTTAGCCAGACTGCTTCGGCTCAGATTCTAGCTCCACGGCTTACTAGCTGTGTGATGCCAGGCAAGTTACTTGGCATCTCTTTGCTTCAGTTTCCTAGTCTGGAAAATGAAGGTGATAATGGTAATCTCATTGGATTGTTACAAGGATTAAAATGAGTTTTCTGACACATAGTAAGAGCTATAAAAGTACTAGTAGCTTTTATTATCACATTCCATTTAAATGCTGTTATTGGTCTGTCTGCTGTCAACTGGATTCAAGAGTTACATCAGAAATAGGCACCAGCAACCCACTCAGTTGCTCAAACTAGAAGGCAAATTGTTCATTGTCCACTTTCTCTCTCTGCCCCTCCTGTTCATATTCAATTTCTCACCAAAGCCTGATCTATTACAACTTTCAATCTGTTAACTCGCTCTCCATTCCTATGGCCACCTGCTCTTTAGATCGTTGCCCTCTCAAGCCTGAGTCACAGTGCTATCCAGGCTGAAACCAGGGTAATCCTTCTAAAATAAAAGTCACTTCCCTTTTCTTCTATAGCTTTCAGGTTTCTTAGAATAAACCCCTTGACATGGCCTTTCAGACCCTTCATGACCCGATTCTTGCTTTCATTTGCCCTTCAAACTCCTCCGTCCAAAACTAAACTGTCTCGCTTTTCCTTAAACCTGTTGGCTTCCTGGATTTCCCTCCTTAGTGAATGGTGCCAACCTACTGGCCACCCATTCACTCGGGCCAGACAACTCAGCCACAAATCCTGCAGTCTCTTTAGACTCCAGGGTCTCCCCGCACAGCCCTTCAGCCATTGTTCCAGTTCTGGCCTTCACTTAGATTACTTCGACTGTCTTCTAACTGGCCTCTCTTCCATTTCCCTCCTCTCCATCTACTTCCCGTGAGGCTGCCGGAGAAATATAAGCTGGCCACTGGCACACTGCTATTTTGCTCAAGGACAAAAACCAAGCTCCTTAACACGATTCTCTCTTTGAGCTGACCTGGACTCTCTCCAGTCTCTTTCCATCCTTTCCCACTTCCTAGGCCAATGCCTGACATTCAAAACCCAATTTAGACAAAACCTCCACAAGGAAGCCTTCTCTGAGACACCCCGCTGCACCTCCAGACTGGACTAGGCAACCCTTCTGGACATCCACCCACAGCAGGCAGTCACCAAGGTATGTGGAAAAAACAAGTGGAAGCTGGGGACACCAAAGGCAACCTGACACACCACCGGCCCTCCTGCAGAGCAGAGCAGGAAGCAGCTCTCTTCACTCTCCCTGCCTTCCAAAATGATCAACACTCATTTGATCCCCACCCTCACACTGCTTTGCTAACAAAGTATTTCGTAACAGGATAATTGTGGGGATTAAAAATATTTAAATAATTGCTGGCACATAGTGAACATTCAGTACTTTCATTAAACAAGTATAATTACTGAGTGCCAACTCTGTGCTAGGCAAGAGTTTAGGCCCTGGAGATAATTGGCATTTTAATCAATTCTAAGACACCATCATTTTAAAGATTCACTACTTAGTGTAGAGATGATTAAGAAAGAAACAAATGTTACCAATTAAACTAGGGCACTGTCAATTATCAGATGCATTTAGATTTTCAGAGTGCTAAATTGTGGGAAAAGTACATTTTAGAGTCAATGAGAAAAGTAGTGATAAACAAAACGGGCAGAAGTCTCTGTCCTTAGGTAGCTTCTATTCCAGTGAGGCCTTTGTCACTTTTGGATATACAGAGGTAGTGTAAGTACTACAATGAGTTAGAGCCAAGAAAAGGGATACAGAGTGAAGGGGGTTGCTGGGGTAGCCAGGAAGGCCCCTATGGGGAAATGACACGAGTAGACTTGAATGAAAAGAAGAGTTGTGGGTGAATAATGTTCTAAGCAGAGGTAACATCAAACACAAAAGGCCAAAGGGGGAGATATTCCTGGTGAGTTCAAGGGCACACAAGACAACTGTAGCTAGAACACAGTCCCAGACCCTGGGCAGCCAATATCCTCAAGCCCACTGGTATTTTCTAGGTGGAAGCAGGTATCCCTGACTTAGTTTAAGGTGTGTAAGGGATTGAGGCTAAGAAAAGCAGTGTAACTCAGTGATCAGAAAGGTGGCTGTAGGGTCAGATGGCTTAGTTTGAATCTCAATTCTGTACTTACAAGCTGTGTAACCATGGACAAGTTATCTAATTGGTCTGAGCCCAAGTTTCCTCAGCTGTAAAATGGACATAATAAAGTACCTGTTTCACAAGTTGGTTATGAGGATTAAATGAGAGAATCCTTGTGCATCAAGATACAATTGATCATTGTCATTACCGTCCACTACTCTGAAGTCATTCTTAAAATTATGTCAAGGTAAGGAATAAATTAATTTGAGCCTTAAAACAATGCTACGCTTCTAGATTACTGACAGGTGGGATGGCAACATGTTGTTGGGGAATTATTTTTTTAGGTTGCCTTCTCCATTATTTTTTTAATTTATAAGTTATCTTTCTATATAAATCAATTGTTTTTGTAGTATAATTTGATAGAACTAAGTCTTTCTTATTCAATCACTTACAAGATACATGTAACAGGTATTGTTAAGGAGGAAGGAATTTTACTGGTACTATAGCATTCTGATTAAATGGCATTACTATGTGCATTCAGGTAGTACCAAGACAACTTCCTCAATACCTATAAAATCTACACATAAACTCAGCGTTTTTCTCATGGCTGTAAAAATCCTGTGTTGGGGGTGCAGGAGGCAAGTCTGACTGTTTGTTCCTTCTGATCACATGTTTTGTAGCTTCTCTGTCTCATTCTAAGTCATGAGGTACCAGACAGTAAACCAGTCTTGAAATATAATGACTTGAAATTTCAGGCCATCAGACGGTGTGAGTTGGCAAACTGCAGTATTCCAGGAGGTTCTTACCTTTTGAATATTCTGAGTAATGACCCACATTCACAGAAGTGCATCTTAACTTTATGATGGAAATATGCTTACATGAAGCACTTTGAAACTTTTTGGTTCTCGGTATTTAATGCCATAATGGGTGGAAATAGGTAAAATGAAGAATTCACCAAAATTATATTTTGCACCTACTAGCCTTTAGGAACTGTGTTAGGCTTTGGGAATTCATTATTGATCTCCATACAGTCCCTGCCCTCAAGGATATGTTGACTTTTATCTGCATCAATATTTTCAAATGACAGCTTAAAAACACATATTTGATCTTAATGCAATTCATTTGGCAACTTCAGGGAAAAAAGATGCATCATGTATTTCTCTTTTTTATTCTTTTCTAAGAGATGTTGAGGGGTAGGCAGTGGATGGACAGGCTTTGAGACAGATTAAATCCTGACTGGGTCACTTAGTAGCACTGTGTGACATAGGATAAGGGAAGCTAGAACAAGTTATGAGTCCCAGTCATTCTCACTCATAAAATGTGTAAAATCACTGGAATATTGAGAGAACATGTACATAGCTGCTTCGTAGTAAAAGGTAACCATTATTATTAGCATCACTTGGTGTGATGTTGGAACTTTAGAATTCTAACAGTATTTTTTTCCATTCCCTGTTAGTTATTTAGCCTCTGGTATGAACAAGAATTTAAAATTATTACCCAGGGCCCACTGCATGATTTATATTTAACCAACTTATACAATGACCTGTACATTCCATTCCTAGACACAAGGGTCAGGCATTCCAAGGTCTGACTGTGGTTAAGTTAGACACACTATTTCAAGCAGTCTGTCTAGTTAGGTGACTATACCTAAGCATTGGGGAATGGGGGTGGGAGGGTCCATTTTCGGTTTAGGTAACAACACGTGTAAGGGGCGGGCAGGAACCAACTGCAGCCACTTTTATTTTATTTATTATCCATGTTTTCCCACAAAGCTCGGAGAAGTGCATTAGCAGAGCTGGGGCCTGGTGAGAAGCATAGCTAGATCAACAGAACCAGTCCCGGTGATGGAGGGGGTGACCCACTGTTACACAGATCACCCCTTCTCTGCCTTTCTTCTGAGGAATCGCCAGAGCCATACAAATGGAAAGATCCCTAAAAATCACCTACTTAGATGAACTGCCCAAACCTTTTTGCGAAATTTAGTGGTTATATGCATTCTTTTTATGTAGAGAAGGTCTAGTTCTCACTAGATTCTCAAAGGAGTCCATGCCTGAGAAAAACGAGATTTGCTGATACAGTCCAACTTCCTCACATTAACAGGCGGAAAAACTGAGACTTAGCAAGAGTAAGGCAGTTGCTTCACATCAAACAACAGGGGTTTAGAAGCGAAGACCTTTCCATTCCAATTCCGGCCTCACACTCAGGGATCTGGCCAAGGATGATACCTCCTCGCTTATGTGCAGACCCTGAAAGCTCCCCGGGAAGGGCTGGTGTCCGAGGACTGGAGATGTCGTAGGCGGTCCAGATTCCCAACACAAGGAGACTGGCCAAGTGCTCAGAGGGGCTCCACAGCCGCGAAGATTCGCCCACCCTGGCCTAATCCAGCGCAATTCCTTCGCTTCGGTGACTCCAGGTGTAACATCAAACACTGGGAGACCCCGGGAAGTGAGGCGGTTCGGCGGCCGCTAAGAACAACGCCAACCCACTCACCTGCCAGAGGAAGCAGGCACGCCCCAAATGCCGGTCCAGAGCGAACCCGCTGCAGACCGCCGAGGCAGCTACGAGAATAACAGGAAATGACGCCAGGCGCACGTGCTGCCGAGGGGCGGGGGCGGGGCGTTTGAGATGCCCTGGCACCGTCCCGCGCCTGCGCAACCGTCGCCCACCGCCCTGCCGAGTCACCAGGGAGGGAGGTGCATGGCAGGGGGCGGTGCGTGTGCCTGGGTGACGCACGCGCAGTGCGACTCCGGAGGCGCGGGCTGGCCCCTCAGCCGGTTTGGATCCGGGTCGGTTAGGCCCCGCGATCGGGTAACGACAAGCTGGGCGGACCGGACTGGTTCACGGGAGCGCCCCAGCTGCAAGGAGGTGAGTGCCCCGACGTGGCAGGGAAGGGCCGCGGTACCCTGTCTTGGTCTCCAGGCCTGGTCTGGCCGCGGGCGGCTTACACCAGGCCCGCCGCCTTACCGCGTCGTCCCCCGGCGCTGACTGCCTGGACCGGGCCGCGCCTAGCCTGTCTGCGTCCTCTCGGTTGCTGCGGCCTGGCCTTGCCCGTGCTCCGCTCTCTCTCCCCTTCCCGCCTTCCTGTCCTCTCGCGGCTGCCGCCCCTCCCGGCGCCTCTCCCGCCCGGCTGTAGCTTCCCCTTTTCTCCCTTCTCGGCGGCCCTTTGCCGCTTCCCGCCCTTTCCCGCTCGTTTTTGAGCCCCAGTCTCTTTGGCTGCCTCTTCGGCTCCGCTCCCGCCTCCTCCTGCGTCCCTTGCTCCTCGGCCGTATTCAAGACTCTTATTCTAGCCCAGGGAGTGTCCAGAAGGGGCAGCTTTCCAGACTCCGGGCGGACCAAGCCAGGGTCCTGGACAGCTCCCACCCCTTGACCACCACCCCCATTCCCCTTAAGTTCTGACCTTTCCCCCCGATCCTGTTTAACAGCGACCAATTCAGATTCTGGATGAAAAGAATTAACGTCATCGGTGCTCTAGCACCGACAGTGTAGGGGTGGGGTAAGCGTGCAGAGAGGTATTTTTCTTGGGGCCCGATTGTTTCAACCTAGTTTTGTTTGCGCCTTCGAGAACTGCTGGACAGGGTTTTCCTTCCCGCACCCCACGCTTCCTGGTAGGCTGGGAAAGTTTCTAAATCTTAAACATTGTGATGACACGCTTACGCGCGGATCCTTTATTGATCCATCTCAGGTCTTTCAGGATTCTGGAAATTTGGTCCTACTCTTGAGGTTCAGAGGTCTTGTTTGAAACTGCAAGATATAAGAAGATTGTGACACACAGAGAAACCAGGAATTTGCCCTTTTGGTGGAGGAACTTAGGAAAATTTTACTTATTATTTTTGAAAGGTTAGGGCAAAGTTAAATTGCCCCTTGTGGTTTGACTTAAAATAATGCAAAATAACCTCTAACAGGCCTTTAAAAGTTTGATTCTTTGGGGATTGTTAAGCTTTAAAAAGTCAGTCTCCCACTCATTTACTATTAATAAATAAGAACATACCAATTATCAGCTACATGTTTCTTGGAGTTAGTTTTACAACTCCTGATTTCAGTGAATGGGAAGCTAGGAATACAGAAGAGCATTATAATCCCTTTATTATTACAGACATGCCCTGATTTAGCTCTTATGGTCATGCTCAAGACTCACCTTTGTTCTGGATTAATATAACTGAGGGGAAAAGTGAGAATCAGAATATTAGAAATCCAGAAATAGTTTAGACAAAACTTCATTCTTCAAGTTTTAGTCTGTAGCCAGTTTTTATTTTGGTCTGTTTTAGTTTTTTAATAATACACAGATCTTTTTGTGTGTCAACAAGAACTAAGTTTGTATTAACATCTAGAGGTCACCTGCAGTGTGCCATTAGGTTTGCGCTATACAATTAAAAATTTCATATTTGGATGCAGAGCTTCTTAGCACAGCATTAGGGATGGAATACCATCCCAATTCTTATAGGAATGGGGTTCCAGTCCTGGTATGTGTCAGGCTCATCCTTTATCTGTAGCATCCAATCTAGTGCTAAAACAAATGGCGGGAATTCTGTACATACTTGTGGAAGGAATGAATTTCTGCCTATAGAATTAAACTGTGTATATTTAGATGTGATGTGTACTGATTTCCAGAGAGGCCCGAAAAGGGTTTGTGTGTGGTCTATAGGGTTGGGGAGACTGGCACAGATGATTTAACTCTATGGGCCCAAATAGCATTTCACTGACTGGTCATAGAGTAATTGAGGAAAACTAAGTCAAACTTTAATTTAGTTCTCCCAGCAGGAAGAGTTTGTTTACATCCTACCATAACACTTTTTTAAGATGCTATGGAGCTTCAAAAATATTACAATATGTGATCTTTGCTCACCTCTCTCCCCAGGTATATAGACATTATTGTGTACCTGGGGGATGACACTCCTCTAAATTTATAAAAATTAGAGACCTGTGAAGTTTGTAGTAATATTTACTCAAGTTCATGTACTGGTTAAATAAACCAGGAAAATAGATGTGGGGAGTGTATTTACATTTTTTCTATCTTAGGAAATTGAAGTGAAAGCTACCTAAATTATCTTGAGTCTGTTTTCAGTGTTTCCCAGAGAGATCTGCCTAAATACTTTCTACTCCACATAAATAAATGAACAGTCTTGATTCCTTGCTGCTTTATTCTGCCACTCGTACTACATGGTCGCATTATATCCATCCAACATATTATGACACCCTGACCTTTGGAATATTAGAGGGCTCACAATAACATCAAACTCACCCCTGAGGAGCGAGCAGATACGGCATCAGAGAGGATCCGAGTGTCCACAGAGGCTCTGCTCCTCCCTGAGGGTGCCTATGGGCAGTTGGGGGATGGGGGCAGGGGTAGCAGGTTCGAAATAAAGAGGTGAAGTGAATCCTTGGCTTCAAAAATCCCCCATCTTCTATTTTTTGTTTTACTTTTTTCTTTCTGATTCCCTGTGATAGATGCTTGTTTATTTTTCTTGCCCAGGATTTGGTATTAACTAATTTATTTCCATGTGAAAAAATTGGGAAACTGGATTCACAGAATTTGTTAACAGACTTCTTTGTTGTCTCTTATTCCTTTGGTTGGTCTCTTCCCCTTTCCTTTGTTTAAATATAAAAATCAAGGGGGAAGAAATGGAGAACTTTGGTTAGCCAAGAGGTTTGATGAAGTGGATATCATTTAAAGACTCATCTACAGAACACTATGTATGTTTTTACTTTTGTCTCTTTTCTTTTGGCTAAATTTATTTTTATCTTTGAGTTGCAAGTATAGTTCATTTATTTTTTACCTTGTGTAATAAAGTATTGAAAGCTATTTAAAAAAATGAAAGTATTGGCTTTATAGGTAGAGTGTGAAATGATCATTAATCATGGAAAATGTAATTCTGTTTTAACATTAGTGACATCTTGATCTGTGGGTATGAATTAGTATTGATATGGATGTGAATATTGTTATCTGGGTCAAGATTGCTTTAGAGAAATGCTGTCATGTGTCAGGAAGTTGTACCTAACTGGAATTGTTTGGGTTGGGCCAGACGAATACTCAGTATCGTTTTAAAGAATCAAGAGTGCTGTTGGCTTTGCCTTTTATTTCTGATGCAAGGTAATTTTGTCTGTAGGTTTCTAGACCTCTACAACTGGGGAGATTTTCCCCTCTCTGTTAAAAATATATACTTAAACACAGATTATCCGTGATCTAGTTTCCAAAACTGTAATGGGATATTGGCATCAAGTATATGAACAGTTTAAATTCTGTCATAATAAATGTTTTCTGTATTCATTTCATTTATTCCTCTTAAGAAATAAAACCTACAGTCTCATGATTATCTACACTGAAACTTCCTTTTAGAAATAGAAATTTACCCCCCCCTCCCCGCCAACAAGCAGTAATGGTATCAGGAATATAGATTTTGACAAAAGGTATACTTTTGAACCCATTATTTTCATTTTGCTCATTTTATTTTTATTTTATTTTTAGTATTAACGGGTACATCCATAGTAGTGTAAAAACTTTCACAATGAAATCTGAAGCCAAGGATGGAGAAGAGGAGAGTCTACAAACTGCTTTCAAGAAATTAAGAGTGGATGCATCAGGGTAATTAAATATGCAATATATTTTGGGGAAATTGTTTACTAGATTTAAATGGCCTTTTCCTCTGAAGAGGAGCTCTTTCTCTTCTAAAATTTCTCATTTTTCATAGGAGATGTAAGTATTTTTAATTGGGTGACATACTACCAAATTCTGCATAGCACTGTTTTACTTAAAAAAGAAACTCTTCTGTTAAATTTTGGAAAAGAAGCAGCTCCTTTGTACTCCAGGGTTGGGTGTTCTGGTTTTTTTTAACTTTGAGGGAAGTCCCCCCTTCTCTTATTAACCAAATGTTATCAAGCAATGTCCCATCAAGGATTTCCTCATACGTCTCTAGGGAATCTGTATGTTTCACTAGAATTGAATTTGCTCAGTGGAAATCTCTGCAGACATTGTCGATTTCATGGGCTCTGATGGCTGAGCCTGTCACTATGGAAACCTCTATTCATAGGGTTCTGTCACTGAGATCAATAATCTTGGACCCTTTGGCCAAACTAATTAGAGCACCTGCAGACCAGCTGCTGTCTGAATGTTAATATTTCGCTCTTTGCAAAATACTCTCTGCAGGACTCTGCTCATCCCCATTCTTTTCCCTAGAACATAAGAAATCTCAAATTTTTAAAGGATATGGGAGTACTTCTTTTCATAAATGGAAAACAAACACTGGAAACTCAGAGTAGAATACCTCACAACAAGTAGTAATAATCACTAAAATTTATTACTCACTTAATATGCCCTAGACACTGGCTTAAGTACTCCATACACCTTATCTCCTTACTACCAACTCAGAGAGCAGATGCTACTGTTACTACAGTTCACACATGAGCTACAGACAAGTCACTTGCTAAAGGTCCATTGGTAAGAAGTGGTGGAGCCCGACTTTGAAACTAGACAGTCTGTCTCCAGAACCTGTGCTTTTAAGCACTCCTTTATATAGGGTACCTTGAAGACACCATAAAAATTTGCATGCAGAATCTGACACATAGTAAAAATGAAACATATTCATTATAGCTGTCTGCTTATTGCTAGTACTATTTTTTGCCTACCAAGTGAGAAGATTTATACTAATTGATTTGTAGAATGGCTGTTACAGGTACTCACATAATGCTTCCCTGATACTTTAAGTAAGTGTCTTTCTCTTCCCAATGGTTTTTCTAATATGATCATCTTGCCATTAAAATTGATCGGTACTTTACAAACCATTCAGGGAAATGGAAACAAAGCAAGAGACAGATAGTTCTAGATTGTGGTCACAATATATTATATATAATTCCTTTGTGATTTCTGATATGGGAAAAAATTCTTTTTTTGAATCAGGAAAATATTAAGAAATGTACACGCACGCACACACACACACACACAGGAAAATATTAAGAAATGTACACACACACACACACACACACACACACACCGCCCCTGCCCGCCCCCCCCCCCTTAGTGCTTAATATCCAGAAACGTCACGCTTGATATATGGATTACCTTCCTTGTGTTTTAGGAGGTTGGAACATAAAATTAAGCTTTTTGGGCACACCTAAAAATTACTTGGAACATTAGGGAAATAAAAACCCTTTCAAAATTTCTGTACAACATATGGCCAAATACTGCATATTTATAGCATGGGGTCTGCCTTTTGTAAAATTATAGAAGGAGAAGAAGCACTAGAGAACATTTGAGAATACCAAATAAGAGTAGAAGGGGTGAGTCACTACTATGACTAAGCAGAATGAGACTTAAGCAGTATATTATACATTTGTAGTTGTTTTCACTGTTGCTGATTTACAAATAGGACATCTGAGGTACTGACTCATAAGCTAACCAAGCCTTGCCGGAATTTAGCATGATCCTGTTCAACAGGTTTTGACTCTTAATGGTATTTGTCTTATCAGGACAAATTTCTATATTTATTTTAAGACAACATAATCCTTTTTACATGGCTATAGAATAATGTATGCTTATTATAGAAAAATTCATAACAAAAAGGAATAAAAATCACAATTTACTGTAAGCAGTGTTAATGTCTAGACCATCTGAATGTAACACCATACACTTTTTTTTTTACATTGCTGAGATCGAATGTATGTGCACCTGTTTATCCATGCTGTTTTCTCTTAATATTACAAGCATTCTCCCATGTCATTAAAAGTTCTTTGTACCCTTAATTTTTAATAAAGTCCTGTTCCATTGTATTGATATACAGTATTGTCTAATTTTGGACATCTAGGTTATTCCTAGTTTCTTTTTATTTTAAATTTTATTTCAGTAAACATATTTGTACTTTAGTAGATTAACATCTCTTTCTGAGGACTTTTATTAATACCATGGCATGTATAGACCAGAGTGTATGTATATGTGTATCAGAAAGGTCTGGAAGGATTTGTACTAAAATGTTAATGTTGGTAATCTCTGGGTTGGTAATCTTTAAGTTTGGTATCCTCTGCAGATTATAGATGATTCTTTTTTTCCCTTTCTTTTAAATTTTTTCATCTTCTTTAATGGGAACCCATATTGTGTAATTTTAAGTTACAGAGGTTTAACTGAGTAATAGTTCAAGTTTATTAGTTATAAAAATTAGAACATTTTTCTAAAAGTTGTATGATATTTGAAAATATATTCACTTTCAAGTTAGAGTTGGTCTCCCAAAGTTTTTGCTCCTAAACTTAGCTCCCACAGCTCTGATTTGCCCACATAAAATAAGCGGTCAGCATGATTAGCATTCTCTGTAGATGGGAGGTCTGATCTGCCCCAGATAAACAGCCTAAAGTTCTATTTATATCCTGCTGCTGGTTATACTTAAGCATTCTTTGCCTAATGATTTTGCAACTCTGGGCTTTTAGGGATCCTCCAAATTTGGTTTTAGAGGAAAATTTACACTAAAAGCTGAGCAATTTTTTGAGAAAAACCAAACTGAAAAGAAAGGTATTAATACAGGTTGTATTTGAGTTGGTGAGAGCCTTAAAGTTCCCCTTGCATAGTTTTCTGTAGCAGTAAACTTTGTTCTTTCCTTCAGGTCCATAGCGTCTCTGTCTGTCGGAGAAGGCACAAGTGTCAGAGCATCCGTCAGAACAGCAGCAGAGGATACCAAACCTAAAGCCACGTGTGCATCTAAAGAAAGCTGGCATGGGTGAGAGCTCCTTACTGTGTGATTTTTATGCAGTAAAAATTTTATGTTTTTTATCTCAGTACTTTAAAATATTGCTGGATTTTCTTTCCTGACTATCCAGTAAAGAGTATGTTACATCTACAACCCAAGACTCAAATATTAGAAAAGACCCATTTTTCTCAATCATGAATTTGCTGAGACTTACTGTATGGCCTGCCTCAGGGTCAATTTTTGTGACTGTTCCATATGTGTTTGAAAAGAGTGGGTCTTCTCTAATCATTCTTGGGTTCTGTTTATGTTCATTAAATCAAGCGTTTAAGTGTATTATTTGAATCTTTTTTCAAATAATTTTATTGTCAGCTTGACGTAATCAGTAATTGGGAGGTGTAAATTGAAATCCCCCCATGCGAGTGAATTTGTCTGTTTTCTGTTCAAGTTCTGTATTTTTGCTCAAGTGTTTGAAGCTATTTTATTAGGTTCATACCAGTTTAGAATGTTTTCTGCTTGGGGAATTAAGACTTATTATACAGTGACATCGTAATCCCTCCTAATAGCTTTTGTCTTAAAGCATATTTTTCCTAGAATTAATGAAGCTAATCTAGTCATCTTTTAGTGGTTGGCTAGTATATCTTTTCTATTTTGTTTCGGACCATTCTGTTTTAAAATTTTAGGTGTGTTTCGTAAATATGTATGTCTTATTTTGTTTGGCTTTATTCAGTCTTACCTTTTTTTTAACTGCTGAGTCACTACATCTACATTTATTTTCGTTACTAATTTACTTGGACCTGTTTCTGCCATTTTACTTCATACTATTTGTCCTTTTTTTCCCCCCTCTCTTCCCTTCTTCCCTCTCTTCTGCACCCTTTTTAATTAATTATTTGAAATGGGTTTGTTTTTTGTTTTTTCCCCTTAACCATTTTTCCTTCTACTGGTTTGGGAATTGTATACTATGTTTCTATTCTTTTAGTAGTTAGCCACGAAATTCTACCAAACATGCTTAACAAAGACAAAAGTTAATATTTTAGCCCTCCTTAGAACTTGTTTATGCTGACCTCCTGGCTCCCATGGTATAGTTGCCCAATGTTTTAGTTCTGTTCCTTTTTTTTTAAATCTCACAAATTAGGTTTTATTTAACCTGATGTATTGTTTAAATTTCTTTGCTCACCATTCTTGTATCTCTGACCTTCCATAGGATCACTTTCTTCCTACTAAAGTACTTAGAGAAGTTTCTATGGTAAAGGTCTGTTAATAGTAGATAGGGCCTCTTCTTTATAGAACTCCACATAAAATAAATTTGAATGGTTGTATAACATCATGCTCTTTTGGGAAATTAACTTTGACTTATCTGAAAATATCTTTATTTCATCCTCATTCTTGAAAGGTAAACTTGATCTGATACACCTGAAATTAACAGTTCTAGCTTGATATTTCTTTTAGCACTTGGAGATACTATGCAGTGTCTTCTGGCTTCATTGTTAATGTTAAAAAGCCTACTTTCAGTCTAAGTATTGTTTTGGAAATCATCTGTCTAGTCTCTGGCAAGATGTTCCTGTTGTTTTTGGTATTCTACAGTATATCTAGATATGGATTTTTTTATTTGTCCTGTTTCAGTGTGTTTCCCAAATCTGTAGCTCTTTGATTAATTCAGAAAGTTTCTCAGTCATGATCTCTTCAAAAATCAGTTGTTCTCCATTCTCTATATTCTTTCCTTCAGAGACTCTAGACTTTTTTTTTATTCTGTTATAGTATCTTTAACTCCTTTACATTTTTCCAAATCTCTTTAGTCTCCCTACTGCCTTTCAGGGGCACAGTGGTTGGCAGACTTTTTTTGTAAAGTACCAGATAGTAAATATTTTAGGCTTTGGAGTCCAAGAGGCTAGATCCAAGGGTATTATGTAGGTACTTAATGTAAGCAAGAAAATTCCTGCCCTGCCCCATTTGCCTGATGTGCACCATCCTGGCTGGTGGACATACCTCGTGCTCAGTTGCTGAGACAGTCTCCGAATGAAATGACCAGCCTTCGTAGGCAGGGTCAGCACCGGGGTCAATTTAAGTCTCTGCTCCAGTGCCACCCAGATGCCAGCATGCCCTTCTGTCCTCCAGAGAGCAGACTTTTGAACTGAAAATCTACCTTCTGCACCTAGCATTTGCCAACAGCAGAGCCCCAACATGTGGATTGTAGCTAGTGTGGGCCCCAAGCAGTGGTGCGACACATGTGCTGGCCCAGAAGGCAGGCATGGGGAGTAGAGAGGAGAATGGGCGAAGGGGAACACCCCGGCCTGGGCTCTGCGGCTCACAGTGCTCACCCATGGGAGCAGGGGCCATGGCCGTACAAGAGCAGGTAGGGGGCAAGACTTACCCACAAATGAATTTCATGGCCCCTGTTACAGATAATTTTATTTACCTCTGATCCAGTTTTTATTTAGTTATATATATTCTGCTATTTAGCCCATCCATTTTGTTTAATTTCAAATACAAAGTTTTTTATTTCTTAAAGTTCTGTTTGTTTCTGTTTTCAGATTTGTATAGCAGTTTTGAGTCTTTTTTTCTTTACTCTGTTTTTTTTAATGTTTTATAGAATGTTACGTAGTCTGTCTGATAATTTTCCATATTTGAAAACTTCTAGGAGTGTAAATCTGTCTGCTCTGTCAGTGACAGAACTGAATCCTGACCCTGCTGCGCTGTTCGGTGTGGTGGTGTGGCGTTTGTAGCATTAGTCTCGCAGTGGTAGTGAAGCTGCTTCCTTCAGGATGTAGAGTACCACCTTTGGGCTTTACGGCATTAGTTTAAGTTTTCTGTGCAGGATGCTTCCCAGACCTATTGGTCAAAGGTTCCCAGGTCCAGGGGTGGAACAGGGCAGGTGTTCTGCACTAGATGTTTGGCCCAAGAAATGCAATTCAAAACCACGCTTTACCTCTCCTGTTTCTTTAGCTTGCTAATAGGAGATGTTTTGAGGTACAGAGATTTAGGGAGCTTGAAAATGGAGGTAGGCACCTATCTTTGGGAAATTTAGGACCTTAGACTCATGAACTTGAGAGGAGGTAAATGTCCATTTATTGTCAATGAATCTGTTCAGGAGACTTGTGTATCCCAACAGCTTGTGCTTTTCCCTCCCTAGGTCTACAAG
Organism: Manis pentadactyla; assembly: GCF_030020395.1. NCBI lineage: Eukaryota > Metazoa > Chordata > Mammalia > Pholidota > Manidae > Manis > Manis pentadactyla. The sequence continues at coordinate 163,744,200 of NC_080023.1, read as the reverse complement.
GAAGTCTTCACGAGGAGCAGTGAGAACACAGCGCCGTCGACGTTCTAAGTCTCCTGTCCTTCATCCTCCAAAGTTCACGCACTGTGGCACAGTGTCTGCTCCCTGTGGCCGCCTCCGGCATGGAAGCCAGACCGACGCCCCTGACGGCGGCAGTGGGCTGGGAATTCCAGCCCCCAGAGAGTTCAGTGCAGGAGAATGCTCTACTTCTCTCCATACTAGTCAAACAGGGCCAGTTGTTGAGCCTTTGAGAACTTCGGTTCCAAAGCTCCCATCAGAGAGTAAGAAGGAAGACTGCTCTGATGCTACCCAAGTCTCCCAAGCAAGTCTCAAGGCCAGTGATCTCTCTGACTTCCAGTCTGTTTCCAAGCTAAACCAGGGCAAGCCGTGTGCATGCATAGGCAAAGAGTGCCAGTGTAAGAGATGGCATGATATGGAAGTGTATTCCTTTTCAGGCCTGCAGAATGTCCCTCCCTTGGCCCCAGAACGAAGAGCCGCGCTTGAGGACTACTCTCAGTCGCTCCACACCAGAACTCTGTCTGGCTCCCCCCGCTCCTGTTCGGAGCAAGCTCGAGTCTTTGTGGATGATGTGACCATTGAGGACCTGTCAGGCTACATGGAATATTACTTGTATATTCCCAAGAAAATGTCCCACATGGCAGAAATGATGTACACCTGATAGCAAGAAGCTGATTGATACGCTTTAAACCAATGAAGGTTGTCAGACAGATGTAGTTAATGGCAGACCTTGCAGCCACTTTGTGTGAGAAGATACCTTCTGCTCACTGTGCTTGCAATAAAAACTTTTCTTGGCATCTCAGTTAATCTCCATTCTTTAAACTAACTTCTCTGAGTTCTTACCATTTAGAAATGTTCTTGGAGGATGAAGAAACCAAAATTACTTGACTGGTAGCAATGACTATACAGTAATAGCCTTTGCAAAACAGTGCATTTTTCAGATCTGTCTAAGATATGGTGGCCAAGGAAAAGGAAATGTGGTTTTGTAACTGGGCTGAACATCGGTGATGCCGTAGTTGCCAGCTCGGAATTATTAGAAGTTATAACGACTGATACAAACCATCTTATTAACCCAAGATTTATTGTGTCTTTCAAGGCTTCTTAATGTTGTTACTAAGCCAGAGATCTAAGGTTTAGATTCCATGTGAATAAACTAGCTGGCCTGCCCTGTATTGTTTGAGAGAATCATTACCCATTACTAAATAACCCCTTGCTGGTGCTCTTTACCCCAAGATTACTTACATGAAGTCTTTCAAGTAAGGACTGGGAGTGGGCTGCTTCAGTTTGGGGTGGGGGTGGTGGGGGTGATACTTGGAACCAGCATGCATTTCTCCAGCCCTGGCATTTGAATGTTATCTGACAGACTTCAGTCAGTTGTGATGTAGATCTCATAGCCCAGTTTCATATATTCTAGGTGGATATTACCTCTTTGTACTGCCCTCCTACTCCAGTCCCCAGTCAATTTGATAAATATTGTATCCTGTATTCCTGGTTGACCATCTCAAAATTCCCTCCAAAGTTAGTAAAAAAAAAAAAAAAAAAAAAAACTCCTCGGTATCAGATGGAGGATGAATCCATATTGTCAGGTAGCTTCAAAGTGAATTATGTATGCCACGTAATTGGTGTCTTAATTCAGACCATCCTAAGCATACCCATCAAATTAGTGAAAACTTGTCCAGCCATTTTAACATCATGTTAACAAAAGGTTTGGTTTGATTACAAAATAAGTTTTACTCCTTGTTAAAACATCCTGCTGAGAGGTTGATTCACTATAGTGTTGCGGTCTGTGCTTTACAATAGATGATGTGCATTTGAGAGGAGTGGTATTTACTGGAGAAGCCCTGAGTTTAAGTAGTGAGCAACCTCCCCTAGTTACCAGTTTAGTAACATCTAAAGGCTGTAGTTATTAGTTGGAGCAAAATCTTCCTCAAAACATGAATCTTGAAGCTAAAAATAACTGCTTGGACCCAGTTGGGCCAACTTAAGAATGTCCCTCATTGGAACATTTGACCTTTTGTGTGTGTGACTTCCTGAACCAATCTTTCTCCAGTCCATCTTGTAGAATGGATTCAGATAATGAACTGAGGGCTTTTTACTCCTGAGGTTTTGAAAAATAGCATCCTGACGTGCCTTTATTTGGTAACTACTCACTGAACATTCATTCAGTCGTTTATTGAACAAATACTGAGTCCCTAACATGCCAAGCTCACTACTAGGTGTTGGGAATAGAGCAGTGAGCAGAACAACAGCCTTGCCCTTGGAGAAGGTGCTATGGACAAAGAATCAAGAGATAGTAAGGGCTGGGGCAGGGGGAGGAGTTGCTAATTTATTTGCTGTGGTCAGAGAAGCTGTAACAAGGTGACATCTGAGCAGAGACCTGGAGAAAGGAAGGGCGTGAGCCATGCGGGTATTTGGGGGACAGACATTACAGGCAGAAGGAACAGCAAGGATATCAAACAGCTTGAAGCAGGCAAGGTCACAGAAATGCAGCAGGGGCTGCTCATGGAGGGCCTTGTAGACTTTTTTTTTTGGTATCATTAATATACAATTACATGAGCAACATTGTGGTTACTAGATTCCCCCCATTATCAAGTCCCCACCACATCTCCCATTGCAGTCACTGTCCATCAGCGTTGTAGACTGTTTTAAAGGCTTTGACTCCTGGGTGTGGTGAAGAGCCATTGAGGGGGTTGGACGAGAGGAGAGGCATCAGATTTGGCTTTTGCAAAGCACTGGCTGCTGTGTGGACTAGGGAGCAGGGAAGCAAGGAGAGCAGTTGGGAGGCTGTTGGAGTAAAGCAGGCAATCGTTTTTGGTGGCTTGGACACTTGGCAGTGCAGGAGATAAAACATTGTGGAATTATTTTGGAGGTAGAGCTGAGGAATCTGCTGAAGGATCAATTCAGTATTAGGTGTAAGAGAAGGATTTGAATTAAGGATGACTACAAAGATTTTAAGCTGGGAGCTGGCTGGAGGAGCAGATACAGGAAGGGAAATTGGGAGTTCAGTTTTAATCTTGTGAAATCTCAGGTATTTGCCAGGACATGTAGGATGAGTTGGTGGCTGAAGATGAGGAGAGGGTACAGATGTTTCTTAAAGCTATGAGACTGGAGAGCGCCTGGGAAGTGAATGTAGAGATAGGATCGGCCAGAGGACCTAGCTCTGCGACATTCCCAAAGTACAGATGTCCAGGGAATGAGGAGGAACCGGCAGAAGACTGGGCAGAGTGGCACCAAGAGAGGGGTCCTAGAAGTCAAGTGAGAAAGAACGTCAGGAAGGGACTTGCCAGTTGACAAACATTGCAGAGGAGAGATGAGGAGCACCCACTATGTGCCAGGCTGAGCCATAGTGCCAGTCATTTAAAAGTAGGTGTTCATGCATTTTGGAGGGGAATGCTGTTAACTTGCTTTGAACAACTCAAAAGAGTTTGGGGGAGGAGCCAGCTTGTGGGAAGGCACCTAACCCAGCAGGAGGTGAGAGTCCAGCCGAGTCTTCAGTGGCTGAGAGGAGAAGTGGATCTGGGTGCAGTCTTAAGAGCTCTGGATTTTCAATTCCCTCCCGTCCAGACTCCCTAGGAACAGCTATGCTTGAGAAGTTGAGAAGGAAACAAAGGAAGCAAATGACTTCCCCCTTTGGCCAAAGAACAGAAGTACGGAGCAAGAAAAGACCTGGGAAGAAGAAGATGAGATAGCTCTCTCTAAAAACAGTTTAAAATTCATTCCGAGTTTAGTAAATTGCATTTGGTGGGAAGAATTCGGTTTTCCTAAGGAAAATCTGTTGTAGTGCATACATATGGCCACAAGGGGTCTCCCTTTTCCAGAAAGGGGCTGGTTTAAAGAGAGGAACAGAAAGGTGATGGCTGGTCAAAAATCTCAACACTGGTCAAGAAGGCTAGTACCAAACTTGGCAAAGAATTTAAACTCTAAAGAGATCAAAGTGTCCCTTTACCAATCACATAGTTTAGCAGTTTAAAAAATGAAAAACCACAGGGAAATGTGGAATAAACACCTATCGAGAAGAGTAAGGTAAGGAATGCTTCGTTGTCAAGCTACTTAGTATTTAGGTGGTGATTCTTGCCTCTTTGTAGCTATTTTATTGAGCATGATAGCTTGAAAAGCAACTTATGTGAGGATTATCTTAATAGCTAACATTTATTAGGTGTTGAGGGTGTTTTAAGCCTTTTTACAGCATTAGCTCACATAATCCTCAATAATAAGGTAGATAATACTTTGCTTCATACTATATAATCCTTTGGGATAGGTACTTTTACAGATGAAGAATTTGTGACTTAGGGAAATTAACAGTTGGTCCAAAGCTACATAGCTCGTGAGGGGCAGGATCTGGATTTGAACACACATCTAACTCCCCAACTATCTACACTACACAGCCTATGGTAAATATGTGGAGTCATGAATGTGTAATAGTTACTGAATTTGAAAACACAGTGGATCTGTGTTCTCAAGATGAATGAGAGTCAGAATGGTCCAAGGAGCTTTTAAAAAGAATGTAACTGCCTAAGCCCTCTCCCAGGACAATCTAATTCAGTAGGTTGAGGGTGGGGTGGGGGTCTGGAATCTCTTTATGTTTTTAAGTTCTACAGGTGGTGCTTACGTGTACCCACCCTTGGTAGGGAGCCACCACAGGGAGCTGTGAACAATGAAGGAGGGAACCAAGAACTGAGCATCTGCAGGAATGAGGGCAGAGAACATTGTTCTATCCATTTCTGAAACAAGAACAAATCTTTTGCAGTGACTTTAAGTGGCCTAAGTCGTCATGGGATTTGGAGTACGTCAGACAAGTTTGAACACAGAGAGTAGTGTGTTCTCAAGTCCTTCTGAGCTTGCGTTTTGAGTGATTGCCTTCTCCCCCACCCCCCGTCACACACAGCTTCCTGCTCTAGGTGGCGCCTACCTTTCCCAAAGTTACTCCATGCTCCTGTTAACCCTGGGCTCGGTTGGGATTTCCGATCATTAGCCGCAGACACAGCTTCGTGTCATGGAGATTTATTTGTTCCCTTTGCCTGGAGTTTGGTGGGAACCTGAGCACTGGGAATCCACCCAGGCCCTTTGCTCTTGACCCTGCCCCAAGAGCTTTATGAAGTCTGGCCTCACAAGCTGTTAGGACACCAGAGCAAAAGAAAGCTTGGAAAGGAAGTTTCTTTTTTAAAAATCATGATCCTTGAGCATTTCTGAGATGACCTCCAATACAACCAGCAACTCTCTGTCTCCGAGATAGAGGACTGGCTCTTCGCCCTTCAGAGGGCAAAGAAAGGGAGCAACTGGTGCCTTCTGCAAGGGCTCTTCCTAGGGTTTTCCCAGGGTTGGGGTGGACAGCCAGGCAGGGAATTTGAGGCTGGACTCTATCGTCCAGACTCTGCTACTAGAACCTCACCTCTCTTCCCGAGTTCCCTCTTCTGCTTTCAAAAGCATATGTGAAACCCTGTCCCTCTCCTTTCTCTTTAGGGCACCAGATTCCCTCATGGGGCTGGCAGTGGGAATAGCCTCAGGTCTGTTAGGGCGTGTGAGTGGTAGGGGCCGAGATTTGCCAACCTCTGTGCTCTGAGGATTTGAAGTGTTCCAGGACTGGGTGTTCGCTAATCTTCCTATCCCCTCCCGTCCTGATCCTCTGCCCACTTCCTGCACGCAGACCCAGGGGACCCTCAGGGTGGAAGGGAGCTCCTACCAGGGGAGGAAACACCACCACATCGCCCCAGCTGCCTACACTTAGTTCCCAGCTTCCCTTGCTTATCCCTCCAGCCACTCCCTGGGCCTGAAGCACCAGCCCAATTTGAAACACCCCTCCCGCTCTGAAGGAGGCTGGGCTGGCCAGGGGGTTATTTTGGGAGCAGCTCGGAGATCCAGTGGCCTTGTTAGGGCAACACTGACCTTTCCATCTCAGGAGGAGGGCAGGACTGGAGCGGGGGCGGGGCAGCGGCGGGAGATCGACAGCCCCGCACAGCCCCTGGGGTGGAGAAGGGGGCCACCCCGCAGGAATTCAGCCTCGGGCTGGGGGCTGTCACCGAGGTGGACTTTCCACTCTTTGGACCCCTGCACCCCGCCCCTTTCACTGTGCTTCTTAAAGAGATCACACCGTTTTTCCTTTGACTCCAGGGAAGCCAGACTTGGGACGCCCTGTGGAGACTGACTCTTTCCCTCCCTCAGCTGCCCTCCCAGCCGGCAGCGCGCCCGGCTGACCGAGTGGGGGCCTCCCCGGCATGGCACTGACCGGCCCATCTAGTGCTGACTTGGCTGGTGGGCACCTTCTGCCTCTGAGGGCGTCTTGCTGCCCTGTCCTGGGGCACGGTGGAGAGTCGGGGGCCCAGCCCTGAGCGTTCCAGGGGTGTCGCCTGCGCCCCCATCGCCCTCTCCCCCCAAGCTGGAGGACGGAGAGGTGGTCAGGGGCTATGATGAGATGAGCGGGGGCCGCTTTGACTTTGATGATGGCGGGGCGTACTGCGGGGGCTGGGAGGGGGGCAAGGCCCACGGACACGGGCTGTGCACGGGCCCCAAGGGCCAGGGCGAGTACTCCGGCTCCTGGAACTTTGGCTTTGAAGTAGCGGGAGTCTACACCTGGCCCAGTGGAAACACCTTCGAGGGGTACTGGAGCCAGGGCAAACGGCATGGGCTGGGCATAGAGACCAAGGGACGCTGGCTGTACAAGGGTGAGTGGACACACGGCTTCAAGGGACGCTACGGAACCCGGCAGAGCAGCAGCAGCGGCGCCAAGTACGAAGGCACCTGGAACAATGGCCTGCAGGATGGCTATGGCACCGAGACCTATGCTGATGGAGGTGAGCCCAGCTGGGCCTGCAGGGTGGGGCAGGGGGCTGAGGCTGAGCTGGGCTGCAGGAGGTGGGAAGGGCAGGGGCAGGTGCACAGAATCGGAGGGGCCAGGTGTCATTTGCTGCGGGGCGTTGGGCGAGCTGCTCTGCCCCTGGAGCATCCATCTCCTTATCAGCAAAGGTGGTGCCAACAGCAGGGCTACTGAGAGGACTGGCAGGGGGGCTTAGGACAAGTCCTGCCGCATAAACACACTCAAAACACATTCCGTAAAAACAAACTACTACTGCTTGCGTGGTAGGTGTACTAACAGCCGTGGATACACTCTTGCTTGTTCTCTAGAATAACTGAGCCTAATCTTAACTTGGCCATGAAAATAATTTTCAAGCAATAGATCGTGAAGTGTTCATTCATTCATTCAGCCAGCCAGCCACACATCCATCTTCCGTCATTTTGTTCAGGTGCGTTTATGTGGTACTTCCTATTTGCCAGGCATTAAAAAAAGGGTTATATAGAGGAACAGGATAGCTATGACTTCAAAGATAGGCCGGTAGACAGTTAAACACAAGTATATACAGAGTGCTGGGCAGGAAAGAGAAGTTGGATCTGAGGGGGTCAGGGACTGCTTTAAAAGCAGAGGTGACATTTGGGCTGGATCTTGATGGGAAAATGGCATTTGTGAGGGTGGGAGAAGGAGAGAGAGGAATGAGTGAAAAAACATGTGTGAGTGTCCTCAGTGGGCTCAGGAAACGGAGAGGAACTGCCTGTGACAAAACAGCCCTGGGAAGCGGCCGAGCAGATACATCACCTCACCCACTGGTGTGACTTTGCACCTGTCACTTATTTGAGCCTCAGTTTCCTCATCCACAAAGCGGAGTGTTTTACACTATCAGTACTGCTCAAAATGTGGTCAGTAGACAGGTGGTATCAGCGTCACCTGCCCAGCAGGTAGCAGCGGAAATTCAGGGGCCCTCCTAGACCTCCTGAATCAGCCTCTGAGTGTGGGCCCAGACTTCTGTTTTAACAAGCTTGTCTGGCAATTTTTATACACATTAAACTTTACAGAGTATCGCTTTAAATCAGGGGCTTGCAAACTGTAGATCGTAGGCCCACTGGTCTGCTGCCTGCTTTTGTACAGCTTGTGAGCTCAGAGTGGTTTTCATTTGGAAATGTTTGAAACAGATTGAAAGAAGACTATTTTGTGACATGTGAAAATTATATGAAAGTCCCTACATAATATACCCTCTTGGCCCACAAAGCCAAAAATATTTACTCTTTGACTCTTCACAGGAAATGTTTGCTGGCTCCTGCTTTAAATAGTCCAGCTCAGGGTAATTCTTCGAAGTCTCTCTAATGTGTTCTATTGGAAAGAGGAGCTGACACAGATAAACTCCAAACTATGGCTAATTAAAAGAGAGATTTGGTGTCCGTTAGAAGGCCTTTGTAGAGTATTTGTCATCCCCTCTTGATGATGGAGGGCAGGAAGTGGGCGGTTTGGGAGAAGGCTGGGGTGGGGCAGGAGGGGGCCTGGGCCAGCCCCGGGTGGAAGTTTTGCTCAAGCTGAGGCCTGTGTGCATATCAAGAGCAGCCTCAGGTGCAGGGTGGGCTCCTAACTGGGCCACCCATTGGTGAGGATCTGCCCTCCAATGTGTCTGGATGGCAACACAGTTATGTCCCTGGAGTTTCTGTGGGCACAAGGGCACCTACCCTGCCCTGGTGGAAACTGGGCAGAGCTCAGGACAGATTCTGGCTCCACACTTCCTAATTCAGTGACCTTGAGCTGTTTGCCGAACTTCGGCAATCCAGTGAAATTCAATTCATCAGATGTTTATGTCAGACACTGAGCTAAGCCCTAGGGACAAGCAGAAAGCAAGCCTGTTTCTCCCGCTATGATTTGGAGCTAAGCCCTGAGTGCCTGCCAGGCATCAGTTACCACTGCAGGGTGGTACACGTTTGCCGAAGGTTCCTCCCTTCCCGTTTCCCTCTCCCCTCTCTCCAAACCAACGTGTGTGTGTGCGTGCACGTGTGTGTTGGGGGCCCAGATGTGAGTCACAGGGACATGCATTTGTGCGAAACTATGGACTAATCTCCCAATCTGTCTAAAAGGGGGAAAAACCATTTATTCACTTATGCAGCCAATATCATGGAGCACCAACTGTGTGTCAGACCCCATCCCTCAGCAAGTTCCAGCGGCCGGAGAAGTGAGAAGCAAAATTCCCAGGAGCTCCCTGTCTAGTGAAGATGACAGAAATAAACTAGAAAACCAACTGGAAATGTAATTTCCAGAAGTTTACTAGTGTTATTCTTAAAAAGAAAACAGCAGAGAAGGAAGAGGGTCACTTTTTGGATAGCATGGTCTGAGAAGTGGGATGGGAAGGACCAGAGGGGGAGGAAAGACTTCAAGGCAGAGGAAATGGCAATTGCAAAGGCCCTGAGGCAGGACTGGGCTTGGTGTGTTTGAGGAACAGCAAGCAGGCCAGGGTGGTGGGAACAGAGTGGATGAGGAGAGCAGGCAGGGTTGACACTGGCAGTACGGGCATGGGCCAGATCATGCAGGCTCCGCAGGGCCCTAGGTTCTGTCCTAGGTGAGCCCAGCAGCCCTTCAGGCCAAGTAGACCTGCACCTCAGGTTTGTCAGAGGCCCAGGCTCTTCTCCCAGATGAGAGGGCCCCACATCACAGATCCTCTCTCCCAAGCCACACACGGGGCGCAACTCTCCAAAATTAGATGTGGCCGCTGCTTCGGAAAATCTCTTTCATCAACCTGTCATCAGTTCCCTGAGGGTTTGTTAAGGACCTGCCCTTTGACCCATTCTGGGATGTGAAAAGGAATGTGGACAAATAAGATCCTGTGATTAGGAACCATTGGGAACTGGGCAGCCCCGGGTTATGGTATTACTTAATCTCTTGGAGCCTTAGTTTCCTCATCAATAAAATGGATTTACACTGATCTCTCCTAAGATTGCTCATAGGATAAATGAGTACTCAATAAATGATAGTTACTCTTGTTACTATTAACTATCATTAATTCATTCAATAAATATTTATTATGAAACCAGCACTATACTACACTGGGGGGTGGGTGTGGAAATGAACAGAATGGAAAAGGTGCCTGCCTTCCAGGGACTCTAACAAGAAATTGTCCTGTAGTGTGTTGGGTGTGAGGCAGGAAGTCCCAGGGACCAAGGGGGCGAGAGGCGGGCAGCTGAGCAGACTAGGCATAGGGGAGGCGCCTGGAGTAACTGGCAAGTGGGCTCTGAGTCACGGAGTGAGTCAGGTGACAAGCAGAGGACGGGTACTTCAGGTGGAGAGAACAGAGCACACAAAAAAAGCAGGAGGTTCCAAACCTGCCACCCAGCTGGGAGATCAAGCTGAAACTTGCCTCTCGTTTTGAGAAGTATTGATCAAAGGGTCACTCTGTCCCATTTCCTCCACTCCCTACTTTACCTTGCAGTCAAGGGTTGCAGGTGACTGCCCGCTATGAAGCAAAGGAAACAGCCGTTTTCCAAAGGAGAGGTATTAATGCATTAATAGGTGGTGAAATCAATCTAGTGAGTCATGATCTGCATATTTTAAAATGAAAGAACAGAAGGATCAGAGCATTTCAGAGATAAAGTATTGTTTCCTGAAGCACTTGTGCAGTTGGAGTACATGTACGTGTGTAATGTTCACGTGTGTGTGCATGTGTAAAAACCTCTGTGTTTCTGTGTGTGTCATGATATAAAATATATTTCTTACTGCAAGGCAGAGTCAAAAAAAGTTTGTAAATCACTATTCTGAAGTGACCTGGTGTCTTCCGCGAAGCCCCTGCCATTTCCACCTCCACAAACTCTCCCCCTCCTCCACACTTGTCCATTTGGCTGGAGGTTTTGTTCCCAGTTCTCCAGTGGGGTGGCGGGAAGGCGAAGGTGGAAAGGCAAAGTTGCTCAGGCCTCCCAGACCCTGCAAGAAGCCTCCTGGTACCCCTCCCCCGCCTATAGTCCTCATTCCTCCCCTGGCCATATATAGCAAACCTAAAAATAGCTGCTGACTTAAAGCTCCAAAGCAAGCATGCCCCCAGGGCCCTTTAGTTGCAATGTGTGCTGGGAGGCTGCCTGGCTGTGCCGGCACAGAGATGGCAGACTCCAGGACTAGAAGGGCCATTAATGATCTTTGCTTTCCAAGATATTTCACCTGGGGCCCATTCCTTGCCCCAGAGGCCTACAGATGCCCTGAAACTGCAGGCAAGACGTGCACATATGTGCCTGGCCTACCTGTGTTTTTCTAGGAAGTGTTTCCTCAGACAGCCAGCAGAGTCTCAGAGTAATGGGGTGCTTGGGTAAGTTCCAAAACCACTGGTCTAGTTCAGTAATTCCCTCCCCACAATGTGCAGTAGGAAAAGCAAGCCCAGGGTTGGCCTCTTTTTATAGAGCTAATAATAACCACAGTTAACATTTTTGGTGTGCTCATTATTGCCAGGCACTGTTCTTGGTATGTAGCGTATGTTGTGTTATTTAAAGCTTCACAACCATCTCACAGGGAAGTACCATTATTAGCCCCATTTTACAGATGAGGAAATGAGAACATCTAAGGATTCTCACTCATGGTCCTCAAGCTAGTAAGAGACAGAGATAGGATTTGATAGGAAGTGATAATTAAATATTTCATAGTATTAAGTATTTTAATAAATACTATATAAAGTAGGACTGGCTACATAATTTGCAAGACCTGGTGCAAAATGAAAATGCAGGCCTCCTTCTACAAAATCATTTAAGAAAAAGATACTGATAGCAGAGAATTAAACCAAGTGCAGGACCCTTCTAAGCACCAAGCCCTGTGCAGCTACCTGGGTTGAATGCTCGTGAAGCTGGCCTTGACAATGGTAATAGCTGCATCTACCTTTTATTGTGTCTTTACTATGTACCTGGCTCTGTGCTAAGAATCTTAACACATTATATTAATTAGGCTTCCTAACAACTCACTCATTGACCACACTAGTGGTTTCAAACTTTTATGATTGCAATCTACTGTAAGATGTGTACTTCACATTGTAATTGTATACACACACACACACACACATAAAAGTGGCACAAATCATTGCAAAACAGTACTTCCCTTCCTTTATACAATAATTGCTATATTTTCTTTAATTCTACCTTGTTGAGGGAATCAAATGATTCCTAATATATATAAAGCATGTGCTTAGTGCTTTAAGTATTATTAGTATATACTGAAAAGAAGATGTTTTTATGTTTAGCTATGAAAACTGGGTCAAAACCCCAAGCATTTGCTCTCGGGATCCAATTTTCCTTTTTTTGCCCAAAGCTGATGACATAAACTCATTTTAGCTCAGTTGCCTCTGAACATGGGAGGGAAATGAATTTGCCAGTTTCCTCATCTGTAATATAGGACCAATAACAGTACTTTACCATGTGGTTGTTGTGGAGGTTTAAATAACACAACATATGTTACATGCCAAGAATTGAGCAATACCTGGCATCACAGTATCTGGGACTGTGATATATGCTCCTTGAGGCAACCTATCCTCCATATTTATTTACTTGTTCCCCAAAGGATATCTTTCCTATTGATTTGTCTATCTTTATGCCAATATCACTGGTTCCTGAAGCTTTATAGTAAGTCTTTAAAAAAAAGTGAATCCTTCAACTTCGCTCTTCTTGTTCAAGACTATTTGGGTTATTCTAGGTCACTTCCATTTCTATATACATTATAAAGTCAGGGGGTCGATTTCTGCTAAAAAGCCTTAAGGGAAGTTGATTAAAAATATATTAGCTCTATATATCAAATCAAAGAGAATGGACATCTTAACAGCAGGGAGACTTCCAATCCATGGACATGGTGTATATCCTTATTTACTTAGGTCTTCTTTAACTTCACTCAGCAATATTTCAGAGTTTTCAGTGTCTTGCACATCTTATGTTGAATAAAATTAACAAATTTTTAAAAAGCAAATGGCATTTAAATTTTCATTTTTCCAGTTGTCCATTGCTAGGTTATAGAAATACCAATTAATTTTGTATATTGACTTTGAATTCTTTCACTTTGCTAAATTAATTTTTTCTAGCGGGATTTTTTTTTTCTTTTCTGACTTAAAAGGTATGTTTTTTAATTTAAAATTTAAATGAAGTGTAGAAGTCCTAAGAGAGTGTGATAGTACTAAAGGCAGGCATGTAGTACTTAAGCACTTGGGGCTTACAGTAGCCAGATCTGGGTTTAAATCCCAGCTGTGTCACTTCTCTATTCTATGAATGTGGGCACATCATGTGACCTATCTGAGTTTCCATTTCCTTTTTTCCATTAGGTCAAAATCTCCCTTAAAATATGGTTGAAACAATGAAATTAGAATTTAGCATGATGCCTGGCACAAGGAAAATGGCTGAAACATATTCTGCTTTCTGTATTTTCTGCCCAGTCCAAAGGGCAAATTCTGGATCCTAATATTCAGGATGGCCTGAACCACAGCTCTCGATCCAGGGGAGAATATTTGAGCACAGAAACTAGCTTTTGACTTTGGAGCAGGTACCACACCAAGACTTGATTTGCTTGGTTCTGCCTTGAGTCCTGCCAGCATCGACGGAAGCCATGCCAGGCACGATTCCATCCCGAATGTAGAATCAGCATCATTTAACCTCATCTTGAAAATCTCACGTCCCAGTTCACAGCCAGGGGTCAGTGTGACAACTCGCTGTGTTGCTGTCATGGCAGCTTCTTGGCATTATCTGGGATCTTAGGGCCGCAGAATGGACCCTCAGCAAGAGGACATAATTAGTGGACATAAGGGAAGTGGACATAATTAGTCCTTCCTCTCCGTGGCTTTGCCCTCTGTGATGCATGTGTCCAGTTGGCCAAATCTCTGCAGACGTGCCCCTCCCTGTCCAAGGCCAGGCCCTTGGGACTCATTGAGCTTGCTGCATCCAGGGCCTGCTAATTCCGTGTCCCCAGCAGCTGTTCCCTGGACCAGCCCTTGCTGCCACACCCCTGTGAGGAATGTCAAGCCTCATTTTCTGACGGCTCCGGTTGAGGGTGGAATGAGGGACAGGGTTGCTTCTTGCCACAGACCAGAGGGCATCCCTGTTCTCTTTAGCCCTTCCCAAGCCTGAGCCACAGAGGAGGTGGGCAGTAGGTCTTGTCATGAGTAAAGCATCCAGGACCCCTACTTAATACCGCATAACTGGCCCAGACCTGCCTGTCAACATCCATACAGCCATCCAGGGGCAGTGGGAATGGCAGAACCACTCCCAGCCACCCCCACCTCCCCGGGCAAGTAGTGAGCACCTTGTGCCCAGAAGTATTCAAGAATATGCTGCTGACCATTGTATAGACCATGTACAGCAGGGGCCATACACCAAGGCCCGAGGTCTGCACACAGCTGGCAGGAAATGCTCTTTGGCACACAATCTTTTACTACTCTTATTTTTAATTGAATTTGAATCCTTTATGGATACCATCTTAACAAAGTGATCAAATTTCACGTCATCAGTGATGGAACAACCTGATCATATGGGCCCTTGATGGGATGCCTGGAGGACACAACCTTAACTGTATAATACTCCAGCCAGGAAGGTGAGGGGGATGCTCATGCAGGGCTCTGTTGGCTAATATCAGAATCTGGCTTTTACTCTCAGAAAAATGGGAATTATGAAAGTGACATGATCTGACTTAATTCATGGAGATTCCTTTGGGGAGAGGAGGTGGTACAGGAAGGGGACAAGCAAGGGACTGATTAGTGAGGCTTTTGCAGTAACACAGGTGACCATACAGGCTGGGAGCACCATCTTGTAGCAGCAGAGGAGGAGAGAAGGTTGAATTCTGGGCCTATTTTGAAGACAGAGCCACTAGATTTGCTGGCAGTTTGGATGGGGGAGCAAGAGAAGGAGGAGTTGAGGATGGTTCCGAGGCTTGGGCCTGAGCCACGGAAGGACGGGGTTGCCCTGAGCTGAGACGGGTTGAGGGTTCGAAGAGTGAAGGTCAGGAGCACAGTGCTGGACGCCGTGGGTGAGGGGTACTTTTAAACATGCCACGTGGCATGAGGACATAGCAGGGAGCAGAACAACCAGTGGGGGTCTCCTTCTGACCCCAGATCCTCTCCCCTTGACCCCTTCTGCCTCCCCCACACCCAGTATTTCCAGCAAAGGACTTCCGCCCAGGCCCCAGGAGCTGTAAATTGCCAGCAGTGTTGCCTGGCTAATCCCTGCTTCTTGTGAACATGGGGCCCCGCTGGGGCAGCAGCCTCAGGAAGTGCGGGTGGGCGTGGAGCCCTGCAGGCTACAGGACTTGTCATACACACTCCTCCACCCACCCTGCTCCCAGAGATGGGGCACCGGCTTTTCCTCTGCTGGTCTTCTGTCCCTGATCCTGAGAAATGGGGGACAGTGGAGCTTTGATGGGCAGCTGCATTTGAGCCCTGGGAAGGGTCTTTGGTGCCACCCTGCAGGTGAGCCGAAGAGCAAGATCTTGGGATTATTATAGGAAAACAGATTGCAGTCTAAATAGTCACCCAAAGGGACCATTAGACTAACTCACAAAACCACGCTATGAAGTACAATCATTAAGACGACAGAGGCAGACTCACCTATACTCATCTAGAAAAGAATCTGAGCCATTTTAAGTGAACAAGACCCTTTCTTTCTTTTATTTTTGTATTTTTAAAAATTAAAGTATCATTGATATACAATCTTACGAAGATTTCACATGAACAACATTGTGGTTTCAACATTCACCCATAGTACCAAGTCCTCACCCTCCACCCACTGCAGTCACTGTCTGTCAGCGTAGTAAGAAGCTACAGTCATTACTTGTCTTCTCTGTGCTGTACTGCCTCCCCGTCACCTATACTGTGAGTGCTAATTATAGTGCCCTTTAATCCCCTCTCCCTCCTCACCACCCTCCCCAACCCCTTCCCTTTGGTAAACACTAGTCCCTTCTCGGGAGTCTGTGAATCTGCTGCTATTTTGGTGAACAAGAGCCTTTTGACAAGTATTTATTGAGTGCTTACTATGTGTTAGGCAGTGTTCTCAGTGATGGGGTAGTGGTGGAGTGGGGAACAGCTGATCTTTTAGTCTATTTGTTATATAGGATTGTAAATGAACAGGAAGAGGCCTGGTAGGACCTGGATTGTTAACAGTGATTACCCCTGTGGAGTACAGGGCTTTTTTTATTTTAAATAATCCTCTATCGCTTGAATTTTATTCAGTGAGTATATAGGACTTTCACCATTTTTGAAAAAGTGCCCTCTTGCTACACATAAACAACATTTATATACAGACATAATAAGAGGCCTGCAGGGTCCAAAAATGGTTTGGGGCTCTAAGCAGAGTTCCCTAGAATCTAGGCTCAGATCCCAGATGATCTCCCTTTGTCTCACCCCACTCTGGGGTATTCAGCAATTCCAGGCAAGGCGGGCCTGAAAGAGCAAGACAGGGGATCTGTTCTTCAGTCCCAGCTGAGCCACTGCCTGGCGCATGGCCTCAGCCCCTCTACCTCTCTGTGCCTAAGCTTCCTTCTCTGTATGATGAGGGGGCTGAACCACTTACTCCTAAGGGGAAGCAGATTCTCTCACATGCAACACCAGCCAATTGGCTGTGGGTGCCTGGAGACCTGGTGAGGGAAGACTGCTCAGCCATGTTAGGGTTCAGCATCACAATCGACTAGCAATGTCTGTTCTGGACACAAGCTGGGAAGAGGTGGCCTGTGTGATAAATTACTTGTTGTCTTGTACTAGATAGTCTTCATAGCGTAGAAGGTCTACGCTACCTGTGACCTTCTCAGGATGGAGATATTTTCACTTAGCCCCAAGTTGAGGTTGTCTATGAACGTGTTGCCCATTTGCAGATATCAGGAATATGACAATCCACATTAAATGGTGGGTGCTGGTGCCAGCTCCTACCATCTCATGAGACCCCACTGTTAAATTTTCAGTAATTTTGCAAGCTGGCTGTTCAACTGTGGTAGCTTGACTGGCCATGGTGGGAATATTTATATGATGGAAACTGGCTAACATTGCAAATCAGGGTTGGCTGGTTGGTCATTCTTCCAAAGCACTGTTTTACCAGCATACCGCTGAACCTTGTACTAATATGAAATGTCATTTTCCCCCCCTTTCACCCAGATTTAGGGTGACCAGCCATCCCGGATTGCCAGGAAACTGTTCTGGGTATAGTCCGGAAAGTTCCCCATGTTGGGAAACCCTTCAGTGTCAGGCAAACTGGGATGACTGGTCACCATGCAATCCCTTCCCGTGAAGTAAAGGGAGCCAGCATTTGCTGAGAGTCTGCGGTCTCTGCCAGGTAGCCCATGTAGTACTCACAGCAACCCTGCAAAGTAAACTTGCAATGCTTACTTTACTGAGCAGAGACAGAGGCAAAGAGAACTTGTCCAAGGCCTTGTCCCAGGACACTCCTGGGACAGTATCTGAATGCTTTTTATGTGCCAGGCACCACACTGGGTGCAGGAGACCTGTGGTGGGCAGGGACTAAGGCAGCCTTGCTCCCAACAGGAGAGACCAGCATCGTCCAATTACTTAATTACAATGTGTAATAAGTACTTTGAAGAAAAAGCTGAGGAATTTATGAGCTGATAACAGGGAAACCTGACTTGGTCAGGTCATCAGAGAAGGTTTCCTTAAAGAAGTGAAGGATGAACAGGGGCTAACTGGGTGACAGGAAGCCACACTGCCAGGCAAAAGGAACACCACGTACAAAAGCTTGGAGGTGGGAACAGAGCCTATTGTGTTCAAGAAAAGGCTGGAGCACAGACAGAGGGAGAGTGGGGCAGGTGAGGCTGGCAGATTGGCGGGACCGGGTCATGAGGGCTTCATGGGTGAGGAGTCTAGACTTCACCCTTGCAGGAGATGCTGCAGGCCACCTTCAGACACCTGCCAAGAGCAGGTCGGCACTCCCCCAGCTGCCAGGCGTGTTAGCAGGCCATTGCCCTCTTGCAAAGGAAGTTGCCTTGCTCTGGGAACGGCGCATAGCTAACGCCTGGTTGATACAGGAGTGCAAAGACCCGGTCTCCTCGCTTCAATTTTAGGCAGCTCTGAAGGGCACCAGCTCCAGGGAGCCCTGTGGGATCAGCCGAGGCCTCAGGTGCCACGGTTCAGCTTCTCCCGCCATCCAGTCCTGCTTCCTTCCTCTCAGGTGTTCATCCCATGAGCGCTCCCTCCAAAACCACCCACGTGCAATTTCAATCTCAGAATATGTTTCTAGAACCAAGGCAATGCTTGCAGCACTGGGAAGGCATTGCAGGGTTTTAAGTGGGGTAACTTGATCAGACCTGCATCTTATAAAGAAGACAGATAATGCTGACAGCAGTGAAGTGGGGACAGAGGCAAGAGACCAGGGCTGACGCTGTTGTAGTCAACCAGGGAGGACTGGGGTGGCCTGGACTCGATGGAGGGGTGCAGACAAAGAGAAGTGGGGGAATTAAAGAGATGCTCAGAGTCAGTCTGTCTGTTTCCTAAGCCCACACAATTTCCATTATGCTTTACTTTCCCCAAAGATGTCTCAGGCCTGACTTGCTTTCTCTGGGGCACTCTGTCCATGGTCTTTACCAAGGTGGATTAGAGCCAAGTAGGAATGGGTCCCCCATACTCAAGAGCATTTATGCTGGTGTCTGTCAAATGAGCACCATGTGCCTTCCTGGTTTCCCCGCTCTGATTCTGGAATGCCTGGGCAAGAGCCACCGGCCCCTGGACTCTGTGGTGCTAAGCTCTCTACCTGCTGTGCTCCATCCTATACCCTGTATGAATGCTGTTGATGACATGTTCATGGTCCTGCCCAAAGATTTTGTGCTAACATCTGATACTATGAGGGAAGACTTGGATATGGGTCAGGGATGGCTGTTAGACTGAATAGACAAGAGAGCTACTATAGGGGGTAAGAAGGGACGAATATCTCAAGCAATGAAAGTTTGGAGAAAGGAAGGTGGCCCGGGAAGGGGTCCTGAAGGAGGTGGCTTTGCAACTGGGCTTTGGCAGATCAGGGAAGACACAGCTGGGAAGGTGAACTGGGACCAGATCATGAGGACACTGGCCTGTCAGGAAAGGGCTTCCTTAGACAGTGGGGACCCCTGGAAAACAGCCAGTCCTCATTCCTTTCTCCCCATCTCTGTTTAGTCCTCCAGGGACACTGATGTTGGGCCTCAGGCAGTTTCCTAGGAATAGGCAGGTGTCACTGGCCAGAGAGGGTGGTGCTCCCCCACTCTGTATTTGGAATTCCTGGTCTGGTCCACATGGCTCTTCTCTGTCTCAGAGCGAACTCTGGATCTCTCAGACTTCCCGGGGGTTTCTGAAGTGGGCATGCTTTCTTCAGAGCTGAGGTTTGGGTGAGGAGTTCTGAACCTTTAACCTGTAAGGGATATTCTGATTCTCAAAGGAGCAGAGGAGAGAGCGCTGGTCATGACACTGGGTTACGACCCCCAGTGTGCTACTCTGTGCAGCAGCTATGCTTGTGTGATCATGAGCAGGTCATTCAAATTCTCAGCTTCAATTCTTCCAACTATAAAATCAGAATGATGACACCTATATCTGTTGGGAGATATATATATCTTGTCTGCAGGTAACAGAAAACCCTGGTTCCAAATAACTCAAACTAGCATTTCCTGTAGAAATAAATTTATGGGCTACATATGTAACTTAAAAAGATCTAGTAGCCACATTTAAAAAGGTGAAATAAATTTTAATAGTATATTTTATTTAATCCATTGTCCAAAATATTATCATCTCCTCATGTAATCAATATATAATAAAAGTGAGATATTTTATATTCTTCTTTTGTACTAATTATTTGAATTCTGTGCTCAGTAACCACGTCTAGTGGCTACCATACTGGAATGCACAGATTAAACAATAAGGATACTTATGATCTCACATAAAGAAGTAGCCAATGGTTGGCAGTCTCAGGATTGGTTAATTTGGAGGTTCAACAGTATCAATGAGAACCCAGGTTCCTGCGCCTTTTCACTCTGTCATCCATAGTGTCAGCTTTATTCTCAGCTAGCTCCCCTCATGGTCCCAAGATGGCTGCTACAGCTCCAGGGGTCATCTCCACATGCAACAATGTCCAGCAGCAGAAGAGGGTATGGTTGCCTCTAAGAACTAAGAACTCTTTCCTGCCTCCCTCGACCCCCTCCCCTCAGCTGACTTTCCCTCGGGTCTCAATATCAAATTTCATCAAATGCTCATATCTAATCCAATCATTGGCAAGGTGGATAGATCTGAAAGGACTGGGGACCCTTCTCTGAGGTCCATGGAGGAGGACTGAACCCGGAAACAGAACGAGACTCTATCAGCAGAGAAGAGAATTGCTGTTGGGTAACCAACAGTATCTGCACAGTACCTCTGCGTGGCACCTCAAGGTGCTAAGGGCATCAGACGGTGGGTTTTAGAGAAGGGGCGGAGCATGGTGGTTAAACAGGTTGGAATCACCTGAAGTGCTTTAAAAAAACTCCAGTGTCTACATCAATAAGTCATAATCTCTGTCCCAGAGGCTGGATCTTGTACATATATCTAGGTTCCAGAAACTACTCTGTTGTGTGTGTTTAGGGGGTGTGGACGCAAGTCTCACTGATGGACAGAGCCCCAAACCTGGGCATTCCAGGGCACAAGCCTGCTTTTTGACAAGCAAGCAGGCAGAGGCAGAACGTCAGAGCTGGTCTCTTTCTCTCCCTCCGGGTTCTCTCTGTCCTCCCTGGCTCCTTTTCATCTTTCCAGTTAATCGCCTCTGGGCCAGCTTCTCTGAGCAAAGACTCTGACCTGCCAAAATGCTTTAGTGAGCACTTACAGCATGCTTGCTGCCTCACATATAGTTTACCTGTCTTTGGCCAACCAACTTGCAGTACCAGACTTCCGCCCGAGACCTGGACCATTGTCACTCCGGACCACTGCCGTGGCTGCCTGACATTTACTTTTGTGATGGTTGATTAAATGTAGTCTATCCCTGGCACTAGACGCCAAGCCCCTTTAGGGCAGGATCTTGTCTATCTAGTCACCGTTCTGTCCCCAGCACCTAGCACCAAGCACACAGGGTCCCTAAAAACACTCCTTGAATTCAAGGAAAGAATGAACAGTGATGTGAAGTAGGTGTCATCACCTCCATCTCACAGAAGGACACATTGAGACTCAGCAGGCTTAAATAATTCGTGCATGCATTAGAACTATTCAGTGTCCGAGTTAAGGTTAAAACCCAGATTATTCTATACCAACCCAGAAGGGCAATTGCAAGGGGAAGGCAGTGTTCAGGTTTATTAACTTTAGGAGCCTAGTCCGAGGGACAAAACTGGTTTCCATGGTTATAGCCTGCACACGCCTTGCACGCGTACCCCAGTAATTCCCAGGGTTTGAGCTGCTGAATCTGAAGCTGAATACTGAGGCAGCCACTGCCAATTGCTTACCACATGCTGAGTCATGAGGGAAAAGAGAAGATGTGATTCCTGCCTCTGGAAAAACAGAAGGGTTCATTCAGGAGAAGATATTCATAGGTTCATCAAATGTTTACTGAGGGCCTCCTTGGGCCTGGGAGCTGCACTAGATGCTAGGATCCTGGTGGGAAGAAGCTAGACAGGGCTTCCTCCCTCTTGGAAGTCAAAGTACGGAAAGAAAGGCTTATAGTGAACAAATGATCTTAGTAATCATTTAATTGCAAATGGGACAAGTGCCAAGCAGAAGTCCAGGGAGCCTGACATCGTGTAGCAGTACTCCAGGGTAGCGTTCAGAAAATCTTCCTGGATGAAGTAACGTTTAAGACAAAGCTTGAAATATCAATAGAAGTTGCTCAGGGAAAGGGGAAGGAGATTCTGAGGTTCTCAGGAGATTGCTCACACCAGGAAGAGGAGGGAAACCATGTGCAAAGGTCCTGGGGTAAGCAGGTGAGTGTGATTGGAGAGGTGGTTAAGATGATCAGGAGAGGTGAGCATGGCAGTCACACCAGGCTGGTAGGCTGCTGAGAATCTTGCCCCTTACCCTGAGGGCAGTGAGGAGCCCTGTATGGCTTACAAGGCCAAGTGAGGGGGCCGGACAAAGGCTGTCAGGAGATACTTTCTTCTGCAGATGGCCCCTCTCATCCAGCTGTGGGCAGGGTCCTCCTGCTCTCCCTTTTCGGATGTGTTCTTCTTGTCCCCAGGGATAGCTGGCTTGTCTTAGAGAGAGTCAGGCTGGGGATGGCCCAGGCACTTGGCTTTTCCCCCTTCTCAGGGCCCCGTCACTCCCAGCCTCCTCTGGGTGTCTGTGCCTCTTGCCACTTGCTTGTAAGTTTCCTAATATAGCCTGGCCGTTTCCTCCACAACTGTGGCCAAGAGCTGCTCTCCTGTTGCAATCTCAGTTTTTCTTGGGCTTAAAGGGACAATGTCAGCCCAACTCATGCCAAAGTTAAGCTAAAGGTAGTTTCACAAATTTGTCTAGTCCAAAGATTAGATGTCCTCTCTCTTTCCCCAGTTTACCATCTTCTCTACTCTGTTCTCATTCACTTTCCCCTTTCTTATTTATGTCCTTCTTTCTTTTGAGACAAGTGGAAGGTGCACAGCCACACATGGATGTGAGCTTTGGCTCTGGTGTATTTATTAGCTGTATCATCTTGGGTGAGTCTTAGAGGACCATGAAAAACCTGTCTGGTCATTTTCACAGAGCCTCTTTCAGATGGGTAGAGCAGAAAGAAGAGCATAAACAGTTACAGTACCCATGCTGCTCATTCATTCAATCAAGAGATATTTATTGGTACCTCTTTGGCATGTTCTAGACACTGTGGTTACAGCAGCCAACAAAAAAGAATGGAAACCCTGCCTTTATAGGACTTACATTCTGGTGGGGCAGATGGTCAATAAACAAAAGTAAAATACATGTTATATTAGATATGCTATGAGAAAAAATGAAGCAAAGAAGGGAGATAACCTTGGGCGGCGGTTATCATTTTAAACAGGGTGGTCAGCGAGGCTTCACTGAGATCACATTTGGGTAAAGTCTTGACCCAAATGGCGATGGCGAGTGATATCTGGAGGAATATTCCAGGCAGAATGAACAGCGAATGCAAAAACCCTGAAGCAGGACCATAGCTAGGGTGTGGAAGGTACAGCAAGGGGCCTTTATTGCTAGAGTATAGTCTGAGAAAGGGGAGCACAGGAGGGGGTGAGGCCAGAGGAGTGACTGGAATGAGATCAGCTAGGGCCTTGTGGGTCACTAAGGACTTCAGCTTTTCTTCTGAGTAAGAAGTGGCAGAACAGTGTCACGATCTGACTGACTGCATCTGAACAGAGCCCCCTCTGATGGTGTATTAGGAGTAGATGGAAGAGGGCAAGGGTGGAGGCAAGAGGCCAGTGTGGAAGCCATTAGGAAAATCCAGGCAAGAGACACTGGTGGTGGCTTGGACTGCCATCCAGTAGTAGCATTGGCGGTGGAGAGAAGGGGCTGGACTCCACATTCATTTTGAAAGTGTTGCTGACAGGATTTCTTGATGGTTACTTGAACACTGCGCTGGGCATTTTCTTTCTTTTTTCTTAAAAGTTTCTTTACAAATTATCTCTTTATTTTATTTATCTATTAAATCAGCTTTATCAGGGTATAATTTCCCTGCCATAAAATGCATTTTAAGCAGACAGTCTTGACCAACGTATACAACTCTAACTACCAGGCCTTGAAGATGCAGAACGTTTCCATCAGTCAGAAAGTTCCCTCCTGCCCCTTAGCAGAGGATGCCTCCCACCCCAGCCCTGGTAGCCCCAGACCTGCTTTTGGTCACTGCAGGTGAGTGTTCCCCAGGCATTCATGCAACTGGAATCATGCGGGTTGTTTGATTTTGTCCCAGGCTTCGCTTGCTCAGCATGGTTTTGAGCCCCACCTGTGTGGTATGTATCAGTGATCTGTTCCCTTTCAGTGCTGACTAGGAGTCTGCTGTGTGGGTGACCACAGCCTATTTAGGTACTTACCAGTGGATGGACATGTCAGTTTCCATTTTTTGTTGTCTCCTTTTTCATCTTCCCCCAAATCCTGGAAAGCAGGTCTTATTTTTCTATCATTCAGATGAGGAAATTGAGAATCAGAAGTAACTGGTCCAAAGTTGCCAAGCTTAGATGACACTTGAAATCAGTTTGTCTCTGACTCCATGTCTTTTTCTGTCCCCCTGCCTCCCATACAATGTGACCACATGTGAATGAGTTTGGAAATTGGAACAAATTTGCTTTCCATCTATCCATCTCCCCATTTTCTCATCCTTTGTACCACGCTCTCATTTCTCTGTTCCCTGAACCAGCCACACAATCCCATTTCCCGAGTTCCTTGGCTTGAGTCAGACCTCAGTTCAAATTCCACTTCGGCTCCTTCCTTACTGTGTGACTTAGGGCAAGTCACACAACCTCTCTGAACATCAATCCACTTGGGAAATGGAGATCATATTTGCATCTTCCTCTATGAGACCAGGTCCAGTGACCTCCCCTCTCTCTCCACTTTCCTTTGGCCCTTTTAGGTCATCAGTTTTTCATGGCTAGTCCCTGAAGGGAGGAGGGCCCTGGTGCCTCATCCAGGTTGCCCATGCCTACTGTGAAGAGGGTCTGGAAGCTCCAGGGACCCTCTTCATGCAGAAGGGCAGGGGCGGAGGAGGGAGGGAGCCTGAGCTGTTGGAGCCTGTGCTGCGTGGACCCAGGCACTGTGGAGTCACAGGGACCCGCCAGCCTTGGCCTCCAGAATCCCAGTGCCCCAGATCCTGGAAGCCCAGTGTCTCAAAATTAGGCCAAGCTTTAGACCACTTCATCTCCAATATATCACTGACAGGTGGGGCAAGGGAGGCGTTAAGAAGGGAGGAGAGTTGCCAATGAGATGGGGTTTCTGGATAGGCGCAGCAATCGATCAGCAAATATTTATGGAGCACCCCTATGTGCCAGGCCCTGTTGCAGGTGCTGTGGATGCATCAGAGCACAAACTGGAAAGATCCCTGCTCTCACAGAGCTTCCATTATAGCCAGGGAGGAAGGCAGTAAATGCAATAAATTAGTCATACGGTATGTGAGACGGTGATAAGTGCTATAGAAAAAAAGCGGAAGTAGATAAGGGATACCTGGGTGTTTGTTGTGGGGTTGAGCAGGAAGATTGCAATTTTAAATAGGGTGGCCAGGGTCAGCCTCATGAGCAAAGACTTGAAGGGTATCTGGAGGAAAAGTGTTCCAGGCAGAGGGAACAGCCAGTGCAAAAGAGCCCCAGCAGACAGAGTGGGAGCATGCCAGTTGGGCTGAACTTAGGAATCCCATACCTGGCTGGCTGTTTCAGTTACCTGGCCACCTGGGCATTTGCTGGGAAGAAGGCCATTGGGTCTTCTTTGTTATGCAGGGGAAAGTATCAGCCTGTGTTTAAAACAAAAGCTCTGAATTTCCCCCCTCAACTCAGTGACTATTATTTGTCAGGCACTTCACATACCAGAGGCATGAAGATGAAGGCAAGGCACTTACAGAGACCCCTGTTCCCAGGAGCTCACATGCTCACACTCATGCACACGCAGAGCCTTCGTTGCTGAGATGGCCTTGTACATGCCACTATCCTGCAAATGGTCTTCCACAGTCTGTTTCACTAATGCCCACATCCTCACACACTCACTCAGCCTCAAGTGCCTCATATTCCTTTGTGCTTTAACACTTGGATGGCCTTGCACACTCAGAACTTCTCACACCTCCACAGGATCCTGGGCACTCACCCCACTGTGTGTGTACTGCATACTCATGATCTCATATAGTCACAGGACAGACATGCATGCCCATACAACTCTTCTGTGCACATGACCTTGTACAAATACCCACTCTCCCAGCTTTCCAACACACCCCCATGCTCTCCAACATTCACACTGCTGTGCAAAATCACATTTTACCCATTCGTGAGCTTGGACATTCACATCGCATGCACCCCGAGATGACTATCACATGCATCTAACCTCACATACTGACACACAATTTTGCATTCTTCGAACCCCTAATGATCTTGCACCCTTTCTCAACTTCACCTTTCCTTGCACACTCAAGACCTCAAATGCTCTCATAACCTTACATTACATCCCAGTATATCATGCTCACATGATCTTAGTCACTCTGTGCATACACTGCCTTGCACACTCATGATTCTGCATGTTCTCATTACATTGCACACTCCAAGTGCAAATATTCATGTTAGTGCACAAACTCACTGTCTTGTCCACTCACACTCTTGCACATTCATTCTCTCTTGTGTGATTCAAAATCTGTGTACACTCACTTATAGTCACACTCCCAGAATCTCATGTGCTCATACAATTTCACACTTTAAGACTCATGCAACCTCACTCTACTTTGCACACTTGTGACCTTGGCATGTTCCCAGCAACAGAAAGTCACGCCATCATGAAACTCTGGCATATCCACTTGTGTCCTTGCACACTCAGTTGACCTCATGCACTCCAGGGCCTCACCTGTTCACACGGCTTCACACACTGGCACTCTGACTCACACAACAACCTCACTCTATCTTGTACACTCGTGGCCTTGCTGTGTTCACACCTAGGAAATATACACACAATTGTGCACACTCCCTTTGGCTTGCCCACTTGTGTTCGTGTTCGTGCACACTCACGTAAACTCATACTCAGAGCCTCGCCTGCTTTGCGAACATTGCCCTCCTTGCCCCTCAAATGGCCTTGCCCCCTCCTGCCCTGGCACATCCGGGTCACTGTGCACGCGGGGTCCCCCTAACACGCCCTCTCCTCGCCCGCAGGGACTTACCAAGGCCAGTTCACCAACGGCATGCGCCACGGCTACGGCGTGCGCCAGAGTGTGCCCTACGGGATGGCCGTGGTGGTGCGCTCGCCGCTGCGCACGTCGCTCTCGTCCCTGCGCAGCGAGCACAGCAACGGCACGGTGGCCGCGGACTCGCCCGCCTCGCCCGCCCCGGACGGCCCGGCGCTGCCCTCGCCCGCCATCCCGCGCGGCGGCTTCGCGCTCAGCCTCCTGGCCAGCGCCGAGGCGGCGGCGCGGGCGTCCAAGGGCGGCGGCCTCTTCCAGCGCGGCGCCCTGCTGGGCAGGCTGCGGCGCGCCGAGTCGCGCACGTCCCTGGGCAGCCAGCGCAGCCGCGTCAGCTTCCTCAAGAGCGACCTCAGCTCGGGCGCCAGCGACGCCGCCTCCACCGCCAGCCTGGGCGAGGGCGCCGAGGGCGCCGAGGGCGCCGACGAGGCAGCGCCCTTCGAGGCCGACATCGACGCCACCACCACCGAGACCTACATGGGCGAGTGGAAGAACGACAAGCGCTCGGGCTTCGGCGTGAGCGAGCGCTCCAGCGGCCTCCGCTACGAGGGCGAGTGGCTGGACAACCTGCGCCACGGCTACGGCTGCACCACGCTGCCCGACGGCCACCGCGAGGAGGGCAAGTACCGCCACAACGTGCTGGTCAAGGGCACCACGCGCCGCGTGCTGCCGCTCAAGAGCAGCAAGGTCCGCCAGAAGGTGGAGCACGGCGTCGAGGGCGCCCAGCGCGCCGCCGCCATCGCGCGCCAGAAGGCGGAGATCGCCGCCTCCAGGTAGGACCCGGGGGCTGGGCGCCGAAGGGGTGGGCCCTCCGCCGGAAAGGAAACCTGGCGCAGGGCATCCTCGGAGACTCCAGGCCAGTTTCTACTGCTTTTACCGCCAGGGGTTCGCCCACTGCCTTTAGCAGGTTAATTGGAGGCGCTTCAGAGTTTGGTGTCCTTGTTCATCCATCCATCCACCTACTCAGCTACTCCCGCCCACCCGTTCACCCGACCCCGCCATTCACTTAACCCTTCCAATCACCCTCCCTTTCTAATTTATGTCAGAGCAAACACCTCTCCACTTAACAATCCAGCCCACCCACCCACTTCACTGTCTCTTTACCCATCCAGCCACCCAGTCACTCCTTCCCCCCAATAACCCAGACACCCGTCCTGTGACCCAGTCATCCATTCATTCACCCAAACTCTTCATTCACCTGACTTCTCTACTACCCACCTGTACCACCCCTCCGTTCACCAACCCCTCTATCCATCCAGTCACTTCCAGTTCCTTAACCTCTCTACCATCCAGCTGAAGAACCACCCATCCACCCAACCATTTCCTCATCCACCCATCCAATTTCTATCCTTTTACCCACCCAACCATCCATCCAACCATCCACATTAAGTCAATTGCTCCCATCCGCTGAGCCACCCATCCTAACATCCAACCATACATCCATTGCCTGGCCACCTCCATTCATCCAGTTACCCCCATTTATCCAACCACCCCCACCACCCAACCATGATTCCATCCCCTGAAACAGCATCCATTCCCACCCGCCTGTCCAGCCGCCCAACCACCCCGCCATCAGCCATCCATTCAGCCACTTCTATCATCCAACCTCTTTCCAACAACCCATTCACTCAACCTCTCCCACCCACCCATCTGCCAGCCCTGTTAGCCATCCACCTTCCTGTACATTCATCACCCACCCTTTCATCCATATTCAAACTCCTCTCTCTTGCTATACTTCAGAATAAGTTCTAATGCGGTCATCAAACATTTTGGCACCTACTGTGTGCATAGCGTATTTTAAGTTGTCTGCAAATATTGACTCAATCTTTTTAACAACTGTAAGATCAGTACTATTTTTATTGCCGTTTTGCAGTTGGGCTAAACGAGGCTCAGAGAGATAAAGTGACTCTACATCACCTAGCTAGTGAGTGGCTCTTCATAATCTGGTTCCTATACCTCTGTTCAGACTCAGTTTTTACTACTCTTGCCCTGGACCTGGATTTTTTTCTGTGTGCTAGTCCCGCTGGCCTTTTATCATCCTTCTTAAGTTCCTTCTACCCCAGGGCTTCGTTGCTGCCTCCTTTGTCTGGACTGCTCTTCCTTCCCCTTGCTGCCCGTGTAATTCATACTCCCCGTTCAGAACTCGGGTCAGGCCTGACTCCCTCACAGAGCTGAGGAAGCCCAGCCCCACTCACTCAACTGCAGGGACATCTTCTAAGAAAGTCACAGCTGCAGCTTTCCACTGCTCATGTGATTTGTTTTTAATCTCCCGCTTATAAGGAGCACCTTATGTGTCAGTCTTCATTCTGAGGTTTTCATATGTACTAACTCAATCCTTACAGCATCTCCCAAAAGTGAGTCTGTTATTATTCCCATTTCACAAACGTGAAGTGAGCTGCAGGAAAAGCAGGCAATGTTCAAAGGCACTCACCTGTCCTGGTGCCTGCAGCAGTCCTGCTGGTGGCTCTAAATGGCCTAGGCTGGAAGCTGTGGCATGGTGGCCTTCAGAGTTAAGCAGACCTAGGGCCACATCTTAGGCCTCTTTACCTCTCTACCATCCAGCTGAACAGTCACCCGTCCCCAACCATTTCCTCATCCACCCATCTACTCATCCAATTTCCATCCTTTTACACGCCCAACCACCCATCCAAACACCCAGATACCCACCCAAATATCCAGACACCCATGCAACCACCCACCCAGAGACCTGGCACACCAGTTTGTCTGTCTGAGCTTCAGTTTCCCCATCTCTGGTGCCACCATGTCTTAGTTGTGTGTTCCTGGCCAATTTAGGGTTGTTCTTCAACCTCTGTTGTGTTGTCTATTCAAATGGGGTTGGTCTGAGGGTTAAGAAAGATAATGCAGGTCCAGTGGTTCACAGTCCTATTATGGGACAGGTTCCCAGGAAGCTGGCTTTGAAATGGAAACTGGTGTGCGAGAAGTTTATCTGGAGCACTTTCCAGATTGATGCTTATGGGGAAAGGAAGGCAGCAGGATTAGGCAGAGGGAGATGCTGGGCTGCAGGGCAGTCCCCACAAAGGCCTCAGCCCACCACTAGGTGCTCTGCAGTGGAGATGACCTTCAAGTCACCCAAGCTGAGGTGAGAGAGCAGATCTTTACTCCCTCTTCACTGGATACAGGCTGCCTTCCAGAAATGGGCACAACCTGGGGCTGGCCTGCTCGGTTCAGCCCAGAGCAATCCCTGGACAGGGCTGACAGCTGGCAGCACTCTGAGCAGCTGGGGGAGAGGAAGGGAGAGAAAGAAGCCCTTCCGTCCTGAAGGGGAAGCTTGGTGGCACATCACAATTCCACTGCAGTGCTGGACACCCAGCGAAGGCTCAACACGAGCCTTTCGGGTACTGGTTATTGTTGCCATTCAGTGAATTTGTTTCCCAGATGTGGAAACTGAGGTCCAGAGAAGGAATGTAATATGCCTAAGACCACCTGCCAAGCCAGTGGGAGAACCAGGGCTTCAGTCCCTAGTTTTCTGATTCCAAAGCTTTAACGAGCACATCTTGCTATTTCTGAACTTTTGCAAACTTCAACTTGCTGAGACTGTGTGAGCAGTTAGTATCATTAATATGGAAAAAAGGTATGGGTGATTTTCTTAAGGCCTTTTAGTTAAGGACAGAGCCAGGTTTATGACCAGGTGATTGTATCATTTATTATCTCAAACTGGGGATTTTCATAAGTTAAAGGGAGCACTTTTTAAAAAAGAAAACTTTTTTGTTGGAATAATTTCCAATTGCCAGAAAAGTTGCTAATATAGTACAGAGAGTTCCCCACATACTCTCCACCCAGAGTCCCCTAACTTAACTTCTTACCTTTCTGTAATACATTTGTTGAAGCCAACATTCGTACTTTAATATCAACTAACCTCCAGACTTTGTTTGAATTTTACTAGTTTTCTACCAGTGTCCATTTGCTGTTCTAGGTTCCATCCAGGATCCCATATAGCACCTGGATGTCTAGTGCCCTTAGTCTTCTCTGATCTGTGACAGTTTCTCAATCTTTCCTTTTTTTTTATGACCTCGACAGTCTTGAGGCATGCTGGTCAGGTATTTTGTAGAAGGCTCTTCAATTTGGGTCTGTCTGATGTTTGTCTCATGATTAGACAAAGATTGTAGGTTTTGGGGAAGAAGACTGTCTCATCATATCAGGGGTGCATGGTCTTGACATGACTTGTCACAGATGATGCTGGCCTTGATCCCTTGGTTAAAGTGGTGTCAGCCAGGTTTCTCTGCTGTGAAGTTACCATTTCCCCTTTCCCCCTTCCATACTCTATTCAGCCCACACTCAAGAGGGAGAAGGGTCTGGAATTAAGCTACAAAGGCAAGAGTTTCAACATTTGTTATTTGGAATTATTATGGAAGGAAAATTTGTCCCTTCTTCCAAAGGGAACATTTTAAATTATTATGCTAAGTGTATATAGTTATGACAGGCCTAAGCCAGGACCGTCCTGGGCCACCCTGGGACACGACTGAGCTTAGAATAGGTAAGATCTTAGGCTCTTGGTTTGAAAGACCATGAGCTGGAATTCCTGCTTTTCTGCTGAAGAACTGAAGAGAAAAGACCCAGCTTTTCTGAACCCTGTGTCTTCTTTCCTCCTAGGGTTGTTTTGAGGAGATGAACTAAAGCCTGTAAAATGCCTGGCACAGAGCAGCTAACAGTAAAAACAGTCATTACCATCCTCTAACATGCTCACTTCTAAAAGTGAGGAAATGGAAGCTCAGGAAGGAGAGATTTCCCCAGGCTCTTCCCTGCTGGGGGCAAAATCTTCCCCTCTCTGTCCCCTTGCTCTCCCTGACCTCCTTGCCCTTCCTGCCAAGACCTGTGCCCTTGAGCATAGAGGTGGTGAGCTCCTCCAAGAAGGCTCCCAGGCGTGCAGTCAGGAAAAGTCCCTGGAGTAAGAAGGTGGTGTCCTTCCTCCACGCGCTGCTGCTAGGGAGATTTGGACTCCTCGTGGGCCTGGGGAACGCGTCCTGTATGCCCACGGGGCGCTGCCTTGCTTGGCTGTAAGCTCAGACTGAATTTCCAATTAAGGGAATCTTTAGTTTAGGAGGAAAAGCAGTTGTCTCCCTTGCAGGGGCTTAGTGAGTAATGGCTGCAGGGGCAGTGAAAGCATTCCCAGCAGCCACTAGCCTCCTCAGCCCCGGCAGACCTGGGGTTTCTGTCCACTGTCGCCCCAAGCTCCTTGTGCCGGGCTTACGTGGAACTTGTCAGCTCAGAGTCTAGGATCAGGACCACTTTCCCAGCGGGGAGAGAGAGAGAGCCTGGGATGTCGCGGCCGCCTAAGATGGTCTTTGGATTGACAGAGATTCAAGACCTGCCCTGTCCAGTATGGCAGCCGCTCTGTGTCTCACTTGAAATGTGGCTGATCTGAACTGAGATGTGCTGTAAGTGTGAAGCACTCACCGAATTTCAACGATTTAGTGAGGAAAAAATGTGACCTACTAATAATTTAATATTATTTTTATATTGATTACATGTTGAAATGATTATATTTTAAACATACTGGGCTAGCTAAAATGTATAAATGAAATTAATTTCACCTGTGTCTTTTCACTTTTTTAAATGTGGCTACTAGAAAATGTAAAAGTTACATATGTGACTCACATTATATTGTTATTGGACAGTGTTGCTTAGCCCAGCCCAGGCCCCGGAAGATGCTAGATGGGGAAGCTGAGGTCCGGAAAAGGACACAGAAATACCCATAGCCACCAAGTGGTCAAGGAGGGACTGAACTCCTGTCTTCTGATTTTGTGGCTAAGCACTCTTTCTGTAATGCCTTTTATGGGCATGGACTCTGGATCTTAGAGGGAAGCTGGGATGTTTGGAGAGGTGCCTAAACCTTTCTGGTTGTCATTTCAACATCACAGTAAATGGCTCCCTGCCATAAGGAACATGGGGAGCGGTTAAGAGTGGGGCTTTGGCCCCAGCCTCTTGCTTGCCATATCTTATCTCCAGACTTCAATTCTCTTATCTCTAAAAGGAGAATAATGAGTTGCACCTCAAAGAAGTGTTTTCACCAGTTTCAATCAGAGACAGTATATAAAGCGCCCGCAAGCAGGAAGCATTCAGTAACCCTCAGCTGCTGTGGTCCTTGTGCAGTAGTCTTCTTGTTTTGCCACCATAGCCTCGGCAGGCGTGGGCCTGCAGGAGTTCTTGGGGCCCCAGGGCATAGGGTTGATCTCAGCTTTTATACTGGGATGGCATGGACCCCTGACCGGGCCTGTTTTCTGCTCCTCCACCGCCCGACCCCTGTCTCCTCCCCAGTCTGGCCCTGGAAATTCCCAAAGCTTAGTGCTGGTAAGAGCTGGTTTTGCAAGTTACTGGGAGGTGAATTTTGCAGGTGAGCAGGAGCCCATGTGGTACAGGAGCTCAGAGTTTGGGCTGTGGCGTTGGACAGACTCAGGTTTGAATCTGGGCTCAGTTTCTTATAAGCTGTGTGACCAAGTTACTTCACCTCTCTGTGCCTCACTTTCCTCTTCAGTCAAGTGGGAATCAAATTAATTCCTCTTTCAAAATAGTGTTGCAGAGAGTAAAAGAAATAGCCCATGCAATAGGTGTGTGCTTTGAAGGTGTGCAAGGAGGTATAGGCTTTTATTATGAATCATATATCATTCTGTACTGATCTAAGAGTCTCCTTTCAGAATGGAGGCACCCTAAGGGAGGGCCCTGTCTTCTCTCATGGTTCCTATATCTTTGTTTCCCAAACTTGCGTCTTCTGCATGCCACGGTCCCAATTTTGCTTCATCACATACCACGTCTGCTTACCTTCTTCTTCTTTTTTTTTTTTTTGTTGATTAGGACATATTATTTATTTATTTTATTGTTTTTTTTATTTTGGTATCATTAATATACAATCACGTGAGCAACATTGTGGAGATTCCCCCCATTATCAAATGCCCACCACATACTCCATTACAGTCACTGTCCATCAGCATAGTAAATGCTATAGAGTCACTGCTTGTCTTCTCTGTGCTATACTGCCTTCCCCGTGCCCCCCCCACCTTATGTGTGCTAATCGTAATGCCCCTTTTCTCCTTATCCCTCCCACCCTCCCCAGTCCCTTTCCCTTTGGCAACTGTTAGTCCATTCTTGGGTTCTGTGAGTCTGCTGCTGTTTTGTTCCTTCAGTTTTTGCTTTGTTCTTATGCTCCTCAGATGAGTGAAATCATTTGGTACTTGCTCTGCTTACCTTCTTAATCTCTATCTTTAATCAATCTACTTAGAAATACTTATGTACATTTATTGAAAAGGAAGACATTCTAGTCACTGTTAAAGATGGGAAACCAATGCCATGTGCTGGAACAGTGATGTTACTTGAGTCTGAGGTCAAACTATAAATGCCAGTGGTGCCAAGCCTGAAGTCTGCTCTCTTTTGGCTAAAAAAGAAGAGACTGTGGCAAGAGATTGACAGGTGTGAAAGACTCATAGACACTTGACTAACAAGAAGAATAGACTGGGGCTGTTTCCAGCTGTGACACTGTGCAGCCAACACTAATTTCCAGCACCATCAGACCATGCAGGCCACCTGGGAGAAGAGGGCCTGGCCCTGGACAAGGTCTAAGGGAGGGTCTTGGTAAGTGGGCATGTTTGAAACTATTTATTTAATAAACATCCATATAGTCTTTATTTCTGGGAGCCAGGCAGGATTCTAAGTATCTTACATATATTAACTTAATTCTCAGATCAACCCTATGAGGAAGGTACTATTATTCCCATTTTGCAGATAAGGAAACTGAGGCATAGACAGGTTATGTCAATCTAGGTCATTCAGTTGAGTAAAAGCAGAACTGGGAGTCGAGGCTCCAGAGCCAGGAGAATACTCTTCTATTCTAGAATACTCTTAACTATGATGAGCACTTCTCTGTGTCAGGCTTGTGCCGGGGCACAGGGCACTGGCAGATCAGGGGGCTCGGTGCCCTCCACACACTCACAGCTTAGTGGGATTGGACACAGTCAGTGGTGGGTGGAGGCAGGCAGACGAATTGACTGCCCTGGGTGATCTGGGAAAGCTCCCTGCAGGTGGTGGGTGACCTGGCTGGAAGTTTGCCAGATGGAGAAGAAGAAGAGAAAGGTCATTCCAGGTAGACGCTTGGAGGTAGGAACGTGTGGGGTGTATTTTGGGAGCATGAGTCACTCGGAGTGCTGGAGTGGGTGGGGCAAGAGATTAGAGAGGCTGGGAAGGCAGCCCGGGGCCAGGTTAGCATGGGCTTTGAATGCCAGCTTAAGGCATTTCAGACATACTATGGGGTGGCATTGTTCTAAGTGCCTAGCTGAACTGACCTGTCTCATTCTAACGGTGACGCAGAGATTTTTTTAACATGCCCCAAGTCACGCAGTTAGTAAGTGCTTAAACAGGTTCTGGCCCCACAGTCTGTGTTCATAGCCACTACACTATTCCGCCACTTCAGATACAGTGAACTTCTCTCTTTATCTTTTATCTTTATTTACATTGTTCAGAACCATATGTTTGTTAAAATTCAAGGACATTCAGCATAAGAGATAAAAAATAATAAACTCCTCTCCTGCTTCCACCTGAGTCCCACCTTTGTAGTGACCTTTGTTAGCAGATCACACCATTCTTCCACTCACCTGTCCTGCTTTTTTCCTGCAACTGGGACTTACCTACATCATGTTCTTTAGCTTGCTTTTCTGACTTCATATGTTTTGAGATCTTTTCATGATAGATAGATCTGCCTTATTCTTTTTAACAGCTGCATAATATTCCATAGTTTGAATGTACCATATACCATAATTTATTTAACCAGATCTCTCTTGATGGGGATTGAAAGC
The DNA here is from genome assembly GCF_030020395.1 of Manis pentadactyla. Lineage (NCBI taxonomy): Eukaryota > Metazoa > Chordata > Mammalia > Pholidota > Manidae > Manis > Manis pentadactyla. The sequence continues at coordinate 163,708,873 of NC_080023.1, read as the reverse complement.
ATTTTGTGTTTCCACGATTACAAATGACACTGCAGTGAACATCGTTGGACACATATTCTTGCTCACAGAGCTGGCTAAAGGGAAGGCTCATCTAGGTGCCTTAGCCTGTCAGGGACATTCGAGCATCCTTGAAAATACGATGCCAACTAATCTTCGTCTTTGCAAGGGACTGACTCTAGACATTTGCTGCTAAAGGGTAAACTCAGTGGTCCCTATCCTGGGAGTACTCCAGTACTCAAGTACCCTTGAGTACATTAACACAAACAAGCAAAATGCCACACCATGCCTGTCTGATCCCAACTCCACACTTAGATGTTCAATAAATATTAAGAGTAATTGTTTCTAGGGGAGCCAAGTTATTAGCTTGCTGGGGTGCTCCCATGTCTCTATCTGTCCTTGCTTGCACAGATTTACATTTATGGGTCAAATTCCTTGAAGTGGATTTGCTGAGTCAAAAAAATGTGCATTTTAATTGTTACCAGAACCTCAGTTAACTTCCAAAAGGGTCACACCAAATTTATACCCCTCCAATGGTGTCCAAGGGGCAGCTCTCCTCACACCCTCACCAACACCATGTTATCAGTCTTTTGCATCTCTGCCAAATTGTTTGAGGACAGTCAGGTGTTCCATGGGGCCAGTGGCCGCCATCAGTTGCCCATGCCCACAGAAGCAAAAGTTTGCCCTTGTTCTGGTCTGGCTCACCTCCTGAGATTCCTCCTGGATATGGGTTCCATTGGGGGGTGTTAAACTCCGTGGGGATGGCCCTGAAATGTTGGGAAGGCCCCTGACCCTCAACGCCTGCCCTCCATCACATCCCTCCTTGGAGAAATGCCAGATAGACAGAATCCCTTTGCTCCCGGAGGCTGAAGACCAGGGTGAATGGAATTTCCTGACATGTCAGAGCTGGATTCTGGTGACATACACAAGGCAGCTGTGCCTCCCCGGCCGGCTGCAGAGCCAAATGAAGAGCTTGCCTGTGCGTGGGACTGAAAGAGAAGATGTGTGAGGGGGCCTTGCATGGTCCTGGCGCTCAGTGCTGCCCAGTATTGAGTTTACCCTTTAGCAGAACATGGCGGTATTATCATCACTCTTCTTGCTCAGAGACTCAGGGGAGTGGAACATGGGGAGGCCTGCGGGCTCCTACTTGAAGCTTCACTCTTCCCCAAGTGCAACCGTCTTGTTCCCCCGGGTTTCCAAAGCCCAGTCCAACTTCCACTTGACTTCCTGAGTCCACACGAGCAAGTCCTGCCATTGGGAGAGGAGTTAAAAATAAAGCCCATCTTCAAATCTTTCACGTAAACACCCAGCTCTCTAAAAATAGCACCTTTGCAACAGGTCTCCAGAGCCAGGCTGGCTTGAGGGATGAAACTGGTAAGGCTGGTTCTTGCAGCCAGGCAGGCCCTGCCAAGCCTCCACATTGCCCCATCGTGCCACCGAGCCTCTGGTCCTGAGGGGGATCCAAGTGCCCCTTATTTGCATCCAGACCCTTCTCTCTTTGTCTCCACTGCCACCAGCCCAGTGCTAGTCACCAGCCCCTCTCCCCAAACTGCTGTAAGGGCCCCTCAGTGGCTCCCCCTTCCTCTTTCTGCCCTGTATTCTTCTCATGCAACAGCTGGTGTAAGCTTTTAAAAATGTAAGCCTGACCAGGCCACTCATAAGCAAAGCTTTCTTAGTTTGGTTCTCCCAAAAGCAGAGCCTGAGACAAGGATTTGGGTGCAGGTAGTTGATTTGGGAGGTGATACCAGGAATGAGGAGGTGAGGCGGGTCAGTGGGCCGAGTGAGACAGGGAAGGAGGAAAAACCAGTATATGTAAGTGTGTGTCACTGAGGCATTGCTGCAGGCCCCAGGGACTGGACGGGGCTGGGACCTCAGTATAGAACAACCCCCTGGATTGTGCACCTGGGGAGTGAGAGGGCTCCAGTCCCCCATTCACTAAAGCATTCTCCTGAGAGCATGAATACCCCTACTCCTGGGTGTGCTTGCACTTCGGCTGGGGGTGAAGGGGCCTCCTGCACCATCAGGGCAGGCTCTGGGCAGTGAGCAGAAGGCTGTGCTTGGGTGCTGGCAGTGCCAGGGAATCTTCTCATATGTGAGACTGGCCTCCACAGCTATGGATGAAATTAGGAGAGGATTGAGGCAATGTCCACAGGCATCAGGGCCATCTGCTATATGAGAAATTTCAGGTTTCTTACTTTGGCCCATAAGACCTTTCTTGTCTGGCTCCAACTTCCCCACCAGCTCCCCTCATATCACACCACTCTCCCCATCACTCACCTTCAACCACAGCTTCCCCAAAGGGCCATTCCCTTTGCTGCCTACGGTCCTTTGCACATGCTGTTCCATTTGCCTGAAATGCCCTTCCCTTACTCTTTACCTTGCTAACCCTTCTTGTTCATCAGGCCTAACTCAGCTCAATTGTTTCTTCCTTGGGGAAGCTCTGAGCTGCCTTCTAGTCTGTTCCCTGTTTTACCTGTACCTGCCCGTTGCCCACAGCCCCGTCCACCCCTGACCATTGTTCCTGCCCACTCTGCCTTCCCTGCTAGGCTGTCCACTCCTCCAGGATAGGGGCCCTGCCTGCCCTGTTCACTGCCAGGGACCAGCACCCTGCCCAGCACCCCAGCATGAATGTGTGGCCCAGGAAGCATTGCTGACTGACTCATGTTAGGTCTCAAGTATCTCATAATGGGAGGCACCCTCCATTGGACTCATTTAAGCCTCAAACACATTCAACAAATATTTATTGACACCTACTCTGTGCCACCTAGTGTTCCAGGCTATTGGGGAAGAAAACCTAAAGATCCTGGCTTGCATGGAGCTTAAATTCTTGTTGAGAAGACAGAGCAGCAGGCATAATAAATAAACTGTGGAGCATGTGGTGCGAGCAAGTCTCCTTTTTAAATAAGTGGTCAAAGTAGGTCTCATCAAGAAAGTGACAGGGAAGAGTTTAAGTGTTAGCCAAGGCAATATCTGGGAGAAGGGCAGCCCAACACAGGACAGAGTGACAAAAAGAGCCCCAAGGTGGGTGTGTGCCCCACATTCTGCAGGGACGGCAAGGAGACCAGCGGGGCCGCCGTGGAGGGAGAGAGGAGGGCAATAGCAACAGAAGCTGCACAGGGTGGGGTGGGGTGGGGTGGGGACAGGTCACCGTGCCAGCATGGAAGCCACTAGTGATGTGTGTGATTTAAATTTAGATAAATAAATGAAAAGTTCTGTTTTTCAGTCACTGCGGCCACATGTCAAGTGGCCTTTGTCAACTTGACCACGTGTCAAGTGGTCTGACAGGGACCTTTCTGGACACACAGATGGGGAGCATTGTGCTCACTGCTGCAAGACCTGCCAGGCAGGGGCCTCAGGAGGGCCTCAGGTCATTGTGGGGCAGCTACCCAGCCCATCCGTGACTGGGCACATGTCCTGGGGTCCTTTCCACACCTCCCAAAGTGGGTATGATTAAAGCGAGCAAGGCCATGTGGTGCAAGCCCAGCCAGCATCAGAATGCCTCCCCCGTCATCCTAGCCAAGTGGCCCTGCAGTCACAGCTTGAGTATCTCCAGGCACGGGAAACTCACCACCTCCTGAGACACTCCAGCCAACCGTGGACAACTTTAACTTTTGGATTTGGAGGAAGGGTTCACCTCTCTGTAGCTTCTAAGCACTGGTCCCAGTTCTGCTCTTGGGGGCTGTGTCAGCTAGACCTGGGTTGAGCTGCACGTGACAGAGCCGGCCCGCAGCGTTGTTACCCACTGGCTTATCTTCTTACCTAACATCAGAAAGACAGTGAGGGGCTCACAATGCCCTCAGGGACCCACCTCCATCCTGCTTTCCGTCCTGCTCTCCTTGGAGTGCGGCTTCTGTCCCCAAAGTCAACGGTGGCCACTGTACCCCTACCTCCACTTATGCATTCCAGAGCAGAGGTCAAAATGCAGCCGCTCTCCTCAGGCAGAAGTGAGGCCCACCCCAGGGACTGACGTCCTTCTCCAGCATGAGTCCCACGGCCTCCCTTACTGGCACAGAGTCTGGGAAGGTGAATATTTTTAGCCGGACACATTGCTTCCTGAAACAAGATGAGGCTTTCACTGGGGAAGATGGAGAGCGTGGACACTGGTGAGCAGCCAGCAACGTCTCCCTGGTCATCCCTGCAGAGACCAAAAGACTGTGATCTTAACAGCCCAGGGAGTCTTTGCTGATCTAAACTTCTCCAGTCCCCTCAGCCTCTGCTTGCAAGTTTCCTCACTTTCTCCATTTTCCAGATGGAGAAACAGAAGCACAGACCTCAGTTAGTGGTCGGCAGCACAGGTCTGGGGGTCAGATCCCACTAGTTCCTTGGGCAAGTCATTTTCCTAAGCCTCAGTTTCCCCAGCTGTGGAGTGTGGTGGAAATTGGCATAGTACTTACCGCTAGGCTGTTCTGAGCGCAAGAGGAAGTGACCCACGTGAGGGCCTAACCACAGTGCCGGGCACACAGCAGTCACGCGACGGCGGCAGTCGTCTCCTTTTCATTGTAACTATTACTGCTCTTAGTTGGGCAGTTCCTTCTGGTGTTGAATGAAGAACCAGAGGGCCCAGGCTGGGGTCGCCAAGCTGCTTCCATGATCCCAGTAGTCGCCCCCAAGGGAGAGCCTCTCTCTTTACACCTTGAAAGGGGTGTAGGGGAACCACAGTTGGGGGCTGCAGTGGGGCTCCGTCTCCAAAGCCGCTCCCTTGTGGGGGCCCCTGAGCTCTGACCCGCCAGGCAGAGAGAGGGTCAGAAATGCCATAGAGCAGGATTTACCAGAGGCTCAGGCTGCACAGTTCTTCCCTGAGCACCCCAGCTGGCGAGGATGCAGATTAGCATCGTGTGGCAGGAAAGCCATCCTAGCGCCTGAATTATTCCTTCCTTTATTTTTTAAATAGGTTACACGTTCATATGGTTCAAAAGCCTAAAATATAAAATCCTCCTCTCCCTGCCCTCTTGCTGCCATAGCCGCACCCCATAGGCAACTATTGGGTGCAGTCCCTTTATGTCTGTATTAAGGCGGAACCTATGAAACTTAATATTCGACCATGTTTGACCTACAAAATGGCAAATTCATACAGTCCCACCTAACATAAGCAAATGCATATTTAGATTTTTCTTCTTTCTTACCCAAAAGGTACCATATTCTACGTACTATTCTGAACCTTGCTTTTTTCTCTTGGCTGTGTTTAAATCACAGAGAGATCTATGGAAGAGACCTTTCCATATCTTTCCAAATTAAGAACCTTATCAGTTTTTTTTTAACACCTGAGTAGTATTCCATTTTATAGCTGGATCATAATGCATTTAATCAGGCCCCTGTTGTGGAACGTGATTATTTGGGTAGTTTCCAGAATTGAGATGTATGCTCATCATTCAAGCTGTGCATATATAGCTCTGGAATCAATTCCCCGAAGTACAATCACAGGATAAAAGGCTATGTGTGGTGGTCGTCCCATTTTATCTTCCCATCCACATTGTATGAAGGTGGGAAGACCTGTGCTTCTCATGTGCTGATGACCTTGGGCAAGTCCCTGCCTGCTCTGGGTCTCCAGTCCTGGGGGCACTGAGCTCTCCTTGCCTTGTCCTTGGGAAAGACAGCCGTCCTACATTCGCCATCTTGCCTGGCCTTTCCCACGCCCCAGCCATGTGCACCTATTGTTGCCACAGCTTCTTCGGGAGATGACTGCAGCCCCACCAGGGGCCAGTGCAGCCCAGTGAGGTCAGCATGGAAGGGCGGGCAGAGGGACCAGCAGGAGTAAAGGCACAGAGGTGTGGCAGCACAGGGTAAGGCTGGTTTCCCAAATGCCAGTCACTCACGTGCCTTCCTGAGCCACTCTGTATCCATGTGCCACCTGGGTTGTTATTTCCTTACTATTCAAAAATTATTTTGACTTTCTTAAACCTACATTTATTTTCATAGGGGAACTTTAGATCATTTACCATAAATAGAAATCCAGTGTGAGAGAGAAGTTAGCCAAAAAAAGAAAAGAAAAGAAAAAAAAAAGCAACACACACACACACACGAATACAAGAAAAGCACAGCACGCAGAGCCTCATGAGGCCAGCCCTCACTACTGCTGCTCGCAAGGCGCTCAGATCAAGGCTGCTTGCTGCTCTGCTCTCTGTGTTACAAACGGAATATAAGAGACTTGCAAAAAAGTCGTCTAAACCAAATGAGACTTTCCCCTTGATGAAATCAGGATGGTTAAGTTTGAGTTTTAAAGGAAGTGGTGCTACCTGATGAATGTCCTGGTGCCACCTATCACTTTCAGTCCTACCAGTGGGAAGCATTCCATACAGGAGAGACACTGGCCTGAAAGACAAATTTCTCCTCCCCGTCCTCCCAGAGCCTCGGAGAGCAGGAAAGCAATCTTTGGAAGGGCCTGTGCTCCAGAATCTAGACTCTGGGAAGTTCTGGGAAGGAAAAGGCCAAGCTTAGACAGGCCTTGCATGCAGTAGGCACACACTAAATGCTCGTTAGAGACTGACTATAGTGGATCTGAGGGGCTCCTAGCAAAGAAGGTCCGGCATCCGGACTAAACAGGTGCCTGCTTGAATCGTGTGCAAAGAGAGCACATGTCCCCCTCTTGAAAGGTTGCGAACCTTTCACCTCCTGGCTGAGGCTTGCCAGTGGAGCCCTGGAGTTAGAGCCACCCAGGGTGGAAGGGAGGAGAAAGGCCCACCCTGGCCACCTTTCCCTCCTCGTCTTCCATCCTGTCATTTGTTTGTAGGAAACAAACACACAACTGCAGAACAGATCAAGCAAGCTTATTGCTTGTCCGTGTCAGGTGCCAGATGGCTGCCCTTTGTAGTGGGCGACTCTCCTTCAAGCAGCAATTCAGACACGCAGCCTCCTTCCATCTTGCGGCTCTGCTGTCCTTAGCACATGGCTTCCAAGGCCGTCCTGCTCTTCTGTATCAAGCCAGGGAAAAAGGAAAACACACAGAAGGATGCAAGTGGAAGGATTTATTGACCAAGCCAGGAAGTAGGGCATATCACATGCCCCCAAATTCCACTGGCCAGAAGCCACTGTCACGGCAATGCCCTCTTGCAGGTGCGGCTGGGAACCAGTCTGGTGAACTGCTGACTGGTCTCAGCCGAGTTTACCCTTTATCATCTGCCTCCATCCTCTCTCTTCACTCACTCAGGACATTGTCTGGCTGAGCTTTTCTGTTTCTTACACACTCAGTGTGAGGGTGTGTGTGTGTGCGTGTGTTAACATTTTTTTGTGCCTTGGCTTCAGCAGTTCCCTCTCTTTAGAACAGCCTTTCCTCCCTTCTCACTAATCTGACTGACCAGCTCACCCAATGTGCGAAATAAGACCACAGCCCCAGAATTTCAAACGACTATCATTTTCCAAGGACCACGTGCAGGGAGAAGAGCATATCTGGACACGTCCTGGAGGGGTCCTCTTCAGTGTCCCCCTCTCCTTCACAGAGCAAAAAGCACCTTCTCTTTTAGGTACAGATGCCACCTGTGACCCCCTCCAAGATGTGTCCTGTGATAAACAGAGAAGAGATCTTGTGGTCACAGGTGGCAAACCTCAAGAGCTTTTTGTCGAGAGAGCGAGTAACCTGTTTTCCCAGGTGGTAGTGTGGGGGAGTCGCAGAAATTGTCCAGGGCGGAGGTGAAACGCAGGGTCTGAATCTGCTGACACGGTTCACTTTTTTCTAGTTAATTTCTATTCCAAGAAGTAGTGTGCTGATTAAATAGCCCTGGGGGGTAGGGTGGGGGTCTCGGGGGGTGGGTGGAGAACCCTGCTTCCTTGAGTGTGCCAACTCTCACGGTGTAAATACTGCTACTGTGGCAGATGTCATGCTACCAAAATGCTGAATGCAGAACTGGGAAAAGATGTGACGATGCTGGCTCTCTTGAGCAGGCAAGAGCTTGTACGAGCAGCTCCAGAGCACACAGCACATGCCCTGATTTCTCCGTCTCTCCTCTGCTTCGAACTATAGCTCAGAGGTCTTATCTGCAAGAAGCTTGCCACGGCCTTTTTTTTCTCCTGAGCTCCCTATTCTAGAAGCCTGAACATTCTAAACTGGACTGCTTCCTATACGTCTTCTCTACCAGTCTGTAAGCTCCTTATGGCCAGAACTCCGGCTTTAAGTTTCTTTACATCACTGTTGCTTTGTCAATGCTTGCACTTAGCGGACACCCAGGAAATGCTTACAGAAGGCAGGCAGGAAGGAGGACGGAAGGACGTGGGGCTGAAGAGCCCGGACAGGGAGGCAGTCCCTGCTCTGTTGCTTGTTGGCAGGTGTGACCTAGGCCAATCCAGGCCTGTTTCCTCATCTGTACAAATGGCTCCTTTATTTCCTGGGCTCCAGCGAGGACAGGCCTATCATTGCATAATAATTATGATACTTAGAGTAGTAATGGCTGCTATTTATTCATTCAAAAAAGTTTTATTAAGCATCTACTCAGAGCCAGGCCCTGTTCTTGGTGCTGGAGATTCCTCAGTGAACAAAACAGACAAAAGTCCCTTCCTCGTGGAGATTACATTCTGTATGTGCAACATGCCTCGAACTGAGTGAAATTTCACAGGCATCATCTCATTTGGTCTCTGGGGAACCCTGAAAGCTGAAAGTATCATTAGCTGCATTATACTGCTGTGGAAAGTGGAGTCACGTGAGTTGTCAGAAGCCAGCCAGTGCAGGAAGAGTGGAGGTGGGACTTGGACCCTGGCATCTGGACCCAGGACCTGTTTCTTAGCCATCATGACATGCTCTTCCCTCCCTTCTGGCCCCCTTCCTGCCCACCTCTGTCTTTGCTCAGGCTGCTCCCCTGCCCCTCCCAGAGTGTATTCTCTGCTCTTGATCTGCCCCCATGAACGCAGCCCTCAGCCCACCCACCACCTGTCCTCTCCCCGACGGTGTCTTTTCTGTCTCTAAGTCCTTCCTCATTATCTGGCCAACCATGGCTGGTCACCAGGAATGGGATCCTTTACTTCTTTATTTTCCTTCCTCGAGACACCTCTTTCTTCTCCCCCTTCACCCTCCACCCCTGCGCCCAGGCCTGGACCCACAGGAAGAGTTCAGTAAACATCTTTTAATTAATGCATTTAAATCCTTTATTTTTCCTGGGATCCTTGCTCAAGTTTCGGTTTTAAATGTCTCTATCATATAAGGGTTATTTATTCTTCTTGGGAAATCTGAAGGTCAGACCTGCCCTTAGTAGCCCTCATGTGCACCTACTGTGGTATTTAGCACCACAGGGCGTGCAAAGTTCAGACATGGTTGCTGAGCTTCAGCCTCAGTTGGCACCTTAGTGTCGCCAATGACCACACAGCCCCATGGCCCTGGACAGTACTGGCTCATGTTAGGTATAGTTACTAACAACTTCTTTACCCTCAGGTGTCCTGGTTTGAATGATAGGCTTTGGTCACCCTAAATAAAGCCTGAGGACATACCCCTCTTACTGCTCTCAGCACTTTGCAAATAAATACCAATTCATTCAATCCTTCCAACCCTCTGAGGTCAGTGCTATTACCTCCCCATTTCACAGATGGAAGCACAAAAGCATAGAGAGGTAAAGTAACTTGCCCAAGGTCCCACAGGAAGAAGCAGGGCTAGGTTTATGAACCCAGGTCATCTGATGCCTAAGTTCTCTTTCTCAACCACTACCTGAGCAGGAACTCCTCTAAGAGGTCTTCCCTGATCCCATGCCCCGGGCTGGATGTGTTTCCCCCTCCCTCACCCCACGAGAACTTATCCCAGTCATTTGCGACAGGAAGACAGCAACAGGTCGGAATCTCCTCCGGAGCCCTAATGCCTGGCACAGCGCCTGAAGCCAAATAAAATCTCTGGAAATGCTTTTCGAACCAAGAGATACGATTGTCCAGGTCTGGGCTGGGTTTGGCCCCTCTGTGAGGTTTCTTCCCCCCATCCACGTGGCCGCAGGAGTGCCAGCCCCTAGAGCAGATGCAGCTGCGTGGGATTCCTTCCCAAGGCTCCTTTGAGCAGCCAGGATGGGCCAGGAGGGTGTCAGGGCCGCTGGGGGCTGCTCTGGGAAAAGCTGGAATGCCAGGGCAGCCCCACCTGGGGAGCGGCCGGAGGCGGGGGCGGGCGCTGGGTGGGGAGGCCTCAGCTGTCACATTCCTTCCGCTCACTTGCTTTGTCCTTATTTAGGCAGGCGGTGTAAGCTGACTCGAGCCTTGGGGGATATCACTGCAGGCTGGCTCCACGGGTGAGGGGCTGCAGAACACGCCCGGCGCCGATCCCGTGGGCTGCTGGGCAGGCAGTCCCAGCAGACCTGGACCCCCCAGGGTGGGCAGTCCAACCCCCGGGGACAAAAGTCACTCTCTAAGTAATAATAATAAAAATAGCAATTATCATTCATGCAGTACCCTCTATGCGCAGGGTACCATGCTAAGCTGGTCTGTAAGCTCCAGGAGGTGAATTTCTCCTGTTCACTGCTGTACTCCCAGGTCTCACCCAGGACCTGGCATGGTAGGTGCTTACTAAATACTTGTCACCGTTGAGAAATATACACTTCACGTGCCACACAGTTCACTTGATCTGTGCAATAATTCTAGTGGTAGCTAAGTGCTCTTATGAACCCATTTTACAGACGGTGAAGCTGAGGCTTGCAGAGATTCCACGATTTGGCAAAGGTCTCACAACTTGGAAGTGGGGGAACTGGGGTTTGAAACCAGGTCTTCTGACTCCAACACTAATGCTTGCATTGTCTTATTTTGGTGTTAGCCACACTGGAATCCCTGCTTCCCCCTTAATTGGCTGTGTGACTTGGACAGGTTACATAACTTTTCTATCCTTAGTTTTCTTACCAGTAAAATGGGAACTGATAGTGATACCTGCCTTCAAGAATATTATGAAGATTCAGTGAAATAACACATGTGATGTCTTAGCCTAGTGCCTGATACATAGTAGGTGCTCAGAAAATACTGCCTATTAATAATGGCAAAGATGATGAGCCCCAGGGGGATTCAGCATCCTCCTGGCTGGACTGGATCCCAGCAGCAGAGTGGACAAAAGGTGAGGCTGTTGGCCAGCAGGCTGCATCCCCCTCCTAGAGCCCAGTAACAGTCAGGGCCCTCTGGAAAGAGCCAGTCCTAGGCGGTCTGAAGCCTCCCAGGTTCCCAGAACAAGAGGCTAGAAGGGGTCTGGGGTCCTACCCTCTGGTAATACCTGGTACACAATTCATTCTCATGGCATGAGCACCCACTGTGTGCCCTGCCCAGCTGGTCTCCACAGAGGAGGTGGAAGCTGGGCCACTGCCCTCCCTGGAGGTGCCTGTGGCCACCTTGTAGAGCGGCAGCAGAGCTGGAGTGTTGGAGAAACACGGATTCTGGAGCCAGACTGCCAGGGTTCCTGTCCCTTGCTGGCTGTGTGCCCTTGGGCAAGTTATTAAAATGTCCAAAGTCCCAGTTTTCTCATCAGTACACTGAGGGACAATAATAGAGTAGTATTTCTCTCATACAGTTCTTTACACTAAGTGATATAATATGTGGAAGCTCTTAGACCAGGGCCTGTCCCGTAGTAAGTGACCCTCACAACATGTCTCTAACAGAGGTAACAATCACAATGACAGGCTAGTTTTCAATCATTGAGAAGGATCACACAGGGTTCTCTGGGCTTTAGTTTCTCCATCTTGTTACTGTGTTGTTATTAAGAGGTGATGCTTTCTGAGGGTCCTTCCAGCCCCTTGAGTCTCACAGTCAAATATATGTAATCCATACAACACTACATTTACCTAAAAAATATTTACTGAGCATCTACTATGTGTGAGCCTCTGTTCCAGTGGCGGGCATACAGCAGTGAGGCTCCTGTCCCTTGTGGGACTCACAGACTAGAGGAAAATAAAGTGACATGGTAGCTAAATGTGGGGGACTGCAAGAGCAGACAGCTGGCAGTCAGAGTAAACTTTCCTGAGGAAGGGTTCTGAAGGATGAATAGGAGTTTGCAAGATAAAGAGATGAAAGGGGGAACAAGAGTGTGAAGAACTGGAAGTTTCTGGCTTACTAGAGGGCAGATTTGGATTTAGACCAGAGAGGTTGGTGGGAGCGAGGTTGGGAAGTCATGCACAGTGGAGAAATGCATTTTTATTTTTATCCTACAGGCACCGAGAAAGGCACTTAGGGGTCCTAAATGGAGGGTCAAGATTAAATTTACTGGGGGCAGTCCCTGAGAAATGCTTCCTGGACCAGATGAGCATAAGGAAAATTTACATCCAGTGTTAGTATCCAGCAAGATACTCTAGTAACATGCCAGTTGTTAACATTTTGAAATATTTCAGTTCATACCAATTTGCAACCAGCAGCTGCCCCAAGTTCCCTAAGTGTTCCCTACCTCCCATTACTATCCTGTACATCTGGTCTCTTGCCCAGGACATTGTCTTCTACCCAGCAACTAAATGGTTAGCCACCTGGCACAACAGGGGTACCTCCACACCATTCTCATTGATTGGTGCCCCCACCCATAGCAGTTCCTAGATATTTTTAATACCACCCCACTGCCTACATCTCAGTCAAGCCTTGCAGCTCTAAGAAAGCATTAGAGAACATCAGATAAGGCAAAACCAACTTAGGAAACCTGGGTCTTAACCCAGTCCTTGACCTCTTCCCTGGAGTAGGCAGGTTAGATTAGAATGTCCCATCCTGCCCTGGCTGACTTGGGCTTGGGAATCAGACCAGTCAGGCCACCCTAGGGTCCAGGCTGGCTATGTGGCTGCCCCTAGGTCACATTGCTTCTTGGAGCCTGGTTTCCCTGTGTAAATACAGGGTGGACATAATAATACTGCCCCTTAGGGTTATTGTAAGGAATACATTAAACCATACCTCTAAAAGTCCTGGCACTGTTAGATATGATGTTTAAATTCTTTAAAATTTATTCACATTTATAAATTATTATTATATTTATTTATTTACCAACAGAATATAGCTATACTATATTCACATTCAAAAAATCTAAAAGGGTTGTTATCAGTCAGAGTCCTGGCAGGAAAGAGAGTCCTATATTCAAAGGAAGAGTTCGATTGAAAAGAGTTTAATGAAGCTACTGTTTTTCTTTTTTTCCAACTTTATTGGGATGTAATTGACATATAACACTGGGGAAAGCTCAGGTGTACAACGTGTTGATTTGATACATTTGTATATTGCAAAATGACGACCACCCTGCCATTGGCTAACACCTCTATCAAATCACATAATTGCCATTTCTTTTTTGTGGGAGTAATATTAAAAACCTACTTTCTTAGCAATTGTTAAGTATACCATACAATGTTTTTAACTGGAATTCCCAGGCTGTCCATTGGGTCCCCAGAACTTAACTCGTCTTCTAACTGCAAGTTTGTACCCTGTGGGCTGAAAATTAACAAGGAGTGTTGAGGCACCCAGGACTAGAGACGAGGGGAAGCCCTGGGTCTGAGGAGGCAGATGGTGTCACTACGGACAGAGCCGGTGGGTGGGCGCTGCGCAAGAGGGAGCCAGGAATAAACATCCCACTGCCCCCTCCTCCAGCCTCTGGCTGGTGCCCCCTAGTGGCTGAGCCCAGGAAGAGGCCACAGAGCAAGGGCCTTGCGTGTGCAGGCTGTAGAGGGCCGACTCCCAGGGCGCAGCAGGGCGGAGAATGGATGCGGTGGGGCAAGGGGAGGAGACGGGGCGAAAGCAAAGTACACAGCTCAGGTGAGTGAGTGTGTGTGTGTCTGTGTGTGTGTGTGTCTGTCTGTCTGCCTCCTTCCACCTCCTCCCCAGCCACCTACTTCCCCCTTCCTGATAGGCAGCCTGTTTTGCCAGTTTTTTTACTTATCCTTCCAGAAATGTTCTATATAGAGAGAAGCGGACACATTTGTTTGCTTTACACAAGTGTTACATGCCATATTATTTATTTTACACCAGGATTCATTCTGTGTTGGTACCTCAATCTATCTCAGTCTTCGTACTGGCTGCATAACGGTCCTTCAAATGACGATACTGAAATTTAGTCAACCAGTTCCCTACTGCTAGCTCTGGGTTTGTTTCTAATCTGCATTACAAACAGTGTTGCAACAAATGCCCATGAACATGTCAATTTGCACAATTGGACTATATGTCTTGGCCAGGTTCCCAGAAGGGGAATCACTAGCACAGAAAATATGTAGATGCTCAGTTTCTAAAGAAAAGAAGTTGAGTAATTTGAAATAACAAATATGAATATACAGAAAACTGAAAATTTATTTATGTGGAAAATGTGTAATAGTAATAGCCAATGCTTCTCCAGGGCACACTATGCGAGGCACCATTCCAAGCACTTTCTGTACATTTACTCCTTTAATTTTTGTAACAACTCTATGAGGTAGTAAGGGGCCTGAGCACCCAACTCCAACATGTGCTTTTGGGGGGGGTCCCACCACTAACAAGCAATTTTCCAAACACCCCCAGTCCTAAAATCCAACTCAATTCTAACACTATCTACCTGGAGATACCATCAGATTCCACAGGTGAAGGACTCAGTCCCACAAGACACTCCCCCCTCCTGCCTCAACCCCCAATTTCAGATGCCAATCACAAGCCCAGGTTTTCACCTGTGCTTCTGACCAACTGGCTGTGGATCAGAGGTCCCCTGACCACTTCTTTGGTTTCAATTAATTTGTTACAGCAACTCACAGAACTCAGAGAAACAATTTACTTACTAGATTGCCAGTTTCTTATAAAAGGGTACAACTGATGACAGCGAAATGGAAGAGCTGCATAGGGCCCTGTATGCGGGCAGAGCGTGGAGCTCCACGCCTTCTCCACATCCAAAACTCTCCCTCCCTCTTCCCATGTTGACCAACCTGGAAGCTCTCTGAACCCTGTCCTTTTGGGGCATTATGGGGACTTTATTGCATAGGCGTGATGGAGTAAATCACTGGCCATTGGCCATTGCTTCAACCTCCAGCCTCTCTTCCCTCTTTAGAAATCAGGGCAGGACTGACAGTTCCAACCCTCTATTTCATTCCCCATCCTTAGGTGCTTTCCAAAAGTCCCCTCACTAACCTAAACAGATGTGGTTGAAAGGGGCTTGTTATGAATAACAGGCCACCCACATCATCTTTAAGGTTCTGAAGTGTTTTCAGGAACTGAGGATAAAAGACCAAATATTATATCAAAAGATGCTCCTGTTGCTCTTATTGCCCAGGAAATTCCAAGGGTTTGGGGGAGCCGTGAGCCCAGGAGCCATGATGAAAACCAAATATGCATGAGAAATATATTTTGGTCATGTGAACGACCAAGCACATATTTCTTATAAATCACAATATTGCAGATAGACATTATTATTATCCCAATTGCATTAGTTACCTATGGGTGAGTAACAAATTATCCCCAAATACAGCAGCTCAAAACAACATGCATCTCTTATCTCACAGTTTCTGTGGTCAGGTATCAGGGCATGGCTCAGCTGGGTGCACTGGCTTAGGGTCTCTCCCACTAGGCTGAAGTCTGGGTGTCTGCCAGGGCAGGGGTCTCATCTGAAGGTTCCACTGGGGAGGATCTGCTCCAAGTTCACTTAGGTGGTTGTGAGCAGGACTGACTTCCTGGAGGGCTTCTGGGCTGGGTCGGGGGGGGTCTCAGTTTCTAGCTGGCTGGAGGCTGGAGGCTGCCCTCAGTTCCTGGCCATGTGGACCCCCCCAGCATGGCAGCTTGCCCCATCAAAGCCAGCAAGAGAGTCTGCTAGCAGGAGAGAGGTCACTGTCTTTTATAAACTAGTCTTGGAAGTGACGTGCCACTGCTTTTCCCATATTCTTTCCTTCAGAAGCCTCTCACTCAGTCTGGCCGACACTGAAGTGGAAGAGATTAAAAAATTTACACTAGATTTTAAAATTACATTTTACAAACTATAAAAACCACAATATTAAAAAACCATCAATGTTGAGGTACACAAGCGTGCAAATGCCAGGAACCAACCGAGAAATCTGCCTGCCACACTCATGTTTCAGAAAAAAATGGATGCCCAGAGTGGTGCAGCAATTTTCCCAGGTCACACAGCTGGTGTATGAGTCAGGGAGTCAAACCCAGGTAGTGGCACTTCAGGTTCCATGCTCTTGAGCACTGTACCTCAAAATCGAATCTTTATTGAGTTCGTAGTTCTGTTAAAACATAGATGTGCACATTGGAAGACTAGAAAATAAGTTTCAAAAGCTAAAACAGCTGTTGTTTTAGTGCAGAGAATTCACATGGCTGTTACTTTAATATTGTGGTTTTTATAGTTTGTAATGTAATTTTAAAATCTGGTGTAAATTTTTTAAACAGGAAGTTTCTCTGTGCTGCCCCGAAGGCCACCACCAACTAGGTTCCAGGCTGGACTGAAGGACCCAGTCCTGTGTGGGGAGGGGGCAAGGCCTGAGGTCCCCTCCCTGTCATTTCACTGGTTGCCCAAGTGCAGGCAGATCTGTCATATGTAGTCAGCCAGGCACTTCCCAGGCTCCAGTGGGCGAGCCTTTCTTCAGGGAAGTAGGGCCACTGCTGCTGGTAACACTGGCCCTGGGCCCTCTCTGCTGGGCAGGATCAACGTGGGGCATGTAAAACCCAGGGCCTTACCATGTCCCTGGGGGAAGAGGCTGGGTTGTGGCCAGTCCCAGCTGCTGGGCCCTTCCTGAGCTGGAGCCGCATAGCAGATGCGTGGCTCAGCAAACGCTTTGGTGCCAGACAGACCTGACTCACGTTCCAGCTGGCTCTGGCACTTACTAGCTGTGAGCCCCAGGGAAATGAGTTTCTGAGCCTTTCTTCTGTGGCGTAGGTTGCCTTGAGGATGACGTGAGGTGTCATGGGTTATTTTAGTTTCCTGAGGCTGCCATAGCACGTTACCGCAAACTTGGGGCTCCAAACCATACAAATTTATTCTCTTACAGTTCTGGAGGTCAGAAGTCTGAAATCAGTCAAGGTCTCCACAGGGCTGGTTCCTTCTGGAGGCTCCAGGGAGAATCCAATTCCTTGGCTTTTCAGCTTCTCGTGGCTGCGCCCGTTTCCTCGGCTCGTGGCCTTTCCTCCATCTCCAAAGCTCATCACTCCCGTCTCTGCTCACCGTCGCACTGTCCTCTTCTCTTCTGTTCTCACATCTGCTCCTTGGCCTCCTTCTTATGATTACTTTTAGGGCCTGACTTTACAGTTTAGCGTAATCCCTGCGTCGCAAGAGCCTTAATTTAATCACACCCGCAAGCCCCTTTTTGCTATATAAGGTCACATTCACAGGTTCAAGGGATTAGGACCTGCGTATCTTTGGGGCCATTATTCAGCTGACCACATAGGTCAAGTGTCTGGCACATAGTTTGCACTCAGCAAAGAGCAGCTCTCATTACTTTGCCTCCCTCTTCTAGGCTGGGGAGGCGGTGGATCACACACCTACTTACACGCGGAGGAGACTCCCAGCAGGGCTGTCAGCTCTTCTTCTAGAAGGGGAGAAGGGTCGCCATATAGCATGCTCTGAAAGAGGTCACTTCCACGGCCTGGGGATTTCAGGCTGGGCTTCCAAGGTGGGAGGTTCTATACAGGGCGCAGGCCCTCAGACTCAGCCCCCATGCCCCCCACTTCAGCTAGAACACATCCAACTTCTGCATTTTCAAACACTTGTATGAACACCACTTTGTGTCAGGCCCTTTTCTAAATGCTGCACATACATTAATTCACTCAGCAATTCCAACAACCCTCTGAGGTCAGGACTATTCATATTCCCATTCTACAGTCGGGAAAGTCAAAGCACAGAGAGTTTACATCAGTCACCCACAGCCATACAATGGTGCTCTTAACCCCTTCAGGATACTAAAACATTAATAGATTTTTTTTAAAACCTTATTTTAAAAAGTCTCTATTATGAAGCCATATTAGTTTATACTATGCATTTTATATATTTATATTTATAATATAAAAATAACAAGATATATGTTATGAACATGTAACCCACCAGATGGGCTTTCTCCTGCCCCGTAGCCTTCTGTTTGTTCTGCAAAGGACCATGTCTAACTCAGTGTTCATAATAATAATAATAATAGTAATAGGCAAGTGACTTAACTTTATATGACTCAGTTTCCTAATCTGTAAAATGGTGGTACAGGGTGATATAAACCCTTCGGTTATTTCCCGTTTTTCTTATGGGAAGCAATCCTCATAGATCTAAATGTAAGAACTAAAACTATAAAACGCCTAGAAGAAAATATATATAGGAGGAAATCTTTGTGACCTCGGGTTAGGCAAAGTCTTCTTAGTTGTGACACCAAAAGCATGGGCTGCAAAAGAAAGAAATTGATAAACTGAACTTCATTAAACTTAAAGACTTTTATGCTTCAAGGGGCACCATCAAGCAAGTGAAAGGACAACCCAAAGAATGGGAAAAGTATTTGCAGATCATATATATCTGATAAAGGACTTGCATCTAGACTCTGTAAAGAACTTTTACAACTTAATAAAAAAAGACAAAAAAAAATTTAAAAAAGCAAAAGATCAGACTAAGACATTTCTCCTAAGAAGGTATATTCATGGCCATTGAACACATAAATAGATGTTCAACATTATTAGCTGTCAGGGAAATGCAAATCACAACCACAATGGGATGTTACCTCACAAACTGCTAGTATGACTAAGATAAAAAAGATGGATAATAATAAATGTTAGGAAGAATTTGGAGAAATTGGAAGCCTCACCTGTTATTGGTAGAATGTAAAATGGTGCTGCCACTTCCGAACCAGCATAGAAAGTTCCTTTAAAGGTTAAGCAGGGTTCCATGGGACCCAACAATCCTACCCTTAGGTACACACCCAGGAGAAATGAGAACACGCATCCACACAAAAACGTGTGCATGAATATCCACAGCAGCATTATTCACAGCAACCAAAAGGTGGAAACCACTCAAATGTCCATCATCTGATGAACAGGTAAACTCAATATGATTTATCCACACAGCAAAATCTTTGGGAACAGAAGGGAATGAAGTACTGGTACATACTACAATGTGGGTGAACCTTGAAACCATGTTTAGGTAACATAGCCTTCTCGGAGATGCATATTTACATCCCAGCTTGTTGGCAGTTCATGGAATTTTGGAAGGGAATTGCTGGTAAGCATTGTTGTAATCATAACAGAAACCATGGTAATAATGATAGCTGATATTTGTTAAGTGTTCAGCTTATGCTAAGCACTTTTGTGGTACCTCAATTCAGACTCCCAGTAATTTTGTGAGGCAAATATTATTACCCTCATTTCCCAGTTAGGAAAATGAGACCAGAGAGCAAAGTTCTGATACCTAGAATGTGATTAGTGCTGTGATTTGGACTAATCTTGTGCCCTTACCCCCTCTGTTTAGGCAAACCTCTATGCAGAGGCTTAGCACACGTTTGCCAAATGAATGGAGTCCTGGGGGTGAGGTGGGGAGGAAGGTCCCCATCAGTCAGACGCTGCCCTTGACTACATCCTTGGGGAGAGCAGGGGGCTTTCTTCCAGCAGCTCTCTGGCGGTGGCTGGACACCCCGGCTCTGGTTCCTCCAGTTCCTCCTGGTAGCTACTCTGACCACGATTGTTCTGGAGGAAACGGCTGTGGCTTGGGGCTATTTTGGGAGAGGGCAGGGCAGTGGCATCTGAAGCATCCCCCCCACCCCCCCAGGAAGACACTTGGCAGCACTGTCCTGGGCAGCCACCTCTGCAGAGAGGGGCAGAGGTTTGAAGTGGGGGCTCTGATTATCTGCCTGTCTTCCAAACCTACTGTGGGTTCCTTGTTCTGAAGGATTTTTTTTTTCATTCTCCAAAATTTTTGTTTTAGTATTCTCCAAAACGCTTGTCTTATTTATTTTATTAATAAGCACCTATACAGCACATCCTGAGTTCTGGCCTCTGAGAGCCATATGACTGTTCATTCACTTACCCCTTACCCACTCCACCTGGGAAATGCTGGTATTATCCCCATTGTACAGATGAGGAAACTGGGGCTCAGGGAACTCAGACTTGCCCAAGGGTATAAGGACCGGCACCCAGGCAACCTGGCTGGAGTGTCCCCTCCTAGGTACTCCACCACGTGCTTTAGAGACTTTGCTCTGTGCCCTGTGCATCCAGTGAGGCTCAGAGGTGTTGCATGGTTGACTTGGCAAGGCTGCATTAGGCTGTGAGTGCTCCGGGTGGCTGCTGGGTCCTATTCATCCCCATCCCTGGTCCCAGCACATAGAGGACCTGGCCTAAAATTAGTGGCAAGAGGGCAGCAGCTCAGTGTAATGGGTAAGAGCTTGGGCTGATTCACTTTCTAGCTGTGTGACCTTGAGAAAGTGACTCCACCTCTTGGGGCCATATATGTAAAGGTGGCCATAGCACAGAACTGGCACAAAGTGCTCAACCAGTAACAGATTAATGTTATTAACAGTAGTAGAAGAGATGTTTGTTAAGTGATTGCATTAGAACAGGGGTCAGCACACTTTCTCTGTAAAGGATTGGACAATAAATATTTTTGTCTTTGCAGGTTACACAATCTCTGTGGCAACTACTTAACTCCAGACAAAAAAAATGGGTGTGGCTGTGCCAAACTTTATATGGACACTGAAGTTTGAATTTCATGTAATTTTCACATGTCAGAATATACTCCTTTCTCATTTTTTTCCAAACATTCAAAAATAGGAAAAACATTCTCAGCTCATGGGCAGCACAGACACAGGCTATGGGCTAGATTTGGGGTGCCACTGCAGTTTGCTGACCCCCTGCACAAGATTGTGAACCCCACGAGGGGTTTTTGGACACTTGGTTTGCTGTTGTATTCACAGGACCCAGCGCAGTGCCTAGCACTCAACAGGCATTCCACAGAGTTGTATTAACTGAATGCATCAGTATGTAGAAGTGGGTCTTGAACTGGCCCTTTAAAGCTGGGAGGGTGAGGGGAGAGGAAAAACAAGCAGAGAAACAGCCTGAGCAAAGGCTGGAGTCAGGGGTAAGCCCAGTGGGTGTCCCCTTGGGCCCAAGAAAGCCATCAACGCCTGGTGGAGACAGTGGGGCAACAAGGACTGCTATGATTGGCAGTCAGGGGCCTGGGGGCAGGGGAAGGAGGCTAGGCTGGGGTGGATGTTCTCAGCAGTGGTTCCATTGGGCTATGGCCCTACCCTATCCCAGAACCACCAGCCTTATTTTTAACCTTGCTGACGAAAGATAATCCCAATGAAATCAAGAAGAGAGACTGATCCCCACCCCTCCCCCTGCCCCAGTTACTGCTCCTTCCCTTCCCCGCAGCAGGGTCAGAGGCATGCTGGAGACCCTCCCCCAGAGGCGTCAGCCCAGACACGGTGAGTGGTCAAAGAAGAAATCTCCTGCAGGGCCTGGCCTCAGGGAGGGATCCCGGTGCTTAAAGAGAGGCCCTCCTCGAGGCTCCTGGGGAGTTGAGCAGCCTGGGAACTGCCCAAGGTAGAGCTGGATTTTCTGTCTGCTAACACCTGCTTCTTAAACGTCAGTGAGCATTGGAAGCATGTGGAAGTCTTTTAAAGCACAGATTTCTGGGCTCCTCCCCCAGAAGTTCTGATTCAGTAGGTCTGTGGTTGAGCCCAGGAATCTGCATTTCTAGCAAGCCCTTAGGTGATGAGGGGGTTGGGGTGCATGAACTATGAGCGGCACTGGACTAGAAGGTAACCTCTGCGCAACAGCAGCTCCGCCAGCCTTTCACCTTGAGCTGCAAGGTGAAGGGTGGCTTGTGACAGACCCTCTGCACGCTGCCTCAGGAGGGCCTTGAGCTCCATGCCCATCAGTTTGGACTTTATTTCGAGCATGGTATAATGCCTTGTAAAGACTTTAAACAAGAGGTGAGGCTGCTGGATTTGGGGGGAAGCAAGCTGTGTGTAGGATTAGTTGTAGGGAGGAGCCTGGAGGCAGGGGGGTGGCAGACAGGGCTGTGCTTTGCAGCAGGAGAGACAGAGGATGGAGAGATGGACAGATCCTACAGCTATGGAGGGAATAGAAGAGACAGGAGTTGGTGACTGAGGGCTGTGGATGTAGACAGGAGATGGGGAGTGGGGAGAACGCTAGGATTCCTGGTGTGAGGGCTGGGACCCATTCCTGAAATCAGGGACAAGGGAGTGGAGGGCTGATAAGGGATTCATTGGCCAGACAGATGGACATGGGCAGAGGAGCATGTGTCGTTGGAATACAGAAGCCCTCACTGCCTTGGGCAGTGTGACCTCTCTGCCTCCGCCCCTGTTCTGGCTGCTCTGGAGGGTCATAGTTGATCCCTCAGAACCTTTCCAGGGCGCTGTGTGAAGGCCGCCACTCCAGCCTGAGGAATCCTGCTTCCCAAACAAGCGTCAGACAGCTCGCATTACCAAAAAAGGACGTTTTCTCAGTTTGAAGGTTTGCCCGCCCTTCCCTCCTCCCCCGACATGGGATTTCAGGTTTCCAGGGTAGTGTTTCTGAAAAGTTTAGGACTCTGAATCACAGGACTCCATCTCCAGACAAATATGAACCTGGGGATATGCAGGTGCCACACTCAGTTTTGATGGGCCACATTCATCTTCTTCTCTTCCTCCTCCTTCATCTCTACCACCACTCCCAGCCTTCTCGTCATCACTCAACCCCAACCTGGGCTAAAAACTTCCATATGCTGCCTCTCCTTAGTTTTCACAGCAACTCCAGGAGGGGAGAACGATTGCCTCCACTGTACAGATGAAGAAACTCAGGCCCAGAAAGTCAAAGCCACTCACCCAAGGTCCTAGAGTCCCTGTGGGGTCGGGACTATGGTGAGGTGAGCAAGATGAGCCGGGCAAGTGCAGGGTCTGACCCAGTCTTTATTTATATTTTGTTCATAGCTTGCCCATCAATGATTTCTTTTTTGCATTATTTTTGATTTTTGAAAATACTGCAGCAAAATATGGCCTGGCTTACTGAGTATTTGGCATCCCCCTAAGTTTTGAGGCTGAGGTGGATGCCTCTCTCATCTCTCCCCAGCCCCAACCTTGACAGAGCCAAAATTGGAATCCAGGACTGGTGACTCCAGAGCTATGACCCTAACTATTCCCTATGCTGCCCCCTTGTCCATAATGAGGCATACGTGCATGCATGCATTTACGTATTCTTTCCTTCAGCAAACATTATTGTGGCAGTGTGCCATAGAGGAGAGGGCAGGGCTTGGAAATTAGACGATTCTGTGTTCTACTATCACTGAGTGGAAGCACAGACTCTAGATGGCAGAATGTGTTGGTCTCATTCTGTCACTTGCTGGCTATGTAACTTTGATGAGTTCCTTGAAACCTTCTTGTGTCCTGGATTTCTGCTCAGTACAGAGGGAAATACCTGCCACCTAGAGTAATTGGGGGATCAGGAGAGGTAGTTTCTGTAAAGCCCTTGGCACACAGTAAATGCTTTGTACGTGTGAACTTTATTTTGCATCCTTGAAAAGATACCTCTCTGAGCCTCAGTTTTTCCACCTGTGTAGTGGGGACAGTAAAAAATACCTCCCAGGCAGTTTTGAGGATTGAAAGGGATAGCCTAGGTGAAGGGCCTGGTACGTAGTAGGAACTTAATGACATTTTTCTCCCCTACTGTGGGCCCAGTTCTGTGCTAGACACTGTGATACAGGCCATTCATATCAGCTCCCTGAGAAATTAACTCATCTGCAGATGTGGACACTGATTTGACCTTTCCATTCCCCAAAGGCACCGAGTTCTAATCCTCTCTAGGGCCTTTGCATGTGCTCCTCCCTCTACCTGGCTTGCTGTCCCTACCTTACCTGTTATGGGCCTAATTTATGTGTTTATTTGTCTCACATGTCACATTGTCAAGGAAACCTTCCCCGGCCCCACCTCCGCTGCCAGTTGTGAAGGCCTTCCTGTCGTACATCTCCAGTCTTCCTTCATGGCACTTCTCACAGTTGTAATTAAGTACTTTTGATTTAGTTACATTTTATTAAATAATCTTTGCTGTTTGTTTATTGCTGCTCCTTCACTGGGCAGTGAGGGCAGGGGCCAGGCTTGTATTATCCACAAGACTCTCTGTCCTCAGCTCATGGGCAAGCGCAGCACGTTTTCCAGAGCAGGGCTCAAGCACACAGGCTCCGGAGGCATCTTGCCTGGGTTCAAAATCCCCGCTCCTGTACTTCACGACTCTGAGATCTAGGACAAATTATTTAACCTGTCTGTGCCTCTGTCTCCTTTCTGTAAAATAGGGAAAATAAAAACAGCACCAGCTTCCTCAGACATTAGGGTGACTTCAGGGGATAATCTTTGTAAATCTAGAATGGTGCCTGGTCCACTTGTAAATGGGGCTGTTACTATTTTACGAGGCACTTCTACTGAGCAGGCAAACAGCTGTGGCAAACGTCCCCAAAATCTCAGGTGCTTAATGCAGTAAATATTTAAGGCTTGCTTAAATGTGCCACATTAAATGTTTAAATGTACTGCTTGAATGCTCCTCATTCCACTGTGGGGCTGTGGGAAGGGGCCTTTGTGCTATGGACCCAAGTTCCTTCTTCTGTTTCTCCACCTGGGATCCACGGGAGGTTCTGTGGTTGGAATCCAGGGATTCCATGAACTCGGATGCTGTCTTACATTAGATTCCCTAGAATCTGAGCCTGCGGTGGGGATTCTTGAGCAGACTTATTGAGGGATCTCTCAGGAGACAGGGGTAGCGAGGGACCCAGGGCAGGATCGGGAAGGAAGCAGCCGAGTGAGGACATGGTCTTACCCGGAGCCCTGCTCCAGCCTGATCCCGCAGGCGCTCTGAGCCCTGGCTTATACCACGGAGTTGGTTCCTCTTGGTGCAGCGGGAATGGTGGGTGCCATCAGTCGCTGGCTGTGGGCTGCCTGGTTGAGGGAGGGGGTTTGACCTCGAACAAGGTGTCTTCCACTGGTTCTCTGGGACGGCAGGAGCCATACAGCCAGTGCTGCTGCTATGCGCAGGCGCATTTGCCCAGTGAAGGGATCTGGGCAGGCCACCAAAAGTCCCTACACCAGATGGGAAAGCTATAGCTTTATTTTTACTAATGTCTAATGGACATTGAGCATTTTCTTCAACTACAGAAGGAGGCAATAAGCCAAAGTAGTATCAGCAGTATCTGCGACTTAGTCACCAAATCACATATATTTTCGTGTTACATTACTGTTAGCCTTGCCATATCCTTTATACTAATCAATACTTTAAAATTATTGTAGTTAATAGACCGGCTACATATTTTGTATAATGTATTAATAAAAGACATACATTTACTATATTACAGAGTTTTTCCTTTAAATATTTTAGTAATAGTGTATCAGTATAATTGCAACCCTTTGTAATCCTATGTATTTTATGCATTTGACAACATTATTCTAAGAAGATGTCCATAGGTGTCACCAGATGCCACAGGGGTGTGGGACACAAAAAGAGGTAAGGACCCTGTTGCGGGGCCTTGGCCGCTTCTGCATTTGACCAGCCACAGGGGAAAAGGAGAAAGTGCAGCGATTGCAGAGGAGGTGTTTATGGGCCAGGCCTGGAAATAGCATACATCACGTCTTCCCACAGAGCACTGCCCAGAACTCAGTTGCCTGAGCACAGCTAACTGCAAGGAAAATGTAGTTTATCTGTGTGCCCAGAAAGAAGAGGAAATGGTCGGGGGAATGCACAGCAGCCTGGGCCACAGGGCTCAGTGAGTATTCGTTGACAGCCAAGGTGATTGAATGCTCTGTCCAGGGTGTCTTTTGTGGTTGGGGAGGAGGGGCGACGGGCTGGTTCTCAGGAGGGATCCCGAGTCTCCGCCATATTGTCTCCTTAGGACGAGCCACGCCAAAGCCAAAGCCGAGGCAGCGGAACAGGCCGCCCTGGCTGCCAACCAGGAGTCCAGCATTGCCCGCACTTTGGCCAGGGAGCTGGCTCCAGACTTCTACCAGCCAGGTAGGGCCAGCCAGGGCAGGGCCTGGCAGGACAGCGTCGGGGGAGGTCTTCAGGGGTGGACACTCCTCTTTCTCTACTTGCTGGAAAGCTGAGATGCCCAGATGGGTTTGGGAATGCCTGTGAGTTCTAGAAACCAGGGGGTTGTGGCACAATCATGGGAAGGGATGACTTAAAGGGACTGAGATGGTGGGGGGGGTACCAGAGGCACCCAGCTGTGGACCGGACCCACTGCAGGCTGTGTCTTCTCTCTGCTGTGAGCAGGGCTGACACTTGGAGCTGACAAACTTACAGCAGGGAGAGGTCTGGTGGATGAGGGGACAAAGAGGCTTCCTGCTCTTGCTTATCAGTTTCCGTCAGCACTGCCCACATGTCAGGCACTGTGCTGGACTCTGAGCTACAAATGGGTCCGGAATCTAGTGGAGCAGAGAATCATGAAGGCAATGTAGCAAGGGGTGAAGGGTACAGACTCTGCATGCATTCACATCGTGACTTCTGCTTACCAGCTCTGAGACCCTGGGCAAGTTTTTTAACCTCCACAAAACTCAATTCTCTGATCTATAAAATGGAAGTAAGAGTAATACTTTTCTGGACATGGATTAAATGCTTGTAAGGTGGTAGCACATGGCCTGGTTCATAGCAAGATCTGAGTGACTGTTGGCTATTCTCTCATTGTTACTAAATTCCTCACAGCATAGAAAGTTCTGTGTGGTTAGAACAGGCGTTTGGGGAGCTCACAGGAGGCACTTAACCCAGTCAGGTGGGGGAGATGTTAGGGAAGGCTGCCCTGCAGAGAGCCCTTTTGAACTGGATCTCAAAGGCTTAGTAATGCTCACCTGGTCAGGGGGTCTCAAACATGACTCAGAGTGCTGGGCCACCCCGTTTCTGGTTCAGTACGTCTGGGGTGGAGCCTATGAATGTACATTTCTAACAAGGATCAGGCAGTGCTGCTGCTCTTCTGGGGCCCCCTGCTGAGAACTGCGCCAGGTAAGGCTGTGTGGGACAGGTGCATCAGGAGGAGGGGGCTTTGGGTGCAAAGGCACAGAAGCTTGGAACAGAGTGGCAGGCTAGGAAGCTAGGCAGTGATGCAGGCGGTGGGAGATGGGCAGCAGAGGAAGGAGCACTTCCTGCTCCCATACAGACCTTGCTCTTGGAAGGACGTGGGAGCCCTGAGGGTGGGAGGTTGGTGTTCTCAGTCCTGAATGGGCTTCCGGTGAGTGGTATGATTGGATTTGCATTCTCTGAACATTGTTCTTCGTGCAGCATGGACACCAAAGGGGAACTAGATAAGCAAGACCTCAGAGCCCAGATTTGTGCCTGGGAAGCCAAGTTGCTTTCGGTCACAGCACGCCCCCTGCCGGTCCCAGGAAGAGCGAGTCCTCCCCCCAGCCCCCGCCCCGCTGCCTCTACCTTCTGGGATCACATTACCGTGTCCCAGGCACTGGGTTCAGCATTTCACATGCGTTTTCTTAATTAATATTTACATAATTATTTATGAAATAAGTATTATTGGGCTCATTTTTTCAGATAAGGACATGGAAAGAGTCCAGTGTCACAGTTGCGAGTATGAACTCTGAGTCAGCCGGCCTGGGTGCTAGTCCTGGCTCTGCCCTTTGTCAGCTGCGTGACTCTGGCCATGTGATTTCACCTCTCCGAGCCTCCCTTTATTCATCTGTAAAACGGAGGCTTATAATAGTATCAATGCCACAGAGTTAATAAAACAATTAAATGAGTTACTATTTGGAAATTGCTTAGCACAGTGCTTGGCACCCAGCTGATGGTGGGTAAGCTGAGTAAATAAGTGAGGCCCAGCGCGGTTCAGTGGGTGGCCCACGATCACCCCGTGGTGGGAGTGGGGTTCGAGTCCAGCCGCCTTGTATCGCCCTGGCAGGTCCGGAATATCAGAAGCGCCGGCTGCTCCACGAGATCCTGGAGAACTCGGAGAGCCTGCTGGAGCCCCCCGACCGCGGCCCGGGCGCCGCGGGACCCCCGGAGCGGTCCCGCGAGAGCCCGCAGCTGCACGAGCGCGAGACCCCACGGCCCGAGGGGGCGCCCCCGTCGCCGGCCGGGACGCCCCCGCAGCCCAAGCGGCCCCGCCCGGGGGCGTCCAAGGACCGCCTGCTGAGCCCGGGCACCTGGAACGGCGAGCCGGGCACCGAGGGCGGCCGGCCCCCCACGCCGTCCGAGGGCGCGGGCCGCCGCAGTCCGGCGCGCCCGGCCACCGAGCACATGGCCATCGAGGCGCTGCAGGCGCCGCCCGCGCCGTCGCGGGAGCCCGAGGTGGCGCTGTACCGGGGCTACCACAGCTACGCCGTGCGCACCGCGCCGCCCGCGCCGCCGCCCTTCGAGGACGAGCCCGAGCCCGAGGTCTCCGGGTCCGACTCCGCGCCCTCGTCCCCGGCCAGCGCCCCTGGGCAGGCCCCCACGCTCCGAGGCCCCGAGCCCGCGCCCGAGACTCCCGCCAAGCTGGAGCCCAAGCCCATCGTCCCCAAAGCCGAGCCCAGGCCCAAGGCCCGCAAGACTGAGGCCCGAGGGCTGACGAAGGCGGGCGCCAAGAAGAAGGCTCGGAAGGAGGCAGCGCTGGCGGCAGAGGCCGAGGTGGAGATAGAGGAGGTGAGGCTGCTGGCAGCAGGAGGTGTCCAAGGTCGGTTCCGCAGAGGTGGCTGGGCTTGCGGCAGGGTCCCCTGGAGACGATTTGGGGGCAGGGCAGGGGAACCCCCAGCAGCGATGTGGGCTTAGTGAAGTGCAGCCCGATTCCAAAAGAGCTGGGGGCATAAATCACGCCAGTGGCTCCACATTGTGGTAGGGGGGCAGGCCTTTGCATCTGCTGTCTTTGGAGGAGAGGGTGGTACTGGGAGCCATAAGCAACTGGGGAGTGGGTGCACCTGCTGGGCCAGGGGGATCTGGGCTGTAGCAGGGAGGGCTTCCTGGGGAGGGGGAAGGAGGGGCCCACCGAGGCTTGTTATAGGAGGTTGGGAGGTGGGAACTGCAGTGACTCCGTGAACTGCTGAATGGAGTCCCAGAGGAAGATGGTGTTGCCTGGTTCCAGGCCCAGCTCTGCCCACTCTGAGCTTGAGAACACGTCCTTGGCCCTCTCTGGACTCTGAGTGGTTTGGTTAATAATGTCTCAGAATCCTTCCAGCTCCATGGTCTGCTGTCCAGGTGCAGGATCCAGCAGGGGGGCAAATCAGGGGAAGGGGTGCACTCAGGAGGGTCTTGCCAGAAGTTCCTGCTCCTCTGTCCAGCCTTGTTATGACCTGTGTGGGGGGTGTTTCAGAGGCCATGGGTACTCAGGCCTCTCTCCACTGCTCCCAGGTCCCCAACACCGTCCTCATCTGCATGGTGATCCTGCTTAACATCGGCCTGGCCATCCTCTTCGTTCACCTCCTGACCTGATTCTCACCTGCCAGGTGCTGCTGGGGAGAGGTTGGGAGCCCTGTAGAGTTCTGAGCCCCAGGGTGATGGGAGGAAGGGTTTGTCCATCTAGTGGCTAATGGAGGCCCATCCCCCTAGCAGATGCAGGACCTAGAATGTGGACTTGATAGATCGTGCCCTGCCCAACACACACACACACACACCCCTACCACACCTGCTCCCTGTTGGGTGAGCACTGGGAGCTTCACTTGTTCATTCATTTGACCAACATTTACTGAGCTACTGGTCTGCTGGGATGTAGGAATACAGCAGGGACTCACTCCTGGCCCCAAACATGGGGCGAGCACAGGAGTAAACACTTAATGTATCAGCTCATTATGTACAAATCTTACAGTTCAAAATTCAAGCCGAACAGTTCTTGACCCTCTCCCCTAGAGCCACCCAGGTCTAGGCTGGGTTCACTTGGGATGGCCCAACTCCCTTCTCTCACCTTGCTTTTCTCTTGCCCCACTGCAGGCTTTAGTCCCTCAGCCCCCTCTTCCTGAAAGTCCACTGTGGGTCCCTTGTTTCCATCGTGGGCTTCCTCCCCACGATGGAGTGGGAGGGCTTGGTGAGGTCCAGTGAAAAGCAAGTGGGCTGGGCTGAAGAAAAGCAGCCCTCACTGGTCTGAGTATCTACAAGACACAAATCTTTTCCCACTAGGATCAGCCTTTACACAGTGAATCTTGTGCTTGGTGATGCTAACAGCTTCTGCCTCTTGCCCTGTGCACCAGACACCCCCTCCCTTGATCCTAGCTTACAGTGGCTGGAGGCTCCTACTCCCAGGAGGCTCCTACTCTGTCCTAGTCCCAGGACAGAAGGAAAAGAAATCTCTGTCCAGTCACCCAGCAAAGAGCCAATGACAGTAGTATTAGCCTGGTAGGTGCTGCCCTAGCTGAGCTCTGCTAAATCCACGTTTCATAGCGGATCTGGGAATAACTGCTGCCTGGACTGACAATTTAATTACCTGAAGGATGGAAAGGTCGAGTGAGGGGACTGTGGGGGAGAAGGAAGGAAGGGAAGAGGGTACGAGGCAAAGGGAACAAGAAGGACCAGGAGCGGCCTAAGGGACTTGCCTCTGCTCCTGCTGAGCCACAGCCACGGGTAAGGCTGCCCTGGGGGCTTGGAGAGGTGGGATCTTCACCCCGAGAAAATCAATCCTGAGGCTGAAACCCTGCCTTTAATGTGGCTCAGCCTCTTCCTTCCTCTCCCACCTGATCCTCTTGCTGTCTCTTTGCAGAGGCAGGAGTTCCTGCTGAGGACTGAGGACACAAGGACCCATCTTTTTCCAGCGCCAGGCAGGCTGGCCAAGGAGGACTGGACCCTGGACCTGGGGGTTCCAGCTCACCTCTGTGCCGCCAAGATTTAGGGCCTCCCTGGCACCCATGCTGGTGGCCATGGCGCCCTGAGGAACAGATCCCATTGGGAATCCTCCAGGAGCTCTCCGCCCAGCACAGGCGAAGCCCCGAAGGACGCCTGGTCCCTCAAGCTCCCTGGTCTGCTTCTGTCCCACATCCTCATCCACTCCTTCATTGCACAGCAAGGTTACCCCCTCCCTGGGCTTTTGTGTGCCTGGGGAGAAGTCACCAAACCAGGATGTTAATATTAACTGCCTACCCCCTTCTTTCTACCTTCCCCCCACTTTATTTTAACCTTCTGGCTGCTGCTGAGCCCCCAAGCAAGCAGAGGGAGTGACAGGTCCCTGCGGTGGGCAAGTGAGGAGGACATGCTCTCTGTGCAGAGGCCCTCCTTTTGCAGTCTTGACCCAGCACACACACTGCCCCTTGCTTAAAGAGGTTTGGATGACAATAGAGGATGTGGGCAGGCTCCATTTGAATATCCCAGGATACAGGGCTCCTGTCTCCTCCCACCAGTCCAGTTAGCTTCCCATCTGGACCAATAGCAGAGGAGGAGACACGAGGAATTGGAGCCTTTGGCTGGGAAGCCACTGGGTAGGTGGCCATGGGGTGGGTGGGAAGAAGGGCTGAGGGGCCGTTAGGATGGCCCCTCTT
Source organism: Manis pentadactyla (assembly GCF_030020395.1). NCBI lineage: Eukaryota > Metazoa > Chordata > Mammalia > Pholidota > Manidae > Manis > Manis pentadactyla. The sequence goes on along the minus strand of NC_080023.1, from coordinate 163,677,665 downwards.
TGTGAGTGTGCCCAAGCCTGAGGCTGCATTGCATTTAGGGCTTCCATTGTGCTCAGGATGCTAAGGGGTCACCCTGCAGGAGCCCTGGGGCTGAAATAAAGCTACCATGATGCCCTGTGAATTGGTTTTTCTGCTTCCCCAATGAGGACCCACAGCAGGCTCAGGGGAGCATGAACATGGAAGCTCTTGGAAGCCAGGCAGATTTCCCTGGAGAAGACTCTCAGGCAGGTGCTAAAGATAGGCTGCTGATCAGCATGCACTTCCCAGGGAGAGAGGAGCTGGTCTGGGACTCCCACTGGGCTTGCTGACAGAAGATGGTATTTGCACGTAGCTCTTTACAGGTGTTTTGCATCACACTGGGTCTCTGGGCCCTTGTGCTTGCTGGGAGTGGTTGAAGGCTAAGGGCTTGTGGCCCACCACCCAATGCGAGGGTGGAGAAGAAGGGTTTCCAGGCCCCTCCAAGCCCAGGGAAGGATGTGGCGGTGGCATCCAAGCAGAGCTCATGGAGCTGCGTTGTGGCCCGGCCTCCCCAGGGCAGCTCTGCAAACTGAAGTTTGCTTCTGATAGGGTCAGCTTTCCCCTTCCCTTCAGTGCTTGGGAAACGTCCTCCAGCTTCACACTTGCTGTTTCAAGCACTGCTGGGGCCTTGTGGTGTGGCTGGAATCTTGGACTGCATTTCTGTGGAGAGGATCCTGCAGATTCTCCCATCCTCAGCTAGCCAGGGCCCGAGCTCCGCACCTGTGTTTGGGCTTTTCTGGACTCTAGGGAATGAGAGGGGCGGGCTGGGATGCTGCTCAGGGCTGACAGACTCCAGGCCTCAGCCTGAGGTCATTGTGTGGCCCAGTGCTGGGGCCTTTGGCTGCTGGAGCTCCTGGGCCTAGTTTTGGGGCTGGTGTTGGGGTTGAGGGTTCAGGATGCTGCAGTCTGTGCAACAATAAACCTGCATCTGCTCACGGGCTCTGGCTGGGCTGCAGTGTCTGCTTGTGGGCCCAGAATGAGGGACCAGCTGAAGGGGGCCATAGACACAGGGGACATGCTGGTCCAGGCTTTGTCTCTCTTACAGTCTCCATAATGTTTCTGGAGGGGCAGCTGACAGGCTTCAGTTCTGGTGGGGGGAGATTAAAGGCCACCGAACCTCCAGGGCAGACCCTGAATTTCTAAAGCAGACTTCCAGAAGCTTACTTGAGCAGCATATGATGAAGACAGAGCCTGCCCTTTGAGATTGGGTCTTCACAGGCTCCAGTCCTGCTCAGCCACTTATTTCTCTTCTCTGAGCCTCAGCTTCCTCATCTATAAGATGGGAAAGTAATAGTACCTACCTCCTGGGGTTATAGTGAGGATTGGGGTAAACACTGAAGCCTGTGTAAAGCCCAGCTACAGAGAGCCGCTGAGAAATGGAGACAGGGCCGTTACTGCCAGTACACTACAGTGCTGTCGTCAGCCCTCTGCAAAGCCTTCCTGGGTTTTGGTGGAGGACTGCGGAAGCCCCAAAGGGGTGGTGATAATTCAGGCCCCAGTTAGTCACAGGATGTCTCAGTCGGGGGAGATCCAGAGGCTACTTCATACACTGCAGAGGCTCAGGGAGAGGCGACTTGCCCATGGCCACACAGCAAGTCCGTGGCAGGAAAGCAGGTGTCTTGCTTGTGAAAAGGCACTTTCCATTAAGGTTCTCCCAAAGCCGGCAGCTCCAAAGGGATGGTTGGAGGGGAGGGCCCCTCGCCCACCAACAGGTTCGTTCCGGCAGCTCCCGGAGTGACTTGGTCATCCGGAGGGGCTCTCCACTGCCGCCACTGACCAGCTGTGTGAGGGCCGGTCCCCCTTTCGTGCCCAGTTTCCTCTTCTGCTGAGGAGACCATGGTTCCTGCCCACAGGCAGAGCAGTTGTGAGAATCAAATGAGATAGACTGTGGGTGATAAAGAAGTTTCCAAAAAACCTGGAATGATCCAGGGGCCTGCAAGAAGCAGGATGGGCTTACAGGGACCAGTGGAGGGGTGTTGCGAATAAGAATGAGGAGGCGGTTGTATCAATGACAAAACCTACTCAGGGAAGCGGGATGGGCAAGCCGCCCAATTGGCTGGTCTGTAGACTGTGTGCGTGTGTGTGTGTGTGTGTGTGTGCGCGCGCGCGTGCGTGCGTGTGTGTAGAAAGTGGGAGTGAGGGGTCAGGGTCAGAGGGATGGCTATTTTAGAATCACCTTGGATGGTTTGGAAAAAGGCGCATTTCCGAGCCAACGGGGAGCCCGGGCGCGTCAGGTGAGGTGGAACGGAGTCGGGCGCCGCCTGCTGGCCCGGCGCAGCACAGACGCTTCCCGTCGCCGCCGCCGGCCGCGCGAGGAAGCTGGTTCTTCACCATATGCCAAGACGCGATTAAGGTGCCCCGTGTCACGGGCGAACTTGAAACCACCCTTGGGCATTGCTAGGGCCTGTGTTCATCGACCACGGCCCTGGGCCTTGGCAGGACTCTTCCAGGGCAGAGAAAGGGAGGAGGCCCGGAACCTGTGGGATTCGAATTTGGGATTCATGGCAAGAAGGGAATTTTCACAGTATCTGACAGACCCACAAAGGGTCCAGCTGTGCTAGGAGAGATGCATGTGGGGTTCCGAGAAAGGAAGGTAGCAGAGGTCCTCAAAATCACACAGTAATTCCATCAGAATGAGGGCTATAAAAATTGCCACCATTCAGGGCCAGCTTCATGGGCCCCACACTTGGTTTGATGCTTTTTTGTCACCATTTTGAAGTTACAATAATTTTTGAACAAGGGGCCCCATGTTCTCATTGTACACTGAGTCTCATACATTATGTAGCTGGTCCGGCACCATCTGCTGGACAGGCTTGATGAGTGCCAGGCTCTTACCTCTGTGCCCATTTTACGGATACAGAAACTGACAGTTAAAGATGTTGACTAAGTTACCCAGGGTCAGGCTGCCTTCAGAGGTGTCCCTGTAAGAGTGATACTGTGTTACCCCCTGAGAAAGGGCAGGGGCTCTGGGCCACCTGGTGGCAGCAGGTGAGGCCCACCCAGGCTGGGGTCTCCAGTGGGAAAAGGGGAGGGGATCATAAGGGAGCAACTCCCCAGAGAAGAGAAGGTATCAGCGGGCAGAAAAGGGCCCTCCAGCCTCATTTTTATCCTGGACAGCCAGCTTCTCAGAATTCATCCACTGACCAAATGCGTCCCCCTGAGTGGACTACCTGAAAACCATGATTCTAAGCACACAATGTCAAGATACTAAGTATCTTGACTTCAACTTTTTTGTAGAAATTAATGTCAATTAAATTCCTCTGTAAAGGGGCTCCAGGAGCTTCTAGAGGACCATAGGCGAAGCCCTCCATTACCGTGAGAGCTGACCTTGCAGCCCCCAAGGCCCAAGTTGCCTGGCCCATCTGCTTAATCCCCACATGCAGCCCCCGTGGGCTCCCCCTCCCTCCAGCCAAGGCTGAGTCCCAGCTGTCTGAGTCACCTCCCTGAACCCTCACATCCTCTCTAACTGCCACTTTCAGCTCTAGCTTAGACCCCCTGGTCCTTCCCCAGGCCCACGTCCTCTCAAGGCACATTTCCTGCTTCTAAGTCACCCCTTCTCCCGCCCCCTCATTGTCTGGCCCCCTGTCTGTCTCCCATCCTCGTTACACGGAATCACGGAGAGGTTCTCGGCATAGAGTGATTAAGGACCCCGATTTAGAGCCAGTCTGCTCAGGACTGCACCCCAGGTTTGCCCTGCCTGATTGTGTGTCCATGGGCAAGTCGGCTCACCTCTCTGACCCTCCACTTCCTCACTGGGGAATGAGGATAACAAATACCAACCTCACAGAGTTGCTGTGTGGTCTACATTAAATGATCCAACTTATGTCAATTTCCTAGTACACCGTGCACACTCAGTCAGCCTCGCTTCGTCCCCTTACTGCCCAAGGCATCACAAGCACACAGCCACTGGCCAATACCCCCCACCTATGGGGCAGAAGCAAATCTGTGGGGCAGAAGGAGCTTTGCTGTGCTGGAGAAAGAGCCCAGGACCTTGTAAGGAGGTGTGAGTGGGTGTGCAGGGAGGGGCAGGGCTGTCGCTGAGGGGAGCTGCTCTAGAGGGAGGTGGGGGAAGGGAGCCCCTGCTGTCTGGTCCAGGCCTGGTTTGGGGTCCTCCATCTCCTGCAGGCGGCCCATCCAGCTAGAGGGCAGGGTCTCCCATCAGGCAGGCTTTTCTCGTGGGCTCCTCATTCCCTTCTGGCATCTGAGAAGGAAGGAAGTTGCCTCTCCAGGCAGAACATCAAGTGGGACCGAGGGGTGTGTCGGGGGGGGGTAGGGATCCAGCTGGACAGAATGACACCACCAAGTGCCCCCCCGGGTCCCTCCTGTCTGGGAGGAGAGTGGCTGAAACACTTACCCTCACCCGGGCAGTGGACACTGAGAGTCATCCTTCCGGGGGCGTTTTCATTTTAAAGAAAGTGTGGATGGGGCAGTGCACAATCCAAAAGAATATTTTGCCCCACTAAAATTTCAGGTATCCATGGGGGCTCAAGCTAGAGTTAGAGTAACCCCTGCACACTCCCATCTAATAGAACAAAAAATATATAATATCAACAGGGCAACCACCTGTTTCACCTTCTCACAGAGGGAAGGATATTGGTCATGTGGGGCCAGGGGTGTCTGAGTGCTGGGCTCACACTGGCTTTGTGCTAGCTGCATCACTCTAGGGTCATAGCCAGCACTTGGCAGGGGTTGTTATGTAAATTGCATGCCAAGTGATATTCTGTTGTCTCATTGCATTGGTATAGCCACACTCCGTGGGATTGTAATCAGGCCGTGGGAGGGTGGAGGGTAGGAGTGGAGGTGAATCACCTGTGTTACTTACTTGCATATGGCAGAACTGGATTCAAACTCACTGTTAATTCACCTGCAGCCCAGCATGACCCCTAACCACTCTCTCAGGCCCGCTCTACTGCCCTGCAGTTCTCAATTATGACCCACAGACAGCGCCACCGCTCCACTCATGAGTGGTCACATAGATTTGCTCAAGAGAGGAAAGGCTGTTGTATAAAAAAAAAATTCACTAATTTTCTGATTAACCAAAAAAAGAAAACACAAAAAACAGCCCAGCTACTATAAATTAAGCACTTACTATGTGCCAAACACTAAGCACTTTACATGCATTATTTCATGTATTTCTCACTAGAGCTCTAAGGTTTGAAACATGACTGCCTTTTACAGATAAGAAGCTAAGATTCAAAACCAGGTCTGTTAATCTGTCTTCAAAGCTCGTATTTTTAACCATATCCTCAGAGGAGGGCACAGACCAGACGCCAGGAGGTCGCATTGGGCAGTCGCTCTCCCTGACCAGAGTCCGCCCGCACCCTGCTGCGCTGCCCGTCTCTTTCCTTTGTTATGTTGTCCGCCTGACTCTGATGACATTTGAATTTGCAACTCCACTTATGTTAATAAACAGTTTGTCGGCTCCACTTATACTAACAGCATTTTGCGGTCTAGAGAATCAGAAGATCTGGGGAGAAACACCTGTGCGGAGGTTTGGGAAGGCAACCAGGAGGGATGACAAAGGGCTGTGGCCCAATGCCGTTCCCGAGACATATGGAGGCAGCCCAGTCCGTTAGCGCTCTCCCCGACATGTCTGTAAATGTTTTTCGAGTAAGTCCAGCATGCGTGGCACCATGCCAGATGTGTGGATTTTCTGGGATGGTTGATGGTGAGATGAGGGCCATGGGGAATGTTTCGACCCCACAACACCCTCACAACCGCGTGATGTGCACCCATGCAGAATCCTTCCTGATTTCTATCTCTTTCCCAATTTCTTTTTGCCTGGCCCATGAACCAAAGACTGGACCTGACCATTCATTGTTGGGTTTCCAATCAGTATCAATCACCCAGTCTGTTATGGACTGAAAGTGTGTATCCCCTAAAATTCCCATATTAAAGCCTTATCCTCAGTACCTAAGATTGTCATGGTATATGGAGAGAGGGCCTTTAAGGAGGTAAGTTAAAATGAGGCTGTTAGTGTCAGCCCTTACCCAGTTTGACTGGGGTCCTTACAGAAGAGGAAATTCAGACACACAGGGACACCAGGGTCTCTGATGCACAGAAAGCAGGGACCATGTGGGGACCCAGAGAGCAGCCAGTCATCTGTGAGCAGAAGAGAGGGGCCTCAGAGGAAACCAAACCTGCCACTTGGATCTTGGAGGTGGCCTCCAAAACTGTGAGAAAACAAATGTCTGTTGTTTAAGCCACTAAGTCTGTGGTGTTTTGTTAGGCAGCTCTAGCAGACGAATACAGCCTGGTACACAGAGGACATACAGCAGGCTAATACACTGTCTTCATCAAATGTGGGCCAAGTCATGGGCTTGGCAGGGCTGGCTGAGCTGAGGATGTGCCTACAGCCTGGAGTCATAGACCGTAGAAGGAAGATGAAGGAGCTCAGCACTACCCCTTCACCCCCACCATCCCCGGGGTGAGACACTTACGTGGGAGACTTGATTGGTGCGCTTTGTTCCTCACATTCTTCTCCTATTAGTGATGGGAACCATCATTTCTTTATGGATATGAGCACAAAGAAGCCAAATCCTTGCCTTCTAGGCTCAAAAATGTGGTCCAGGAGTAAGACAGAAGAAGTTGGAGAGGAGAAGCCACCTAGCAGTCTTCGGATTGGAGGAGTCTACCTTGGGCCAGCATAATAAAACAAGAGCTACCGAAATGTGCATTACTGGGCAATTTCAAGACAAAGCAGACAAAGAGAAAATCTAAAACACTACCAGAGAAGGAGGAAAATGCAAGCAACATACCAACAAATGGGAAGCAGAATAATACTAGGTTCATGAATAGCAATGTCTTTGGAATGCACAGAGGAAGTTACTTTCGACCTAGACATCTTTACCCAAACTATTAGTCAAGCATGAGGGGAGAATAGAAATATTTGCAGAACAGCAAATTTATTTCTCATCTACCCTTTCTTAGAAAGCTACTGGAGGATGTGCTTCAACACAACAAAGAAGCAAAACAAGAAAGAGGATTGGATGGAATCCAGTAAAAAAGAGGTCTCTTCAGTGGAGAAAAGGAAAGGGGTTTGCTAAACAACAATAAAAGGAAACTTTACATGATAGCCGTGAGGTTGCCTAGAGAAAGAAGGAACAATTTGGGGCATCAAGTGTCTGACCATATGCAGAACAAGCTCACAGTTCTGTGAGATTTGACAGGGAGGAGATTAAGCACATGAAGAAAAAAAACAAAAACTATTCAAGGGAAAAATATAACTAAACTACACACCATGGCCCATCAATGAACATTAGATTACATAATAGTATTAATGTAAACATGGAATCTTGATTTAACCACAATTTTTATGGAACTTCATTGGAAGGACAGGGGAAGAGGAAGCAAAGATTTGTATGAACAAATTTGTATGAAAGAGTTGTATGAACACTAGATCCTTTTTTTCCACAAAAAATAGTGAATAAGTTCTTCAAACTGATGTGTTAAAAATGTCTGTTGGGATCATAACCACACTCCCACCAGCTACACCAGCATCCAGGGTCTGGAGCAGGCCTGCCCTCATACTTGCAGGTGGAGATCAGATGCAACTGGACGTCCCTGACTCACAGCCCACGACCCTTGTCATCCCCCCTCCAATAACCACCCTTCAGTGGAGGGGCCTGGTGGGACATTTGTGTCCTGTCTACCTAGTACACCTGCCCACTCTTGTCCACCTCCCTCCTTCCTTGACGACAACCTTAGCCACCCCTCAAGGGTAGGAGTACACACTCCAACAGCCGGGGGGAGCTGGCAACAAGCTGACGGAGGCCCTGGAAAAGGGAATGGGGTTCAGAAAGGTGGTATGCTCCAGGTAGGCATGTCGCTTTGCTTCCACAGACCCCTCACTCTGTAGGGAGGGCAGCCAGAGGGAGCCACTCAAAAGGCCAACACCAGGCAGCGCCCTGCCTCCCTACTCTAAGGCTCCACTCATCTGCAGCAGCCCGAAGCCCAGCCAAAGCTTCATTACATCAGTGGTTCTCAGCCAGGGTGTGTGACCTGCTAGGGGTCAATGTCTGCAGATACTTTGGGTTGTCACACCAGGGGGAGAAGAATGCTACTGGCATCTAGCAGGTGGAGGCCAGCAATGCTATTAAACATCCTTAAATGCACAGGACAGTGCCTCCTTCTCTCCCCAACCCCCCACCCCCACCCCCACTGCCAGCAAAGAATTTTCCAGCCCCAGATGGCTATAGCACCAAGGGTGAGGAACATGAGATACATGTGTGAGTATGGAGGCCAGCAGATCTGGGGTTCAGACCCTGACTTGTTCTGGGACCCCTTGTTTTGTCTCTATGCTTCAGTTTTCTCATTTGTAAAATGGGGTTAATGACAACTATTTCACAGGGTTGTCTGAGAAATAAAAAGGATCGAAATGCAAAATGCGCAGCACATAGTAGGTCCTCAATAAGTGTTACAGGTGTAGCTTAGTTGGAAGAAAGAAGCGAATAATATTTTTAAATGGATAAATCATGAAATAGGGGTCTATGCATATTTCTGTTACATACAGAGGAAATAGCTAAAGGAGTGGAGAGTATTGCCTCCAGGTGGAGGAGTCAGGGGCTGGAGGAGGGGAGGGCACAGGACAGCCCGTGTTGTTACAACCGTTGTAGAAAATTTGACTTTTTAAATTACATCCAAGTATTACTGAAGTCTTAAGAGATGAAGTCAAGGACCTTGAACATTAACATTCTTCCTCCCTTGGAGATGCTAATTGCTGTTATAAAGCAGCATGAAATTGCTCTGTCGGTGTCCCACAGGCACGATTGGACACTGCTGAGCCCTGCTAAGCCCTGCATGCTCCAGGCACCATGGGTCTGCCCCCCTTTTCTTGCCCTTCCAGAGCCCTAATTCTGAGCGTATGTGACTCACCTCTGGCTGCTGAAACAAAATACCATGGACTGGGTGTCTTAAATATTGGAAAATAATTATCTTGCAGTTCTGGAAGCTAGAAGTCCAAGATCAAGGTGTTACCAGTTTCTGGTGAGGCCTCTTTACTTAGGTTGCAGATAGCTGCCCTTCTCACTGTCCTCACACGCAGAGAGACAGAGACAGAGACAGAGACGGAGACAGAGATAGAGACAGAGGGCTCTGTGTCTCTTCTTCTAAGGGCACTGATCCCATCAGGACGGCCCTGACTTCAAGACTTTATCTAAACTAATTACCTCCCAAAGGTGCCATCTCCAAATACCATCACACTGGGGGCTGGGCTTCAACATATGAATTTTGGGGGAGACAACTCAGTCCATGGCCAAGGGCAGCAGCTGGCTCCATGTACCCTCTCCCCTGGTTGCAACTGCTCTAAAGTGGTTCCTGTAACACTTGGAAGCTGCAGTGTGGAAAGCCCTTTCCTGCCTCGTACTCTGATTCCCTTCCTGTCCCTTGAAGGCAGTATTAGTCTCATGGCATGTGGGGCACCCTGCCGACAGTCACCAGGTGAGGGGAGGGTATGGTGGGGCAAGGACTGGGGCCGAGGTCCCTGAGGGCTGCCTCTCCTCGCCCAGGACGGCCTCTCCAACCCCCAGCTGTCTGGTCCCCCTGCGCCCCAAGCTCCCGAACAGTTCCCAGTGGCACAGTGCATCCGAGCCCACCCAAATCCCTCCCAGTGCAGCACCCTGCCCAGAGCCACCACTTCTCTCCCCTGGGTGAGTGACCTCACAGCCCCTGACGATCTCCCCACTTCCGGTCTTCCTCCCCTCAGGCCACCCCCCTCCTCAAAGCCAGAGGGGTGCAGTTTGGATCACGTCTCTCCTTCACTCAAGTGACTCCGTTGCTCTTAGGACAAAGCTCAGACTCCTGATTGTGGCCACGAGTCCCGACCTGGCCCCGGCCGGTTTCCCCAGTGCATCTCACGCCGCTTGACAGCCCCTGATATCTCGGCATGAAGACACTTCCACAGGACCCCGCGCAGCGACGAGGCGGCGGGCGGGAGCCTCCGCCCCAGAATCGGAACGGTAGCCTCACCCTCTGTTATTCCGGCCTGTCTGGCGGGGGCCGGGGATGCTGCTCTCCCGACCGCAGAAGCAAGAGTCAAATGTTGAACTAAGTCATCGCCGCGCCCCTGACAAGCTCCGCACAGGAAAGGAAACTAACCACATGAAGTATTTACGCTTCACATTGCAGTGACGCTACTGACGCGACAGCACGGTGCTTTTGTTGTCAGTTTGCTTTTCTTTTTTCTTTTCCCAACGTGGATTACAAAATGCCCTCTAGTGAGGAAACCGCTCCCAGAGAGATCGCACCTCCCCCCCCAGCTCCAGGGCTGTTACCTGGGAGAAGGGGAGCCACGTGGTGGGAGGACAAGAGGCCCCGTGAGCTGCCACACAGGTGGGGGCACCTCTGTCCAGGTCACGGGCCTGGCTGGCATCGGGGGCCCAGCCACTACGGCCTCCCCAAAGCTCCTCCAGCCCAACCATTGTTAATTTCAAGATATAGTTAAAATAGTCACATAATTAGTATTATTTTTTTTAAGTGCCATCATCTAACATCTGTTGGGGAACTGGGTTAGAGTCCTTTGGTCTGGGATGCTGCCTACACTCGAGTTTGGGAGCCCCCCCACCCTGCACTCTCACCACCCTGAACCTACTTCTTTCCTCCTCCAGGCTGGGAGCTTCCAGAGGACAGAGGCCCACCTGCAAGGGAGTGGCAGGGAGGGGCTCACCACAGTCACCTGCCGCGGGCTGGCATCCTCACAGCCAGCACTCTAGGCCCCAAACCCCTTTTAACCATCCCAGGGGTCCTACATGTTTGTACCATTAGTATCCTACTTGTATTGACAGCAAAACTGACTCCAGGGAGCCCCAGTCATCCACAGAGACCCTCAGGGGTGGGTAATGACAGGGGAGACTTTACCCGACTTTGACTGACATCAGGGGCTCTGTCCTGGCAAAGCCACCACCAACTGCCACTTCAGAGGGCCTGGCCCTGGTTTACTAAATGCACCAAGAGACAGACTTATGTTCAACTTTTCAGCAATTTTATTATAAAGAAATCTGAGAGAGCACTGGGCACCGAGACAGACATTTGCCAGCGCCAGGAAACAGCTGCAAAACACCGTTGGACCAAACCCGAACGCAAACCCACACCCACTGTGTCGTCAGCTGCATGTCTGTTCTCAATTTTTTTCATAAATAGACAAAAATCATTGTTGGCAATTTTAAATAGATGGACATAGGGCTTTAAAAAAAAAAAGCAATGCCTCCAAATGTGGCTGTAAATTGTCCAGATCTTGCCATACAGATGATGAAATCGTTTGGCAGCCACTTGTGTGCACCTCTCCCTTAAGATAAAACTTAAAAAAATGTGCTAAGGGTCATATAAAATGCTTTTTACCTGAAAGGAAACTACTTCCCCCCACCCCCAAAGATAATCTTACAGACGTCTTCAGCACAGCTCTAAAACACTTAGTCAACTACTTACATAGAGCCAACAGTTTCTAGGTTTCATAAGCTTTTGTTCACACTGTAAAACCGCATTTGCACGTCTGTGGCTGGGCTGGCCCGGGCCCCATGCATCTGGGGGTGGGTTCCTGTTGGTAAGCAACCCCTCCAGGGGCCCCCCACATGACCTGGGGCTGGGGCCAGGCGTCCAGACACGGGGTACGGTGCACAGGCCAAGGGGCTGGGTCCACAGTAACCCTGGAGCAAGCAGGTCAGGGGACAGAAGATTCCTGCAGGTTCTTTGGGCTGGCGGCGGGCAGTGGGCTGCCTCTGCAGAGTCTGGTGGGAGGTGGAGAAGAGACTCGGCCCAGGGCACTGGTGCGTCACTGCTCTTTCTTCTCAGTCACCCTGCTTCCCGCCAAGGCCTCTTTTCTGCTGTGGGCCCTTCAGGCTCTGAGCAGTGCCCTCCCAGCAAGCCTCAGGGAGGAGAGGGGAGGCAGGATTAGGTGAGGTAGCGCGACTTGTCCCTGGGGAGCAGGCTGTGGGAGAGAGGAGGGGCTGTCAGCACCGATCGGACCCCACCCAGCACCAGGACACCTGCTCACTAGCCCTGCCCCCGACCCTGGATTCTCTACCCCTGTGAGGATGAAGGAAAGGCATGTGCTGGACGCTCCCTGATTGTCCACCGGGAAGAGCCAAACACCCCTCCTGGAACCCTGGCAGGGGACTGCCAGCTCTCTGGCGCCAGGGCAAGGTGACAGCTGTGTGTCTGCCCTTCATCAAAGCTGATTCCGACACCACTATCCTCTCAGGTCAGTTTTTAGTCACAGCATTTCGTTTGTAAATTTCAAACAGAATTAAAGGAAGGCAGGTGCTTTCTGTGCTTTTAAAATAGGGCACTCATTCACAACACGGACACAACTTCAGGGCATTTTGCTAAGTGAAATAAGTTAGAGAAAGAAATGTACACGTGATTTCACTTGTATGTGGAATCTAAAAAAAAAAAATACCCAAACTCCAAATTCATAGATGCAGAGAACAGACTGGTGGTTGCCAGAGGTGGGAGTAGAGGGGGAGTGAAATGGGTAAAGGGGGCCAAAAGGTACCGACTTCCAGTTATAAAATAAACAAGCCCTGGGATATAATGTACAGCACGGTGACTATAGTTAATAACACTGTATTGTACATTTGAAAATTGCTGAGAATAGATCTTAGAAGTTCTCACCACAAGAAAAATAATTTGTAACTATGTGGTGATGGATGTTAAGTAGATTTACAATTATATCTCAACTTAAGAAATAACTATAATAGGGCAGTGCAGCAGTCTGACCTCCATTCCTGGGGGAAGCTCTGGCATTCCCTGATGTCCACTAACGGGCACCCACTGGGCCCCGTACTCTCTGACTTTTGGGAAGGGTAACTGTGGTGAGGAGGTTGGTCTGCCCCTGTCGGGGGTGTTGGAAGGGAACCCACCCAGCTGGACGCTTGCCAGCTACTGGTGTGTCAGAGGTGGGGGCATGTGCCATGTCTGCTCCCTCACGGGGGGGCTTGGCGGGGTCGGGAGCTGGAGGGCTCACAGCCAGGGCCTAGGGGCAGCTGGAGCCGGCGCCGGAGCAGGCCCTGTCCACCAGGTGGGAGTGTCCCGCCTTCCACAGTGTGGCGCTGTCACTGGGACACCACATTGCCCGGTGTGCCTTTAGGATTAGCTCTTGCCAGGGGCACGGGAGTCACGGCTGGCAGGTTCAGGAGTCAGGGTGCCCTCTCCACTCTACTCTCCTTTCTGCTGGCTGAGAGGCGGGTCGCTCTCTCAGAGGAGGTGTCTTGCCAATCCAGGAAGACTTTCTAGAGGAGGGGCAGTGAGCATGGATTTGAAGAGCTGAGAGTGAAGGACAGGGGGGAAGGGCCAAAGGGTAAGGTCGCGTGAGGACGGGGGAGGAGCCCAGCAACGCTGGAGTCTGCGCGTCCTGGGGGGTGCCAGGCTCAGCAGGTGGAGGGGAGCCACTGAGGTTGGGCACTGCCCGCGCTAGATGGTTGGCCCCTTCTCCTAGGGCGTGGCGAACTGCCGGGCCTCACCCAGATCCCCTTTCTTGTGCTCCCAGCTTCCCTCGGCTCCTGCGCGCTGCCCTGGGCTGAACGCGACCTGCCGTGCCCAGGGCCTGCACTCCCCAGAGACAGCCAACAACCAATGGCTGCCTGACACGGTACAAAAAGCCCTAACCTCAAGCTGGGACCAAGCCTGGTGCCATCCATGCCCCAGAGCCCCCAGGGACCAGGCGGAGGCTGGCTCCTTCCTGCCGCAAGCAGCCTCCCCCGCCCCCTTGCACCTGCGAGCTCTCCCTCAGCACACAGCCTGGGCACCTCGGCCTCCACTTCCAGGGAGTCTGGCCGGAGACGGCACCCTATCATGCATGAGGAAACAGGGTGCAAGGAGAAAAGGCAAGACTGAAGTTAGACCTCAGTTTCCCAAGACGGTATTGGCATTGGACTGGCTGAGTCCTTCTGGGCCTTGCTTTGCTCTGTGTCCTCTCCTGGGGTCCGTAGGCACCCAGCGCCCACCAGGCTCCCCTGCAGGGCCTTGCCTGGTCCCACAGCCCCTTATGCTTTCCTATCCCTGGTCCTCCTGGTCTCGCCATCGCGCCTGGGCAGGCCCAGGGCAGCGCCCACCGAGGCACTGACTGAGGACCAACCTGCAGGCGCTGATGCCGCACTCCCTGCCCGGGAAGCTGGAGTCCCAGTCTCCGCTGCCCCCAGGGTTGGGTGGGCCAGGCGAGCGGGACCCGGAGCCGCTGGGGAACTCGGAGATGTGAGGGAAGTCCTGCCAGGGGGAAGGAACAGGCAGGTGAACAAAGGAGCGTATTGCAGCGCACATCTCAGGCAGCCTGGGGGGACGGGGCTGGAGGCCCCTGCGGGTGTTCACAGAACACCTCTGGCTCGTACAAAGTCTCCACCTGCCCCTCCGCCTGGAGAGACGCTTGCTTTTCCCCAGGAGAGCCCCTTTTGAAAGCTACAACCCTAGTATCATCTGCATCAGAGGGGTGAAGGACTTGGCTTTGAGGGCCTTGCCCTTGCTGGACCTGTTTCCCAATCCAAAATGGAGTTGCTGGGCTGAATGACCTCTAAGAGCCGGGCAGGTATTGGAACAGTGTCTGTGGAACAAGTAGCTGGTCAGGCCTCAAAGGCTCTGGGGAGAGCCAGGGGCCAGGGCTAACCTGGCAGAAGCCACGTGGCCTCAGCCTCCAGGCCAGGGAGCAGAAATAGACAGAGGATGAATGAAGGAGGGCCTCGGATAGCCGAAGAGTCTTTAGAATCCGTCTGGCAACTTGGCAGCGGTTCACTCCAGCCAGTATATCCCTCCCAAGTAAGGTGCCCTAGACCCATTTCAAGGATGTGGTAACTGAGGCTCAGGAGGTAAGGTCTAGCCTGAGGTCACACAGCTGATGAGAGGCAGGGCCAGTATCTGAAATCCCAAGCTGCCTCCCTTCTCCACAGGAGTCCCCGCTGGGCAGTTCCTACCAGGCATTGCTTACCTGTGGCCCTGGAGGTGAGGGGCTCACAGCCAGCTGCACCTGGAGGGCCATGGGAGTGGGCAGGACAGGAGGCTGGGGAGCTGGGGACATGCTAACAGGCGGGCTGAGGAGGGCGCCCTGGGCATGGGGGGGCAGTGGCAGCTGCTGGTGCAGCGGGGGGCTGAGCGGGAAGGAGGGTGGCGGCGGCGGGGATGAGCTGAGGCCTGGCAGCAGTGACTTGGAGCCCAGCGTCCGGGCCAGGCTGGCAGGAGAGGCCCCACTGCGGAAGGCCTGCAGGTCCGACGGCGTCAGGAAGGAGGCTAGGCCCGGCATGGCATACAGGGGCTGCTTGGGTGGGAGCATTTTGGCTGGTGGGTTCGCCTGGGCGCTCTTGGTCTCAGCCTGGTCTGGGGAGCTCTGGAAGGACACAGACATGGTCACTCTGGGGAAGACAGACAAGCCAGAACTGGGGTTGTGAGACCAGGTAGTTCTGCAGCCCACTGATGGTCCCTGGCCAGCTCTCCAGCCCCTTAAAGAACAGCTAACCAGAGGTAATTCAGGGTCCTCAGTGCCCTTGGCTCTGGCCATCCAACCACCTCCTGCTTTAATCCCTGGAGGTTCCCCTGCCCTTGGGGAGACCCATGCTCTTCAGCCTGGCCAGTGCGGCCAGAACCCCCCTCCAGCTGGGCCATCCTCTGTCTATGCCCCTCCCCAGCTTATAGCCTTTGCACATGCTGTTCCCTTGACATGGAACATCCTCTCTGCTTGGGCCTTTATGGCCTAACCCAGGTGCCGTGTCCTCTGTAACAGCTTCCAGACAACACCCCTACCCTGCCTTGGGCCACACATCCACCGCCAGGCTGAGCCAGATACAGTGTGGTCAGAGGTAAAGGCCAAATTTGAAGAGTGGAAAAACTGGGTCTGAATCCCGGGACAGCCACATAACAAGCTGGATAATTTCAGGCAAGTTTCTTAATCCCTCTGAACCCTGGGCTCTTACTAGAAGTGTCAGGTGCCCAGCATGAGCCAGGCACACAGTAGGTGCACTGGAAATGTGACCACATTGCTCTTTCCTGTCCTCCGCGAGACCTATGGTGTTGAACACGGGCACTACCTGTCAGGGCTGTGCCTGGGCATTCCAGGGGTTACCTTGGAGACGAGGCTAGCCCGGTAGGCCGCCAGAGCCTTCAGATACTCCTTTTTTGCTGCTTCGGTCTTCCTCTTGTAGGCCTGAGAGATCCAAGACGTGGGCAACATAGGGGAGAGGTTACTTGATCAGCCTGAGGTCACACCGCTGGTAACTGGCATTTGCCTGTGAGCTAGTTCTGTTCCCTCATCTCCCTGGAGGGCCTCAGAAGGGCCATAGCACATGGTCAGTGGGACAGGAAGCCTGGCTTGGACTTCAGACGTTTAGACTTGGAGGGACAAGACGGATGGAGAAGCTTATTCTCACTTTACAGGCAAGGAAGTCAAAATCCAGAATGGTTAAGTAACAAGTGAATGCAGCTGGAAAATAGCAGAATCGGAAGGGGTCTAGCTTCCCAGCTTACAGATGGGCAAACTGAGTCAGGAAGACCTCTGCAAGGGTGTCTAGCTCCTGGGTTCTGGACCTTCCTAGTCTGTCACTGGCTTCAGGGCTTCAGCGCCTTGGGGGACGGCCCATAAAGGGAGGGAGACTCACCTGCTTCTGCTCCTCTCCTAAACTGTCCCACATGGAGGCCACGATTTTAGACACATCCCCAAAGGTGGCGCTGGGGTTCTGTCCCTTGATGGCGGCCTGAGTGTCTCTGAAGAAGAGCGCGTAGGCTGACACGGGCTTCTGAGGCTCGTTGGGGTCCTTCTTCTTCTTTTTCTTTGGGTTCTTGGCCTTTTTTCCTGGGTCGGCTGAGGGTCTCTTCTCTGCCGACATCTGCCCCGGGGAGAGGCATCAAAAATCCAGAGCAGCCCAGGGCCTCCTACCAAAGGTGACCCCACCCAGCCCGAGGCAGAGCTCGACTTCCCTGGGCAGCCCTGCCACGTGTCTGTCCAGCCCTGCCCCCCCCCCGGCCAACGACAGGCGGGCCGCCACCAAGGGCTCAGACAAGAGCAGCTCCGGCCACACTCTCACCTCTCACTCGTGCTCACCTGTCCCTAGGCTGGGGAGGCAATGGACACGTGCCTGCACATGTCCTGGGAGGAGCTAAGAACCTTGGGTTTTTGTGTAACTCATTAATGAGAATCAGCAAGATGGCAAAGTTGATTAAAAGAAATACAAGAGAAAGAGAACGTGGTTCATGCCTTATAGGGCAATAAAACTATCACCGTTGGGGCTTTTAATCTTTTCTACTGGGCAGAAGTCACTTGCATCTCTACAGAGACAAATTAATTTGCCCTGTAATCAGACAAAGATCGTTTACACATTTTCCCCAGGTTAACATCTACTCTTAACAGTGTGTAAAATCCCGTAATCAATAACGAATGACCATCCAAAACAAAAGAGCATTCTCCCAGAGAATCAGATAACTCTTGAGTGAGCCTGTTAGACAATGCTGTGGTAGCCACTGAAAGAATGGGCATTGTCTTCTCGATCTATTTCCAAGTTTTGGATATATATTTTTTTCTTAGTGGTTCTCCTCTAGTGATCACAGATAATCCCCAGATTATCCTTGATTACAAAGGGTCAGTCTCTCCACTAACTGTCAGCCCTGCAACTTGGGGCAGGTGGTGGTCCCCCAGGCCCCTCTGTGAAGTGGTTGGAGGGGAGGCTGATATGACTGTCACTGAGTGTGGCCTCATACTGGACACCTGTCCTCTGGAGCAGTCAATCTCCAGGACTACAGTCCTGTGAGCACCTGGCATAGGGCTTGCAGGATGGGGAGGGGTGGGGACCCTCACCACAGCATCACTGGGTCACTGATAGGACCCTTAGGCCACACAGAGACCAGGAACTTTGGTCAAAGGCCCTGCATCCTGCAGTGAGGACTGTCACTCTTTGTGCCAAGAAGATGAAGGCAACATGATGAATTGACAAGGAAACCAGTGGGCAAGAGTCCGAGGGACAGTGAGGGGCAGGCAGTCCGTAGTGGCCTTGGTCCCGTGCCTCAGTCTTTGTCTGCAGCCACCCACCCACCTCTCCCAGACCAGCACTGTCAGCAACATGGCATTGGCAATATCCTTAGGGTCTTCCGGCCACTTCAGCCATAAGGAGGAAATACTCTTGACAAGTGGGCTCTAGCAGGCTAAGGGATGCAGCTGCACCTCGTAACTGAAGAGCTGAGCAGACATGGTAGTGAATGTGGGCATGAGGACACATGCTGGGGCCAGAGAGCAACCACCTTGGTTTGAATCCTGGTTCAGGGACGCTGGTTAAGTTACTTAACCTCTTTGAGCCTCAGTTTCCCCATCTGCCACTCAAGGTAATAATGGCACCTGTCATATGGGCTGCGATGAGGATTACATGGACTCGTACTTGTTACATGCCTACAACAGTGTCTAGCCTCTGGGAAATGTTTTAGAAGTGTTTGCAAAATAAAAAATAAAATAAAAACCGCCCCTGACTGGCCTAAGGTAGAGACTGAGTTATCTGAGGATGAAGCTGGACCAGGATCTGGGTGGTCAGGGTCTCTGCTAGATGGTGTGGGCACCATGGCTACTGCCCCAGGACTCTGCAGGGCCACCATGTGGACAGGGGTGAGAGGCCTTCTGGAGCAGAAAGGGAGGCAGGAGTTGTGGGATCAATTCTTGCTTCTGCCACAGGTTCATGGAGAGATTCCCAGTAAGGGCATCCATCCCTTTCTGCAGCTGTTTTCTGCTGCAAACAAGACGCTTTCCATCAGCGAGGAAGGTTAGGAGTTGATGCAAAGAAGAGACTGGGTCCTGAGGCAGGTGGTGACCTCCCATCCCTGGCGTGTTCTTAAGAGGCAGGACCACCCCTGGCTCCAGGGGTGCTCCATGTTCCCACTGGAGGATCATTTTTAGTGTCCCATCCCGAGGTCAGTGCCACTCAGAGGTGCCCTCTGCTGGACCACACATTTTTGTCAGGATATTTTCTCCAAAATGGCCAAAGTGGCCACATGACCCTGAGGATCTTGCAATGCCATCAATGCTGCTGAAACAACCCACTGCCCATTCAGGAATCAGACTTCACCAGGTTTCCACAGAATTTTCTCACCACCCTTGCCATTTGTGGGTGCTGTCTGTGCACAGGAGTGCAGAGGGGAGAGCCTGTCAAGGATGTTCAGCAAATTTAGCAGCTGAAGCCAGATTTCCCAGATTCCAATAGGCGCTATCTCCTGACCAGGGGTTCCTACCAGGCATTCTACCTGCTGATTTTTTTCCTATTTTCCCTGCAAAGGATACACTTATACTCTTCTAGTCTTTTCTAGAGGTGGGCAATGCTCATTCCCCTGCTGACAGGACGGTATCTTAGGCATCTAAGCCATCCCCCACCCCACATACCTTGAAATGCGCTTCTGACTCCTCCTCCTGAGTGGAGCTGGAGGGGGAGGGGGTGGCTGACTTGCTCCCTGGGGGTGACGGGGAGCTGTGGGCAATGCCACTCCGGATGCCCATCTGCGAAATGAGCTGGGACTGGCTGAGGGCACTCATGTGGCTGGCCAGCATCGCTGGGCGGCCCAGCAGGGGCCCTGGCCGGCCCGAGTCGTAGGCAGCAACCTCTGAGTGGACCATCTCCTGGATCTAAGAGAGGAAGACGGAATCGTGAGTAAGCGCCATCGCATCTGCCTTAAGGGACCCAGGGGAGGGGCATGCCAATGAGAAGTGGGGGTGGGGGCTGGCTCCCCTCTGAGCTGTGGCTGCCCTCCCCTATGAGTCTGTCCCAGGGAGGTGAGCGTCCATTCTACTCTGACCCCTGTGTAGCCCTCTGGGGGGCCTACAGCTCCTTGACAGTGTGCCATTCTGTTGGCATGCACTCTGGACAGACGGTCAGCATTTCAGCCCTTGCCAGAGAGCTCAGGCCAGCTGTGAACGGACCATTTTATGATTCTGAATCTTCCCTCCTGGAACATGGTATGCCTTTACATTGATTCACTACGCAGCATTCTAGCAAAGGGCACAGACACTGTGTTTTGAATCCTGGTTAACGCACTTATAAGCTGGGCGACTTTGGCCAAATTACTTAAAATCTCTGTGCCTCAGTTTCTTCATCTGAAGAGTGTGAATAATAATTAAACCTACTCTCTAGGGTTGTTAAGGAGTAAATGTGCCTGGCACATAGTAAGCCCTATATTATGTAAGAGTTTGTTAAATACATAGAATAAATAAACCCCTTAATAAAATTTTGCACTCTTCTTCCTATAGGTCAGTTATTTTCTTATTAATTATTTATTCCCTATGATATTTTCAAGGTGGTTATTTGTAGAATATAAGAAAGTTACTGAGTTTTACATACAGGCATTTCTCTTGCTAATCACATACTTAGATAGGGTGTACTTTTTCACCTAAACATTTTGTATATATATATTTTTATAAACTTTACATATATAAATATAATAAATATATATGTAAACACACACATATACCCACTGTTCAGCAAGGCACATTAATTTGCATATTCTTATAATAATTAGTTTTATTTCCTTTGCATCTTTGGTTATTTTCCCTTTTTATTTCCAATGTTGAGCATCTGTGTTTTCCTCTCACTTTTTCTTTATTTGGCAAGCTCATGGATTTTCTATTTTATTATGTGGGATTTTTATTCCCCCTCAAAATAATCAAATTTCAAATTTGTTTATCACTTCTATTACTGTTTTCTAATTCTTTAATATCTAATTTTAGCTTTCTTTAATCACTTCCTCTGATTTTAAAGATTATTTTTGTTTCCCCTCAATTTTGGAGAATTTTTAATTCATTATTTTCTTTCTCAATTTTTAGAGGCATGCTTAATGCTATGAATTATCCTCTGAGCATGACTTTAACATTTCTCATGGACTGCATCACACAAGAGTATCATTATTGTTCTTTTTTATGTATTTATTTTTTTATTTCAGTTTTAAGTTTCTCTTTTATCCAAGAGTTAAGAAGGGTTTTGAAATTTCTAAGAGGTTAATTGTTGTGTTTTCCTTTGCTACTAATTTCTAGTAACAAAGATGATCAAAGAATATGGTCTGTAGTACTCATACTTTGAGAATTTATTAGGGTTTCCTTTGGGACCCAAATATGTTTAGATTTTGTATATATTCCACAGTACTCAAAGGCAGAGGGTAAAGTGTTTGCACATTAATATAGCAATATAACATTTACTTATCCCACCAGGGGTGATCATATTATTTTGATTTGTTTCTTACTTTTTGGATCATCTAAGTGGCTACACTTTTCTGCTTCCATCAAAATCTCCCTTTAATGTTTATAAAGTTTTTGTTTTGGGAATTTGATGTTGGTTTTTATTGCAAAAAGAAAACTGGTGATTCTATCTTCATTACGGATTGCACTTCAATATTATTGTAAAGTGTCTTATTTTTGCCTTGAAATCAGTGAAATCTAGTATGAAATTGCTATCCCTGCCTGTGTATATATTTGTTCGAACTTGGTGTATTATTCATTTCTGAGAAATTTTCTTTTTTACATTTCCCTTCATTTCCACGTTTTAGGTTTATCTTTGTTGGTGTTTGTGCTATGGTCACTTTCAGAAAAAGAACCAAAATTTCCCCTTGTTCCTTGTGCCCTGGAACAGTAGACAAAACATACAAATCATATTTTCCATAGAGAAATGAAAGAATTAGATGTACAACTACCTGAGGCCTAGTGCTTTTTGAAAGGCTGATCTTTCAAAACATTTTCCATGGCTAATTGGTCTATTTTAGTTTCCATATTCTCTTATTTTTGGTCTATTTTATCCAAATTTGAACTCTAACAGCATATCATTGGGATAATGTAATATGTATGACCTACTCCATGGTTTTTATAGTTAAATTCCCATTCACAGTTGTAATATTGTGACTGCATGTTGTTTTTTATATTTTTTGAATGAAAATCCCCCAGATTTATACATTTTAACTGTCTATCCAAGGAACCAGTTTTTATATTTTAAAATAATCATTCTGACAAGTTTCCTGATCATTCATTAAATTTTGCTTTCCTCTCTACTAATGTTGACCTCAGATATCATATGCTGCTTTTTATCTAGCTTTTCAAATTAAATCATGTATTTATTTTCACATTTTCTTTTCTAATAAGTTTCTGGTGCAGGGGTACAAACTGGAGCAATCTGCCACGTAGAAGGCATCTGGCCACGTCTGCAGACATCTTTGGCTCCCCCATCCGGGGTGTTTGGGGGGAAGGTTACTGGCATGTAGTGGGCAGAGACCTGGGGCACTGCTGAACAGTCCACAGTACATAGGATGCCCACACCCCACCGACACACACATGCACGGCGAGGAAGTATGTACCCCAAAGGTCGAGGGTTGAAGCTGGGAAACCCTGGCTCGATAACTATGATTTTATCCTGAAGATTTTAGCTGCATCATATAAATGTATTTTAAAGTGTTCTAGAACTGAAGATTTGATTTTCTTTTTTACCTTGAAGTTATTTGGAAAAGAGTCTTTATTTAATGTGTGCCTTTGTTATTGTGATCAGAAAGCATGACTCCAAGAATTGTATCTTTTTGGTACTGAGGTTGTCACTTTGGCTTAGGGTATGATCAAGTTTTGTAAAATTTTCGTGTATGTCTGAAATAATGTTTTCTGTGTAATGTACACATTTCTCTCTGTGTGTCTATTCAATAAACTGTTTTCGCTTTAGCTGTGAAATCTCAAGAAAAATGAGTTAAAGCCTCCCACTACTTTGTCCCCACAGTTTCTCTAGAGAATTTACACAGGTTTTCTTCGTATATATTGATGTGAAATGATTCGTTCCCTTAAGGGTCCCAGAAGGCTGTATTTTCATTACAGTTTCTCCTTGTTAGTGAAAAAGAAAGCACCTTTGCCTCAGTCAATATTTTTATATTAAATCCTACATATGTGATCATTATCACTCTGTTTTTCCACTGTTTTATTTTTGTCCTGCATCACTTTAAGTGTGCATCTTATACATACATATATATAGGTGGATTTTGGTTCTGAGTTCCTACTATAATATATTGTGAAATATATTTATTATTATATTAAATATAAAGAAACCTGAGAAACAGACTTAAAGTGACCTGTTTCAGAGAGTAAAAGGTTTTTGTTTTTTTTTAACAATCCAATTAAAAAATGGGCAAAAGACTTAAATAGACATTTGAAGATGTACAGCTGGCCAACCAATACATGAAAAGGTGCTCAACGTCACTAATCACCAGGGAAATTAACCCGAAACCACAATGATTTATCACCGCCTACCTGTTAGGATGGTTACTGTAAAAAAAAGAAATCAAGAGATAAAAATGGGCAAGGATGTGGAGAAAAGAGAACCCTGTTGGTAGGAATGTAATATGGTACAGCCACTATGGAAAAAGTAGTATGGGGTTCCCCAAATATTAAAGGTAGAATTCCCATAGGATCCAGCACTCCCACCTCTGGGTATATAACCAAAGGAGCTGAAATCACTATGTGAAGAGATATCTGCACCCCTGTTTTCATTACAACATTATTTACCATAGCAAGACACAGAAACAACCTAAATGTCCCTGAACAGATGAATGAATAATCTACTGTGTATACACACACACACACACACACACACACACACACACACACACACACACAATGTTATTCATCCATAAAAAAAGGAAATCCTGCCTTTTGTGACAGAATGTATGGACCTTGATGGCATTATGCTAATTAAAATCAGTCAGAGAGAGAGAGACAAATACTGTATGTTCTTACTCTAGTTGGGATCTAAAAAAGCCAAGCTCAGAGAGTAGAATGGTGGTTGCCAGGGCCAGGGAGGTGGGGGGAATGGGTGAAGGTGGTCAAAGAGTACACACTTCCAACTCCATAATGAGTAAGTTCTGGGGGTCTGATGTACAGCACGGTGACTGTAACAACACTGTATTATATACTTGAAAGTTGTTAAGAGAGTAGATCTTAGGAGTTATCACCACACACACAAAGGTAATTACGCAAGGGGAGGGAGGTGTTAACTAACCTTATTGAGGTAATCATTTCACCACATATACATGGATCAAATTATCACGTTGTATACCTTAAACTTACATATGTTAAATGTCAGTAACATCTCAACAAAACTGGGAAAAAAATTTAACTTTAAAAAGAAAAGAAGAGTAGAAGGTTTTACGACCTACTCTCTAAACATACCTCTTTCTAGTCTAACACATACACATTCTTCCTTCCATGAATCTTAAACTAGAATCTGACATGATTTCCTCCTGGGCAAATTGGCCGTGGGGCTTGGTGTTTGTAAACAGGTTTGTTTTTTATTTTTTCTTCCCAGCTGTCTGCATTAGAATTCTTCAACCCGATAGTCAAGTCAGCAGTTAAATGTATTGCCAGCACTTAGTAATGGCAGGCTTTTGAATTTTTGCAAATCTGCCAATGTGAAATACTCTCAAAGTTGTTCTAATTGGCATTGTCCTGATCACTAGAGAGGTTGAAAACCTTTTCATAAACTTACTGTCCTTCTGGGGTTCTGTCTACAGTGCTGTTGGGAGTGTAAACTAGTAAGATAAACACCATGGGAAGCAATCTCGTAATACCCATTATGTTGAAGATGTGCATATCCTAGAGCCTAGCAACTCTACTCCAAGATATTTTTCACAAAGAACTTTCCCACATGCACAAAGACATATATACTGCTGGAAAAATTCTACAGACTTTGAAACGGGCAAATGAGTGTTCTTTCAATGGAATGTTGGCCATTGGCTCATTGACCTCTGGGGTTCTGTTTCAATATGAATGGGTGCCTTTGTTTTTGACTGAGCTTTACTGCAACTTTGTAAGTAGTAGAAAAATGATGTTAGCTCAACATTTTTTTATCATTAATTTTTTAAAATTGTGGTAAAATATACATACCATAAAATTTACTGTGTCAAGCATTTTTAAGTGTACAGTTCAGTGGCATTAACAGTGTTGTGCAACCATCATCACAATCTCTCTCCAGAGTCCTTTTCATCTTGCAAAGCTGAAACTCTGTACCCACTGAACACCAGCCTCCTACTCCTCCCACCCTGTGGCACCTGGCAGCCACCACTTTACTGCTGCGAAATGCGACTACTCCTCTGTGAACTCGACTGCTCCGGGTTCCCCCTGTAACTGGAATCCCAATATTGTTCTTTTGCGATTGGCTTATTTCACTTAGCCTGATGTCCTTAGTGTTCACCCACATTGCAGCATGTGTTAGAATTTCCTTCCTTTTAAAAGCTGAATAGTATTCCGTTGTATGTGTAGAACACATTTTGCTTATCCATTCATCTATTGATGGACACTTAGGTTGCTTTCATGTTTGGCTACTGTGAATCATGCTGCTATGAACATGGGTGTACAAATATCTCTTCAAGACCCTTCTTTCATTTCTTTTCAGTATATACCCAGAAATAGAATTGCTGGATCATATAGTCATTCTATTTTTAATTTTTGAAGAACTGCCATACTGTGTCCCATAGTGGCCGCAATTTTACATTCCTACCAACAGCGTACAAGGGTTTCAATTTCTCCACATCTTTATCAACACTTGTTCGCTCTCCTTCTTTTTTGATACTAGCCATCCTAATGGGTGTGAGGTGGAAAGCAATCGATTCTTGTCCATAAAAATGCAAATAAATGTCTGGTAGAGATACAATTGACCCCACCCTGTAGAAATGAAGATTCCAAACATTATATTCTCTTGCTCTATGGATAACAACCAGTTTTGCATTTATTAGAAATTGTTTTAGCATTCTTGATTGCCTATATATGTGCCTATTCATCAGTCTCCTTTGAGCCCATTGTAATATTTTACTGGCTTTCTCATTAATTAAAGAGTTAAATAAATAACACATTTTCATTTTATATTTGTAGGAGAGTCAGGATGTTACCTTTCAAAATTTTGTATTGTAAAAAAGATGATCACAGCATTTTTTAATCCAGACAAACTGAAAATAAAAGTTCACCAATGAAGAAATGGTGAAAATCTGTGATACATTCACATAATGGAATTCTGCAGAGTTAAGTGAATGACCTAGTGCAAGACCAACCAATGTGGATGAATTCAAAAACAATAATGAAAGAAGAGTTTCAGAGGGATGTATATGGTATATCTTTATGTTCATGTTTAAATATAAAATAATACTAGAAAATGTTTAAGAACATGTAAAATATATAGTAAAAGCATAAAAAACACCTACTACAGAATATTGGTTATTTCCTTCTGGGAAAAGAGGCACAGATACAAAGGTGCTTAATTTTATTTTTTCAAAAACAGAAGCAAACCAATAACAAAAATAACATGGGCTCTTCGAGGCATAGTGTTGAACCTAACATGTTATAGGTTCTGGGAAATCTGGGATGAGAGGAGGTGGCTGCATCTACATCACTTATTTGGCTAAGTAATATATTCTGAAATAAAGTGTGATTGTGCCCCCTAATCTCCACCCTGGGCTCCAAGCTCTTCTACTCAATTGTCTAAATGACATCTTCACGTGGATGCCTCACAAGCACATCAAACTTAACATGTTGAAAATGGAGCTCTTAATTCTCCTGAAAGCTGTTTTATCGAAACACTAGATGGCACCATCAGTCTTGCAGGTAGCCCAACCCACAGACCTGGGCAAAAACCTTCATTTCTGCCTTTTCCTCCCACCCACCTCCCTTGCCCCAGACACCCTTCCGCTGGCCCTACCTCTACAATGAATCCTAAATGTCTCACACACCTCCTGTCCAGGCCATTGTCATCTCTTTTTCTATTTTATTTCCTTGCGCTCCATCCCCTACCCAATCTATTTCCCATACAAACAAACTGGAGGGATCTCTAAAACATGTAAATCAGACCATTACTCCCCTCCTTAAAATTATTTGTTGGCTTCCTGATCCCCTTAGAACAAAACCCACTTCACTTACCATGGTTTTCAAGCCCCTGGATTGCTGGACCTGAGTCTAACTCTCCATCTCTGCTAGTGTGGTATCCCTGCACGTTCCGCACAGGAGCTCAGCTTGAGTCCCTCCATTCAGATCTTCAAACCCAGGAAGGCCATCCCTACCTCAGGCCTCCAGGCCTGCAGTTCCCTCAGCTGGGAGCATCTTTCCCCTTGGTCTCTGCATGTGACTTCTCCAGTTCTTAACTTGAATGTTGTCTCCTCAGAGAAGCCTCCCCTGACCACTTTGTCTAAAACACCTATACTAGCATTATTTTCTATCATCATATTGCTCCATTCCTATTAGTCATTTCAAGTTGTAATTAATTGTGTTCACTTCTTTGTTTATTGCCTCTTCCCCTCTTGAAGCTCAATGAGCAGAGGGCTATCTTGCTCATTATTGTATTCCCAGCACCTTTGGTAGTTCCTGGAACATAGTAGGTTGGTACTTAAAAAATATTTGTTGAAAGACGGAAAAAGGGAGGGAGGGGTGGATGCTACCCCTGGTAGATAAAACTCCCCACTTGCCTCTTCTTGAGGCTGTGAGGGAATGAGAGTTGTATATGGCACAAGAACGGGGAAGAATTGGTAGAGGATTGGAGATGTACCACTGGTTGGCTATTTCCTTCTTTGACTAGGACTTGGGGTATGACACGGCCATTCCCTGTGGGGTCAGCAATCTCCTAAAGACTTTATTAGCCAGATAAGACTTGATCTTCTCCACATCTTTTTTTGTTCGAGTTTTCTTCATCCTCCTGGTAACGAAGGCATAAATAGAAATAACAAAAAAAAAAAAAGGAAAGTAGAGAATAAAGTGATAGAAGAATGAGGATAAGTTAAGTAAAATCACTACCAAAGTCCATATAAAGAATCCTGTTTAAAAATCAGGAAAGTTAACCCATTTACATTTATTGTGAAGAGAGAATAGCTGATAGTTATCTCAGCTTATTTTTTTGCTTCCTTGATTTTTCCACCTCTCTCTCTTTTGCAGATAAAGTTTTATCTAGAGATTTTAATGCTATTGTACTGTGTCTCTGATTCCTCATGTAAAAAGAAAAATTAAACTTTTAATTTTTCCCTCCAGGGTGTTCTGGGTTATTGTTAATATATGTTTTTTCATTAAATAACTTATGTCAATCATTATTTTCACAGTTGTATTAAGTTTCACAGCTGTGATGACACTAGTACTTAGACATGAACTCTAGATTTTGCTGTGATCATTGCTCACACCATTGCCTTTCATACCATGTATTTTCTGTACTTGACCTATTTTCATTCATTTCTCAATCAAATGTTCTGCTTCTTGAAGTAATTTCTTATCCCAAAGCTTCTTTGAAATAAGAAAATGAAGCTATTTTTGCACGTAAGCTGTATTTATTTAATTTAATTAATTAATTAATTTAATTTTGTCTGATACTATTTTGAGCTGCACACTTCCCACTTTCTTCAGGTAAGTGATATTTTCTACTGTTTCTTTGATTATTGACTCTTTTCTATTGGCCTTTTTTTCAGAATTTCCAATTAAACATGTATTAAATCCTCAGGAGCTTTTATCTTCTCAGTCAGAATCTTCAGCTCTTCAACTTCTTTCTTGAAGTTTTGGGAGAAAATCTTGAGCTCCTCTTCTTTGCTTATTTGATTACCTGCAGCATTGTTCACTGCTGTCACTGCATTTTTAAATCCAATAATCACGTATTTCATCTGAAAGCAGTCTTTTCTGATTTCAAGCTTTTCTCATGACATGCGTACACTACTTAGTTGAAGACTGTCAACTTGGGGCATTCCTCCCCCGTCCGTATTTCGTGGAATAGGATCTTCAGAATGGACCTTTTTTAGAACTACAGCACATTTGTCCAGAGATTTTTGTTTATATTCCTAATACGTATATTAGCACTTTGCACACAACAAAAGCAAAAAGCAAATGCTTGTTGGACCTATTAAATAAAGTTAGAGATTATAATAGCCAAACTGGGTGTGGCTGGGAATGATGAAAACCTTGGTTCAGCCGTGTCCAGGGTCTCCATGGAGGGTAGGTAGGCCACATTTCTGCTATAGTAACAACTATGCTCTCAATAAACTATTGTCAGATCTTTCATGAATCTCTGCTTTGTGATGGAGATGACAGCCCCCCAAAAGCTGCCCTACAGGGTCTCACAGTTAAGTAAGGAGACCAACCCCTACATAAAGATAATATATGACTGGCTGTTAATAGATACAATCCAACAAGACATAGGTACAGCTGCTAAGCATCCCAGATTTTCTAGGTATTAAAAAAATTTTGTCCTAATCTAAAAATGAAAAACATGGCTCCAATTTGAGTCCTGCTATCTGAGGACGTCACTGAAGTGGGCAGTGCAGGTGCCTGACCCAGGTGCTGCTGATGGCGTTGCCACTTCCATCTCCGTGTGCTGGGAGTAATGGCACCGTCCCCTTCCCCACCAACCTCAAGCACTGCTTGACAGACCCAGGGATACAGAAGGCCAGCCCTCTGCCTGAGTGGTGAGCCACGCCCCGGAGCTCCCTGCAAGATCAGGCTGACTTGAGTCCCCGGCTGAGGCCACATCCATGCTCAGCCGCTTCCTCTGCAGACCCCGATTCCTTCTCCCAAGAGCACTCCTTCAAGAAACGACTTTCTCAAGAAACCTCATCTCAGGCTCTGCTTCTAGAGGCCTCACCTAAGTTACCCTCCATCTAGCCAACTGGTCTCCCCTCTACAGGGGTCCCACTGACATGAGATCATGCTTGCTTCTCCCTTTCCTTGAAATGAAAGTCTCCCTTAGTTCCAGGTCTCCCAAAAGCTTCTGTTTCTATCTTCTTTCTTCCCCGCACAGCCAAACCTCTTCAGAGAGCTGTCTGTCCACCACCCCTTCACCCCCGCCGCCCATGCACAACTCACCTGGAGTGCGTCCTCATTTCTATCTGTACCACACCTTCATTATCCTCACCACCATCCTCATCAGGAAGACGAGGAGGAGAAAGTTTCACTAAGCACTTAACATATGCCAGAAGCAGTGCTAAATGTTTCCACACATGACCATTTACTCACCACAGCTACCATACGAAGTGAGTCATACAGCCATTCCCAACTGAGCAAGCCACGGCTCAGAGAGATTCAGACGCTTGCCCATGATCACACAGCTACTAAAGGTGGAGCTGGGTTTCTCCAGACAGTCACACTTTCTCCCCAAGCTATGGCGCCTTTCCCGAACGCCTCAATCCTTCGCTCCTGGACTGCTGCCTCCCCTGACGGCCCTCTTCCCTCTGTCCAGGGCCTGGTTCTTGGCTGTCCAGCTGCCTCTCTGGCCAGTCCTTCTTGGTCTTCTTCAGCCCACTCCTTAAACACTGGAATTCCTCAGACTCTGTCCTGCCTTTCCTCCTTCTG
Source organism: Manis pentadactyla (assembly GCF_030020395.1). Classification (NCBI taxonomy): domain Eukaryota; kingdom Metazoa; phylum Chordata; class Mammalia; order Pholidota; family Manidae; genus Manis; species Manis pentadactyla. Next base: position 163,647,394 of record NC_080023.1, on the reverse strand, counting down.
GGTGAATCCAAATGTGCCCACAAAGGTAGAGTGCTCCCTGGAGATGATTCCAAGTTCCCATGTCCCACCTAAGAAAGTGTGTTGTTTATAATATCAAATTTAGGGTTTAAAAAGAAAAAAAGGTGAGCTCACAGGAGAGGTAGCAGAAGTGGTCAATGTCCATCCCTCCATGCATTCTAGAATACTCTATTAGCTCACAAGACCTCTTCTCCAATCAGAATCCACCCCCTCATCAGCTAAAGCAGATACTGTGAGGACCCTGCCAGTTTGCCCTTGGCTGACCTTGGAGGTCCCCCCCAGAGGGTTACTGCACCTGCTGATGGTTGCCTGCATCTCGCTGAGAGCATTTTCTGCCCAGGGCAGCCTGGAAATGCTGAGCAATCGGGGCCGCAGAAGGGACCCTTGACTAGCAAGGGACAGGAGTTTGTGATAAAACTTCGGCTTCCTCTCCCTTAAGTGGGACAGTTCTGAGCTGCATTCTGTAACCTCTCAGAGGGTCTACCAGGACTGAGTTCCAGTTGCCACAGTGGATACACTCATCAAGCTGCCCCTCTCCGGCTTCCTTCCTTGCAGGTTCCTTCCCTTCTTCCTTCACCGAGCTTCCTGGGACCACTTCCCAACAAAGGACTTGCAAGTGCGCCTCTGTGCAGAGTTGGCTTCAGGGACACCCAGATGAAGGCGCCAGCCCTCCTCTCAGTGCCCAGCAAGACTTCCTTGAGCCCAGGCGCTGTGCTGGCCGCCAGAGTGCCCCTGTCTCCCCGCTGCTCAGAATGTCTCGGCAGCTGCCCCGTGACCTGCTAGCATCGTCCTAGCTTGGAAACCCACCCCCAGCAAAGATCTGTACCTCTTGACCGCGCAGACCCTTTCCAGGTCCCCCGGAGCCATGTGGACTTCTCCCCAGCATGGAGACGTTTTGCCCTGTGGCTCACTGGTCCTCTCCCCTGTGGTATTACCCTTGGAGGCTCACCTGAAACATCACCTCCTCAGAGAAGGAGGTGACCTCTGTGTCCTGACCTGACCTCCCTCTCCTCCCTCCCCTGCCCACACCCTCTTCCTGAGCCCTGTGCTGGGTTCTTCCGGGTGGGCAATACATGCAGAGGCACAGAGCATACGCCCCAGCCCCAGGCGGGTGGCCCAGTGCACAGCTGACACTTATGAGGTGTCTGGTAACCAAATGAGCCAAGCCTCCTGCTTGTCTCATGGAGACAGACGGACACACCCAGAGGCCACATCTGCACCCTCTCCAGGAGGGAGGAAACAGAGGAACTCTAAGGAGGCCTCGCTGTGAACATAATCAGGTTCATCTGGCTTAATAGATTCTCAGGCTGCAGGAACACAAAGGTGTTTTTCACAAGGTCCCCATTTGCAGGCTCTGTGGAGAGCAGCCCTGGTGCCAAGGGTGCCCCACACACTGGGGAGAGAATGAGAAGCCCACCTTCCTCCTTCCCACCTTCTGCTGATTCACGGAAGGGACGCCTGCCCTGCTTCGCCCGAGGCAGGGACGAGGTGTCACCACACACAGCCTCACACCCTGCCCTGGGAGTCGGAACTTCCTTTCTGCAGGCCACAGCGGCTCTCCTCAGCCGTGTCCTCTCCTCGACGCCTGGGCCTCAGTTCCACAGGGCCCGGGAGCTTCTCCTTAAGTTCCAAGCACAATCAGGCCCCAGAGGAAAATTAACACATTGCCCGAAGAATCCAGGGCAACCTCCCCACCTCTCGTGCTGACCTGCAGCAGGGCCGCCTCCCTGGGGAAAGTTGGCTCTGGTCTTTGAGAAGCAGCAGAGACCCTGGGTGGCAGTTTCCCATTGCTTCTGTAACAAACGACCACGAACTTCGTGGCTTCAAAGAACACACACTCATTACCTGACAGCTCTGGAGGCCAGAGGCCCAACCTCAGCCTCGCCGAGTCTGCAGAGCTGGCCCTCTGCAATGCCCCCTTTGCTTCTTTAAGGATGGATCCTTCCTAACTCCTTGGCTTCCCCGAATCATGCAGCCTTTTCTCTTTCTGCTTCCATCAGCTACTCTGGGTGTTGCACTCTCCTGCCCCCTCTTATAAGGACTCATGATTACTCACTGGGTCCACCCAAACAATCTAGAAGAATCGCCTATCCCAAGGTTTTTAACTTAATCTCATCTGCAAAACACCTTTTGCTACATAAGGTGACACATTCACAGGCTCTGGGGATCAGGACATGGCCATCTCAGGGGATGAAGTGGGGGGGCATTATTTAGCCTACCACACCCCAGGATCAGTGATGGGGAAGTCACAGCCAAAGCTCCCCTATGCCAACTTTCCCGGGGGCACATTGATGTCTGAGGTTTCCTCGGGCTTTAATAGTCAAATATTTGAAAATTATTTCTCTTTAGGACAAAAACTTCCAGTACATAAAAGAAAAGAAAGCCAATAGGAAGTCTTCGCCAGTGCCTGCCTCTCACGCCAAAGCCTCGTCAGTAACTATTTCTAATAAACTTTCATGCTTGGCGGGAGATCCCTTGCACGCTGACAAATTTCTCCTGAAATCTGAGATGTCTTGTTCAGAGTAATAGCTATAGTGCACAGGTGCCCAGCTGCTATTGTAAAATCAGTAAGCATTTAATTGAAACAAACGACTATAATAATAGTACATTATCCCTGCAGGCCAAGCGCCATCACAGTTTTAATTATTGAGTTAAGAGTCAGACTAATTTATCCTTTAAAGCAACAGCCCTGTTGCTAGTTACACTGCTCATCCTGTTATGAATATGAAGGCACCAGCAGGGAGGATGCAAATGGAAAGCAATTTGTCCCCTTCGGGGCTGGTTTTGTCTTTGAAGAAAGGTTTGCAAACACGAGTCTGGTCGCTGAGACTCTGGGTCTGGGGCTGCCCTGCTTGCTGGGGGTGTGAGTCTGCTGCTCAGGCCAGGAAGGGGGCTGTGGTCCTTTTCGCATCCCATCTCTGGGCCAGGCCCTCACTGCCATGCTCAGAGCCTGCACTAGCTCCCCATCTTGCTCAGAGTGAAAGCTGAAGTCCTTACCAGGCCCCAAGCCCCTAGAACAACCCCCACCCCACCACCTGGTGCCCCTCTGGCTTCTCCCCTGCTGCTCCCCACATGCTCCCCCTCCCCCACTCCCGCTGGGGTCACTGACTCCAGCACCCTCAGATCCTGGTGGCCCCTGAACCCCTCTAGCACGCTCCCGCCTCAGGGCCCCTCTCCAGCTCAGGGTGATTTTGCCCCCTAGGGGACATCTGGCAACATTTGGAGACACATTCAATCACAACTGGGAGATGCTACAGGCATGGCTAGAAGCCAGGGATGCTGCTGAACATCGTACCATGCACAGGAGGCCCCCCACAATGGAGAATCACCCTGCCAAAGCTGTCACTGGTGCCAAGGGTGGGAAGCCCTGTAAGTTAGCCGTTGCCTCCGGACTGGACCGGATAGTCTTCCCAGCCAGGGGTTTACCTACCTGACTCACTCCCCACCGCCACCAGTCTTGCCCAAATCTCCCCTGCCCCCTGATGTTCCTGCCTTCCAGTCCCCTTCATGCTACTCTTCTTTTTCTTCCTTCTACAGCACTAATCACCTGGAAACACATGAAATGACTTATTTATTAATTTACCGTTTCTCATCTTGCTCCCCCTGCCAGGATATAAATCCCACATGGGCAAAGGGCTTTGTTTTGTTCATCCGTGTACTGCCAACACTCAGAAGAGTGCCCGACACAAAACAGGGGTGCAATGAATGTTTGTGGAGTGAATTATCTGCCCAGACTCCTTCCTTCACTTTGCACATCCATTTAGCCTCCAGGTCAGATAATGCCACTCGTCGTGATTCCCCCAAGTCCATCCCATCTCGCCTAGGCTCAGATCCTGTGATGGTTCACTTTATGTGTGAACCTGACTGAGCTGAGGGATGCCCAGAGAACTGATAACATGTTATTTCTGGGTGTGTCCAGAAGACATGAGCATTTGACCCGGTTGATGTGTGAAGATCACCCTCACCAATGCAAGGGGGTATTAGCTAATCCATTGGGGACCCTAATAGAACAAAAAGGCAGAGAAAGGAGAATTCTCTCTCTTCTTGAGCTGAGACATCCATCTTCTCTTGCCCTCAGATATCAGAACCCCTGATTCCCAGGGCTTTGGCCTGGGACTGAATTGTACCACCCGCTTTTCTGGTTCTTCAGTTTGCAGACAGCAGAGCATGGGACTTCTTGGCCTCCATGACCATAGCCAATTCCTATAATGAATTTCCTCTTATGCGTATCTGTATATAGCCTATTGGTTCTGTTTCTCTGGAGAACTCTGACTAATACAGAGCCCATTTCCTTTTCCTGGACAAAGAAGTCTGTTAATGAGCTGCTCAGGCATCTCTCCAGTACACAGTTTGGGGTAACTCCCATGTGCCACATGGCACATTCTCAGTTTCCTGAGAGCAGAAACTGAGGCCTGTGATCTGTCACAGCCCCAGGGCCCACACGGTGACTGCACATGAATCACAGGCCCTGGGACACAAAGAAGGCAGGCACAGACCCTGTCATTCAGGAAGGGCCACCATAGTCCAGCAGGACAGACAGACAAGTGAACTAACCATGTCAATACAACGCAACACGTGCTCTTCATGCACTCCCCTTGAATGCACATGCCCACTCAACAGATGCAGTGTGTTCCCTGCAGCCCGTCTCCTGGGACACAAACTATCCTAACCCCTGTGAACAGGGAAGGCTGCACCAGGTGGAAATGCTATTCAGACATACATGATTCTTCCAGTGCATTAATATTTTGTGCCAAAAAGGAACAGCCTCTGCACACAGAGGATGCTAGTCCAGCTGAAGATCACACTATTCCCTGTGCCCATTCACCTTGCTTCCTCCTCTTGTCCCATCTGGCTACAGGTTCTAGAGTGAAAGCACTTTCTGCATTTTTCTCTCCAGTCTTTGTACATTTTATCTATGCTTCCATGCCTCTGCGGCAAAAAAGGCATCCTTACACCCCCTTCCATTGGGCTGCCTTCCAGGTTCTTACTGAGAGTTTGTCTAGTGAGGACGTAACACACTTTTACTTGTGCTGCCACATGTGTTACAATCGCTATGGTTTCCTGCCAATGCTCTGGTTACAAAGGAGCGTAGGCCTTGAGAGGTCTGCCCCAGACCTATTTTTCCCAGAAGCTCTGTTATTTTTAGGATTTTGTAGGACTTTCAGGACTGCTTCTCTCATATCATAGCATAAATGTCTATATTTATTAAGTATGTACTACACACCAGGCACTATGCTGAACACTGGGGATTCACAGTGAAAGATACAAGCACCATCCCTGCCCGCAGAGCTGACGGTCTCATGGAGGGGCGACACTGATGAATCCCACACCCATATTGGAGTGCAGTCACAGTGGTGAAAATGCTGAAAAGAAAGCCACAGGTCGCCACAAGGTTGTTGGATGCAGGCTGAGATCTGGAAAGGCCTCAGTCTGGCTGGAATGAATGGTGTGGAGGGGCCAGGCTAGGTAGGACTTTGAATGTCAGGTGAAGATGTTTGGACTCTATCCTAGGAATTCAGAAAGGTTTTAGACAGATCAGTGCCTTGAATTTTAGACAGGCCAGCTTGGCGGGCGGCAGGTAGCAGCTTCCAGGTAAGAAGTGACAACTACCATCACAGATTCAGATGGATGGAGAGAAAGAGATGGCTCTGATAGATGCCAAGGGAGAGAGGCAGGATCTGGGACTGGTCATGGCAGGTGGTCAAGGATGACACCGGAACACGGGCTGCTCACATGGGAGAAGAGACGTGTCCTGCCAGGTGGGGAGGAGTGTGTGCAGGCTGAGCTTAAGCACAGCATCCAAGAGGGGTCCCCAGGTGGGGATAGTCGATTACATGGTCTGCTACTTGGAGGATGGGATCGAGCAGCAGAAATTGGCCTGGAGTGCCCAAAGGTACCCAGCCACAACGCTGGAGACCCACCCAGAGAGAGAGATTCAGGAGGCACTTGCAAAGCAGCCCGAGAAGGGGCTGTCTGAGCAGTGGAGAACACCAGAGGCATCACAGTCCCATCAAGGAAGCAGAGGCGTGATCACGTTTCAGGAAGAAGGGCGTGGCCAGCTCATCTAATACAGCTAAATGATGCTATTTGGCAGCACATGCCCAATGGATCTGGCAGTGTGGAGGCCACCAGGGCACCTGAGTGGAGCAGTTTTGTAGTCAGTGGGAGGCAGAGGCCAGAGCGAAAGGGAGGGGAGGAAATACAGACACCCAGGGTCGACGACCCTCCTGGAAGCTCCGCTGGGACCAGGTGGGAGAGATAGGACAATAAGCAGGTGTCTGACTTTCTATTTAGATATTAAGGGAAAGTGCCATTGTGGAGCATGGGTGCTCCTGTCCCAGTAATGCCCCATGGAAACCTCAATGCAGACCTGCTGGGCCACTTAGGGGCCACGCTCTCATCGTCAGTCTCCAGCGATCCTTCTAACAGCCCTGTGAGGTGGCTGCTGCTCTTCCCACTTTACGGATGAGCATTAAAGTCTCAGGGCAGTAAAGTCGAACGTCCCCCGTCCACAGCTCATATGGAACAGGGCCAGGATCCCAGCCCAGGTCTGCCTGACCCCAAAGTCACCACTGAGGGCAGAGGGATGCAGCGTGGGCTGGGCTGGCCCTCGGTTACAGAGCACCCGAAAGGGAACAGCTCTGTTATCACGGTATGGGGGAGTATCTGCCTTGTTTTGGCTATAGCTGAGTCTTCTCTATCTGTGAAAAAATTGGAGGCCAGGGCGGGGAGGGGGGATGGCTGGACAAAAGCAATGATAAACCTCCAGGTGCTGTGACCAAGAGAACTGGAGGCAAGGTTTGGGGTCCGGAGTCAGCACGATGGTAGCCCCTGAGCATCAGGGGGTGGATAGGACTTGGGGTGCCCTGGGACCAAAGCAGGGATAAAGCTGGGGGAGCCCTGAGGGGCAGATCACAGTGGGTGAGGGGTTGGTCCTGCAGGCACTGGGAAGCCTGGGTGCCCGGGAGCAGCAGCAGATGGCCCAGCAGGTTTCCTGTGCTCAGGTAAGAGGCCAGAGGAGAGCTCAGGAGGCACCCAGGCCAGATGTACTGGGCAGGAGAGAGCTGAGGAGGCGGAGCCAGTGCCTTTGGTCACAGGTGGCCAATAACCAAATGACCGGTCCATGCTGTGGCTCCTCCACCTTCCTGAATTTGATCTTCAGTCCCTACTCTGAAGGTGGCCCGATGCCCCTGCCCACCACACTGGGGCTGAGCCACATTCTGGAAGGATGCACCTGCTTATCTGGCAGCCAGCCTTTGCTTGCCCAGCTCAGTCGCGGGAAGGGTGCACTTTGCTGCCTTATCTCATCCATCTGTCTTCCCCACTGGAATGTAGGCTCTATGGATCAGGGCTTGTTATCTGTCCATGGCTTGGAGAGTGCCTGGTGCATAGTAGGAGCTTAATGAAAGTTTACAGAAAGAATGAAAAAGTGCATGAATGACACCTGATGAAATGAGGCTGAGAAAATACATGTCTTGCAGCTTTAAGCAGGAGAACCAGGGTTTGGGACCAGAAAAGGGAGTTATTTCCTTCCAGCCATGAGCTTCCCATGGGCAGATACCCCTTTCCCATTACCTGTCCATCCCCCACTTCTATTACCAGCTCAGCCCACGTCTGTCCTCAGCACCTCCCTCTGTGGGAGAGCAGCCCTGATGCCCTGCTGGCCCAGCTCCCTCTGCCTGGAGCCCAGTTTGCCTCCTGTTAACCTCTACTCGCTTTTTCAGGACTCAGCTCAAATGTCACCACCTCCAGGAGGCCTTCACTTAGCACTCACATCTAAACCAGGGACCCCAGGGATCGTCTCTCATGACACCTTGTTGTTTTCTTTCATTGACCTCGTCTTGATTGTAATTACACATTCGTTCACCTGCGCGTGTACATGATTCTGGTTGTGTGCTCCGTCCATGAAGGTGAGTACCATGTCTGCTTTGCTGGGGGCCATTTCCCCAGTGTCCAGTCCCAGGCCTGGAGCACATCGGGCACTCATTAAATGCTGGAGGGATGAGCCAGGTAGGCCTGAGAGCTCAGGCTCCACAGTGGCGCCCCCCTCCCAACCTCCAGCCCCATCTATACTGAGCCCCTACGTGGGACCTGCCTCCTATACCCTACCTGCATGGCCAGCCTCACTCTGCTGCCTGCGGGTGGTGCACATACTTGTGTTCCTGCCTCTGTGCCTTTGCTTATTCTCTCCCTCTCCCATTCCCACCAGTCTAGAGACCGGCTGAAGCCACTGGGTCCTGGTGTGCTCAGGATTAGGGGACCTTACTCGGAATGACTTGAATGACCTTGACTAGCCTTCATCTACTGGGCTTCCTCAATTGAGGACTTTGAAAGCGGCAGACGTGGACTCGGGTGTGCAGCTCAGAAAGCTACGTGAGCTGCCCCGGTGGGAACAAACCAGCTTGGGAATGAACCAGAAGGGAGGGACAGAAGCAGGGAGACCAGTTCAGAGGTTTCTGCAGCAGCCCAGGCCATCGCAGGGCAGGGGCTGTCCGAGCTGGGATGGGGCAGCTGGCCTGGAGCGGGGCCTGTAGAGGTGGGAGGGTCTCAGGAGGTAGGCTCAGCTTGGCTAGAGGTTCCTGGCAGGTGGATGGGACCCCACGTGAGAGGCAAACACAGGAGAGGAAGGGTTACTCACCCACTCCCCCCCTTAGTGCTTCACATTCTACAGTCTGAATTAGCACATGTGCTAATTAAAACCATCTTTCCAAAGAATTTATTATAGGATATTCCAAGCTAATTATAAATTCTCTGTAGCTGATCCTGCACAGTTTGCTAATGTGGTGTTGAAATCTCTTTGGCCACCCTCATTTAAATTATTCATCAGGCCCTGCAACAGTTGTGAACTGTAATTTAAACAGTCGGCTCATGAATATTCAATTACCACAACAAACTCTGGTGTGTTTTACTGCCTCAACGCTCAATATTTTGAATCCTCACCCGTGTTTACATGTTTTTATGAACTCCCAAGAAAAGCATCGCCCGTTGAAGCCCCTGGTTAAGCCAAGATTGAAATGCCCAGGACGCGGCTGGAGCCAGCAGGCAAAGCTTCTGATATCCTTTCTCAGAAGAGCTGCGGGTGGTCAGGCTGGAAGGATCCAGGGATGGGAGGCCCAGACAGGGCAGGGACTGTCCCTGAGGTCACACAGCAGGTCCAAGACACAGACAAGACTTGGAGTTCTGGGGCTGTTCCCACTGCCTGATCTGCCATAGGTCCATCAGTGAGGTGGCTGGGGACATCTGGCTCAGAGACAATGTTAGGAACAGAGGGAGCCAGGCATTGGCTCTTAAGGGCAGTAGCCGGATGTCGCCAAAGCAGTACAACTATTCAGGGCAGCAGGCTGTTTTAGAGGCCAGGCTGGCTCCACCCTTACAAATCAGAGATCCCCCTCCTCCATGGCCAGCTCAGAGGATCATGTGTTCCCTCTCCCCTTGGGGAGCTTTAGGCCCCCAAGAGATGTAAATAGTTGTGAAGCCTCCACATACGGCTCCTCATTCATCCTCCTACCCTTCCTACAAGGCAGCACCGTGAGGACACCCACTTGGCAGATGAGCCTGAGGCTCAGAGGGCGGGCAGGCTTCCCCTGGGCAGGGCTCTCCTCTCCTCCCTCTCCCGAGAACACACCCGCCAAACTGTGCTCACGACTCCCAAGGAACCCATTCCAAGAGTTTTATGATGAGAGAAAAGTCAGAAATAGCCTAAATGTCTGTCACCAGAACATCACTTATATTCACAATGAAACATTCATAGAACACAATGTTGTGCAGCCACTAAAAATCACGGCGCTGCCCCATGATTACGGACCATGGAAATAGAGCCACTACATACTGTTGCGGAAAATCGTCCAGTCACAGAACAGCTCCAACAGAAGAGACTAGAACATACAGGAAAAGGCACCATATTAAGGCCCCTTTTATGTAAATGATGTGTGCATAATGCACAAAGGTATGACTGCAAATATGCTCAGCAAATGGTCAGGGTAATAATGGTTATTTGTGGATGGTGCAGTTTTAATATCTCTTATTCTTTGTATTTGTCTGTTTTGATCTTTTTTCTTTAGAGTGAACATGTGCCGTTCTTATAAAAATCAATAATGTTATGTTTTTGGAAGAAAAAAGTAAAAAATGTAAGAGCTTTTCATTTCAAAATTTATAGGATACAGCCAAAGCCACGCTCAGAAAGAATGTACAGATGTAAAATGTATATTATTAAACAATAAATAATAAAAGTAAATGAACTAAAGAATCTAAATTAAAAATTTAAGCATCTACAGAAAGAGGAATTAGTAAACATAAAAGGGGAAATGAATAAATTAAGAAAAATGAAAAGTAAAAGAATTGAAACATAACTCTGATGGTTCTCTGAATAAAACGAATAAAACAAAGAGAATAAACTGATAACATGGATAAACCTATGGTAAAGATAAGCATGAAAAAGGAGAAAACTTATAATATGCAACTTTAGGAATACCAGTAGGGGTACAGGTACAAAGGCCATAAAGATTATAAGATAATACTAAATACAATTCAATGGTAATGATGGTATAGATCTCAGTATAATGAACTATTCATTTTATGAAGACGGTAAAACCTGTACAATGGTTTTATAGTTTATAGTACCATCTGTATTTCAACACAGAAATACAAGAAAGCTATCTTATAAAAAGAAAACTACAGACCCATTTCACTATACAAAAATGTAAAAGAGAAATCTTAAATAAAAATGATAATGCCTTAAATCCAGGCTCCTATTAAAAAATATATATGGGTATGTATGTATGTTTAGATATATATGTACACATGCATACTATAACTGAGAGAATGTATTAATACCAGGTAATGTATTAGTAAAACTCATCACCTCCATATACTAAGAAGAAAACTGATATGATCATTTCAATACATACTTAACTGGCATTTGATAAATGTAAGAGGTCTTGTATAACTGGCTGAAACAAGAAAAAAAGGCCAAGTATGATTTACAGGGGTATCAGTTCCCTGCATGGGTATAAGCCAAAGGTGGGCAGCAACATCCCTGGGGTCCTTGAGAGGGGATAGAGCATGAAGGGGTGGAGCCCTGAGCCCTGCATGCAGGCATCCCCTGGCGTGGAGGAAGTGGCCTGAGGGGAGGCTCTACAGCCAGTTCCCATTTCTCACGGGAGCTGGGCTCTGTAAGGTCACCCGGAGCACTGGGCGAGGGAGTATGGACCACGGCTCCCGGGAGAGACACAGGGTTAGCGTCCCGCGAGCCTCTGGTCCCAACAGTTTCATCAACTGATCAAATGCATCACCTGTTTTCTGTGTGTTTCTTTTAAAAACACCTCAGTTGATACATATTGTTGACTCATTAACACGGATTCGAGACACTTGTGACTCACGCCTGAGCGCACTCTTTTCTTTTCTCTGGGAGGCACCTGACAGCCTTCTTGAGCTTCGAAGCCCTACATTGCACTTCAGCACTTCCGTCGGGGCCCATTCTAAACAGTGAAACCAGCCACAAAAAGTACAAAAAGCAAAAACACTCAAAAGACCGAGAAATTGGCACTTGTTGACATTAGGAGACCTGAAACGAGAAGGCAGAGTGTCACCTCGTTCCGCCTCGGCTGGGAATGGGCACTTCGGGTGGCTCAAACTTTCTGCTGCTCTGCGCATGTCTGCTGTGACCACAAAGGCACCACAGGTATTGATCTGGGGGTTGTAAATAAATTTTAGCTAGTAGATGCAGTGGCAAATGCAGAAACCTGCCAACAGTGAGGACGGACTACAGACAGACGCACAGCAGCAACCAGGGGCCTGGCTGGCTGGTTAGGAGCCTGGAAGGAAAGCCGATTTGGGGAAGAGGTTTATGCGTGATGTGGGAGTGGGCATGAAGTGTGATTTCTGAGTCACATTTTGCCAACAAGACAATCAGCACCGAAGAGGCAGTGAACACACAAGCGCGCGAGGCGGCTCAGTCGGCTGCCGTTGGCCGGGCTTTACCATCAGCCCACACGCCCCGCCCCCGGCACTGGCGCTGGGCACATGAATGGAGTGGCCCAGGCGTCAGGATGGAGGCTGGAGACGGCTCCCACTTACCAAGGCCAGTTCAGCTGATGCCTTTGAATGTCCTGTCAGCAGTGGGGACCACTGCTGAGCCCCCACACGGCGGGCTACTCCCAGAGGAGGCCAGCCAGCCGCTAGATGTGACGTTTCCCACGGGTCCCGTCCATCCTGGAGTTGGCCTCTCAGGGAGAGAGATCCTGGGTGTGCTTTGCGTCTCCCATCGGCAGAGCCTCGGCCAGCACCGCCCTCTGCGGGCTGACAGAAAGCCCGGTCCACGGGCCCGGAATCCCGCATGGCTTAGCATGCGGCCAGGGGCCCACTTCACAGTGACAGAGGCGTGGTGATAGGCCTGGTCACCACGGCCTCTATTGGTCATATCCCATATCACCAGCCAGAAGCCACCACCCTCACAGAAGGCCAAATGGCCCAGAGGCGCCGAGGAAGGGCTAGCGTGGAGACCACACTCTGAAAGGACGGGGTGCTGTCGGTCAGGTGTGGGACATGCATTCAATCAGAGACCCCACAGGGACTGTGAAGAATACATGCGGCCTGGAACCAGGGGTAGAGGCAGGAGTGGCCACGCACTCTCACTCCCAATGGCCACACACTCTCACTCCCAAAGGGCACAGGGGGGACCAGTGCTTCCTGACCCTGCAATGCAGTTCTGGGCTCTGCTGGGTTGGAGGACCTGGTCCCCCCATAGGGTATGTCCATGCCGGAGGACACAACAGCTATGGCTGCTGCCAGGGACCTCTGGGCTTCTGTGTCTAGAGAGCAGCAGGTGAGGGGAGGACCCTCAGTCATGGCGGGGAAATCGGTCCTCAGCAGCAGGGGGAGGAGGGCGCTGCAACTCAGAGGGCAGTAAGACAGTGTGCCCCGGGTGACCCCCTGGGCACTTCCTGCCACTCCCTTTCCCACTGCAACTTTGAAGGGCATAGCAACCCTGAGCTGAGCAGTGTGTGAATGCCAAGGATGTGGGCCCCTCAGAAGCACGTAAGACCCACGCCAGATCTGTCCAGGTGATGGCTGAGGGACAGGGGAATTCAACCAAAGGAGGCAGGACAGGATGAGTACCAGCTGCAGTCCCCAGACCAAAGGCAGCACCGGGGGCTGTTATTTGTTCCCCCGAGGTTCCTTCAGGACGGCGGCCCAGGGAACCATGGAGATGCTGCTGCCTCACCTGCACAGGAAGCAGCCTGTCGGCACAAGGTGCGGACTGGGACAGAGCTCCTGCTTTAGGAACACCAGATGTACCCCCAGCTGCTGCTCTTCAAACTCCATGAATGGGCTCCCACTGAGGCCACACTTCCGCGGGTCACCCCCAGCCAGTCCCTGAGCACCCCGGGGTGCTGAGGCAGGGCCCACTGGTGAGACGTGCAGATCCAGCAGTGGTGACTGATTGGAGGACTCCCTGCTGGGGTCCTGGCCAAACCCTCCCTGGAGCTGTGCTGCCGTGCAAGGCTCCTCATGCTCAATCCGCCTTCCCTCCTTCCCCACTTCCCCAGGAGTCAGGCCTGCATCCTGGTCTGAAACTTCCCCCACCTTCTGCCTTCTCTTTCTCCCTCCTCACAAATCTCTTACACATCTAATCCTGCCTGGTGCCACTTCTCGGTGGACTCGAGCTAAGGCAACCAGGATCCCTCCTTGGGAGGGAACTGTACCGGTCTGACTTGTATTGAGAAATACACTAATGTCATACTCAGGGTGGAGGTGCACCCCAGGGACGCCCCACCCAACCAAAGGGGCCCTAAACAAGCCTCTAGGGAAGGTGGGTCCTGTTCACGGAGGAGCCTTCTTTCCATTGAGCTGAGAGGTACGTCTGGATCTGGATCTGTGGGTCCAGGGGCGCTGGGACAGAACTGAGAGGAGCCCAACACCAAACATACGATGGAGAAGGAGGTCATCCCAGCACCGGTGACCACAGGAGGCTTGGGATCATAGACACGTGTCAACTGTCTGAGGTGGGCAGACATGAGGCCCCCTGGACACCCACTTTGTCCACCAATCCTTGGACAGGTGGATTTCCTGAGGAAACTAGAGAGGACGCAGAGTTCTCCACGTGGGTTGGCAGGGAAGAAGGAAAGCAGCAGCCCATGCACAAAGTGCTTAAAGACAAGTAATAGCGTCATTACAGCTATCATGCTGAGCATTTTATGAGCATTATAGCATTTAATTTTCAAAACAACCCCATAAGGTAAGGATTATTAACACATCCGTTTTACACATAAGAAAACTTGCTCAACACAGCAAGCAGCTGGAGGAACTCGGATTTAAAACCAGGTCTCTCCAAGCCCAAAACCAGTGGTACTAATTCCAGCAAATACTGACCCCCTTTCAGCAGGGCAGAGGGCAGTGGGCACATAGGCACAGCGTGAGTGTCCAGGTTAAGGGGCCACAGCAGAGGCTAGGTCCCTATTCCCAGAGGACAGTTTTGTCTGCAGTGTCATTGGCTGGCTACTGGTCACTCAAGCTGTGAACACCCGCTTGGGTGGCAGGCTTCCACCATGTGCTGGGGCACAGTGAGCCTGGTCCCTAGCACATTTGGGGGTATGGGAAGACATGGTTCCAATTCAGTGTGACCAAGGTTGCAATAGTAGGCACATGCAGAGAAGGGTGGAGCCGATTTGCTGGCCAGAATTAATTTGCTTCTGCTCACCAGGGCCCAGCAGGCAAGAACACACATCCAGTTCACAAGGCAGATGAAAGGGGATGGGGAGGAAGGGTCTTGTGTGCAGAGGCCTAGGGGCTCGAGGTTTGGGGTTCCCAAGAGAGAAAAGGAGTCCTGTGGAAGGGGGGTGTGACCCTCTCAGGTTGACCCTTTGGGCCCAGGATCTGGGGTGGGGGCCCCATGCTTTGCTGTCACCTTGTGCCTTTGACCAAAGCCCAATTCTTCTGGTCTGGGGGCCGCCAGGGCTGCAGATGTCTAGTGTGAGTGTGTTTGTTCAACTGCTCACACTCGGTCCTCCCGTGATCTCTGAAACGGCTCCACTGGTTGCCCTCACCTGGCACGCAGTCCCCCGCAGCTGGCAGAGCCCTGCCCCTGGTCCCACAGAGGTCTTGGTGAGCCCCCCTACCCTGAGTTTCCTTTCTTTCTCCCTGTGGCACTTTGTCTCTAATCCTGCTTGGGCCCTTGGTGCAATTCCCAAGAAGCCTCACGAGGATGAGACATTCCACAGTCTAAGGAGACCTGGCCTGGTGTCCTGACACAGGCTGGGGACAGCCTTCATGCCAGGGCGTCTGCTTCAAGGCCTGAGCCAGTTAGGAGGCTGGAGGGGCTGGGAGGGTCAGGAACCACAGGAGGAGATGCGATCCTCTGGTTTCTCCGCGGCCAAAGATTTGCAACTGTCACAGGTGTGACGAAACCCTCAAGGCAGACAGAAACACAAGCAGCAGCTCTGCGTGTCCTAAAAACACGGAGGACTTGGGACTCAGTCAAGGATGAAGGAAATCCAGGGGTTCTGCGCAGGATCGGTACCCCCTGGAAGGCCGGTTAAATGAGGTTGAGGGTCTAGGGTGGAGCCTGAGAATCTGCATCTCTAAGAAGTTCCCAGATGGTGCTGATCTTCCTGGACTTAAAATCTCATTTAGATGTAGATGCTGCTGCACCCCACCCCTAGATGAATTCCTGGGAGTGTTTGCTTCCCCTCCCTTCTCTAAGAACTGCCCTGGGCCAATGGGAGCCGTTTTGCCTAGGATGTTATGCAAAAGCCCCACCCCCATCACAGCCTGTGACCTATAACTGACTTGCATGTCACATAGGGCTACTGATGCCAGCAAGTCTGTGGTCTGATTCAAGCCTGAGCACTCCCTGTGGGACCCGGCAGCCCTCACTCTAGCCCAGATCTGGGTACCGTGTGGCATATGTCATTTACTCCTCAAACAACCCCATGAGGAAACTGTGGCACAGAGAGGCTGAGTGGCCTGGCTATGGTCACACAGCTGGTTACACATGCAGCTGCCTGACCCCAGAACCCCGCCTTCCAACCCACTAGGCTCCCCTGGCCGTGGCTCTGATCTGCCACCCCAGTGACAACAAATCCTTGCAGCTCATTCACAGAACGCTTTGGAGATGCTCTCCCTTGATCTGCTCTGCAGCTCCCTGTGGTAATCTGGGGTTTGTCCATTCACTGTAGGAAGAAAGTGAGGCCGGGAGGCCAGTGACCTGCCTTGAACAATCTGTTAGTGGCAGAGACAGGACATGAACCCTGTTTTCTGACTCCAGGTCTGTCTGCTAGTTGCTGGGTTGACAAACTTGCAATGGTTTATATGGAAGAGATTCCTCAGCCTCAAGCATCCCAGGCCCCCAGCTCCATCCAACAGACACAGCTCAATGACAGGTTCTAATAATCCACCCCAAAATTCCTTTCCTTTCTCTTTGAGGAAGTTTGGAGAAAGAGCTACTGGGGCCAGTGTTTTTGTCCCTCCCACCTAATGTCTCAGGTGAGAGCTCTGAAGCTTACACTGGGTGGAGTGATAGGGGCACAAGGGATATTTCTGTACAACACTAAGGACACCAGACCCTTGGGGTCCAGGGAACCAGGTTCCCATCCTGCATCCACTGCTTCCTGGCTGTGTCTTTGGACATACCACATGCCCTCAGAGTCTCAGGGACACATCTATAAAATGAGGATAATTCTGTCTCCCTCCAAAGTCAATGGGAGGAAGTGTTAGATGGGATAAGGTGGGCTGTATTGTAAGACAGAATAGGCTACAGGGTCCTCATCTGGCTTACTTTCCCACAATGATGTAAACAGCACTCTACAGTTTGTGACATGTTTACATAGGCAGCATTTTCATTCATTCATTTGATCAGTCAGTCAACCAGTCATAACAAACCCACACCGGACACCTGCTACATCCACACACAAAGCTATGCTACAGTCTAGGAGTATTTTATTAGCACATTTGATTCTCACAACCACTCCATGGGGTAAATAGCACCATCTCCATCTTACGTGAGGCTCAGAGAGGAAGAGTAACACCCAACATCACCCACCAGGACAGAACAGGGACTCCAGGACTCCAGACTCTGGTAAGTACTACTGCTTGGACACCAGGCTGCCACCATCACAGCCAAGGCCTCAGCCCAACCCAGCAGGTGTGCTGAAATCTCCCACCAGATGCTTTTCTCCTCAAAATACTCTTGGCTCCTTGGCACCAATAGTGCACTGATGCTCTCTTCTGGAGCCTTAATATTTAGATGGGTTTTATTTGTCTTGCTGCCTTTCATAAAGCCTCTGAGTTCTAAATGGACAAAGCCACAAGATGAGAGAAAGAGCGCATGAGACTTTTTATTATCCAGCCAGAGCAGGGGGAAAATGACTCCAATAGATCTCAAGTTTTATGTGCTCCAGACATTCTGCGGAGCCAGAGATGGTTTCTCAGCAATGCTGATGGTACATTAAAAGCTCATTTTCCCAAACATGGTACTGAATATGCACTCAGAGGAAAGAGCCATTATACCGGGTAATATCGAAGCTGCAGCTGATGAATGTTGCTGTGATTTTCCCTGAATTCTCCCTTGTGACTCGGGAGCAGGTCTCAGAGGGAAAAGTACTCCCCAGGCTTGGCATCTTGCCCAGAATGGAAGTTAAATGCCTGGCCCTTGCACTCTTCGAGGCCACACGGTCACGGCTCCGATTAGGGGTGTGGCAGGGGGTGGAGAGGATGAGCACCAGAGGGCACCTCAGTGATCATAAAACACTGCAAACTGTTTTTCAAATCCCAGCAGAACAGGAGCCAACTGGGCCTGAATAAGAAGTCCCATACCGGTGTAAAGTTTTCTCCCTCAGGCTTCTGCTGCTGTTCTCTGGCCGCTAAGGTCCAGCCTCAAGGCCACCACCTCTAGGAAGCCTTCCCTGCTACTACTGTCCTCTGAGCTCCTCAGTACTCATCTGTTCCTGGTTCCAGGCTAACACCTCACACTTCACGCTGTGGTTACTTAGGAACACAAATGGCTTGACTCAGAGTCGGGTAGAGTGGGTCTCAATCCTGGTTGGCTCACTCCTTTGCTGATTCATTTACTCATTCACTCATGCATGTGAAGGCCGTACACGCTAAATATTGGGTATGCAGGCTGGGGAGTCAGCCTGCCCGGCTTCACATCTTGGTGCCACCATTTGATAGTGATCTACCTCTCTGTGCCTCTGTTTTCTCATCTGTAAAATGGCAATAGTAACAGCATCCCCTTCTCAGGGTGAAGGATTAAGTGAGATGACATATATAAAGGGTTTCGGTGGGTACCAAGCATTTAATAAGTGCTAAGTAAATGTTAGCAAGACTACAGTCATAGATAATTCATCCATTCATTTAGGAAAAGTCCACCAGGAGGACATAAGTGAGACAAGGTATGGTCCTTGCCCTCCAAGGGCCAAGATAAGGAATCTGTGACCGCAGTGAGTGTGAGCAAAGCCCCAGGGAGCTGGCAGGATGACCCCATTCTTAGAGATGCCCTGCATCGAGGAGCTGCCTGTGCTTGCCTGGCAGGTATGTTGTAAGGCCGAAATGAGACAGCCAGAGGGAAAGCCCTGTGGGCACCAAGCTGGAATCTTGGCTGCCCCTTACCTGTTCCCCTCACCCAGGCTGTGAGTGCCCCGGGGCATTTTGAATCCTCTGTGGCTTAGGTACCACTCTGCAGGCACCATCAGTTCACCCCGTACATGGCACAGAGCACTGGGCTGGCAGCCAGAGGCCTGGGTTCAAGTGCAGCTCTACCTTCCTCTCACGATGTGACCTTGGACAAGGAATCTCTCTTCTTCCTTCCACTCAGACAGCAGACAGACATTGAGGGCTACCTGCTAGCCAGGCCCTTTGCTAGATGCTGGTGCCGGAGAAAGGCAGAAGCCACAGACCCAGTCTTTAGGCCGTCCCAGGCTGGTAGGGCAGACTGATAAATGGACCTATTTCCACGAAGTCAGACTGATGCCACCTTTATTTAAATTTTTGATATATACTGTTCACATGTTTTTTTGTAGTAACTTTGATTTTTAAAATGTTCTAAGCTATTATTTATCTAGATTACTGAACTTCTTGGTACTCTCTTAAATTTTGGGATTGAGGCAAGTACCCCACCCTACTCCCAGCCCACAGGATCCAGAGAGTCTCAGAAAGAAGGTGACTTCTGAATTGGGTCCTAACATAGGAATAGGAGTTCACCAGGGGGCAGAGCCTTCTAAGCAGAAGGAACCAGCATACAGTGGTTTCTTAGCCAGGGTACACTTTGTCCCCCAGGGGACATTTGCAAAGACTGGAGATGTTTCTTATGTGCTCTGGACTGGGAAAGCGCAACTAGAGGCCAGGAATAGTGGGTAGAGGCCAGGGATGCTACTAGCATCTCACAGTGTGCCCAGGACAGCCCCCCATCACAGAAAATTATCCTGCCCCGAATGTCGGTAGTGCTGAGACACCCCATACTAAAGCACAAAGGTGTGAAACCTCACGGCATCATGCTCCCTCAGGCTGACCCCTCGGCCTCTCTAAGCCTCAGCTTCTGTATCTGAAGTACAACAATGGGATGCTGGTAGGAGGCAATGGCACGGAGTCTGCACACAGCAGGTGCTCAATAAACATGCTCCCTCCTTTCCCACTTTGAACACACCTCAAATTTTACAGCAAACAGTTCTCAAAAGAGACAGCATCCCCAGGTTCCACAGAAAACTAGGACATGGAAAAGAATACATTTTATTCTTTGGTGACCTTTCTCTTAGTGAAACCCATGAGTCTTATCTCTCAACAAACGGGAGGCTGTTCGCAGAGGACCAGCCTGTGTGCAGGCTTATCACAGGCCTGAGTTTTAACAGGGAGTGAGTTTGTATGGCCGAGTTATAAACCTTGGCAAAAACCATTTTTAAACTTAAAAAACGCTGACAGGTTCTTAACTACTATAGCTGCTAAATTAAGCATGAGGGATGGAGTGGGGGGTGGGGGAGTGGGAAAGAAAACAAAAGTGCCCTAAAAGAGTTAGTGGAGGTAAAATAATGTTCATTAAAAATAGAAAAACAAACACACGCAAAAATCTTTTGTGTTCAACTTCACACTCGTACATCATAATGTTCCAGTAAAAGGCCATTTCCCCCTGAGATAATAAAAGAATTGAATTTTTCCTTATCGGTCATCTATTTTTCTAGCTGAAGCTATTACTCCCGCTCTGGGGTTGCTAGGCAACAAGAAATATTAATAGCAGCTTTTATTAGCTTAGCTTTTGCAGCCGAGTACCAGAATGAGAAAATGGGAAACATAAATGTGTTACATAAATCTTTCAACCTTTCAGAGCCGGTGTTAGTCTCTGTTTTCATAATGATTTATTGAAGTGATGGTTCATTTATGAGAAAAAGGAGTGCGGGATAAGAAAACGGAGCAGTCCCCTGAAGGAGTGTTTGAAAATAAATAATTATAGCAGGGGAGCAAAAGCTGTTTAAAGCCATTTTTCTGAGTTTTATAAAATGTAAAAAGACATATTTCTTTCGCTTAGTGACTGAAAAACAGAGGTGGGGAGGTGTTTCGTCCCAACTCTGCTGAATATAAAGAAGCCTCTGGTTATTCCCATTTAAGATTCTCAGAGGCCTATTTGAGAGATCAGCAGCCCCACTCCCATCTTCAGAGGGAAATTAGGCAAAAATGTGGCACCTGGGAAAGGCCTAAGCTGGAGGGGCCCCTGCGGACACCCTGCTATTAGTACTAAGATGGGTCCAGCCCTTGTTCGTACAGCCAAGAGGAGTTGGGTCTGCGGCCCTTGTGTTCTTGGCAAGCAGCGGAATTATCACTTAGCTGTTGCTCTCCAGCTCCGAGCCTGGCGGGTGTCCTGGTGTGAGTGACAGGCCCGTCCCCAGCCCACCCTCTCAGGGGGCTATCCCTGACCCCAGCCCCTCAGCCTCTGACTGCTTTTCCCAACACCCACCTCTTGGACCAGCCTCTGCTGGTGAGACAACCTGACCACCAGGCACCCCAGCAGGTCAAGCTGGACAAACGTAGAGATGAGGCTGAAGCCATCCCAACTCCATCAGCGAAATGAATGAAATAACAAAGTGGCTTTCATCTACTGAATGCCTCCTGTACACCAGGTACCAGGCTGCGTACTTTTTCTACATCCAATTATTGAATCTTCACAGGTTCCTATGAGGCAAATAACTTTATTTCCATTTGACAGATGAAAAAAGTGAGGCTCAGGGAAGATTAACCCCCCCATTCTGAGTCACAGGGTGGGAGGGTAACAAATGGCAGAGGGTTTTGAACTTAGGTCAGCCTAACCCCAGAGCCCATGCTCCTAACTACTAGGTGACACTATATGTCAAGAAAACAAAAAACACATAAAACCAAACATTATGAAAGTAGATTACAAAAATGGCTCAAAATTCCTGCCCTCCCTGCTTCTACGGCTTTCCGCCATTTCTCCCTTCCAAAAGTGGGGTCTATTTCTCTACTCCCTGAATCTGGGCTTGGCCATGTGACTTGCTTTGGTGAATGGGACATTAGCAAATGTGATGCAAGCAGAGGTTTGAAAAGTGATTGCACATTGGGGTTTATCCTTTCTCGGCATCGTTGGGAACCCTGTGACCACTGCCATGTGAACAAGCCCAGGCCACCATGTGATGAGAGACCTGTGGCCAAGTCATCCCCACTGGCCCCAGCTGACATGGGCCAGCTGCCAAGATGTGAACATGGCCATCCTGGATGTGCAGCCCAGTTGGGCTGCAGGCCTAACCCAGAATTCAGCCAAGCCAGTTTAGATAACAGGAACTGTCTTACTGACCCACAGAATCATGAGAAATAGTAAAATTTCATTGTTACTTTAAGCCATTTAGGGGTGGGATGGTTTGCTACACAGCAAAAACTGACTGATGAAGTCATTAAACAAAAAAGATATTATGTATCAAGAGCAATAAAGTGAACAGGTTGAACTAGGGGGTCTCTACTGTCCACAGTGGCTCAGAAATCCAGAGACCAAAGATTGGGGGTCTTTGGTTCCTTTTGCTCAGATGCAGGAGGGGATCCCCTGCATCTCAACTTGTGAGAATCAAATAGAGGTAGGTCAGGTCTCGGGGGTGGGGGAGGATAAGGCAAGGAAGGGAGGAGAGCGAGAGAGAGGAGGTTAGAGGGGAGGAGAAAAGAACACAAAGAGAAGGGGATAGGTATTAGGGGTGAATTAAGGGCCTCCCAGAGTCAACACACAGGCCCTGCTGCTGTGCTCTGGGCCCTGCCCCCAGGCTTTCTCTCACGGAACCACCTCTAAAGCAAGGGGCTGAAGCGGCAGCTAAGACACTGCCGAGCCCCCTCCCCAACAGCCGACCCCAGGACCAGCCTGGGAAGACCCTTCACTAGGCATGGGGTCCTGGGCCATGACCCCTAGCCCTCTTGGTGCGGGGAGAAGTCCTGGCAAGATGCTTTGAGACAGGGACCTAGAGCACAAAGGATATAAAACAGTCTAGCCCTCTGGATTTTGAGCCAAGTTGATAAGATTTGAGTCCCGCAGGCCACTGGTGTGTGTGGTGGTGGTCATGGAGGGTCGAGCCAACCTCGAACTCATACTTGCCCAGTGTGTCATGCAGACAAAGCAATTATTCCTACTTTCCTACTTGTGAGTTCTCCAGAGCTGGCATCTCAATCCACATTCCATAGATGGGAAAGCTGAGGCTGGGAGAGAAGGGACTTGTCCAAGGTCCCAGAGAAAGCAAATCAGTCAATGCCAGAGGGGAATGCGGAATGACAGCTGTGCACCACCCCGGTGCTAACTGGAGCCCAAGACTGGATGACACAGCCCTGGTGACCCACAGGGCTTGGTTTAGGGGAAACCCCGTATTTCCCAGAACCCACAGCTGGTGTGGGGACAGCTTTGCCAGAACTCACTTCCCTCCAGACACTTGCCCAAGGCTCTCCCAGGAGCTTCTCTGTTCTTGCAAAAGGTGCAGGTTTCCTGGGAACTTGTCTGGGAGCATCAGGCTTTGTCCCTTCCCAGGTAAATGCCTCTCTGGGTAAGCCAGGACCATAAGCTCAAACATTTCCTTGGATCCCAAGGATGACTCCAAAATAAATTATTTCAGACTTAACAGGGGCTGCTTAATAAATTCTGTTCTTCTGGTTTCTTTGGGTATTTTAGAAACTGATTTATACATACAATATCTCTCTCAAAATGAGACAATCAACACAGGATAAAATTATTGAGTTATGAAAATAGGGGTCAGATGGAGGTACAGTGCTTTAAATTAAACCAGCAAAAGGTATCTTTCTTACTAAATTGACTCTTTTTGTCTTGGAAATGAATGTTTAATCAGTTAAGATGCTGAAGTCGAGAGAGAAGCCTTAAGCATATTTAATTTTGTAAAAGGGGCCCGTTTCCTACACTGTACAGGATTCCTGCCCACAGCCATACCTTTAAAGCAGAAGGGCTGGCTGCCATGTATGACAGGAGGCTGCCATAGGCCGGCACAGGGGACCAGAAGGAATCAGTGGCCTCTGGGATGAAAGCCAAGGGAGCCTGGCATTAGTGAGATAGTTGTCAAATGCCCTGGCCTCGCCCGACCCCCCCCAGGGACAACATCCTTGACACATCTCAGTCTGTGCAAATAGCATCTGTATCATCCTGACCAGCAGGGCATCCTCTGTCCCACCTGTGGCCCTACAGCCCAGCCACTCCATCCCTTGGGCACCTGGTAATACTGAGAGGTATATGGTAAGGGACAGAGCTGGGTTTGAATTCTGGTTTCATTGCTTAATAGCTGTGTGCCATTCATTCATAAAATACTTATGGAACCTACTATGTGTCACTTCCTAAAGGAGTCTCTTCTCAGTACACACAGCACCATTGACTAATCCTATCAGAGCATTTACTGCTTTTTCAGAAATGGAGCCCTCACCTGTCTCTCTACCTGCACCAGGAGTTCCTCAAAGGATACCTCATAGATCCAGGGCTCAGAACGATGCCTGGTACCCAGTAGATGCTAAAGGCTGCTGCTGTGCAGCTGATCACTGGAGGAGGTTGAAAAGTGGCCCCTAAATTTAGCAGGTCCTAATCCCTGGAGCTTGTAAATGTTACTGTACTGGTGGAGAAAAGAGTCTTTGCGGGTGTGATTTCAGTTAAGACTGTTGAGATGGGGGGATGATCCTGGATTATCCCTAATGCCCTAAATGCCATCACAAGTGTCCTTATAAGAAAGGCAGAGGGAGATTTCAAGGCCAGGAGAGAAGGTGTGAAGACAAGCAGAGATTGGAGTGATGTGGCCACAAGCCAAGGATGGTTGGCAACCACTAGCAGCTAGAGAAGCAAGGGACAGATCCTCCCCAGAGCTTCTGGAACAAGCTCATCCCTCCTGAAAACTTGATCTCAGCCCAGTGATCCTCATGTCACTTTCTAGCCTCCAGAGCTGAGAGAGAAACAACTTCTGGTTGTTTTAAGCCACCAAGTCTGTGGCATGCGGCAGTTAGAGTAGCCACAGGAAACTAAGACAATCACCTACCTGCTCTGAGGCCCCATTTCCTCCTCCCAGTGATACCTGCCTCACTCGCTGGCTAGGAGCATGGTGTGAGAAGATGCTTGCGAAGTCTTCTGCATGGTGCTCGACACCTGGCAGGCGATGACCCCAATGCCAACACCACCATGCAGTGTGCACCTTCACACGCACACAGACACACACCTGCATCCTGCAGCTCGCACATACTTTAAAAATTTGTCTTAAGGGCACCCGTCTCTCTTTGCCAGATAATCCCAGTGGATGGACACATTCCAACCCACTTTCCCAGTTAGTCCAGTAGCCATCCCCTGGGTAAAATGGTTTGGCTTATCTGTCATTACATAACGAAGGGATATAAAACTCAGTGAACCCTTGAAAACTCTAATGGAAGAATTAAAGCATCTGAACTCGTGAAGCATTTTTAACCTGAGCTAGTTTTAAAGAAATCTGGAAAATGACCGCAAAGTGCCTATTTGGACCGAGCCCAACAAAAGCATTTCCTAAGAGGAGTGATCAGGGGGTCATCTTTGATAAACAGATGACATCCCTTATAATTATCAGAGTGATTACAACCAGGTGGCCTGACAAAGATGCCTGAGAGTATCGGCAAGCTGTTCCTTTAGGTAAATGAGACTTATGGGAAAACACCGCCATTTGGTTATAGTGGGAATTCACTTTTATAACTAATATTAACAATAGCAAACATTCCCTGATTGTTTACCCTCCGCCAGACATTTGCTGAGACTTTACATACATTATCTCCGCCACGCTTCACCGCCACCTCAAGGCGGTTACTGACTCCAGGGAAACTGAAGCTCCGGAGGTGGAATCAGGATCTAATGACACAGGAACGGAGGAGGCCCGCGGGACGCCAGAGCCACACACTAGCCCCGACGCCACACTGCCTCCACTGACTGCCAGGGACCAAAGGCCAGGGACCGTGCGGCTCAGGGCCGCAGCCATCCTCCTCCCTGCATTCACCAGCCTCCCCGAGGCACACGCCACAGGTGCCTGCCAGGCCCCACCCTTGCCTGTGTCCCCATAAATCCCAAACTTCGACAGTCTGGACGATTGAAGTTTTGGTAGGAAATTTGCTGGGCAAGCGGCTAAGGTATAAACATTCTAACGAAGTGGAATTAAAACCATATGCTGTGCAATCTTCAGGTCTCTGAGAGAGAGAAGAGGAAGCTGAGAGCATACATTATTGATGGGCCCCAAGGAAAGTAGCCCTGAAGAAATGGAGCATCGATTTCCCCAGAGCACTTGAGTCAGACCTCAAACATTATAAAAGGTGAAGCTTGAGTTGGCTTCCTCCACCCCTTCCCTCTCTTTTCTCCTTTCATTTTTCACCTAGATTTTTTTTTAATGTAATGTGGCTCACAAAAACACATAGAATACACCAGTTTTTTTAAGCAAGGATATTTGGTGGTAATAAGAATAAATAATAATAAAGATTATATAAATAAAATACAGCCAAAATTGTTAGAATACGAACTGTATGCCCAAGGGTCCCCGGTCTCTGCTAGAACTGGGTCACGAATTTGCCTGTGGCTTCTCAGCAGCTTCTGCAGAGATAAACATGGTCCACCCAAGACACGTGGAATTCTGATAATAAAACAATTACGTGGTCCTCAGGTCCACAGTTAAGTGCCACAGGTGTGTTTGTGGCCCAAGCTGAGGAAATCAGTGATTGCTTCTTGCTAGACACAGTGGTTGGTCCAGCCGTACTCCATCACGGGAGTCCTCGGGAGACCCAAGGTGCCACCTGCCGGAGGCGCCAGGGGTGACGCTGGCTGCCAGCTGCCACCGCGCCTGCTGTGTGGAGTGTGGACGGGAGAGGGCCCTAAAGACAAGGACACTGCTCGGGTTCCTGGATCCAGCTGTACCTGAAGCCCCTCGCCCACCCCTGGGCATGTCAGACTTTTTCTACTTATGCCTGTGTTTGGTTCCCTTCACTTAGGGATGAAATGAAGAGCTGTGACTAGATACTTAACTGTGAGGGAAAAAGCAAAAACAAACACAAATCACAATTATTCAGGGGAAGTACTGGATTCCCCTTAAGGAACTTTTTCTGTTATACAAAAAATGCTCTACTGGTTGGTCTTTCATAAATCTTGATTGTTCAAAGCAGCTGTTAGGCTAAATCATACTTGTCTTTAGCATAGGTTTCAGGACCCTTAGGACCCAGGCCCGGCAGTGTTTTCACCTCTTCTCTCCCTCCTTGGCTCCAGGCCCTTTCTCTCCTGCCCAATAGAAAAATGACCCATGTGGCTTTCCCAAGGATGCCATGAGCCCTCCTGCTTCTGGCTTTTGTACATGTTGTTCCCCAGCCGGGAAGGTCCTTTCCCGTCCTTGTCTCCTGCCAAATTTCTACCTATTCCGAAAAATTTAACTCAGCAATCACCCCCTTCCCTGGCAGCTAAACAAGGCACAATATTCTAAAAAATAAGATGATTCTATTTATGTGGAATGTTCAGAATAGGCAAATATGTAGAGACAGAAGGTAGATGAGTGGTTGCCTAGGGCTAGGGGTGGTGGAGGGGGGGGAGTGATGGCCAAGGGGTATAGGGTTTCTTTTTGGGGATGATGAAATGTTCTCAAATGGATTGTGTTGATGGTCACACAACTGTGAATATACTAAGAGCTACTGAGTTGTACGCTTTAAATGGGGGGATTGTATGGTATGTGAATTATTTATCAAAGTCATTAAAACATAAAAATAAACATTAGATTGTAATATTAAAAATAATGACACAAATAATACCAAGACACTGTAAACAGCTCCAGAAGTAAGCAATGTAAAGATACAAATTTCCCTCCATGCCCACCCCCATATTCTGCAGACCCCCATGCAAGTAAGCAGCTGAGCCCAGACCCTACACATGTGCAAAGGGTCCTTATCAAGACACTGGCATTCTGCTCCCCTCTTAACCCCTTCCCTGCCATAATCAGTGGGAACCATGGAGGTGACAAGGACTCACCGTGGGTAGTTGGCCTGACAGCAGGTGGCTGTCTTGGGCCAGCATGTTGGACACCATGATGGCTGGGAGGTCCATGGCCTGGTAGGAGTAGGCTGGGAGCAGTCCGTTGGGCGTGAGGCCGTGGCACAGTGAGTGGTAGCTGGCTTCGTGGTCCCCCAGGTGCAGGAGGGATGGCTCAGGGAGGTTGGGAGGAGTTATTGGGGGTATCTCATAGTCTTCGTTGCTCTCGTTCTGGCTGTTGTAGGTCTAAAACATCAAAAGAACAAGTTGTTGGGGGTCAGTGTCTTATAACTACATCACATTCTGGGAAGCACCATTATAGCAACAACCATGATAACCTCTTGGCAAAGCACAGAAGAGATGATCCCTCTGCAGGAGAGATGGTCAAGATGGCCCCAGGACCCGGCCAGACGACTCCCCATCCCCACATTGTGTCCCTTCCCACTAGAAGAAGATCTATATATAAAAAATGCTATATATAAAAAACAGTGGGGCTGGTTCCTGTTCAACTGTTTTCTGTTTTCCCATGAGATCTGTCCACCAGAATCCATCTCCCCACACCCACCCACTTCAGACGAGAGACCTCAGGTCTGAGAGGAAAGCGGCCCATCCAAGGTCAGTAGAACGGTTGGGAGTGGAGCAGAAGCATCCTGATGCTCTGCCTGGTGGTCTTCCAGGGCAGCTGGACAACTTTCTCTTGTGCGTTCCCAACACCCAGCCCAACCAGGTCCTCTCCTGGTCTTTCTTGTTTTGGTAAATGGTACAAACATCCCCCCAGGAACACAAATAGAAGCCATATTGGACACCTTCCTTTCTGATCCTGGTTGTTCATTTTTTCCCACCTCACTGCACTGACCAGGAAGCTCCAAGACAATGTTGCATAGAAATAGTGAGACCCTTGCTTTTTCCTTATCTTAAATATCTTAATGTTTTACCACTAAGTTCAGTGTTTACCGTACATTTATGCAGGCATTCTATAACAGGTTGAGGGCTTTCTAGTTTGTCAAGATGGTATTTATTTTTCTTGTCATTGTGCATGGATTTTTAATTTTATTGAACTCTTTTTCCCTCCATCTACTGAAAGGCTCAAATGACTTTTCTCCTTGAATTCAGTTAATCCGGTAAATTGCTTCACTTGGTATTTCTAATGTTAGAACAACTTTGCGTTTCTGGAATAAGCCCTACTTGGTTAAGATGTATTGTTATTTTTATGCACTATTGGATTTTGAATGCTGATATTTTGTTCAGGATTTTTGCCTCTAGGTCATGAGTGAGATTGGCCTGTAATATTCCTTTTTCACACTGTCTTTTTGAATTTTGATATCCCGCCAGGGGAATCATTCCTCCTTTTCCGGATTTTGAGAGAGATTATACCTAGAAGAAGAAATTGGAAGATGAACCCAAGAAGACATGGAAGAGAAGCTGCGAGACACAGAGGACAACGTAAAGGTGCCTAAAGGACGTCTGTTCAGTCAGCATGAATTCTGGAGGAAGAAAAGTAGGAGAGCGGGGAGAGGAATAGGTGAAGAAATCATGGCTGGGAATATTCCAGAACTGATGAAGGACACCAAAGGTTTTGGTGACTATAATTGTAAGTATTACAATGATCATAATATATAATGTGTAAAGGGGGGGAACCCAATAAATCACAATAGCATATGAGAAATAACATCTAACATCCTTGTATTCTTTAATAAATTAAGTATGTGTGTTAAAAGAGCCAGGGTACTTGAAGTCAATACAATACCTGGTCCTTGACAGGCAGGCTCTCTGTACACGTTTGTTGGATGGGGTCACTGGGTGGTGGGTACGGAGGGGACTGGAGGAGAGCGATGGTGAGAGCAGGGGACACATGGTATGTGAACACCAGCTGGCATCAAGGCCTTTCTCCTCAGACGAGGTACCCCATCACAATTCCCTGGGGAAGAGGCCAGGCCTGTCCTGTGTATTTACAGAAACATGCTCTGAGAGGGTGTGCAACTTGCCACATGCCCACACCTTGGACACTTGCTCATTGGCTCCCTCTGCAGGGCTGTTGTGGGATTATTCCCCACACGGATAAACTTCAGTCCAGGAAGAGGGGACTGTGCTGGTGGCAAAGGGTATTTGGAGCCATCAGAAATAGGAGCCAGTCTTCTGACCCCAGGGTCTGGCTCTTTCCTACCATGTAAAGGTGCTTCCAAGAGCTGGACCAGGATTCAGGAGACTTGGGCCAGGGAAGGTGTGCACAGGTTTGGGGACTAACCCCTGCCCCACTGCATCATAAGCACATCCCAAAGTTATATTTCTCTTACTGCCTGATCTTAGCTGGTCATTGCCCCTCTCTGGGGTCCATTTCCCCATCTGCATAAAGGGGGAGGGAGGATGGCTTCATCCATCTCTCAAGTTCCATGGCTAAGTATATTAGCTACTCAAGCAACATCCATGGCATTTGAATCTAATTCGATCCTACAGCTGGTGCCTGGGTGTAAGAATGGCCAGGAGAGGGGACCCAAGGAAGACACAGTCCTTCCTGAGCAGGCACGCATAGGTGGAAACAACATCCCGGTAGGTCTCAGCTCTGCTAGAAACAGTTTCCTTGAACATTTTTCTTCAATCAAGGAATATAAATATTCCTTGATGGAAATTGTGCAAGACGCAAACATTTAACAAACATTTAATGTATTTAATTCTTACAACAACCCTATGAAGAAGGTTCTGTTATTATATGCCCATTTTACAGATGTAGAAACTAAGGCACAGAGAGGATAATTCATTTGCCTGAAAGTCACACAGACAGAGGTCTTACTCTGGTTACTGCCTCCTCCCCCAGTTTGCACTGTGTCCAAAGGAAGGCAATGTTACCTGTGGCAAGGATGCTGGGACTCTGGGGCCTCATACCCTTAGAGGCAGTGCGAAGTCATGGCTAACTTGAAGGCTTGTGTACCAAGAAACAGGCTTTGGTCTGGCCTTACTATTGATGAGCTTGGGAAAGTAACTTCTCCCTCTAAATTGTGAAGACTGAAAGCACATTTTCTTACACAGGACCCTGATTAATCCTCTTCCTTACTGTCTCTTACCTAGAAAAACAACCCCTATGACTAGTTACTGAAAATAGTTACCAATCACCCATTATATGCTGGATGTGTTATATGCACATCATATCTAATTTTTTTTCTAATTTCTTTTTTCTTCATAATTTCCTGGGTTTGTAATATAGAACTGGTGTGTGTCCTTAATACCCAGGTGTGTCTCTAAGGACCACTTATGTCTCTCTAATTACAAACATGTGTCTAGTATATTCTGGGATGTCTCCCCAATTTCCTAAGTGTGTGTACGCTGACCTGGGGTGTCTCCCTGATTCTCCAGATGAGTCTATCCTGATATAAATGTCTAATTCCCAGGTAGGTCTATCCTGAACTACTTTTTCCAGCTTTATTAAGACATAATTGACAATAACTAATCTCTTATTCTTAAAAGAATGCTGTGTTTATTCCCATTTGACAAATGAGAAAATTGAGATTAGAGGCTTTACCCAGGTTACACCACTAGGAAGTCACTGAGTCTGATCCACTTCTTCTCCTGCTTCTGTGACAACAGCAATCTCTTCCCCTCCCCTCGGAGTCTCTGCCCACTCTCCTCCCAGCACCCACCCCCCAAATAAACACATTCTGAACCCTCCCTGCTTAAAAACTAGTACCTCTCTACTAAAGGGAGAGAGAGAGAGAGAACCCTCAAACATCTTAACATGGCACCCAAGGGTGATAAAAATGCTTTTCAGATTGTATTTTGATGTATTTTGGTATATATATGTGGGTGTTAATGTAATTTCTGCCTTAAGTGCATCTCTTCCAAGACAAGGTTCCCTTAAGTCAAATGGTGTAATTTCGCGGTTAAGGATATGAGAGGTGCAGGATCTGGTGGAGGGAGATCGCTGTGGGGCAGCAGAGGTGAAGGAGAGGAGGGCCCCAAGTAGTCAGAAACGGGTGGCGGACAGGAAGCACTCTGGCCCTCGATGCTTGGCACCTGGCTAGTAAATTCCCCACCCCAGACATGAGTCCCACTGTCACCCCCCTGCACCTCCCAAGGAGAGCTGAGCAGGGCTCTCACCAAATTCACCAGAAATCCTTCTCCCCAGCTCTGTGTGGGGTCTTCCCCCAACTGGGAGCCACTCCCCCCCAGCGTGTTCATTTCCACGATGATTATCTCGCTTTCTCTCCTCAGTCCTCTAGCTCCCACTCTGCCCCTTCGCCCTTTGCAGATAACCAGTCACCTTCTACTTCAAAGGAAAACAAAATAGCTCCAACAACATCCTGACACCAGAACCACAAACTTGCCCACTTGGCACCAACGTGCCTCCTGTTCTGATGCCAGAGGGGTCTCCAGGCTCCCTGCCTGTGTGCGGAATGTCCCCACCACCCTCGTGTTCTCCTCTACCCCAAGGACCCAGGTCACCCCTTCATTACTTAACCTCTCTGTGTCCTCATCTACCCTCACAGTTTCCTCATCTGAGCAAAGACAGTAATAGCAGTATGTACCTCAGGATTGCTGTGGAGTAAATCAATCCACATAAATGCTCAGGTCACTGCCTGGAATGTAGTCGGTGCTCTCAGTGTCCCTTGTTATTGCTGTTGTCAGCCTTGCCCGGAGTTTCAGAGACACTAAAGATCTCCTCCAAGGGCACAGAACCAGTAACCAGCAGCTCATGTGCTCAGTATCCTCACTGGCTTTTCCCACAGTGAATGTTCCTAACGCTTCACACCACAGGGAAACACACTGGGTGAGAAGTGATAGCTGTTCTCAGCCTGACCACCGAGACAGGCTGGGACTGATTGTTTTCAGGTGGAACTCCCACCTGTGTCATATTATCCCAGAAAGCAGAGTCCCAGGGAGACCCCAGGCCCTGCCCACCCTACATCACGACTTCCCTCCTCTCGTTTCCACTCCGCAGTCCCTTGTATGTGCTCCAGATAGGACACCATGACCTGCAATTATTTTTGATTCTTTACATGCCTTTTGTTTGTGTTACCTTCCTCCCAGATCCCAGGCTCCAGGAGAGCAGGGATAAGGTTTCCTTGTCACCAGTGCCTAGCCCTATCTATGCCTGGCACATAATAGGTGCTCAGTTAGAATGCAATGAATGAGCACAAGAGACAGGCAACATGCTAAGTGTTGGATGTGGGCCTGTCTTGCTAAGGGGTTTCAGCCCCAGGCAAGTTCAGTATGGATTCAATGTGACCAAAGAAATTGACAGCAAAACGTTCTTTGGGGTGAAAGGGTTTATTACCTGGCTTGTTCTCCCAGTGGTGGGTGGAGCACTAGCATCTCTGCCTCCACGCAGAGCACTGGGCCAAACTCTATATAGCTCAATAATAGCTTATTGCCTAAAGGCGTGGGAGCGGTAGCCTAGCACCAGGCCAGTGACATCAGGTGGTTTAAGTTCAGTGAGGATCCTGGCCATAGGAACCCCAAATTTCCCACACTCCACCCCTCCAGGATTCTTGCCTTACAATCTACATGCTTTCAATCTTCCAGAATGGTCCCCGTGTGAGAAAGCTGTAACCAGATTCCACAACAGCAACAGAGGATAACAACTTAGAGAAAATAACAAAAATTAAGATACAAGATTTTGATACAGTTAACAAAAATTATAATAATCCTCAAGCCAGAGAAGGTTCCTAATAACAAAAATTATAATAATCCTCAAGCCAGAGGAAGTTCCCAATCCACAAAGGCCTTAGGGGCAATAAGACACATGTTTTAATAACACCAACTTAGGCAAATCTTGTCCATCAGGTAGGATGCATGCAAGAGAGCGGTCCTGTGATAGGACTGTAGCAGGCAGGGGGCCCCTTCCAGGTCTAGTATGCCATACTTTTACTCTTTTCCCTGTGGGGGTTACTGAAGGTTCTATATATAGTGCTACTAAAGGTGCCATAATGATAAAACAAAACTCCCCAGTAAGATGCTCCTACCTTCTGGCTGTTTAGGATATACTGCTGTGACCTTTGGCGGCCACCTGCTGTTATTCCAGGAATACACAGGAGGCCAGTTTCCAGGCCTTGTCCCCAAGGTGCCAGGAGAGCCAGCCATTGTTGGTCCATGTGTTGAAAGGTCCAAGGCCACATCCACTCATTGGAATCTCCGGGGTTCAGTGCAGTTGGTGCTGGCAGCAAGATGTTATTCTGGTGGCCGAACCTCGGCTTCAGTGATTCTTCCTTGGTTTGTACTTGCAGTTGTAAAGGGGAGGCAGCCATATGTGTTAACATGTCTATGGGGCTCAGAGCTCCCTTTTGGGGTCTCTCGATCAAATGCCATAGCACAGTCCATAAGCAGACTGACCATCCCTGCAGACTATTGGTATCTGACTTTAGTCCGGATTTTAACAAGCCATTGTGCCTCTCTGTCATGCCTGCTGCGGTAGGATTGTATGGCACATGAAACTTCCACTTGATTCCCAGCTGTCACACCCATTCTTGCAGTGTGTGTCCAGTACAATGGGTGCCCTGGTCAATCTCAATTACCTGTGGTCGGCCATAGGGGGCAAAGAGACGCTCCAGGACTCTTTTGGTCAGCTGCTGGTCTGCCCAATGGGTAGGAAAAGCAACCAGAAGTCCAGTAGCTGTGTCCGCACAAGTCACCGCATACCGATATCCTTCTGACACAGGTAGAGGCCCAATATAGTCTACCTGTCACCTGACGAGGGTATAGGCCCCTTAGCTACTGTGCCATGCTGCTGTGGAACTCGGTGTAAGTCCCTTTTGGAGCACACAACACACTCCTGCCAGGCTCTACTAACTTCTTCAAAGGTCAAAGGCAAGCCCCACCAACAGGTTACAGCCCACATTGTCTTTTGCCCTGCATGCAACAAACACTGGTGTAACCATTGGGCTACATCAGAGGAAAGCTTTCCTTCTAACCAACGTATCTTGGCCAATTTATCTCTTTCATCATTTCCTGGGGATGCCAATGGCAAATGACCTGTCACATGGTATACTGTAATTATTTTAGTCTGACCACAGGCCCATAAGTCTTGCCACAATTCTTGCCCCCAAAGGGGTTGGTGACCAACCAGCCAGTTGGCATGGTACCAGGTTGGTAGCCACAGGGTCAAGCCCCGATAGATAGCCCAGCTGTCAGTGCAGACAGCTATAGGGGAGGGCTCCTGGCTGATCACAGGCCACACAGCCCACAACTCTGCCCATTGGCTGCTCTTCCCCTCACCATCTTCCATCCATATTGTCTCAATCTTAGGATGGAAAGCTATGGCCCTCCATTTTGGGGGCTGCCCATGGCTGGAGCCATCTGTGCACCATGCATCTTTGGGTGTAGGGTGTCTTCCCTCCCGATAGGGACTCTGTGCTACTAATGGTTCAAAAGCAAGTTCTTCCTGCTTTTCACTAGTATAAGTCACCAGTCCCAATAAGCGTTGGAGTTCTTCACTCAAAGGGCTACTAGAGAGGGCACTGTGCTACTGTAGGTAAGCACCCCACTTGGCCAGTGTGGGCATTGTGACACTCCACTCCTTGGCTTTTGGATCCAGTCTCATACCCACCCCAAGACAGGATAGGTGGTTATTACCTTTACTGGGGCCACTCTAGTGATGGGTTCTATAGCCAGCAAAGCATAATACATGGCAGCCAGTTGTTTTTCTAGCAAAGTGTATTGTACCTCTGTCCCTTTCCAGCATTGTGACCAGAATCCAACAGGTTGGCAAGTTTGTTCAAGCCGCTGCCAGAGACCCCAGCCATACCCGTCTTCGGTCACATGAAGATCCAGCTCACAGGGCCTTGATGGGTCTATCACACTCAAGGCCTGCTCATCCTTGACTGCCCGTTTTGCTATAGTAAAGGCAGATGCACATGTCTCATCCCAGTCCCACCTGACGCCTTTTGTACCAACCAGTATAAGGGCTTCAGAATTTGTGCCAAGTGTGGGATAAACACTCTCCAATAGCCTAGAAGAACCAAAAACTCCTGTAGCAATGCTACAGTTGTAGGGGTCGGAAAGGCCTGGACTTTATCTATAACTGCTTCTGGTATAATTTTGGTCTTACCCGGCCAGACAACCCCCAAGAATTTGACAGACAAACCAGGTTCCTGAACCTTGGTATTGTTTACAGCCTATCCTTTCTCCTGTAAATGTTGCAACAGTTTAGGTGCTGCACCTTCTAGATCTGAAAGAGAATCAGACATGAGCATGACATCATCAATATAATGGTACAGCCACACCGTTGGTGGTTTCTCCCATGTAGCCAAGTCCTGGGCTACAAGTTCATGACAGATGGTGGGGCTGTGGAGGGATTCCTGTGGAAGGACAGTGAAAGTCCATTGCCATCCTTCCCACATGAAGGCAAACTGTTCCTGACTTTACTGCTCAATGTCAATGGGAAAGAAGGCATTAGCAAGATCTACCACATAATGGTATGTTCCTAGTTCATGGCTGAGGGTATCCATCAGGCCTGCAGTAGAGGGGACAGCAGCATGCATAGGGGTTATGACTTTATTCAATTCTCTGTAATCCATAGTCATACGCCAGGAGCCAACTGGCTTTTTTACTGGCCACACT
The DNA here is from genome assembly GCF_030020395.1 of Manis pentadactyla. Taxonomy (NCBI): domain Eukaryota; kingdom Metazoa; phylum Chordata; class Mammalia; order Pholidota; family Manidae; genus Manis; species Manis pentadactyla. Next base: position 163,611,363 of record NC_080023.1, on the reverse strand, counting down.
GGGGAACTGAAAGGACTATGGGTGGGCTTTATAATATCCATCTTTTCCAGCTCCTGGAGAGTTTCTCCAATCTCTTCATGCCCTCCAGGCAGTTTGTATTGTTTGGTATTAGTCACTCACCAAGGCACAGGCAAAGGTATGGGTGGGTGCCTAGCATGTCCCCCTCAGAACTGCCTTCACCACACGTACTCTCAGTCTGAACTTACCTGCAGTGGTCTGCAACCACAGACCCTGAAAGATACCAATCCCCAAAATATACTCAGGGATAGGAGATATATACACAGTATACTCTTTTGGGGGTAGATGCCCTATTCCCAAAGGGATCTGGGCTTGTTTCACTCTGACAGCCTTACCATCGTATCCATCTATGATAGTGGGGGTCCCGGGGAACCGCTCAGGGTTACCATGAATCAGTGAACATTCAGCCCGTGTCCACCAGAATCGGGACACATTGTATGTTCACTGGGGACCAATGGATAGCTATTTCAACATGTGGCCTCCAGTGCCCCCCTGGTCCCTCAGGGCAGATACCTTGACCTTCCTCTCAGTCAAACTGTGTTCCCCAGTCACCTTCCTGTGTGGGCCAAGTGAGGTTAGCTCGCTCTCCAGCAGAAAGTCTTGCAAACACACAGGCGGGTCTTGTGGCTCTGTCTCTGACCTCTGCCTCTTTGGTCTTAATGGCTAGAACTCCTGCTCTGGTTTAAGCTGTTGCCAGAGTTCTAGTAAGATCCTATTTGACTTCCCATCTAATTTCCTTCCATCTGCTCCTGCCCATATTAAATCAACCCACAACTGGGTCCTCGTAACTTTCATGGGGCCCTTTAAATTCTTCTTGTGAGTAGCAGACCTTATTTCTTTCCGTGTTCTCATTGCTTCAGCCTCTCCTAAGTCTGCTACTGTATGTGTCACCTCGCTTATGGGATGCCCTAAGTGGGGGGAAAGAATGGCCACTAGAGGCCCAAAGAGGGATGTGGGAGCCATTTTAAGCACAATATTTCTCATCCCAGTAGTGAAAATCTCTTTATCTGGGACATAATTCTCTGGACTACAGATGGCTTTCTTATACCTAGCTCTCATAGCACCTGTTGGAGCTCAGCATATGTCTGCCATCTAACAGGAGAGGATGGTAGATTATGCTGATCTACCACACAGAACGAAGTGCAGCCATAAGCCAATCGAGGAGGGAGTGACTCCCTGGGGTCTGATGTGCATTTTGTAATTGCTGCCTCAAGGCAGGCTGCACTGTCAGGGAAGACAGCTTTCTCATCTCTGATCCCGACAGAATAATTCCATCCACCCCTACATTCCACAGACACAGGAGCCAAGCTGATATTGACCCCAAGGGCTTCTGCCTAAACCAGGAGCCCAAATCCACCAGCTCACCCTGAGTATAGGAGCAGACCATAGAGTGCTCCACAACCTGGGGAGGGGGCTGCTCCTCTCCTTGGAGAACTTTCAGCTGCTGGGTCTTTATTTTCTTTACAACCACTGGATGTGCTTTCAATATGGGAGGGGGTCAGTGCCTCCGGCACCACCCCTTCATCCTTCCCCAGCTCCTCCATTTGCGGGGCTGATGGCACCTTTCTCTCCCCTCCCCCAAGTGCCTCCCCTTCTACAACATTTTACCTTTTCTACCGTGCCTCTCAGCAATGCCAGCTCAGACTTCAGCAGCTCTCTTACCTTCACCTCAATGCTTCACAGCTGGCATTCTTGTGCCACCTCTGCCTGTGCTTCCCTCAGGAGTTCGTCTTTTTACTTGATGGCCTTTTCCTTCTTCACAGCACCTGGCAGTGCTACCATCTCATTCTGTAAGGAATCTTTTACCTCTTCAATGGCACCTTGCTGCCGGCATTCTTGTGCTGTCTCCTCTCACATCAATGCCATTTCCTTCTTCAGGGAATCCACAGAAGTTTCCAGCTCACATTCTCATGCCACCATTTCTTGGGTCTTTTTTCAGGAGCATGTCCTTCTCTCTTCTATAGACTTTTTTAATACTGTGAGAAGCAGCCAATCCACAGTTCCCGCTAGCTCAGGGGCACTCTGTCTCTCAAAAGACCTACTCACTATACCAGGGGCTCTCTGTACTGCCTCAGGTATCACCTCCACTTGCCTCCAGTCCTGGGGTGGGGCCCAGTCCTCTAGGAGGCAAGCCACCTCAGACCACATACCCACTGGGGGACAATCCACTGTCTCCCCATTCACAGGGGTGGCCCGCTGAAGCACCCCTCCCATAAGGGCAGCCTGTCTTTTTCCTTGGTCAACAATGAATCCTGCCAACTATGCCAATTGTCTTGCCAATGGGTTTCAGCCCTGGGCAAGTTTGCTATGGATTCAATGTGACCAAAGAAATTGACAGCAAAACATTCTTTGGGTGAAAGGGTTTATTACCCGGCTTGTTCTCTTGGTGGTAGGTCAAGCACTAGTGTCTCTGCCTCCGCCCAGAGCACTGGGCCGAGCTCTCCATATAGCGCAATAATAGCTTATTGCCTAAAGGTGTGAAGCAGTAGCCTAGCAACAGGCCAGTTACATCATCAGGTGGTTTAAGTTCAGTGAGGATCCTGGCCATAGGAATGCCAACTTCCTCACAGCCTCACCTACATGGTTCCATATCTGTCCTCCCAACTAACCAAAAGTCCCTCAGTCACCTGTTGTTCACATCTTTGGGCCACAGCCCTCCTGCCTGCCCCCCAGGACCCAGAACAGGGGCTGGCATGCAGAATGTGTCCAATGACTGCTAAATGACTGCATGAATCCATTCCTTTCATTTAAAAACCAAAACCTCAACATACTGGAACAGGCCCAATTAACCAGAAGCCTTTTGCAAAAATAAGCATATGTCATATCAAAATATTGGAATAACACAGTTACGACAATTCATTTAAAGAGGCAATTAGCACCCTTAACAAATAACTAAACATGCAAATATGTACTTGCCTCCTTCAAATGCAATCAAATTCTAAATGCACAACACCTGAATACCAACCTATTCTGCTACTGATTCCTACTGAGAACCTACTGTGTGCCAGCCACTGGACCCAGCTTTTCTACACACATTTTCCATTTAACCTGTATGAGTTTTGCAAAGAACTCATGGGACTATTCTCTCCATTTTATAGACAAAGAAGTTGAAGCTTAGACAGCGGGGGTGTTATACAGCTAGTAAGTCTTGAATGGATTCAAACCCAGGTCTTGTGACTCTGAATCCACTATTTTCCCATACTGGTTTGAGGCTTCTTCAAAGTTCATTTCTCACTTCCCCTAAGCAAGAGATGAGCCACTCGTGGTGCCTAATTTGCTCTACACAACCAGTGTCCTCACAAGAATGTAGAAAGAGATGCCATGTTATAAGAGTTCTAGAAGTTTGTGGATAAAGTTAAGGTTCCTATGGCCAGGATCTTCACCCGAACCTAAACTACTTGATGCTGTAACTGGCCTGCTGCTAGGCTACTGCTTCCACACCCGTAGGCAATAAGCTATTATTGACTGAGTCACTATATAAAGAGCTCTGCCCAGTGCTCTGGGCAGAGGCAGAGACAAAGGAGGATTACAGACCTGTGGACTGTTGGACGCAGATGTAATTCTAGTGCTCAACCTATCTCTGGAAGAACAAGCCGGGTAATAAACCCTTTCACCCAAAGAACGTTTTGCTGTCAATTTCTTTGGTCACATTGAATACATAGCAAACTTGCCTGGGGATGAAACCCATTGGCAAGACAAAGTTAAAAATATTATTAGCAAAACCTTGTGCGGAAATGTCTGGAAAGAGTTGACACATCCTTTCCACCCGTTATCTCTCAAACCCACTCCAATCACATTTCCATCTCATTGTGCAGTAAAACTGCTTAGAGGTCACCAGTGACCTTTCCATGTTACTAAACCCAGTGGTCAGATCTGTCCCCACCTGACCACCTTGATTGTCTCAGAAGCATTTGACATAATTGGTCACCTCACTTCCATCTGCAAGCAAATTTCTTCACTTGCTTCTGGGACACCACAGATTTTCCTAAGTCACGTGCTGTTTCTTAGCCGTGTTCTTTGCTGGTTCCCATTCCCTTCCCCAACCTATGAAAGATGCTGTGTCACTGAGCTCAGACCTCAGAACCTCTTTGAACCCATCCACTCCTTTAGTGACCTTGTCCAGAATCATGGTTTCAAATACCATCTGTATGCTGCTGACTCCCCAGCTCACAGGTCCAGCCCAGATCCCTCCCCTGAACTGCAGATTTAGACAGCCCACTGTTATTCGACACCCTTGTTTGAATCTTAATAGACATCTCAAACTTGACATGTCCAAAAGAGAATCAGTCCACCCATGGTCTTGTCCACCTTGGCTAATGGCAAGTCCATCCTTTCAGCTGCTCAGGTGGAAACCTCAGTGCTATCCTTGACTCCTCTCTTTCTCTCACATCCTACACCAAATCTGCCAGGAAATCCTATTAGTTCCTCCAAATAAACACAAGGTATGACCACTACAGTCTATGCCATCATTTTGCAGTAGTCTCCTAGCTGATTTCCCTGTCCTCACCCTGGCTATGATCCATTCTCACTTAGGGATCAGAACGAGCCTGCCAAATGTCACTCCTGTCACTCTTCTGCTCACCACCCTCCAGTGGTCCCCCCTTCTCACTCAGAGTAATAATAGGGTCCTTCCAATGGCCTCCTACCTATGCTACATGGTCTAGCTCTCCCACTCCACCTCCAACCCTTGACGTCTTTGACATTATCTCCAACTATTCTCCTTGTTCATGCCACTCTGGCCACACTAGGTGTCATTCTGCCCCAGAGCCTTTGCACTGGCTGTTCCCTCTGTGGAGTGCTCTTCCCTCAAACACTCACAGCTCATTCCTTCACCAGCTTGGCTCTTTACTCAACATCCCATTCTCAGTGAGGTTCAGTTTAAAATCACAAACCATCAGCCATGCTCTACTGTGTGTTTTTATCACTTCTCACCATCTAATAGACAATATATTTTGATTTATTTCTGTCTTGCCCCACTAGAATGTCAACTCCATGAAGGAGATTTTCATCTGTTTGTTCACTGCTGTATCCCCAGTTTCTTCAACAGTGCATGGCATGTAATGAGTATTCAAAAAGCAAATGGAAATGAAGAAAAAAAAAGTAAGTGAAAGAATGAATGGACGAATTATTTACCAAATGTCCAAAAAACAGCAGTAAGGAAATAAATGGATCTGCAGGCCAGAAACCTTGCTGAACTTAATAGCTAATTTTTATATTTTTCAGGAAAAACAGGTATTCCTCATCATGAAACAAACATTAAAAAGGAAAGCAGAACCTGATCAGTCTAACAAAAATCTGAAAAGACAAAAGAAAATAGGAATCAACTGTGAAACATGAAAATAAAGAAAATTCATAAAATAACAGTATTAAGACTAAATATTAGTAATCACAATAAATATGAATGATTTCAATCCCCTTTTTAAAAGATTAAAAAATTAGTATTTTGATTAAAATAAATGAGTCCAGCATATGACATTTATAATAGGCATGCCTAAAATAAAATGACACAGAAGGTTAAAATAAACAGATACACAAGACAAATAAAAAACAGAAGGGGCAAAATTAAAAACAAGTATAATTCATGGCAAAAAGCATTAAAGAGACCAAGAGGAATCCTTAGGTTGATAAATGATAAAATCCACTAGGAAGAAATGACAGACATAAACTTTTATGTAGACTGATATACCACAGGAATATAAAATGTTAAAAACTATTACAAAGAGGATTTAACAAAACCATAAACATATTGAGACAATAACACCTTTTTTTCAAAAATTGACAAATTAATCAGATAGAAGCAAAGACAGAAGAATTGAATAACACAATTTATCCTCTTGATTTGTCCTGATATTTAAATAACACACATTCTTTCAAAATAATGCATGGAACATTTAAAAAACATGACTATGTACTTGACACACAGATAATCTCAAACTTTTCAAAAGGCAGAAATGCTATGCACCACACTCTAGGATCTAAATGCACCAACCTAGTTTTTAGCAAAAAACAAAGAAGGTGGAGAAAGAGGGAACAGATAAAAAAACGGAGGGAGACATATGCTCTTACATAGACACTTTAAGAGCAATTTACATAATTTTGGGTTGAAGAGGAAATCACAACTGAAATTGGAGACAGTAAAGATGACCTGACAAAGCTGGTGAGAACTGAAAACAGGGAAACTTATAACTTTTTACCTACATGAATTCATTAGAAGGCAAGAAAGACAAAATAAATGAACTCAACACTCAAGTCAAGAAGTTAGAAATAGAAATAAAACACCCAGTCAGTCAAAAAAAAGAGTAATGAAATAGAAAACAAATTTTAGATAAATATAAGGAAGATCTGATTCTTTGGAAAGGCTAACAAAATAGTAAACCACTGACATGGAAGAAAAAGATATCTAAGAAGGAATGAAAAATACATCGATTCCTTGAAACTCATTGTAAATTTCTTTGTGACATAGCATAAGGCTAATTTTCATGTTTATTATTTTCAGTGAATTCTGTTGTTTAAATCTTCTAAATAACAATTAGTTTTCTTTTTCTGCTTGATTCATTCATTTCTGAGAAATATACGTTAAAAATTTCCATAAAACGAGGCGGAGCCAACATGGCGGCGTGAGTAGGACAGTGGGAATCTCCTCCCAAAAACATATATACTTTTGAAAATACAACAAACACAACTAGCCCTAAAAGAGAGACCAGAAGACGCAGGACAGTGGCCAGACTGCAGCTACACCAGCGAGAACCCAGCGACTGGTGAAAGGGGTAAGATACAAGCCCCGGCCCCGCGGGACCCGAGCGCCCCTCCCCCCAGCTCCCGGCGGGAGAACAATAGGCAGAGCGGGAGGGAGACGGAGCCCAGGACTGCCGAACACCCAGCCCCAGCCATCCGGGCCAGAGCGCAGACACAGTATATGCCCAGGGGGCCCTGGATACTGGGAGAACAGGGGGTAAGACCTCAGAGCGGGTGCTGAAGCTGATGCCCCTGTGACAAAGAAAAGCGGGGGCTTTTTGAAAGTCTTAAAGGGACAGGGACTTAACAGCTTGACGGAAACAACCCAGGTCACAGTACAGCAGCTGGAAATTACAGGGAAAACCGGGTGCACTAACCCCCTGGGCAACAGCTCTGAGACTCCTCACGGAGGCAGTCAAGCAGCCCCCCCATCCATCACCCCACCGGGCGCTGCGAAAGCAGAGAAGCAGCCTGAGACAAATTCCGCCCACAGAAAGGGAAATTTCTCCCTCCCGGCCAGGCAAGACACAAAGACCCACTCTACACGCAATTACCCAACACAAGCCACTAGGGGTCGCAGTTGCCCCAGTAAAGAAAGGCCAGTAGTAAGTGAAAATTTTGGCCCTCCCAGCTGACAGTCAATAGCACCTGTCAACATGAAAAGGCAAAAAAATATGATTCAGACAAGACTAACCCAGACAGCTTCGGCATCTGCTACATCTTCCCCTGAGAAGGAATCTGGGGAGATAGATTTAGCCAGTCTACCTGAAAAAGAATTCAAAACAAAAGTCATAACCATGCTGATGGACTTGCAGAGAAATATGCAAGAACTAAGGAAGGAGAATTCAGAAATAAAACAAGCTCTGGAAGGACTTCAAAACAGAATGGACGAGATACAAGAGACCATTAATGGACTAGAAAACAGAGAACAGGAACGCAGAGAAGCTGATGCAGAGAGAGATAAAAGGATCTCCAGGAATGAAAGAATTTTAAGAGAGCTGAGTGATCAATATAAAAGAAATAATATAAGAATCATAGGCATTCCAGAAGAAGTAGAGAGAGAAAAGGGGATAGAAAATGTCTTTGAAGAAATAATTGCTGAAAATTTCCCCAAACTAGGGGAAGAAATGGCCTCTCAGACCACAGAGGTACACAGAACTCCCATGACAAGGGATCCAAGGAGGGCAACACCAAGACACATAATAATTAAAATGGCAAAGATCAAAGACAAGGACAAAGTATTACAAGCAGCCAGAGAGAAAAAAAAGGTTACCTACAAAGGAAAACCCATCAGGCTATCATCAGACTTCTCAACAGAAACCCTACAGGCCAGAAGAGAATGGCATGATATACTTAATGCAATGAAACAGAAGGGCCTCGAACCAAGACTACTGTATCCAGCACGAATATCATTTAAATATGAAGGAGGGATTAAACAATTCCCAGACAAGCAAAAGTTGAGGGAATTTGCCTCCCACAAACCACCTCTACAGGGCATCCTACAGGGACTGCTCTAGATGGGAGCACTCCTAAAAAGAGCACACAACAAAACACCCAACATATGAAGAAGGGAGGAGGAGGAATAAGAAGGGAGAGAAATAAAGAATCATCAGATTGTGTTTATAATAGCTCAACAAGCGAGTTAAGTTAGACAGTAAGACAGTAAAGAAGCTAACCCTAAACCTTTGGTAACCACAAACTTAAAGCCTGCAATGGCAATAAATTCATACCTTTCAATAATCACCCTAAATGTAAATGGACTGAATGCACCAATCAAAAGACACAGAGTAATAGAATGGATAAAAAAGCAAGATCCATCCATATGCTGCTTACAAGAGACTCACCTCAAACCCAAAGACGCGCACAGACTTAAAGTCAAGGGATGGAAAAAGATATTTCAAGCAAACAACAGAGAGAAGAAAGCAGGTGTTGCAATTCTGGTATCAGACAAAACAGACTTCAAAATAAAGAAAGTAACAAAAGACAAAGAAGGACATTACATAATGATAAAGGGCTCAGTCCATCAAGAGGATATAACCATTATAAATATATATGCACCCAATACAGGAGCACCAACATACCTGAAACAAATATTAACAGAACTAAAGGAGGAAATAGAATGCAATGCATTCATTCTAGGAGACTTCAACACACCACTCACTCCAAAGGACAGATCCACCAGACAGAAAATAAGTAAGGACACAGAGGCACTGAACAACACACTAGAACAGATGGACCTAATAGACATCTACAGAACTCTACATCCAAAAGCAACAGGATACACGTTCTTCTCAAGTGCACATGGAACATTCTCCAGAATAGACCACATACTAGGACACAAAAAGAGCCTCAGTAAATTCCAAAAGATTGAAATCCTACCAACCAACTTTTCAGACCACAAAGGCATTAAACTAAAAATAAACTGTTCAAAGAAAGCAAAAAGCCTCACAAACACATGGAGGCTAAACAACACGCTCCTAAATAATCAATGGATCAATGACCAAATCAAAATGGAGATCCAGCAATATATGGAAACAAATGACAACAACAACACTAAGCCCCAACTTCTGTGGGACGCAGCAAAAGCAGTCTTAAGAGGAAAGTATATAGCACTCCAAGCATATTTAAAAAAGGAAGAGCAATCCCAAATGAACGGTCTAATGTCACAACTATCAAAATTGGAAAAAGAAGAACAAATCAGGCCTAAGGTCAGCAGAAGGAGGGACATAATAAAGATCAGAGAAGAAATAAATAAAATTGAGAAGAATAAAACAATAGCAAAAATCAATGAAACCAAGAGCTGGTTCTTCGAGAAAATAAACAAAATAGATAAGCCTCTAGCCAGACTTATTAAGAGGAAAAGAGAGTCAACACAAATCAACAGTATCAGAAATGAGAAAGGAAAAATCACAACAGATCCCACAGAAATACAAAGAATTATTAGAGACTACTATGAAAACCTATATGCTAACAAGCTGGGAAACCTAGGAGAAATGGACAACTTCCTAGAAAAATACAACCTTCCAAGACTGACCCAAAAAGAAACAGAAAATCTAAACAGACCAATTACCAGCAACGAAATTGAAGCGGTAATCAAAAAACTACCAAAGAACAAAACCCCCGGGCCAGATGGATTTACCTCGGAATTTTATCAGACATACAGGGAAGACATAATACCCATTCTCCTTAAAGTTTTCCAAGAAATAGAAGAGGAGGGGATACTCCCAAACTCATTCTATGAAGCTAACATCACCCTAATACCAAAACCAGGCAAAGACACCACCAAAAAAGAAAACTATAGACCAATATCCCTGATGAACGTAGACGCAAAAATACTCAACAAAATTTTAGCAAACCGAATTCAAAAATACATCAAAACCATCGTACACCATGACCAAGTGGGATTCATCCCAGGGATGCAAGGATGGCACAACATTCGAAAGTCCATCAACATCATCCACCACATCAACAAAAAGAGAGACAAAAACCACATGATCATCTCCATAGATGCTGAAAAAGCATTTGACAAAGTTCAACATCCATTCATGATAAAAACTCTCAGCAAAATGGGAATAGAGGGCAAGTACCTCAACATAATAAAGGCCATCTATGAAAAACCCACAGCCAACATTATATTGAATAGCGAGAAGCTGAAAGCATTTCCGCTGAGATCGGGAACTAGACAGGGATGCCCACTCTCCCCACTGTTATTTAACATTGTACTAAAAATTTCCATAATGATTGTGATTTTATCAATTTCTTCTTGTATTTCTGTTAATGTATGCTCTATATGTTTCAGAGCTACATTGTTAAGTATTTACAAACTAATGATTGCCATATTTTCTTGGGAAGTGTGCCTTTCATTATTTGATGGTTTCCTACTTTTCCAGTTAATGCTTACTAGAAGGCCCTCAGACCCATCACCCACCCCATTGCAGTATAAGAGAAAGGTGGAAGATTCATAGGAGCAGATAATCTATAGGAGTAGGAAGTGATTTGACTTTTCTCCCATCCAGCCCACCCACCTTCATGTCAAGGGAGAAGGGCCCCAGAAACACCACTCGTTGGGATTCAAAGCACAGCACAAGAGTGGGAGTGACCCCTCACTCCCTGGTGAAGCCTGCTGTTGAAGAGCTCTCAGGAGGACCCAACTTGTATCCCAAAGGTGAGAGGCTTCGGAGGTCACTGGAAGATTCTGGAAGATGGGAAGCTAGCTGGAACTGCCTGAAATGGCAGGGCCAGGATAAATTGTGAGAATGAAAGAGACAGAGGGAGACAGACCACAATCTGGATTCACATGGTCTGACAAGGCAAGGATGCATGAGTTCCGGGAGGCATGTAAAAGCTAATGAAGCTGGCACAAGAACAGACCCACAGACCAGTGGAACAGAATAGAGAGTCCAGACATTAACCCAAACATATATGGTCAATTACTATATGATAAAGGAGCCATGGATATACAATGGGGAAATGACAGCCTCTTCAACAGCTGGTGTTGGCAAAACTGGACAGCTACATGTAAGAGAATGAAACTGGATCATTGTCTAACCCATACACAAAAGTAAACTCAAAGTGGATCAAAGACCTGAATGTAAGTCATGAAACCATAAAACTCTTAGAAACAAACATAGGCAAAAATCTCTTGGACATTAACATGAGCAACTTCTTCTTCTTCATGAACATATATCCCCGGGCAAGGGGAAAAAAAGCAAAAATGAACAATGGGACTGTATCAAGTCAAAAAGCTTCTGTACAGCAAAGGACACCATCAATAGAACAAAAAGGCATCCTACAGTATGGGAGAATATATTCATAAATGACTGATCCAATAAAGGGTTGACATCCAAATTATGCAAAGAGCTCATGCACCTCAACAAACAAAAAGCAAATAATCCAATTAAAAAATGGGCAGAAGATCTGAACAGACATTTTTCCAAAGAAGAAATTCAGATGGCCAACAGGCACATGAAAAGATGCTCCACATCGCTAATCATCAGAGAAATGCAAATTAAAACCACAATGAGATATCACCTCACAGCAGTAAGGATGGCCAGCATTCAAAAGACAAACAACAACAAATGTTGGCAAGGATGCAGAGAAAGGGGAACCCTCCTACACTGCTGGTGGGAATGTGAATTAGTTCCAAGTGTGGAAAGTAGTATGGAGGTTCCTCAAAAAACTAAAAATAGGAATACTATTTGACCCAGGAATTCCACTCCTAGGAATTTACCGTAACAATGCAGGAGCCCAGTTTGGAAAGGACACATGCACCCCTATGTTTATCGCAGCACTGTTTACAATAGCCAAGAAATGGAAGCAACCTAAGTGTCCATCAGTAGATGAATGGATAAAGAAGATGTGGAACATATACACAATAGAATATTATTCAGCCATAAGAAGAAAACAAATCCTACCATCTGCAACAACATGGATGGAGCTAGAGAGTATTATGCTCAGTGAAATAAGCCAGGCGGAGAAAGACAAGTATCAAATGATTTCATTCATCTGTGGAGTTTAAGAACAAAGCAAAAACTGAAGGAACAAAACAGTAGCAGACTCACAGAACCCAAGAATGGACTAACAGTTACCAAAGGGAAAGGGACTGGGGAGGATGGGTGGGAAGGGAGGGATAAGGGAGAAAAACGAGCATTACAATTAGCACACATAATGTAGAGGGGTGCATGGGGAGGGCAGTGCAACACAGAGAAGACAAATAGTGGCTCTATAGCATCTTACTACACTGATGGACAGTGACTGTGATGGGGTATGTGGGGGGGACTTGATAATGTGGGGAGTCTAGTAACCATAATGTTGCTCATGTAATTGGACATTAATGATACCAAAAAAAAAAAAAAGCTAATGAAGGCAGCCAGCTGAAGGCATCTGAAGGGGTACCACCCAAGACAGTACACTGATGGGGAGAGGCAACCTCAGCAGCAGGAGGTACCCCAAAAGGGGTACTAGCTGCAGAGCAGATCCCAAGAGGTCACCTCTTGTGAATCTCCTGCTGCTCAGTGTGCACCATGGAAACTAGCCAGCCCATGAAAAACGCTGTCACAGAGGCATGAGTAGTAGGACATCAACAGTACTACTCAGCAAGACCTTTCAATCCTGTGCCTTTAATGCCACCCCACCCTGTCCCTATCCTAGAGTTCCCTGCAGCAGCAGCAGAGGAAATGGGAGTGAGGAAGTAACAGACCACCCCGCGCCCGCTACAGTTCCCAAGGCCACGAGCCCAGGACGAAAGAACGAGGGGTGACCCTCTGCTCTCTTGTACCTTGCAGAGTCCAGCCTGCTGAATAGCAGAGTGACAATAACGATACCTTATGTTGACATGGGACTTTTGGGTTCCAAATGCTTTTCTGCACTTCAAATGTTTCCCAAAACAGCGTGAAGATGTTTGGAATACATAATCAGTGAGTACTATTTTTTGATCTGCAGAAAGAATTTTGACTTTGGAGTTATATGACCTGGGGGGATTTCAGGCCTGCCCCTTACTTGCCGAGAGATCTTTGGTAATTTATCCAAACTGCTGCTTCTGAATGTCCTGATCTAGGAACTGCACCTAACAGCTGAGAGGATGATATGAGGAAAACACAGATGCAAAAACACAGGAACAGAAAGTCAACACAGTCCCCTCCCCCAGGCTCAAGGAGGGGAAAAAAGCCTCAGGTGGCTAAACATCATTTCCATCTTACAGATGAGAAAACTGAGGTTCAGAGAGGCAAAATACTTATCCACAGGTAGCATTTATAGAAACAAGAACAATGTGTCTCTATGGAGCCAGCATACACTCTGCCACTATTCATGCCCCTCCCAACACACACATCAATCCTGTTGAGCCTGGGACAGTCCTGGTTTATGCCTTTTGTCTCAAGGTGATTGTAAATAGCACCCTCTTTCACTCTGAAATCGTCCTGCTTTGGACAATAAATGACATGGCCACCTTACCATCCTACCACTTTAACAAGTAAAACCCACACCCTATAAAAGGACTGTCATTCAGTTTAGTGTTTCCTGACTATTTTCAAAACAAAGAGAATGGTGTCTTCTCCAAACCTGAAACCCTGTCACCTGGAGCAAGGCACCCAGCGCTATAACTTCTTATTATGTGTACAGCGGTTGTATGAATTCAGTGGGGAATGAAATGCAATTTTGTCAGGCTTGTTTGTGTCCATAATGACCAAGTCAAATTAATCTTCTTGGATAATATCCCTGTGTCACCCGTTCCAGAGATGTTTAATAGCATCTTTCTGATTCATGTCTCGCAGTGCATCAGACCTGGAGTATTGCCACACTTCTGAAAATCAGTACAATTATGCCTTCTTGTTGGGCTATCATTTTCCCAGACTAAAAATGCCTCTTAAAAATAAATAAATAAAATCCCATACCATATATAAAGTAAATGAGAGTGAAAAAGCCATATTGCTAAAATTAAATGTGGATTCTGGAGGAGGTGGTTGGCAGGATGTAATATGGTTTTAAGCCTTTATTTACAGGTAGAACCTCCAAGCCGTGGCAACAGGGGTGGAACAGGGCATGTAGCAGGCCTTTTTCTGGTGGTCCTGACCCTGAAACATTTGGATAGGAATAGAGAGGCATCGTGTGACAATGACAGCCTGTCACATTAGACAAGAGTTTTGTTTACTAAAACTGTATCTGGAAACAAACACGATAAGCGTGTTTTTCCTCAGGAAATGACTTGACTCATTCTAAGGTCCAGCTTTCCAGACTGATACACCTGGTGGGGAGGTGAGATGTTTCTGGAAAAATGAATGAGTAGCATGGGTTTTCATTCTTCTTTAGGAGGAAGCAATCCCAGCAGAACTCAAATAGCAAGGCTGGGATAACTTGGGGCCACAGCATCTGAGAGGGGGCGACCTGAGCATTAGGTATCTCCCCATTTTATGGATAAGAAAGCTCACTTTTCCATTTTAGACATGGCCTCTAGAACTGTAAAAGGATAAATCAGTTGTTTCAAGCCACTGTGTTCATGGTAATTTGTTACAGCAGCAATAGGAAACTAAGACACGGAGCGTGGGTTCAGTTGTCTGAGACTCCCTTCCACACCTCAGAGCAGCTCTTTAGGCAAATCCCAGACCCCACCAAATGCTGCATGAAAACATGCACCTAGCTGAAATTGGATAAGTGGCAGAGTTTTATTTTAATAGCTTATCTTTTATAATCATATGTCCAACTACTATCTCTTCGATACTCCCTTGGATGTCCTTAGAGGAGAGATCAGCAAATTTTTCCTGCAAAGTTTCAGATAATAAATCTTTTTGGCTCTGTGGGTCATACAGACTCTGTCATAACTATTCAACTCCACTGCTGTAGCATGAAAGTAGCCATATTTAAACTAACAAATGTAGCTGTGTTCCAATAAAGCTTTATTTACAAACAACAAGTGGAGGGCTAGACTTGGCCCATGGATCATGGTCTGCTGACCCCTGTCCTAGAGATGTTTTCTTCTTCCCCACAGAACTTTTACCATCTAACAAGAAAATTCTTGACTATTAAAAAATAGTTATTGCCTGTTCCCTTCACTAGAATGTAAACTCTGCTGTTTGGCCACTGATTATCCCAAGGGCCAAAGATAGTGCTTTGCACATAATAGGACCTCAATAAACATTTGTTAAATGAAAAAATAAATTAACAAATGAGAATAGGAGTTTCATACCACATTGCCCAGCACACAGTAGGTACTCATTAAATAATTTTTTTAATGAATGAATTTACTGATGGACTGTTGTGGCATAGGCCCAGGCTCTGCACCACCTTCCCTATAAGCTCTAAGAAATCAGCAAAAGTCTGAAGTGAAGCAAAAGACCTTAGAGAGGCTGCTCGGTATGAAAAAATTCCAACTTGACCTAGGAGAACCTCCTGGTTCCCTGTCCTCATTTTGGAAATCATCTTCCTGGGAAGGTATTTCAGGCCTAAACTCTGCCCCTGACAGGCTGTATGACCTTGGGAAAGTCCCTGCCTCTTTTCAGGCCTGAATTACACCATCAGTGAAAAGAGGGAAGTGGAACAAGGAATTTTAAAACCCAAACTTAATTCACGTATGTGTCACTGGCTTGCAGGTACACAGGCAGATAAACGGCAGCACTGATTTTAAAAGCATTTAAAATGATGAGTAAGCTTTCCAGTTGTTTCTGTGTTAAAATAGCTTCTGGAAAAAATTATGTCTACTTACAGCTTTTTTAAATTTTCCATTTCTACCTTTTGAAAACTACAGTAGCATCACCTAAAAATGTGCCAAGCCAGCTACCTGCAGATGAAGGTGCCAAAGTTCTCAGAGACTGGCCTTTGTGAGTGCTCCTGAGGTGCTGTAATATCAAGCTAAGCAGGGGGGGTTCCCCAGGCCATGCTGCTCCAGACACCCTGCCCTGCTCAGACCCTTCCAAGGCTAGCTGCCTTCCAGCAGGGTCCCTGTTGGCATCAAAGACCTCCTGGACAAGATCCTGCAACACCACCTGACACCAGGCACAGTGAGCCCACTGCAGTCCCCAGACACTACGCTGTGGTATCACCAGGCCTCTGGTTATGCTGGACCCTCTGATCAGGCCATTGTCACTCCAGATAATACCTGCTCACACTCAAGACTGCCACAAAACCCTTCCGCCTTCCTAGGTGGCAGCACTCTAAGAATGGGGCCCCTCTGAGCCTGCTCTGAGCAGAATGGTGCAAGACATCCTCCTCCAGCCATGCTCCTGTTAATGTGCTCTGAAATCCCCATCAGGAGACTGCAATCTAGAGCTCTTCCATTCCCCTAAGGCTTGAGAGCCCCCTCTGTGAGCCAAGCTTGTGCTGTTCTGCTTCTCCACCTGGGACCTTGTTAAAATGCAGGTTCTGAGTTAGGAGTTTGGGTGGGACCTGAGATGGTGCATTTCCAATGAGCTCCAGGTGATGCTGCTGGTCCATGGACCACACTGTGGACAGCAAGCCCTTAGGCATTAAAAGCATAGACTTTGTCCCAGACAGACCATGGTTCAGATTCTGGATTCCAGATTCCAGTTCTGACACATCCCAGCAAGGAGCCCTTGACCTCTGAGAGGTGGAAAGACTCACCCAAGGTCACATAAGAAATCAGTTAGCTGGAGCCACAAACAGAACCCTGCATTCTAATATCAATTCCTATCTCAACACTGCAGCGAAACCCACCCTCTGGAGTTCTGGGCCTGGACCTGTCTGTTTGGGTGTGTAGGTGTATATCCCTGTATACATCTACACACATGAATGGATGTGTCTGCAGACATGAACAAATGTGTATATGAATGTGTCTAAATGTCAGCACATGTGCCAAAGGATTTGTGAGAGCGGTTCATTCATTCATTCTCTCCCTCCCTCACTCACTCAGGTATTAGCTCCTACTATATGCCAGGTCCCTGCTCCCATGAAACCAACAGTCTAGGAGGGAGGCAGCTGTTAAATAAACAAAAATAAAAACCTCATTCGTGTGTGTGTGTGTGTGTGTGTGTGTGTGTGTGTACTGTTCACAACAGTCCCAAGACCTAGGTGTATTACTATCTCCACTTCATGGAGGAAACAGGCATCAGGAGGTTAAGTAACTTGCCTAGAGTGACAGAGCTGTGCCATGGTGTGCAAAGGCACAGATCAGCTTGTACTTGCACACAAGTGTGTCCAAGTATGTGTGTGTCTGCATGTGCCTGGAGGTACTTTTCCACAGACGTCTTCAAATATTCGGTAACAAGATTTTATGCCACAGCAACAAGGCATCGCAAATACATGCACACACGCTTCCTTTTTTAAATATGTTCCTATTTTCAAACGTTTCCTAAAACTTGGTCCACAGAGAAATGGGAGTGGAGGCTGGGGCCTGCAGAGCTGAGCAGATCCAGGGAGGCCCATACCACCTGCTTCCCTGGGGCAAGCCTCGGCTGGAGCAATTTCACAGCTCATCATCCATTACGAGGCTAAAATAGTTCTTCCCCTCCCAAGAAGTGAAATAAATTGCTCAGGCTGTAAATGGCTCTCCTGTCCACACCCCTAGGGGCCACGCACTAACTGCCTTGGTGAGCTGATTGACACAAGATTCAAATGACCAAATCTGGCAGGGTTCCCTTCCCTGTCTTGTCACGTCTCTAAAAATGGAGACATCTGTACAAATCCCTTGATAATTTTTTTACTCTTTATTGAAGCACAGGATACCGACAGAAAGTGTGCAAGTCATAAGAGTGCAGCTCAATTATGAATCTTCAAGAAGCAAACAGACTTGTGGAAACAGCACCCAAATGAAGAGCGAGAACCCCACCAGCACCTCTGAAGCCCCCCATGACTCCTCACTACCCACCTGCCCCACCCAGGGTAACCAGAATTCAGATTTCAATCAACATAGATTACTTTTACCTGTTCATGTCCTGTTTGTAAATGGAATCATCCAGAATGTTCTGTTAAGGTGTCTGGTTTCTTCCATTCAACCTGGTATTTGTGAGATTTATCCATATAATTCCATGTGGTTCTAAACTGCTCATCCTCTTTACTGCGTAGTATTCTACTGTGGAAGAGTATTCTGCGATCATTTATCTGGTCTGCTGTTGGGGGGCATTGTTTCCAGGTTTTGTGCTTTTATGAACATTCTTATATGCGTCTTTTTGTGAACAGATGAGGGCATTTCTGTGGAGTGAATGATAGGAGCTGAATTACTGGGTCACAGAGTTTCAGACACCCAAAGAATGGTCTTCCCAGGCAGCGACAGCAGTGTGTATGTGAGGGCAGCAGGGTCTCCTCATCCCGGCCAGCGGGGTATGTTGTGGTTTCACTTTCTACATTTTGGGGGGGAGTGTTCCATAAATCTCAAAATGCTCCCACACCCTTTCTCCTACTATACTTCCTGCATTGCCACCTCTGGCAAAGGTAAACTCCAGCCCCTGCCGTGTTCATAGTCCCACAGCTACAACCTCTAGCCAGGACCACCTCCCCACCCCCAAGGGCCGTCCCAGCAGAGTAAACAGCCAAAAGCAGCACAGATGGGCCCCAAGGGCCTTGGGCTGTTACAGAGGACTTTACTTAAGGTTCTCTTAGGGTCTTTGAAGAGGACGATCCCACCTCACAAAGCGAAGAAGACTCCTGCAAAGGCGTGGTCTTCAAAGGCCTGCTCGCCCATCGCCCTCCCAAAGCCAGCAGCCATTCACACAGCCCGCCTTCCTGTCCTTCCCAACTGGCACACCCTCCCCTCGAGGCCATGCACCCAGCTCCCCAGGCTCCTGTGGGCCACCTTCCCTGGGCGTGGGGGCCCTGGGCGGCTGCTCAGACTCTGCCACCAGGCAAAGAGGTGCATCTTCAAGGCCCATGGTACTGCCTGCCTTGGGGGCTTCTGGACTGGATTTCCATCTACCTGAAACACAGCCCTCATCTTATTCACCCTACCCCAGTCCTCCATAAAAAAAAATGTTCTCAAGAAACTGGAGCCACCAAACATTTTCCTAGCTCCTTCACTACGTAGCTTCTCTTCTCTTCTCTTAACTGCAAATTCTAACACTGGCCAAGCTGGTTACCTTATACCCACTCAACTGGTTTTCTTAACCTGTAAGGCAGGTAATAATACTGCCATTTTACAGAGGTAGAAAGCCAGGCCAAGAGAGGTGAAGTAATTTGGTCAAGACCACACAGTGAGAAGTAGGAGCCCTCAGAGCACAGATGCTCTACTCACTGCCACCCGAGTCCTTGCGCTCCACACTCTCCAAGGAACCGGCGGGACGAAGGATGCCAGGTCTGGCAAGGCGACCGACTCACCTGGACCTTTGTTCCAGGCAGAGCCACGAGTTTTGGGCATGTGAGAGACGAGAAATGGCTGTCTGGAGCACATGAAGGCCTTTTCATGTTAGTGAGATGTGAATCGAGGAGGCGTGGCACACTGGGCTGGGGCCTGGGCAAGTGGAGGGCGTGGGGAGGGCTTGCGCATCTTCAGTGGGCTGTCCAAATATCAGCAGGCATCATCTACTATTTTTGTTATTGTGGGGGCAGCATTTCTTGACCCATTTTAAAAGCAAGATAGTTCTAATATCATCTTTTTTATTTCTACCCTTAACATCATAACATCTTTTGATGATTAGGTAAAATGGCTGATGGGCCTCCCCTTTGCTGGTATTTCTGATGCTGCATTTGACTCCTTCCCGCTGCCCCTCCACACACCCTGTATCCTGGATGGATGACCACGGGCAAGTTGTTTTACCTTCCTGAAAATCTGTTTATTAGCTGTAAAACAGATACTTAAACGGTATTCCATGCAAACTACCATTTGCCACGTACAAAGCACTGTTAATGGGAACTTTGGGTACAAATGTATCACATTTACTTCTTCCCACATCACTTTGAGGAATTTCTAGAGACTCAGAAAAGTTGGTAGACTTTTCCAAGGTCACCCAGCCATGAAACGTCAAGACCAGAATTTAAACCCATGTCTGTCTGTCTTTCCATGTCATTACCCTTTCTACTCACCCGCCCACCGCACAGTGTCTCTTCCCTGTCACCAGTGGTGGGCTGAAACCTCCTCGCTCAGAGCCCCTCTGTCTCAAGGGCTGCCTCAGCCAGTGGGGGAGTTCAGTCTCTGGCCCACTGGACAGACCCCTGTCCCTCCTGGGGACTAGACTCAGGTGAGGGAGGCCAATCGGTTAGCCACATGACCCAGAGAGTGTCTCAGGGACACCCATTCAGCCCCCATTCACAGATGCAAAAGCCAAGGCTCAGAGAGGGTCTCTGTTACAGACCCACCCAAGGGCACACTGTGAACAAGACTGCAGAGCACCAGGCCCAGGCCCCTGACCCTCCAGAAGCTAAGGACCCAGCACCATTCTGGAAAAATCCCACATCCGGCCTCATTTCTACTTCTTGACCACAAGATGAGCTCGCACACAGTAGTGACCAAATGTGTGAAATAATCAAGGGCTCTCACTCCCTCCCCAGCAAAGACCCAGGCCCTACAGAAATGCTAGTTCAAGCTGGCTGGGAGAGGGGTTGTGCTTTAAGGAAAATCCTTCAGATGACATTTCCAACCCCCTGCTGTTCCCTCCCCCAACCCATAAACTTCCCGCACCATCTTCATTGTTTCCATCCCATTTAGAGAGAGTGAATGTTTCCAGGGATTCAATTTCTCTCATAATAGTTGGAAGGAAACAAAACTATATGCTGTAAACATTCACTGCATTGTATGAAAAGTACCTTTATTTCAGGGGAGGTACAATAAATGCAGACCAAGGTCTCTCCCCCGTAAATGTGTCCCCTACTACCTCCACGCCTGTGCCCTCAAATATTTAAATATCTCACAGCCAGGAATCTAGAGCTTAAAATAAATGTCTTTTTAGCCAATGCAAGGCAAAATGAAGTTGAGTGAGGTGTAAGTACCAACTCCTTCTCAGCAGTTTTCTCTCAATGAAAACAAGAGGCTGGTCCATTTTTCTGAGCACGTGTGTAGGGCTGATGAGGGAAAGCTCGTTAGTTCAGTCTGACATACACTCAATTCTCTCCATATACATAGGGTGGGTTTTTTCCCCTCCTTGCATTTTATTCTCCAGCTGCGAAATGATATTAAATTTCATCAGATTTGAGCAAAATCTATGGTCTTGGAACAGTTTCCTTCAAGGCCCCTCATATTTATTCAGAATTCATGAATCATGTTTCGATAACACAACCATAATTATTTTTAAAGTGCGATGTTTGTGGCTTTAATAGGAAATGCTTGCAAAAGGCCTTTTCTCTTTGATTGTTTGTAATCTTAGCAGTAATCGCTGCTGTTCCCTTCTCTGCACCACAGCAGGTGAAACACAATTTCATTTTAATATGAATTGCGAGCTCTTCACCCAGGTTTTAATTAAAGCAATAAAAGCCACGTCATCTTTGCCCTTTACAATGCACATGGATTCAGAGGCAGGAGTTGCTAGGCCTAGAATCTTAGATTTCAACAATGGCAGGAGGTCCTCCTGCCTCCTAGTGTGTTTTTTGTTTGTTTCAAAAGGACTCAACCTCTGCCTGGGCCCTTCTATAAAATGGGGAGGCCAGAGTACCTACCTGACAGAGTCAATGCAAGAATGAAAAGCGGCCAGCCACGGAAAACCCCAGAGCCTGAGCCCAAAGAAGTGCACGGTAAATACTATCAGCAGGAGCAGCATTGTTTAGACCCAGTTAGAGGCCAACAGACCACCTACCCTCATTATTCACGTGAGGAAACTGAGGCTCCGGGAGATACCAACTCAGCTGAAGGGAACTTTGCAGAGCAGAACCTGAACTCAGACTCCTGGCCTCTTCCCCATTCTGGGCATCCTACACTGCCCCCTGCTGGAAGGAGGCTGCTCCTTCAAGGACACAAGGGCAGTGCCCAGGGCCTGCAGGTCTGACCCTGACCAGCTCCTGTCCTCCGGCTTCCTGATTACACCATCTACCCACTTGAGGTCTCTGCTTGATCCATGTAGTAAGAAATATAGACCAGGCATCCCTGGGGATCTATGAAGAAAGGCTGCTGCACACACACACATTCCCGAAAGCAAGAACTTGCTTGACTCAGTCCTTGCTACCTGTTGTGGGCCGGGTGCGGTGTGAACAACTCCAGCCCAGCACACGTTCTGCTGGTACATCTGGGAAGGGCTGCTGATGGGGCAGGGGGTGGGCACGGCACTGGAACTCACACCCGGCAGTGCTCAGAATCAGTGGTCGGCACCATGCTCCATCGGCACCAGGGTTCCCCAGCGAGCACCTCAAGTGTGAGCCCCCTGACCCTTCATGCCCGAGTGTGCACCACCTCTCCCCATACAAATAGCCCCTGCACCCACTGGGACTCCCACTCTAAGAACACACCCCCCCTTTTCCCCAGCAGCTTCTTAGAACACGCCTCCTACTCGCCTGCGGCCTCAGCAGGAACCTGTCTCCTCCACACGTTCTGCGGACGAGCTGTCCATTCCCCCACTGCCCACGTAGTCAGGCCGGGCGGTGGCACTGACTTCCTCTCCCTCTCCACTGCCTGTCCCGACCACTGCCTGCCTTCCCTCCAAATCCCGCATCCCGCCGCCCACTCCCACGATCTCCCGCTTGCCGCCTCTGCCCCCTGTGTCTCAGCCTTCAGCCCTGGCTCCCGCTTCCCACCCACCGCATCCCGGCATCACCCTGGGTCCCTCAGCCTGGCCACCACACTGACGTTGAGCCCTCAGCTCCTCACCCCCCAGGAGCTTCTGCTCTGGTCTGTGTCAGCTCCCCACAACCCAGACACCGCCAGGACCCTGTCAAGCCCACGCTGGCTCCCCTTCAAATCACCACCCCACTTCCTATCCTGTGACAAGATGTCCCCACTGTCCAGTGCCTCCCGCAGGGACTCTCTGAGCCCAGGGGCTTCTGTCTTCTCTCCTTATCCAGATTCCCTGGTTCTCCACTTCAGTCTCTCCTTGGGGCAAAGAAGCCCGAGAGTCCCTTTGGTACACCCCCTGGCAAATCCAGCCCTGGACTCACCCCACAATATGCCCCCCAGCACCTGCACTAGGAGCCCAGCCCCCCACGTGCCACCACGACTGCCCCAGGCCTTCTGCCCCCTCCTCCTTGGAACATTCTGCCCTTGGCTTCTCAGATGCCATGTTTCCCTCCTTCTCTGGCCCCTACTTCTCAGCCTGTTTCATGGTCTCCTCCTCCTCTACTGGGCTTTCAGAAGTCGGAGTCAACATTTGAGTCTGTGGTCCTCTGCTCTCCTCCCTCTGCTCTCTCCTCCCAATTTTGCCCTTTTGGTGTTTACCACCAAGGGCTGAACACTACAACTTCACTTCCCCCATGAGCTCCAGACTGGTACGGCCACTTGGACATCTCCACTGGGATTAGCGTCTCAAAATGTAACATGTCCAAGTCCGACCTCATCAAACCTGCATCTCCCCAGGCCCTCTCTACCTCAGAAAATGGTACCAGATGTTGGAGAACGGACTCACGCTAGAAGCCTGCGGGTCACCCTTTATTACGCCATTTCTCCCCCCTCAACATCCATCATTGTCAAGATTTACCAACTTTCTTCCCAAAATATAGCTCCAATCCAGCCACTTCTTTCTATCTCCTCTGCCTCCACCATAATCTAGGAGATCATCCTTCACTTGGCCTATTGCCACACCCTCCCATATGGTCTCCCTGTATCTGCTCTTGCCATTGAGAGCTTTTAAAAAGGCAAATTTGATCATGTCATTCAATCTTAATTTCTCATTCTCACTAACAAAGCCTAATATTTGACTAATAGAATGTGCAGGAAGTCATCTTGTACGGGTCCCCTCCCCTCTTCTCTCCCTCTGTCCCTTTCTCTCTCTCTCTCTCACGTGCGCGTGCACGCACGCGCGCACACACACACACATACACTCATGTTCTTTCAGTAATTCTTAGGACAAAGTCAGAAATCTTTAGTATAAGTGGTATTTACAGCCACGAGAGTGGAAAACTCTACCCACAGCCAGGATGGCTGCCCTGAGGAGATGGCATTTGCAATGCCCCTGAAAAAACAAATGGGCATTTGCTGGGTGAAAATGGCTCGGGATTCCTATCAGGGGAAACAGCGCATACAAAGGCACAGAGCTGTAAATGAGCACAAGATGGGACCAGAGATTCATCTTGCATAACCAAAGCATTATTTATGGGAATAAAAACAATGGAAGTAAGTCATAGCTAGTTTCAGAGAACACTAGTACTTTGCACACTGTTTGAGGTTCTAGCCCGGGATGGGGATTCCTCTGAGAGTGACCATTCCTCCTGAGAAGTGACTCAGGAGAAGGGGAGCCAGGCAAAGCAGGCCGGGCCAGATGCAGGCTCCACTGGAGGCACCTGGAGCTCCACTGGGAGCCGCAGACCTGGTTCCCCCTTGAGACAAAGGGCCTGGCCTTCTAGTCCATTCCCCCTGCTCCCTCCCAGGTCACAGCTCCCATTTGGCAGAAGCCAGTTCTCCAGAGAAGGGGCGTCTGTGAAGAGTTAGCAGCCAGTGGTCACAACAGCTGGATGATGGGTGCCCTGGCCCAGTGAAGTGAATGGGGAAGGGGGCGGGGCCACCCACAGAATCCACAATGCACCTCATGTACTTCTCACAACATCCTAGGAGCAGGCGTTACTCTTCCCATTTGAGAGAAAGCTGATATAACTTGCATAAGGGCATCTGGCTGGGCTGTAGATGAGCTGGAATTTGAATGGCAGTCTGCTGAGACTCCAGCCCTGTTCCCTCCCTCTTCAACCTCATCCCAGGAAGGAGACTCTTCCCAGGATACATAACCAGGAAATATCAGCCCCTGTAACTCCTGGGAAGGGTCTGCTCTCAACAAGGGGAAGAGCTGGTCTCTCCCAGTCCCTCCACCCCCAGAAGCTGCTGATATACTAGAAACCATGTGAGAACCACATTTTGGTCTCAGGCCACCCAGGCAAGTCTTGTACAAAAGAAATGCAAGGTCCAGAGAGGGGGAAAATGATAATGTATGAAAGCTAAGGCAGCTATGCAGGTATCTTGTGGGGACTTACAAAAACCAAACAATGGAACATGCACTTGCAAAAGCCCATAGAGCTAGTTTGGAAGTTTTTAAAAGGGGCAGCTGGCTGATATATATATACCATAGGAACCTCTGTCTCCATTTACGTTCCTAAATAAAGAAGGTGGTGTTCCAGGAGACGGTTACATTAAAGAGAAGGTTTTGAACATGCTGAAAATGCATGTCCTGGAAGCAAACATCTTCCAGAAATGGCTTCTCGCTTACGTCCAGAGCTTTGCACATACATGCCCAATGAACATTTGCTGAATGGGTGAACCTTGTATTTAGCTGTATTAACACAATGTACTTTATGTCTATCCTCTGAATCCTCTATTAGCTATAAGACCTGCATTTTGCCCATATGTCTCTGTCAGTCCCTTAGTGACTGGGACAGTTCTGCAGTTGATGAGGCAGCACACTGTGATAGGTGTTCCTGTGTGGACATGCGTATGTGGGTCCAAGCAAGCACTCCAGGGAGAAGACTAGAAGGAAATATACCAAACTTTTGCTGTTAAGAACTAGAGGTCCCTGGAGTTCCACCAAGCCACTGGGAGCTACAGGTCCCAGAAGGGTTTTAGTTATTTTTCAGCAACTTTAGTATGAATAATATCCTACATGTTTCCCATATGTGATAGTTCGTTAAAAGACTACAATATTTTGCAGCTCTTCCCATCAACGGGTAGAGTCTATTTCCCTTTTCCTTGACTCTAGACTGACCTTGTGACTTGCTTTCACCAACAGAAAATGCTAGTAGTAGTCATGTGAAAGTTCTAAGACTAGATCTCAAGAGGACTTGTAGCATCTGCTCTGGCTGCTCTGGTAACCTCTCCTCCACCACATGAACAATCTCAGGCTAGCCTGATCGAGAGGCCATCTGGAGAAAAAGTGAGTCACCCATACCAATCAGCTCCCAGCTGACCTGCCAGCTTACTACCGCCACTTCCATGATCCCAGCCATGACCAGAAGAGCCACCCAGCTGAGCCCACCTAAACTGCCAACCCATAGACTTACGAACTAGCTAAATACATGCTGTTTTAAGACACTAAGTTTAAGAGTGCTTCTTAGGCAGCAAAAATTAACTGATACACTCTAAGAAGTCTCGATTTATAAATGCTAAATCTACTCACATTCAAGGTAGGCTCATGCCATCTCACAGAATCCTGATGTCTTCTTTATAAAGTTCTAAGTTAAGGAGTCTCTGAGTGACAGCACAAGAGACTTAGAGGGGCCTTTGGGGAGTCCAATCACCTCATTCTACTGTCAGGGAAACTGGAGTCCAGAGAAGAGAAGGAGCCACGTTTGCTCATTATACAAATATTTCTGAGTGCTTTCAATGTCCAACACTTTGTGCAACAGTGGAAAAGAGATGAGATTCTGCCTTCTTGGAAGTCACAGCCCAGGGTAGAGACCAGATGCTGACCAAGTCATCACACAAATAAGCATGGCCACAAAGTGACAAATGTCACGAGTTAGGTGGATATGGTGCCATGAGAGGAGGATGTTTAGGCTGAAACAGGTTGAGTCTCAGATGTGCAGGTTTGAATCTCAGCTGTACCACGCCCTGGCTGAGTCAAGCAATATCCTTGAGCCTCGGTTGCCTCACCTATATAATGGGATTAATGATAACATCTAATACTTCTCAAGAATATTGAGAAAATCAGCTAAAATAATGACTGAGAAAAGGGATTTGCAAACTGTACAGTGTTGGGTAAGCAGCTGAGATTGTTGCTTGTGGGGGTGAACATTTTTTGTCTTGCATCTCCTTTCCAAAGGACTTTGCTCCCTTCTGCCCAAGCCTAGAGCAGACACGAGTCCCCTTACCCTTCTTGAGAAGGTGCAGTGCCAACACCTTCGTTCGGGATTTGAGTCAGAACCAATTCCACCGTAGTAGGATTTTGAGAGCCAAAGCTCAGTAAGTTAACAAAATGCAATTTAAACATCATGAAAGGCTCAGACGAGATGTTCAGGGGTAAGCTCTGGTCTACCGAGACAACCACATTTCCCAGCCAATTATGGACAATTAAATGACTTCAGCGGTCTCTTCCAAAACGAGCATTTCCACGACCTGGAGTCTTGCCCACCAGCATCTTGCAGGTTGGCACGAGTCAGTGCAACACAAAGCAGCTCTGCAGCATCATCAGGATGCCCACATGGCCACAAGCAGAGAAGGGGCAGATGTGGTGGCCTGCTTCGAGCACCCCTGCCGTGGCAGCGGCCTGCAGTGGTGCTTCCACACTGCATGGGCTCTACAGTATCTCCCCTCACTGGCAGGGCCCCCAAGGGCCAGAGCTCCATGCCTTACTCATCTCTGTCCCCCACAAGACCCATCCCATAGGAGGGTACATAAACGTTTGTGAATTAATAGGCTTCTGTTTCCCTGGCTGGAAAATGTGGGCCCAACTACCACGTGGCCCTCCACAACGATCAGGGTTACATAGAAAGAGGCAGAGGTCCGCTCTGGAGACAGGCTTGGCTCCCAGATCCCCAGCGCCCTCAGCAGCTGCGCTACTCCTCAGCCTTCCATTCAGCACCCTGAGCAGCTACCAGCCTGCAGGCACCACTGCTTTAGGGAGCCATCCTCCAAGTTGCCACAGCCTGGAGCCAGGACCCTCCCCAGCACCCCAGTCTGCAGTGGGGACCCTCTTTGGCATCAGAGTCTATAGTGAGAATGCTCCCAGCTCAAAGAAACCTTAATTGCTAGAGACCAGCTTCTCAGTAGAAACTCAGATTCCAGCTGGCATCTGGGACTCTCAGAGGGCCAGGCTGGGGCTGGGGACAGCCTTGCCCAGGGATGACCCAGCCCCCCTCACCACCAGGGAGGACCACCAGGAAGCCTCTGCTCTCCCCACTTTGTGCCACGTCCCCAGCAGCATCAGGCACCTCCAGGTGGTGGGCGAGCCCTGAGTGTCTTGGCGTGGGTGCGTGTGCCTCCCGTGCCAGTGTCTGTCCCCGTGGGTGCTGTGTCGTGGTGGCAAGAGGCAGGGAGCACCAGAGCACATATGACATTTCTGCTCACTGCTGCTGGAAGTTTCCCCTATATGCATGGGGATTGAAGGCAACACATTCTGAGTTTTATCAGGTTTTCAGCGATACACATTTTAAGCCAACAGCAGCCAGGTAGATGATTTACAGAAAACACAATAGCCCCAGTTTGTCCCTTTTAAGGGGACTCAGCTGATATTCTTGATCATTCTCAGAGAGGATAGTAGTAGGCCATGCCACCCAATCCGCACTGCCCCCAGCCCTGCCCCGGGAGCAGCTCAGCTCCCCAGCCCCAGGCCGGACCCCTGCTCAGGGAGGACGGGACACCCACCTGGCTGGTCGGTAGGGGCTCTGCATTCCCGTCACTCATCCCCACGGAGGCACTGTCACCACCAAACTGGAACAGAGAAAGAGAGAGGAGTGGCTCTGAGTAAAGATTCTCAAGAAGGCCCCAGGAGAAGCAGCCAGAAGCGGTTGGGCACTGAACGCACTGAGAGGAAAAGACTGTGGGGCCTGGAGAAGCAAAGCCTGAGCCCCAGAGGCCCAGGTCCTCCTTTTATCAGGACTCCCTCCAGGGTGGGAGGAGCCTCCCTGTCCCCTGGCCCCCAAGGGCTTGGGTGAGCACCATTAATCACTGTCAGGATGGAGAGAGGAAAACCGTTCTTCACTCTCTCCCTTGTCCATAGATGCGGCAGGCTGCCCTGTCAGGTACTGAGCTCCCCACCCTGGAAGTATGCAAATACCTCTCTCAGCCAAAACGACATCAGGTTATCAGTTGGAGCTCGAATTCCCCATGATGGAGAGAGGCTGAGATCTTCAGAGCCTTGGGGTCCCAGTGGCTTGCCCCAACGTGCACTGCAGGTCTTACCATCCTAAGAAATTTTGCCCGCTCATGTTTGTCCCTAAGGTCATCCCAGGTCACAGGCAGTGAGGACTGTGGTCAAAATGCTGTACAGAAACTGCAATCCTGTGTTCTGAGAGGCTGCCAAGTCTGGATTCAGGAAGATGCCCCTGCCATAGGGAGCAGGGATAGTAGGAGTGGTGTGGACTCGGGGGCCACTGGCTCTCCTTTTCCCTGGTGTGTGATAAACTTTCAAATGGAGGCAATGACAGTAGTCCCCTGTCCAGGGATGCTGCACAGATACATATGGAGCACTTATTTCAACCCCAGTTAGTTCCCCTCCCTTGAGACAGGTGTCTCGGATAGGGTTCCCTAGAAGCAGAGCCTGAGACAAGGATTTAAGTGCATGTGATTTTGAGAAGTGCTCTTTAGGAATGCCCTGTGAGGGAGGGAGGGAAGCAGGACAGGGCAGTACAAGGAGCTAAGCAAGAATGTGGTCTCAGATGGAGACTCACTGCAATCCCACAGGAGCCCTGGGGCATGAACTGTACCATGGAGTTCATCCCGGAATGAAGCAAGGGGCCAACCTTTTATGGTCACTGGCTGTGAGCTGCTCTCAAGGGGGAGGGGAGGCATAACTTTTTGAGCAGCATGACCCCCATTTGGCCAAGAACAGCCCTCTAGAGAATTGTGCCAGTTGTGAACCAGATGGGAGATGGCTCACAGGTTAGTGAAGGGACCTGGGTGGGGCACCCATGGCATCTGGCCATTTTATTTTAATTGAAAATTTTATTTTTTTATTAGGTTATATTCACATGGTTCAAAATTCCCAAAGTACAGAAAGCAACAGTGTAAAAAGTCTCCTTCCCATACCACCTCCTAGCCATTCACTGTGTCTACTAGGTTCCTTTATATTCTTTCAGAGATGGTCTACATATACACACTTTACAGTCATTTCTCTCACATAAATGACAGTGCACTATACACAATGTTTTGCACCTTATTTTTCTCCTAACAACACGTCTTGGAAAGTGTTTTATATCAGAACATAATTCTTCTGGTATCTAGTATTCCAAAGTATGGAAATACAGATATATTTAACTAGTTGAGCACACGGATAATTGAGTTGTTCCTAGTCTTTTGCTATTCCAACATTGCTCCCTGAGTAATTTTGCACAGCCATCATTTCGCATGGGTGTGAGTTTATCTGTAGGATATAATCATTGGGTCCAACTGCGTGTGCATTTGTAATTTTCATAGACATCACCAAGTGTCTTCATGGAAGGTGTAAAAATCCACCCTCCACACAATCACGCCAAGGTGTCAGTTCACCCAGACTCTCTTCACTCAGACAGGCTTTGCTCACCAACCAGCTTAGCTGCCAGCCTCCTACTACTGGGGGCTCTGAGCCACCACCACCACCCACCTCCATCCCCGATTCCCTCGCCTTATTCTACCTTGTTCTTAGTTTCAGAGACACATTTACCTTCTAGCATTCTCTATAATGTGCTTATTTACCATGTTCATTGCTTATAGCTGTATTCTCCCACTAAAATGGAGGCTCCTAGAGGTCAGGGGTCTTCATCTCTCATAACTGATGGAGTAGAGCCTGCCACAGAGTAGATGCTCAATAAATCCTTGTCAAATGAATGAGTGAATGAATGAAGCAATCACCATACCACTCACACCGTGTTTTACCAGGCCAGTCTTCCCAGCAAGGCAGTGGGATTAATGGTTCCATCCAAGTGCCTTCCCAGCACAGGGATGAGCAGAGTCCCTTGGTGTCTCCTGCATGAGCAAAAAAGAAAAGGCCGTCCCATGCATTGAGTCTGGATACTGACCCCAAATGCGGGGCTCCACCCACCACACTGCACCTAGAGCTCATGCTTCAAGGCCCTGCTCAGAAACCACCTCCTCCAGGAGGCCTGCCATGCTCTTGCCTCCTCTGACTGTCCCTCTTGCAAAGTAGATTGTTGCCATATCTGTCTTCTGCCCAGAGTGGGAGCAGTGTGGAGGCTAGAACCATGTCCTGTTCATCTCCAAATCCCCCAGCACCTGGCATAGGCTGGCATCAGGAATAGGATTGTGAAGTGTTCAAGGCGGGGCTCTTTCGTTGAAAGCTCCTCGGTTCTATATGATGTGTCACCATGGCCACATCTTACTTTGAGAAGAGTAAAATCTTTTTTAAAACCACATATCATTTATGAGAGTTTTCCAAAAGAAAGAATGATTGGAAATGGAGGGGAACTGCATTTAACCATGCATTTGACATATTTTATAAAGCATGAGTAATCAAA
This sequence comes from Manis pentadactyla, assembly GCF_030020395.1. NCBI lineage: Eukaryota > Metazoa > Chordata > Mammalia > Pholidota > Manidae > Manis > Manis pentadactyla. The sequence goes on along the minus strand of NC_080023.1, from coordinate 163,580,007 downwards.
CAGTATGGCATAGGCATATATTAAAAATATGGGAACACATATCAAAGGAACAGAGGGAAACATGTCCCCCCAAGTCCCATGTACCAGCCCACTTACTAACTGCTGGCCGGAAAGGAACACCAGGTGCGCAGACAAGATGGAAAACACCCCCCTCGCCACCTACCACACTGCCAACACCGAGTGCGTGTGTGAACACAAAGCTACTGCGCGTGTCTGCAGAGGGCCCAAGCATGGAGGTGACACAGGCACCACAAACACTGGGCCCATGTCACACACACAGCACAGGGTTCAAGGCAGCACTTAGCCACACAGGAACCACACCCATGGGTGACACAAACCAACACAAACAAAGGTGTCCACAGCACATGTGTGAGTGTGAGCACATCACAGACCCTTTATGCGGCAGGGTACACAAACCGCACGGCATGTGCACACTGAACAGAGGGGATGCCCCGATCTGTATAAATACCCCATACCTTCTGCAACTGTGTAACTCCCATAAATGGGCACACGCATCTATACTGCATGAGCTTGTAGAGACGGACAAGGCAAAGACACACAAAAACTTGAATTCTGTGCATATTTTAGTTTACCAGTCCCTCAGTCAAAAGTCTTTTTTCACACCACACAACCTTCCGTATGCTTTAAAATGTGAGGGGAAGAAATGTAAGGCAACAGCAGCCTAAGTGTTTCCATGAAGCGCCAGGAGAACATCCTCTTACCACTGACTGGAATAGATTAATTTTCCCCATTTCATATTCTAATTATAATTCCTTTTCCCATAGCCATCTTCAGTCCTCATTACAGCTGGAAGATTGTTCTGTGAAAGCCAGACCTTCATCTTCTCTTCCCAAGAGTTTTGTCATGGAAATGAGTTTGGAATCTGAAATAACCCATATTTTTGCAAATATCGAATGTGTGGGGATAACCCTTTCATGACGGCCACCAGGGACTCTGCTCACAGACTTCTGAAGGATCTGTGTCTCCCCGTGCATGTGGTCCCCTTGCAAGAGGGGCCCCTGGGCCCCTACTCCAACAGACACCCCAGTCGAGATCCCTTTTTCCTCTTTAAGGAAATTTAGCAAATTGGCAGCCAAGGTGAAAAGTGAAAAGCCCTAACTTCAGAGAATCAGATGATGCCAGCTCCATCTGCGCCACCTCAGCAAGCTCCTTAATTGCTCTGAGCCTCAGTTTCCTCATGCTCATGACTCATGTGATTCATAACAGGTCTAAATTAAATTACTGCGGAATGGACAATGTCATAACTGAGTGGATAGATGGATGGATGGATGGATGGATAGATGGATGGATGGAAGCAAGGGAGGGAGTAAAGGATGGGAGGAATGGGTGGATGGATGCATGGATGAATGATGGATGCTATAAATAAGCATAGTCCAGTAGAAATATAATGCAAGCCACAAATGCAAACCATATATGTAATTTAAAACTTTACAGTAGCCACAATTTAAAATGTAAATATAAACAGGTGAAATCAATTTTAGTAACATTTTATTTAACTCGATATATTCGCAATATTATGTTTTCAACATAATAGATAGAAACACAATCAATAGAAAAATTATAAATGAGATCATTTATAGTCTTTTAAATTTGGGGGGTACTGTCTGAATTCTGGCATGTGGTTTGCCTTACAGCACATCTCAATTTAGACTGAGCCACATTTCAAGGGCTCAAAAGTCACAGGTGACTGGTCACACATAGTGAATAGGGAAGGAAATAACTGGATGAGTGGAAGGATGGCAAGTAGGTGTATGGAAGGGATGGATAGATTGATGGGTGGATGGGTAGACGGGTTGGTGGGTGGGGAACAAGTGGTTTGGGGAATGAATGGAATAGATGGGCCAATATAACTCAGTGGCTGGATAAATGGAATTAGAAGATGGGAGGGAGGGATGGATGGATGGATGGATGGATGGATGGATGGGCAGAAGGTTGGTAGGAGGTGTGAACTGGATGGGTGTGATTAGAGGGATGAGTGGATGGATGGATGAGATGAGATGAGATGGCTGGGTGAGTATGAAGAGGTAGGTAGGTGAGGTGATTGGAATGGTGGGTGAAATAAACAAATAGATGGCTGGGATGGGTGTGTGGAATGCATGGATAGTTGCCTGGATGGGTGGGATGCCTGGGCACACAGAACGGGTGGGAGAGGTAGGTGAGATGGATAGGTGGGTCTCTGGTAAGTGTGTCCGGTATTTCCTTCTTACTCTACTCACCTTCCTGGGCTGTGTCATGGCTTCCTAGGGTTGCAGCACCTTACTGACTCTCAAATGCTCACCTTCAGCCAAGATACCTCCAGATTCCAATATACAGTTTCGCCCGGGGCATCTCCCCCATTTGGTCTATGGGTATCTCAAATTCAACACACTCAACGCTGAACTCATGACATGTACATGCACCGGCCCTGCTCTTTTTTCAGTGGTCCACCATCATAAGAGAAAATGTCACTTTCTACACAGTACAGTCAGTATCTCCAGGGTGACTGTGGACCCCTTCCCCACTACACCCCCTGATGGTAGCTTTCTGCTCAGCTTTCCCCATCTACCATCCAGTCCATCCTCCACCCTGGCTGTCACTTCACTACTCAGATCAAAACCCTGCAGTGACTCCACATCATTCACCCCAGCATCCAGGACCCTCCATAACACCTGGCCCTGAGCTTCAGCTCCCACAGTGTCCCTCAGTGTTGCAGGAACCTGCAGGGCCCTTGGGGGCCTTTTGTACATACTGTCCTATCACTAGCCTGGAGCGCCCTCCTCCTTCCTCTCTCCACCCACCAAAACCCAACTCTTACTAGGCCTTTTGTTTTACTCTGGCCGTGCACTCCAACCTTAAGTCTTGCTTTGCTCCTGTAAACCTGTGTTTTGGGCCCAACCTCAAAGCCTCCATCCCAAGTTGGCTTTGGACTGAATTCACGTCTGTGTGTTGTATGATATACTGGGCAACAGAATTGATTCTCAAGTGGGGTGCAGGTTCCACCAGTTACTAGCTGTGCATGACCTTGGATTTAACTTCTCTTTGTCTTAGTTTCCTTACCTGTAAATGGGCAAGGATGGCAGTTACTAATTATTTCTGCCTCCATTTTTTTTAATATCCACTATCAGATATCAGATATGAGTTAATATTGGTAACAAATTATTTAATAACAGTAACTATTTTTGGCAGATGCTTAATAAATGTTACCTATTATTACTGTTATTCTGTGCTCAACTCTTACCCCCTCATCAGCCACAATCTCCCTCAGTCTAGCAGAGGACCGTATATCCCAAGTCACTAAGGCCATCAGATACCCCAACTCTCTCTCCCCTTCCCCACCCATCCTGACTTCCATTCCTTCAGTCTGAAAGGCAAAGTGTCTCCCTCCTGTTCAAGGTCAGCCCTTCCACCTTGAACCTATCCCTCCCATATCTTCCCTCATTCATTCTCACTCTCCATCTTTGGTCTAAGGTGAAATTTAAATACGCTGAAGCAAAATGAAATCATTCAATGCCCTTGTTCCCAATCAAAGGGGATTTACAATAAATGAAGCTTGTCACAAGGCACAGAAAAGCAAAAGCAAAGGATTCTGAGATTACAGAAGGGCAATGGTCATTGTTTATCATACAATGTCTAAAGAGTGCTAACTATGTGCCCAAAATTGCACTGACACAAGGCATACTGTAATGATTATGACACAGCCCCTGCCTTCAAGGAGCCCCGAGTCCTTCAGAAAAGCTTGGGAGAATAAAATGATCCTGTTCTCCAAATATGAGAAAGGAAGATAGGCTGTTCCGTGGCCATAGTCCCAAGACAGGAACAGGTAACAACAGAACTTGTTTAAAGCCTGTCCCATCTGGTCCGTGACAGCTTGGCATCCATCCAGCCTCTGAAAGGCAAGCCATCAATAACAGTCTTACTCTGACAGCCAAATGCCACAGCTGGGGGTAGGCCAGTCCCAGACCCTCCTGCCCTGAACATCTCCCCTCCATGCTTCCTTCTCCAAATCTCGGCTCCTCATGGACTTGGAGAGACTAGCTTTCAAAGTACAGCAATGAATTCAATGTCTTATTTCAGATATTGAATGGTGGCTTCTTCTTTGACAAATGTGACAAGGGCTGGGTGAGGTTATCACAGGTGAGCAGAAGCAAGGAGGAGGGCCTTCCAGGGGAGGCGTCCTGACAAAGATAACCTGGAAGCTGTGTGAAGGAGAACACACAGGAGCTGGCCAGGAAAAGAGCAAGGAACCCAACATCCAAGGCTGCTGTGAGCACAGGCCAGCGAGTGCCTACTGTGTACCGGACCTCATCCCAGAGCCGTGCCTGGTCATCTCGCTAGAAGCCCCCAGAAGTCCCGCCAGCCCCACTGCAGAGATGAGCAAGGCAAGGCCCAGGGTGGCTGGAAAGTTTGCCCAAAGCCATCCAGGCAGCTCTGAACCTGGCCTTGACTCCAGGCACCAAAGCAACAGTTGTTCTGTAGAAGCTGCTGCCCTTCTCTTCTGCACAGAGACACAGATCAAAGACCAAGGATGCACAGCTCACAGCCCAGCCAGTCGCTGACACCAAAAGATGCACCTCACAGAGATCAAAAGAGGAAATAATCAAAGCAGCATACACTGCTCCCGCCTGCCCCCATGTCGGGCCGTGGGAACATGCATTCTGCACAGATGAAGCGCGGTTCAAAAGATAGAGGCAGCGAATGTGGCAGCTGCAGCCTGGGCCCTGCAGAGGGTGCGGTTTTATGTGGAAGTATTACAGACAGATACATATCAGGACCAGGGAGAGGCTGGGGGAGGTGGGCAGAGGTACGACACGAGTGGAAGGGGGACAGGGATAGAGCCTCAGGCTCAAACCTAGACCCAGGCCCGGTATGCTTAACTCCAGGCCACCACCACTTAGAGAAAGATGACAGCCCAGTGGTTGCATACAGGGGGTCTGGTGACAGGCTGCCTTGGTTCAGATCTTGGCCTTGCTTTTCAAACTGTGGGACTTTTTAACTAAGTTACTATGTCTAGGCTTCCTCATCTGGAATATGGGTATGACTGTCATTTTGATTAAACAAGTTAATATACATAAGGTACTTAGAACATTGTCTGGTCCAGAAAAAGCACCTAATAACTATTACCTATTTCTGTTTTTTTCTATTAAGGTATCATTGATATAAAATCTTATAAATGTTTCACATGAGCAACATTATGGTTACTAGACTCCCCCTATTATCAGGTCCCCCACACATGCCCCATTACAGTCACTGTCCATCAGCACAGTAAGATGCTATGGAGTCACTACTTGTCGTCTCTGTGTATTAGCTATTTCTTATATTACTTAATCCTCAGAACCCTTCAACACTGTTACAACCTCTCCTGCAGATGAAGTAACTGAGTGCTATTTCATGCAAAGCTTTGAGGTCCTTACCATGGGAAACACCCTTGATGCTTCCACCTACCATATATAATCTGAAATAAAACTTATAAATTAAAATCTTCATAAAAGAGTCCAACTGAAGGCTTATTTTTCCCATGATGATGATTTTTGTGCATTGTTCCAAAATGTCAAATATCAGTTTTTTTCCAAAAATACATTTTTCTCCTTACAGGTGCTTCTGCTCTGCCAGGCATAACTCACATTATTCTTCTGCCCACCAAGAAATCCGGCCCTAACAACGGAGGCCCAGAGAGGTCAGGGGATCTGCCCAAGGCCACAGAGCCAGCATGTGTCTACAGTCTAGGCTGCTGTAAAAAGCCCACAAAAGCTGGCTTCCCTCTCCCACCATTTCCAAGCGGTGTGAACCAGAATAGGTGACCTCATGACACTGGGGAAAATGCCTTGGGCACAGCCTGTCAGAGGGGGTGGGAGCACACCTCACGCCCAGTGTTGTGGCTGTGCAGGACCCTCCTCCTCACTGCTGACAAGAGCTGGCTTGGACATGCCGCTTGTTTTAGTCATAACGACACTGAGAGGCAGTGTGAAGGGACGGTGATCACTACAGTCCTGTGGTGGAGCGCTGCCAGCCACCTGGCTGCTCTCGGGGGTAAGAATCACTGCTCCAATTTCACAGATGGGGAAGCAGAGCCTTCTTACCTGGCTCCAAGCAGGCTCCTTCAAGACCCGAATGGTCCAGTATGGGGGCACTAGGCACATGGAGCCACTGAGCTCTGGGAAGCTGCCAGTCCAAACTGAGATGTGTTTAAGTGTAAAATACATACCAGGTCTCAAAGATAGAACAACAATAGCAAAGGAATGTACAATGTCTCATAAGTATGTTTGTATTGATTATATGTTGTAAAGACAATATTGTGGATATATGGCATTACCTAAAATATGTTCAAATTAATTTCACCTGTTTCTCTTTATTTTTAAAAATGTGGCTACTAGAAAATTTACAATGGTGTATGTGGTTTGCATTTTATTTCTACTAGACAGTGCCAGCTGAGAAGCTGTCCCAAGCCACCCTCTGCTCCAGATGCAGAGCCTTGGAGATAGAAAAATGCACATTCAGCAATAGTTGAATCCAGTTCTATGACAGATACAGAGAAACTGAGGCTCATGGAGGGAGAGTGACTTGTTAAGGCAAGAAGCTGGTACAGAGGCATTCACTCATTCAATGAATGCTAACTGTGTCCTAGGTGCTGGGATACAGCAGAGAACAAGACATGGAGCCGCATCCCAGCCCAGGGGTGACATGGTGATGATGCAGGATTCCCTGCCCGGCCAAGTCCAGGGGATCAGGGCAGCTGGACTTGGCACCAGCCCTTCCCTCCCCTCAGCCGCTGTAATCACACTGCTTGGAGGCTGCAGACAAGAAGCCATGACAAGAGCCCAGCTCCAATCCACAGCAGCTCCACCTCAAAGCTCACTGGTGAGACCCCCGCGGGCAACAGCCAGCTGCAGCTGCCAAGAGGGCCTGATGGGCAGGGTAGCCCAGTGGGCACAGCATGGCTGCCCTGCAGGCCTGTGTTTCTACCACTAGTGGCAGCTTACACCCCATCTCCACTACCACAGATTTATGGCAAAAATTATCCTCTCTCAGCTCCATTTAAAGCCATTTGGAGCTTGCTCCCATCCCCGATTATAAATCTAATTGCACATTCCAAACAGACAAGCGCTCATTAAGCTTTAATTATGCACATGTTGTTTTCCACAAACATTTTCATTTGGCCGCTGTGAGAGGGCACGGTGCCAAGGGGACCGCAGGCTGAGTGCCTGCGGCGGGAGGGAGCCAGGCCCGGGAAGTGGGTCAGGGGGTGCTGGGATGAGGCCGGCCAAGGGCAGGGCCAGGACCCCCTCAGGTTTGGCTCATAACTTTGATGGCCTTTCCCCAGTCTTCTGCACACCCAGGAGATGCAAACGTGCATGCCCTCACCTGGTCCTACCTGCACCCCCAGTGTGCCCAGATCTTGTCTAAGCTGGTGCCCATGGGCCTGTCTGGGGCAGAAGGAGGGAGGGTACACCCCCAGCTCCAAACCATAAACCCTCCCCACCTGGAGCTGGTTTCTTCACAGCCTCTGGGCCTGTCCCTATTTCCACCCACCTCCCCGCTGCAGCTGGAGCCCTCCTCGGGCACAGTCTTCCATTCCCTCATTCGTTCATTCATTTATTCCACTATTATTTTGGGCGCACAGTCTTGCTCAGGCAGGGAGGGGCCAGTGGGGATCAGGAAAGAGAAGGCCCCTGTCTGACTCTTCCCAGGAGGCTCTCCTTCAAGTCCAAATTCTTTACTGTGTCACTAACGGCCCTTGAGAACTTGCCCCTACCCACGTGACCTGCCAGGCCAGCCTTCCATCCCTCCCTCACACTCCTCTCCTGTTAACGCTTTCCCGAGGCACCCTGCTCCCTGCACAGACACAGCTGTCCACACAGCCAGGCCTCTGCAGCTCTGTACTCCCCACCCAAACCTCCCCTTCTCTTTCCTTTCATTGAAGTTAACTCTCATTCATGCCCATGCTTTCCCCTCCAGGAAGCCATCGCTGATACCCAGGCCAGACCAGCTTGCTGCCCTTCTGCATGGCGGCATCTATGAAAGCATTTATTGGACCAAAATGCCTTGACTGACCGCCACATGTCTGACTTCTAAGACTAGTCTGTCGCACTATTTCCCCCAAAAACACTATCTGCTCTCAAGAGGAGAGGTACCTGCTCACTGTGTGGCCTTGAAGAAGTCCGTCCTCTCTGGGCCTCAGTTTCCTCATTTATACATGGAAAGGTTTGAATGGGTGAGGCTCCCTGGGCCCCTCAGCAGTTTGGTCAGTTTTAAGTTTTGTGGTTTGTCCAGGAGCTAGATCTTCCTACTCCTACTTGAAGAGGGTCCTGAGGCCACCAACCTGTCTTTGAACACTCATCCAGGAGCAGAGGAAGCTCACCAAGGCATGTCTGTCATGCACGAATGGTGCACACCCAGACGTGGGGGCACAGGGAAGGCGCAGAAGCCCCAAGGCCACTCCTCAAAGAGCTTCTGGAAATATAAGCAAGTGAAATCAATGTGTGCTTTTAATGGATATCAATATCCATTCAGCATCGGATGGCTACCTGTTTTAGGGCACGGTCTCTGAAAATAGACTGAGAGTGCAGATACGAGGTTTATTGGGGAAGCAGGACCGAGCAGAAGGAAGAGTTAAACTGGGGAACATTCACATCAGAGGCCTCAGCCTGTCTGCACTGAGGTGGCTCTGCAGAGATGTCCCGAATTGAGGCGGGGAGCCACTGAATTCCCAGGTGGGCCAGCCAGGTCCAGGCTGCCCTGGGGCAGGTGATGACCTTGGGAAAGGCCTCCTCCTCCCACCAAGGTCAATACCCAGGGAGAGAGTCCGCTGTGAGGGCAGCAGCCAACACCCTCAGCAGGTGGCAGAGTGGGCGTTTCAGTAGAGAGGGGACCTGGGTAACCTGCAATAGCATCCGCTACAACTATGACCATTAATTCATTTTAACTAATTTGTGCCACATATACAAAGTGCATGCTGTGAGTCAGGCACTCTGTGAATTGATTTATAAATTTTAACTCATATATTCCTCACAACAGTCCTATGAGGTGAGTTACTACTACTATGAGGTAAGGTAAGGCTCCCATTTTACAGATGAGGAAAATGAGGTCAAGTGAGGTTAAGCAGCTTACCCAAGGCCACACAGCTAGTAAGTGGTAGAGTCAGGATTCAAACCCAGGAAGTCCGACACCAGAGCTGATGCTCCAACGACTTAGACACCCCACTTCTGTGGGCATGCCCTGTCCCCTCACAAAGGCATGGAGCTGTCCACCCCAGCCTCCTCCCCAGACGCTGGGTCATGGTCAGCGGTCTAGCGCCTCAGGTTGCCAGCACTGTCAGTATTTGTGCCTGACAATCATCTATCATCAGAGCAGTTGGGAACAAGTCCCGGAACTGATCCTTGCCAAAGACAATTAACTAAAAGCCACATGAACGTATGTCGGGCGGGACTGTGGCATGGGGGTGGGGGGGTGAGTGTGACCGAGACAATGAGCAGTAGATGATTTGAGAGATATTTTCTCCCCATCGCTACAAAACAAGCCCTCAATCATGCCACAAAGGGCTTGTATTGTTGGAAGGGAAATATGTCAATGACAGCGTTCAATTGTGGGGTGGTTAAAAAAAAAGAAGAAAGGAAAAAAATCCTTTGAAATAGAAATTTGACCTAGAAAGGTTTTCTAGGTCACCTGAACTTGACACTTACACAGCTAACCCCAAAACCTAACACAGACCAAGTACCAGGTTCACTTCCTTCTGTCAGTACCAGATAACACAGGAAATGATATTTGTAAACACTGCTGTTATATTCTCAAGTGTGTATTAAAATCAGTCTTTGGTTTGGGAGCTGGGAAAAGGCCGGAGCAGCATGGCTGTGGAAGCCCGCGGACCTGGGTTCACACTCAGTCACCGCGTGGCCATGTGGCTGGGGCAGGATCCGACCTCTCTGATGCTCAGACTCCTCTCCTGTAAAGTGGGAATGGAACTGTGGGGTTGTGTGTGCCTCCTGGCAGTGTGCAGGCACCGAGGTGTCCTAGGAAGGCTGGATCCCTTTCGCTCCAGCCACCTTCCTAGGCTGAGGGCTACCCCTCTGTTTTGACTATCAAACTGCTTTGCCCCAGGCCTGGGCTCTCGGGACCCTGCAGTACAGGGGCCAGCTGGGGGGACGCTTTTCTCCCTAGAAAACAGAGAGAAAGCAAACAGTGCCCCAAGTCACAGCACATGCCAATGAGTTCTTCTAATTCATCTTCACTTTTGAGCCACCCAGCTTTAGATAAATCATGGGGCCTCAGGGATGATAGCACCTGAGACCTGTTCATTATCCTGCTGGGGAAACTGAGGCCAGGGGGGGTAGATAGCCCACAGTCATTAGCGACAGGTTACAACACCACATTACCAGGCCCCCTGAGCCTGTGCCTCCAGAGGAAGTCAGTTAGCCCAGTTACCATCAAGGCCCAAGACCGCAGGGAGCACGCCCACCTTCCCCAGTCCCTGACCTGAGCACCTATGATGCCCCTGGCTCTGAAGGGACCAGGACACAGAAACAATCCCCAGGGCAGGCTGGGGTCCAGAGGGAGTACAGGCACCAGCACTGACGATACCAGGGGTGACAAGGCACTAGGCAGAGACAGGCCAGGTGAGAGCAGGTGATGCACACCTGTCCAGTAGAGGGAACCAGAAGGAGCAAAGGCTAGGCAGCTGGGAGGGTGAGAAAACTGGGGTGTCGGGGCTGAGGCAGTGTCTGCGAGTTACTGAGGTGGGCTACTGTGAAGGGCGGGTCAAAGTAATCAACATTCACTGAAAAGAAATGGTGAGAATGTGAACAATTTTCCTAAAACAAGAGTAAGGGAAGGGTGCCTAGTTTGGCCAGAAGATAAACATTATGTGAAGCAATGATTAAAAGAGCATGGTAGTGATGTCAAAGGAGAACTTCAAATCAATGAGACAGAAGAGAAAGGGCAGAATTAGAGCCAACTATGTATGGAAACTTCTGGTTCAGGAGAGCACTTCCTATATGCCAAGTACCATGTGACATGCTTTATATACGATATTTCACTCAATCTTTGCAACAGGCTTATGCAGGAGGTGCTATTACCCCACTTTACAGAGGAGAACATTGATGTTACAATTGAAGCAATGTACTCAAAGCTCGCACAGCTAGAAAGCGGCAAAGCCAGAATCTTCACTCTGCCACAGTTCATGCTCATAACAGCTACTCTATTTTGTCTCTCCTTTTGAGAACAAACAGACAAAGACCAATTATTTAATAAACAAAATGAGGATAACAGGGTTATCTTGTCCCACTGCAAGCCACCCACCAAAAATGTACTCTAAACAGATTAAGTATAAAAAGTCATGTTATAGGGAAATATCAGAAAACAGATATTTTTATCAGATCTGTGGTGGCAAGATAACTTCCTCAGCCCTTGAAGCAATCACGGAGGAAGGGAGATTGACAGATTCAAATATATATGCATTAGTATCTTCTGTAGGAGGAAGCATAATAAAACCAAAATGAAAAGGACATCAGACTAAGAAAATATCAGCCCCAACCATGAGACAGTTAATATACACGATGTAGCAAGAGCTCAGTCAAATTAAAGAGACAGCAATAAACCGAGAGACAAAAAGACACAGGACACAGACAGGAAAGTCATACAAGAGGCAATCTTGTATGACTTTCCTACCAAGAAACAAATACAAAGAGAAAATGTATACTTGATTCCATGACAAGGAGAGAAAATGTACATGAAACACACCTACTATAATGAAACTGGGTTATTTCACAAGACTGTAGACACAGAAAACCGTTTCCAGGCCACCGGAAAGTAATATGGCAGGTCCCCCACCCCCTCCCTGGGGCAGATAGCCAGCCAGAAGCAGGGTAGGTGGGAACCAGGACCCCTGCCTGCCGCCTCGGGGGCCACCCCCTTACCACACTGCCCGTTTGTCTCAAGCAGACCCCAATGTTGCTTAAAACAGCCTTCTGTTCTGAGTGCCGGGGATGACACCACCGGTGGACGGGACACAGTCTTTGTCCTCCTGAGCTCACGGTGTAGTGACGGGGACAGGAATTAACCTGAATGAACCTGAATAGAACCAGGAACGATGATGTGAGTGCTAACTGTAACGAGAGCCAGGGCTGATGGGAGCCCAGAGAAGAAGGGAGGTGCAAAAGAAACTCCACAGAGCAGGGGGCGTCTAAGCAGACCTCCCTGCAAGATGAGCAGCGTGAGCCAGGTGAGGGGAGACGGCACCAAACGGTAGGGAGCACGGTGGGAACCGCATTCACCCAGGCGGGGGAGCTAGACGGAAGGCCCCACCCCCTGAGGGAGGCACCTTAAGAGATGAGCTGCGAGGAGAACAGTACCCTGTCAAGATGGGGCTTTCGGGGCTTGGGTTGGGGGCTGAGACCTGGAACGTGAGCTGCACTTTAGAAACTGGCCTCTGCCTTCGGGCCGAAGAACACACTTGGGAAAGTAAGCGTGGAGCCGGTATAGGAAGCCAGGCAGAAGCTGCTGCGATCGCCCTCGGGGTGGGGGGGCAGGGGGTGTGCCAGGAAGCGGGCCTCTGAGCAGAGGTCGTGCAGGGAAGAAACATTCGATAAAGCAATAAGAAGTAAGACACTGTGGCAGAGATTCAAACAGGGAAATTTATACTGATGGTGAGAAAAGGAAGCAGGGTTGGAGCCAGAATGAAACCACGACAGTCCCTGGTGTGTTTTCCAAGATCCAGAACTGAGCGCCTCAGAGATGAATGAGAACCGCTAAGAGCACGGGACCACCCAGGAGCCAGAGAGCGGGCCACTCACGCAGTTGGCAAACCCTGATTTCCTCTCCTGGGTCACACATTTCCTTCTGATTCCTTTTTCTGATGATTCATAAGAAAAACCTCCCCCTTTTAAATTCAAGCTAGAAATGCCTGAGCACCTGGGCTCACCCTGCCCAAGCTTTAACCTCTGTCCCTGAGCCGACAAAACCCAACTTAACCCCAGGCAGCTAAAAAGACGCTGGCTGCCAAGAAGCAGAGAGGAAACCTGTGGTTTCTGGCTCAGCAAGGGCTGTCAGAGGCACCCCGAGAACCCGGCTGGGCCCTAGTGAAGGTCGTCAGTGGCAGCTCATACATACAGGTCCTCAGCCCCTTAGCCAGAGCCCATGGGGTTTCAGAATTCAGAATTTGTTTGGATTTCAGAAAAATAAAGAATGCTCAGTGAAATAAGCCAAGCGGAGAAGGACAAGTACCAAATGATTTCACTCATATGTGGAGTATAAGAACAAAGGAAAACTGGAGGAACAAAACAGCAGCAGAATCACAGAACCCAAGAATGGACTAACAGTTACCAAAGGGAAAGGGACTGGGGAGGATGGGTGGGAAGGGAGGGATAAGGGTGGGGAAAAAGAAAGGGGGCCTTACGATTAGCATGTATAGTGTGTGTGGGGGGGCATGGGGAGGGCTGCGCAACACAGAGAAGACAAGTAGTGATTTTACAGCATCTTACTACGCAGATGGACAGTGACTGTGAAGGGGTATGTCGGGGGGGACTTGGTGAAGGGGGGAACCTAGTAAACATAATGTTCTTTCTGTAATTGTAGATTAATGATACCAAAATAAAAAATAAAAAATAAAAATAAACACTAAAAAAATTAAAATAAAAAAAAATAAAGAAATGAAGGTTCCACAAATTATGTGGAGACCTCAGTGGGGTCTGGGGCAGTTCCTGCAGCGGCACTCGCACGGCTGCACGGCATCCTCTGAAGTCACACAGAGGGTTAAGTACGAGTTATGAAGAGCCTCACGTCAATTCAGGTCAGGTCTGGGGGCCAAACGAGCTTGCAGCATATTTACTAAACAACTTTTGATTGTGGAGCTTTTTGGATCTCAGATAAGGGCATTGAGGGTCGAATCAAGCCCTGGGCACACATGTGCTAGGCCCTTTTCGGGAGACCACCCCTCTGATGCCCATTTTACAGACGAGAAACAAGAGGCTCAGAAAGGTAAAGGAAACTGCCCAAGGTCTCACAGGAATTAGGTGGTTGAGCTGGAATTCAAACCCAGATCAGACATGTTTCCACACATGTGGATTCTTCAGGCTGCCGAAATGCCAGTGTTGGCAGCATTACAGGGAAGGTGGATGGCACTGGGGGAAGGAAGGTCAGGACCAGGTGCAACAGGGACTGGGCTGCTCCTCTTCAAGTGGTCCCTGCAAGGTGTCTGTGTCCTCAGCCGGTCCAAGTGCCTCCAGCCCTCCCCACAGGCCCAGAGCTCCCCTCATTCTCTGCAGACACAGCCCCCGCAGGCCTGAGTCCACCAGGAGAGCCAGGAAAGAAACAAGCATCCCCACAGAAGTGGCAACAATGTGATAAATGCTGGGGTACAAACAAAGAAACTCCAGAGATAGAGGATGAATAGAAACATACTTGAAAAACGCGTGTATCTAGGGCTCTCCAGAGGGAATGATTAAATTGGGGGAGCCCTGAAGGAGGAGAAGGAGCTTGCCACAAAGTAAACAGGGGTGGGAGCATTGTGGGTACAGGGATCATCAAGTGCAAAGTCCCTGGGGTCAGCAAGTCCATGGGGGAGGGATAAAAGTAAGCAGAGGGAGGACAAGGTTGCGATCAGAGCAGCTGGCAGGAGCCAAAGCCTGTGAGGTCCTGGGCGCATGGTGGGGACTTGGATTTTATCCCAAATGGGAAGCCCTCGGAGAGTTTCTGCAAAGGAATAATCTGCTCTGATTTGTATCTGAAAAGATGACTCAGGCTGCTGTGTGGAGGATGGGACCCTGGGAGACTACATTCTGCGAGTCTCAGTTTTCTCATCCATATAATGGATTCATGAGAAACCTGGGAAAAGCACAGCCAAAGGAGTCTGGCACATGGTTGGCTCTTAGAAAGGAGAAGAACAAACACTAGATTTCCCACCTAATCATGAACCAGGAGAACACAGTCCTAAATCATCCGTAAGTCCCTTTTCCACTAAAAATCCTTCAAAGGCTCCCACCTCTTTTTCCCGGGGCCAAGGCCCTGCTTGACCTGGTTCCTGCTGATTTCTCCAGCCCCGTCCCTCACCATCTCCCACTGGACCTCTCCTCCCCTGCCAGCTGCCCACCCCTGGAATGTGCCTAGGCTCTCTGCCTAGAGCACAAGGACTCCTTTACACAGCAATGTTGTCAACTCCCCTTCCTTCTTACAAACATTCGAGGAGCATCTACCCTAGACCAGCCCTGTCCCAAATGTCAAAAGGCTCAAAAAGTAGCTGAGGACATATGTGCGTGCATATGAGTGTGTGTGTGTGAAACAAGAATCCAAATAAATCCAGTCTGACCCTCTTCTGATTGCCTCTTCATATCCTCTCACTCATGCATCCACCTCCTGAAGAAATATTTACTGAGTACCTACTCGGTGCCAGGCACTATTCTAGGCCCCTGGGATAAAGCAGTGACCACAGATCCCTGGAGGTGCTTCTTGCCTTGCAGACAGAAAACAAACATTAAACATAGTAAATAAGTCATGTATATAGTATGCTAGAAAGTTCTAAGAACTATAGAAAGAAAAATGTGAACAGGTGAGATGAATCAGGCATGCAGGATGGAGAGTATATGAACTTAATCAGGGTGGTCATGGTGGGCATCAATGAGAAATGGACAGTTAAGCAAGACTGGAAGGAGGTGAGGGAGTGAACTAGGCAGGGGTGGGGAGGAGAAACAGCCCCTGCAAAGGCCCTAAGGTGGCAATATGCCCATAGACACCAGTAAGGTGGGCAGAACAAGCAAGGGAGAAGAGGGGGAAAAGCCAGAAAGGCAACAGGGCATGGAGTGTACCCCACAGATGGCACTGAGATTACCCTCCCCAGAGAGAGGAAGCCAACACATTTTCCGAGGCCTTATCTGATGCTGTGGTCAGAGGAGCCAGCGAAGGCAGACGTGAGGGCTGCATGGCACATCCGAGGAACCTCAGCGGGGCCTAGGAACAGCTGACATCCGCTCAGCCTGTGGCTTCTACCTGTGGCTTCTGCATCTCAGGTTGCCCTGACGGCTGCTATTTTTGCTCCTGTTTGGAGTTCTATGCAGGGCTTCTCTGTGCAATGTACTGGGGGGCCACTGGGCCTGGTCCCTCTTTGGATTTGCTCTGCTTAGAGCAAAGGAGAGGAGCCATTAAAATGTTGCAAGTGTCTTTGGGGACATTTCCTGTCCAGCAAGTGGGAAAGAAGAGGAGATTTATTATAGGTGTTGTCTCGTCAATTCTCATGAGCCTCTAGAGAGGCTCAGAGAGGTTAGATGGCTTGTCCAAGGTCACACAGCCAAATCAAACCACAGGCTGAAGATGCTAATCCGGAAGGTCTAGGTACGAAGGCCCTTAATTTTCAGGGAGTTCTTTGCATTTACTGCCTAAATCAATGTTTCCCAAGCAGATATCTGTGCTATCTGGCCTTCCAGAGGGCATGAGGAGAAAGATGCATTGTGCATGGCTCTAGTCCCTTCAGAGCATCACAGCCCCGAGGAGGACTGTGACAGTGTGGGCACAGGGAAGGGGCCCTGGCCCAGACCGCTGGGGGTGGGATGGGTGGGCAATCAGAGAAGGCTTCTGGAGAGCAGTGATGCCTCCACTCTGCCCACCAGAATGAGTTCGAGGGGTAGAGGAAACATTCTGGCAAAAAGGTTCACACATACACAATCAAGAAGCACGAGAGCTTGGTGAGTGGAGGAGGGCACTTTAGGGAGCGGCAGGGCCCTGATTCTGCCCAGGAGGGAGGAGGCAGGAGACAGCTTGCTGACGGCAAAGAAGGAGATCAGACAGCCTCCCAGCCCTCCAAGTGGGCATATGGAGGGCATCAGAGCAGATCCAGTAGGCCACTAGCAACCAAGCGACAGAAGGCTCTGAGCAGGGGAGTGGCGCACAGAGACCCCTCTGGCTGCTGTGAGGAGATTCCTAGCAGTAAGGCAGATGCAGGGAGGCTCTGCTGGAAGAGCCGGTACCACCCAGGCGGCAGCTAACAGTGAAGTGGAGACACAGGGCTGTACCCCGAAGGGGCAGCCAGTTGGAAGCGAGGCAGGCAGAGGGGTCAGAGGTGACTTAAGCCAAGGAGTGGACAGTCATGTGTTTAGCAAGATGACATAACGGGGCAGGGCCAGTCTGAGGGTGGGGCATGTGCGTCGAGATAAGCATCACTTAGAGCCACAGTCTCCTTCAGATGAACTCTCTGGGGTGAATCAGAGCTGCCTTTCTATACTATTCTCCCATGCTTTGGGGCTGTGGCTCCCCTGGCCTCAATTGTTCTGCATAGTCAGTAAGACCCAGAAAAGGCAAGTATGTTGTCTAAAGTCTCAGAGCAGGAAATCAAGAGAGAGAAGCCTACACACCCAGGCCCACCTGTTTCCCATTCCAATGCCTATCTCAACAGACACCCAACAGCGGAAGGCCCCCACACCCTCCCTAGAAAATGGCACCCCAGGATCTGGGAGGAGCTGGAGAATCCACTCCCCATCTGTGATATCTCAGAGCTTCATTTGTGGTTATCCACATGTGTGAGCATTTGCCAGGCACCCTGGCTGGACAGAGACGGCAACTCCTGGGCAACCCTGCCCCACCCCCCCAGGAGGTCACAGCGGTGCCAGAGAGACAGCTCCAGCTGGGCCTGAGCAGCCTCCTCAGGAAAGCCCGTGCCCCTGCCTCTCCTCCCCATGCCATCAGTTACTGGTTGGTGAATGCATGGGGCAGTGGGGGGGTAGGGGGTGGAGAGTCATCACAGGGGCCACTGATCGTGAAAGGAAATTAATTTCAAACACAAAGCTCATCCTCCTCTGGAGGTTCCACACACAGCCCCGATTTCCAACATGGAGTGGAATAGGGCTTGTGGAACCCGCCTGAATTATTTTCTGAGGAATCAGAGACCAAAAGAAGGTAAAGAACTTACCCAAGAGGGCAAAGCAATTACATAGCAGAACACATACATGAAACTTTGGTTTCCCACTCCCTGGGCACCTTCATTCTTTTGGTAAATATTCAGTGGGTGTCTCCTGTGTGCCAGCAGACATCCTGGGACCCAATCAAAGGCTGCCCGGGGCCCCTTCTCCAAGAGGGGAGAGTATTTTTATTTACTGAGCACCAAAAAAATGCCTTATATCTCTTGTCCCACTTAATTCTCCTAACCATCTGTCATTTTGTAGGTGGAAAATTGGCTCAGAGACGTAAGGTAACCTGCCCAAGATCACACAGTGAGCATGGAGCAGAGCAAGGGCTCAAAGCCAAGTCTTAAACCTGAGTTCAGCTTCTATTCTCCAGCTCCTGGGGCTGAGTAGGAGTGGTGACACTCCATCCACACCCTCCCTTCTAATACAACTCCCCCCTCCCTTCCTGGCCGTCCTCCCTGACCCAGGACTCTCAGCAAACACTGGTTTACTGGCTGGCTATTGTCCCAAGACAGCACTGGTGACTGGTATTCAGTAAGCTGTTCAGGAAGTGTTAAAAATAAAAGAGTCAGTTCTGTTGCAAGACAGCCAGTAAGTACCTGTAATTAACTCCTCTCCCAGTGAACGGCCTGTGGATGTGGCCAGAGATGTAGGGAGGTTCACGTCAGCTAGGGCTGTGAACCAGAACACACAGCCTCTGGTTATAAGCACAGTGAGAACTACCCCAGTCATACACACACACACACACACACACACTCAGTGTGAGCAAGGAAGTTCTCCAGGGCAGAGTTGGATATACTGGGTCATTTGTTCATTCATTCACTCAACATTTATGGAGGTCCTACCACATACTGGGCAAAGTGCTAGGCAGAGTGTGTGTGTGTGTGTGTGTGTGTGTGTGTGTGTGTGTGCGCACATACAATCAATAAAGGGAAGTAGCTATCAGTGTCCCTATTTTATGGATACGGAGACTGAGACATGCCAGGCTCAAGAAGCTTGCCTACGTCACAGATTGTATTTGTGGCAGAGCTGAGATTTGAAACCAGTTACTAACCCAGACTCTGGTACATAGTAGGCACTTCATAGCTAGTTCCTCAATGCTGGCTGGCTCCAAAGCCTTCCCCAGCAGACCAAGGACCTGTGGACCCAGCGTGCAGAAAGTAGAGATCCCACAGGGGGCACAGAAGCTCCTGTTTCTTGGTCTCTCTCAGTTCATCTGGATATTCCAAGTAAGAGTAAGCTAGCCTGAGAGACTTCCATTTCTGGGGCACACATGCATGAAGTGAGGTTTTCAATGACTTTGAAAAATCAGAGCACCAGAAGAGGTCAGGCCTCCTGCTCAGCTGGGTGCTGCCCTGTCAAGTGCAATGAGCCCCACCCCCAACTCAGCCAACTCCCTTCAAAAAGACAGTCTCCCCAGAGACAGCTGGAAAATGCCATTAATGTTAAGTTTCAGCATTGAAAATCTCTGTCACCTATTTGTGTGTGTTTGCCTTTAAATCTGTGATGATGCCCCTCCTCATTTTTTCTTGTCCTTTCTACCACAAAAAGGATGGTGACTGGAGATCCAACTAGCTATTTTTCAATATCCTTAATGGACAAAAGGAAAAGGTGGCAGTCAACAAACTGGAGGAGGAATTTTGATGAATTCCACAAACTCCAAAATGCAACACAAGAAGCAGCTCAAACTTTGCTCCTGGTGACGTCCCCAGCTATCCTCATCTGTCCTGCCTTGAAAAGCCCTTCCCACTCCTCACACCAGATACCTTCTGGGCTCTACCAAGATATCAGGTACCTACCATGCCATGGGCTATCCCCATCCTTGTTTCCGGTCTGAGTTGGCCACACCCCCTACCCACACCTGGCCAGGCCCACTGCAGGGTGTGCTGAATGAATGACATCATCCTGAGCACACTGGGCACCTGTGATGCTCTGGGCACAAATAGCTGCTTGCTCTCCAGGGGCCAATTCCAGCCACTTCCAAATTCCTTTTCAAGGAGGAGCTGCCCCAACAGCAGGCTTCCTGGACCCTCCAGAGCATCTTCATTCCATAACATGACAGGCACCATCCAGGTCCCTGCCTGCCCCCACCCCGCAGCAATGGCCTGACCACCTCCACCCTAGGAGGTGGTGGGCACCCTCTGCTTACCTTCTGCTGAAACACACCTGCAATGCGCCAGCGTCTTGCAAGTAGAAGGAGCCTGAGTCTCATTCCACAGAAGCCCAGGCAGTGAGAGCGTGCACCCGCAACAGCCTCTGTGCGATTCTGCTGCATAATCAGCAGAGAAGAGAAAAAATGCCAGAAATAGCAAGCTTATAAGCCCTCCTGACAACTCTTGGTCCTCTATTGGCTGGAGGCCTGGCACCCCCGCTTCCCCCACCCCATGCCATTCCTATAGGGTGAAATGGGAAAACCTGTTATTTAACCTCTTTTATCAAAATCCATCTTCTATCCCAATTTGGGCCTGTGTGTTCAGAGCTCCTGGAGACAGTCTCCAAGCCCGGTCTCAGGGAGTGGAGGGAGAGGCAGCCCAGCTCTGCATCATTTGTGACTTAAAAGCCTTCCCCACTCACACACACCACCTTGGGAGCGGGTATTGAGCTGGCTGGGCTTCTGGAAGGCAATTTGGCAGCACCTACCAACATATGAAACTTGCACGCCATTTCACTTGGCAATTAGACTTCTGAGCATCCGTCCTGTGGAATTACCTGTGCTTGTGTGCATGACGCGTGTGGATCTCTCGTTACAGAGAAGGATTAGAGGCAAGCTAAGTGTCTAAAACCGGGGTCAGGCTGAACAGACTGAAATACATCCATTCTATGGAATATGATGGCATAAGGAAGGTCTGCAGGGGCTGCCTTCGAAACTGGTTGGGAGAGACAAAGTTAAGGACATGGTCCCATTTTTATAAAAATAGTAATGGCGTGGTTTGAACATGCCCTGTGAAAGATGCCAAAGTTTGCTAACAGTGATTATCCCGGGGAGTAGGAGAAGGAGGTGTTTTCAGTTGATGCTTTTCTCTTTCTTGTTTTGTTTCTTTCCTTTTTCTTCACAAGCATGTATTATATCTGTAATCTAAAAGAAAAGCGTAAGACCCTCCCTAGTTCCTTCCCACTCCTCAGCAGCCAGTAGGCCAAGGGGGTCACTCACCACAAAGCTGGATCAGGCTTGGGACAGTGCGGGCCCGAGGCTCTGTGGAGCCCCCAGCAGTCTCAGCTTTCACAGAAGTGCAGTTAAATTAGGGCTCTGTGAAAAATGTGGACTTGGACTAAGACAGAACTGGGTTCAAATCCTAGCTCTGCCTGCTTGAATGGTCCACTTCCCAGGGCCTCAGTTTCTTCACCTACAGAATGGGGGTGGTAGCACCTATTTAGTGCCATGTTCTTTGTTGGGTGCAATTAAGCCAAGTTTAATTTTTTGGACATTGCAGAAACACTGGAGGCCACTGAGGAAGGCTCACAGAGCTGAGGACATCAAGGACTGAGTAAGAGGAGTTCGGAGATCATCCCATTACTGAACAATAATAATAACAAAAACTAAGTACAGCAAATGCCCTGTGATGAAAGAGGCAGTGTGTCTGTACGAGGAGGGAGAGTAGGGGAGTAAGAAAAGGCAAAAGAAGAAGAGGACGAAGTCTTGCCTCTGTGCCTCTGTACCTTTCTCATGCTGTTCCTCCGCCTGCATTGTGCTTCCCCAGACCTCCACACAACTACTTCTCATCCTTCACGTTCTACTCAAAGATCTCCTTCCTCCCCAGAGAGGGCACCTCTGACTGACCCACACCTGAATTACATTCTTCACAGCACATGCCTCCAACTGATGGTTTCTAGATGTTTGTTGTGATGGTTTTCATGTTTATACTGATTGTTCGTCTTGCTCTCCAGGCTGTGAGCTCCTTGATGGCTGGGACTACCTGTCTTGTCCATCTCTGGGTCCCAGCTCCTAGCACAGAGCCTGATACACAGTAGGTACTCAACAAATTGAAAGTACACACAATCTGTGGATTCGAAGCCAAGAACCAAGCACATAAGGCATGTCTAGGAAAGATTTTTCACTGCAACAGGAAGATAGATGAAAACCTCAAACATACTGAAGATTTGGAAACACACAAAGCTGGAAGGGTGCCAGAAGAAACCATCCATCAGTACTTCTATAAGCTTAAGGTGGAAAAGGAGTTCCCAGGCCCAAATTCATATGGACAAGGTTTAAGTCTTCATTCTAATATTGTAAGAAACTGGAAATGACAATAAAGTCCATTGATAGAGGATTGGTTAAATAAATCACAGCTTTCTGTGCAACGGAATACCATGCAGCCATGAAAAGGATCCACATTACTGATATGGAAAGAAACCCATATTGCTTAATGAATGTTAAACTTGTTCATTGCAAATCAGAGACTCTGATAAGTAACAAGTATAACTGACTGTCACTGAGAAAGTGTGAAGGTAAAAAATCTTTCAATTACCATTTATTCTTTCATTCACGCAACAAACATTTTCTGTTCCCTATGCCTATTCCTATGGTTCCAGACTCCAGGGCAAAGAGTGTACAGACCACTGTCCTTGCCCTCAAAGACATCCCAGTTCATACATGTAGGTGCGAAATTATGATGTACGGGAGACAGTGCTCAGAGCTAAGGGCCCCAGAGTCATGGGGCTGAGTGAGGAGTTTACAGAAAAGGTGTCATTCAAGCTGGAATTTGAAGAAGGGGCAGAGTTTGTGTACACAGAGAAGGGAAGAAGCTTGTTAAGAGGCAGAGGTAGGACAATATGGGACGAGTGCAGGAAGTCCCTGCATTCTCGATCAAGAGCTACCAAACTCTGTCCGCGGGAGCTAAGCCTGAGGACAGAAGACCCTGGACTTGATTCTGTCATATATGCCCAAAGGAGGCATTCTGGGGTTGTGATCATGCTGTCCACAGGTGTGCAGTGATAGAGCAGCAGGACTTAGCCTGAGAGTGCCAGTCCCACTGAATATTTGGGCAGGGGGGCAGGGGTCCCAGCTCTGTGGACCCTCTGCTCAGCTCCTTCTGGGATGGAGCCAGAGAGGCACCACGGCACCATGACAGAACTCAACGTTTTGTTTGGGGGTTTTTTTTTGGATTTTGAGGCAGCGCAATAGTTATTGTTCACAACAAAGAAAGATGACTCAGCTTCCTGTGGAGAAGCCACAGCCTTTTGGAAAAGATATTTCTGTTTTAATGTTTCTCTCTTCTCCACCACAGAGGTAACTCATCCAGGCTGCCTCGTTTTCTTGATGTTCAACCGTTCTCAGAGTGAAGGGAGGGACAGAACGAGGCTCTGGGGACCAGACTGCCTGAGTTTGAATCCTGGCCCCACCCCTAACTCACAGAGAGGACCTAACTAAAGTTATACCCTCTCTGGGCCAGCATTTATTTACGACTTCTGAGATCTTTGTGCAGAACAGCCCTCCCCTATGGAAAGGGACTGGCACAGAGTGGGTAGACAACAAATCTATCACTGTAAATAACAACAGCCACCTGTGCTGAGGTTCTACTGTGCCAGATAATCTCATTTAATTCTCAACTGCCTGGCACAAGTTCCCATTTTATGGATGAGCAAACTGAGGCTCAAAGCAATGCGCTGACTTGAGCTGCCATCTTCCCATTCATGAGGGTCAGTGCCCACACCTCCAGCCAACTTAGAATTGAATCTGTACAAGCCTTTTCTTTCTGACTGTCCCCACACCAGCAGCCAAGGGCACGCCAGCCCCTCACTGTCTTTATCTACAATACGAGGACAATATTCTGAGGTTGTTGAAATATTCTAGTCAAGCCCTAATAAAAATAATTTCATGAAGACCTCTGAAACCTTCAATAATATCACATCATCCCTTTCTCTGGGACAAGAAGCCAACAGAAAGCTGAGCTCACGTGCAACCTCCCAAGGAGAGGCACAAAGCTGTTTGGAAAATGCCTTCACAAGTCTAGAGAAAACACAAAAGCTGAAAGAGGTGTGAGCTCATGCAAATAAAAAGGACTTTGAAACGAGCCGCCCGTTCAATGGCCACCCTGCACCATGACGTTAACAGGGGGTTCTCTCAAACCTTCATCCTGGAATTAATGTTTTAAAAAAACAAAAACAAAGAAAGCTGGTGCAGGTGAACACAAGGTAACCCCAGGCTGTCCAAACCCGGGTTTCCATCCCCCTTCCCTTCACCACCCTGAGCACACGCTGACAGAGCAGCCTTAATAGTTACTAATTGTAAACCCTGTGATTACCAGGGTTGATTTCCATGGAGCTTCCCTTCCCGGCACCGAGAGCCTCTCGCGAGCGGTAATTGCCAAGTTCAGTTTTAGCTCCGTCATATCCAACCGCCGGAGCTAACGTGGCTGCCTCCTCGCCAGGTAAGCTGGTACGGGACTCGGCTTCGCTGCTGAGTTTCACAATATTGTGATGCCCCCGTCAGCACCTCTAAGCGCCGAGAAGCTCCGAGCTTCTATTAAACAAATCTCACCCGTGGGAAGGAACTGAAGCCGCTTTGCGCCTCTCAGGTGCCCTGTCAGGATCCTCATGCGCACTGGGGCGTCGTGGTTGCTGAATCCCGTGCACTTCATCGCGAAAACGCTGACCACCTCAGGGCCATACCTGAGGTGCACTGAGCTCAGCCTCTGCAGCCACCCCCCATTTCCCCCTTCTGTCCCCACAGCCCCCTCAGAATTCAAACTCGTGTCTGACTGCACAGATGGCCCCCAACATGGGCCTTCAAGCCCACTGCATGTACTTGTTTGGGGGGCTTGTGCACAATGCCATGTTCCAGCTTCATTTTGTCCAAGTGCCTCACTGGCCTTGACACCTGCCCTAGTATTTAACAGCCTCCACCTCCCACACATACAACCATTCCAACACATGACTGGTCTCCACCGCAGACCGTACAGCAGCCACAGCATGTACCGGGTACTTTATCCCCACGAGCAGCCACAGAGGCAAGGAAGCAGGGCTTCATCCCTCCTTCTCACATCTGGGGAAACTGAGGTCTGAGAACTGGAAAACAACCATGAGGCTGGTGAGAGGAATTTCTTTTAGCTCCAAATGCCAGTTAAGGCTGTGCTTCCCATGAGGAGTTGCCAAGCCTCTTCCCCCTGGACAAAGAAATCATGAAGTAAGCCTATTTCCCTTTTCACCTGTCCACCAGGGAGCCCAGAGCTCAGTTCAGCCAAAGGCAGTGTAGGAATGAGTCCTGAAACATGAAGACACAGGCTCAAACCCCAGCTGTGCCACTAGCAATGAGTCCTGGGTAAGGGCAAGCCTCTCCATAAAGTGGGGTATTAATGCCACCACCTCACTGAATGTCTGTGGAGGCCGCCAGAGTCCATGGGCCCCATGCCTTCCCACCCAAAGTAGATTTTCTGACATTTTAGGTGCCCTCCTCCACCAGCATCCTGGGAACTCATGCCAGGGCAGGGAGTCAGTCAGATGACAGTGGGGGTGGGCAGGGAGGTTTGCTCCAACTTATCTCATTCAAGGCATACTTTCTTTCTGGCACAAGACTGAAAAATAAAATCAAATAATAAAATGTGAGGTTGAATGGAAACCCAAAGTCAGGACTGATTTTTCTAGAACTTCTCAGTCCTACCTCAGGGCAGGATGGGAGGCTAAAGGGGACCCCAGGGGGTCTCCCCACCCCAGGTGGGCATCTGTGACAGGCCCTTCTCCCTGCCATCCACAGGCTGCCTGCCCATGTGACGCATCCTGGTCGCTATGTTTATTCCGGAGCCCGGCAAAGAGGAATGTGCTACCCTCCCCCTCTGCAGCTCCTAGGGTCCCTGTGCTGTCCTCAGGGGCACACAGGCCTGAGCCCCACACACAGGAGAAAGGCACCGCTGCCAACTCGGCCCCACAGGTCCCTCCCGCCTGACCCAGGCCCCACTCCAGATGAGAAAACTGACACTCGGGGCTGGAGGCTAACTTGCCCAGTCTCACACTGATGTCAGTGAGGAGCAGGGATTCAAATATGGATTTGTTTGATTTGCCTCATTTTTCCAACTCTGTGCTGGCTCATTTATGATCACTGTTCTGGCTCTCGGGGACGCCAGGCCTTTCCAAAACCATACCCCCTGATATGCCTTAAGAGAACCTGCTGACATCTTGGGGGCATCAAAGGCAGCTCACAGGACCGAGCAGGCGGTTCTCAAGAGGAACTGGACACTCAGGTCCCAACCCCAGACCCAATCACGTCATTCTTAGTCCATGATTCAAAGATCACTGGCCAACAGAACTAAATCCAAACCCCTTACTTACCCAGCACCCCAGATGCCCCCAATCCTACACTCCTGTCCTCTTCCTTGAGGCCTCCCTGCCCTTTCCAATGCTCACATCTCTCCTCTTTCAGTAGATCTCCTGGGCACCTGTGTGAGCATCAATCTCTCCCTCCTCCCAAAGCCTACCAAGCCAGCTGCCCCTGTGTGAACTGCCGTGGGAATGTTCCATCCCCCCTCCCTCCCAAGACAGCGTCACATGGGGGCTGCTTAGGGGACATGTATGAACAGAAAGTTCCTTTTTTAGCCCAAGCTTGCTGACACTTAGAGGGAACTGGCACCTCCCTGGGTTCTCAAATGTGCCAGGTCCCTCCATCCACTGGGCCTTTGCACATGCTGTTCTCTCTGTCTAAAAAGCTTCCCTTATCCCCACCATCTAGCAAATTGTACTCTTCCCACAGGTCTCAGTTTAAGGGTCAGGGAAGTCCTCCCTGATCATCCCTGTTATCCGGCCTCACAGCAATGTACAGCTTTCCTATTCACACTTGTCACACTCACATTATATGTTTTTTTTTTCAATTTTTTGTTGTTGTTGCTGTTATTATTAATCTACAATTACATGAAGAACATTATGTTTACTAGGGTCCCCCCTTCACTAAGTTCCCCCCACAAACCCCATTACAGTCACTGTCCATCTGTGTAGTAAGATGTAGAATCACTACATTATGTGTTTTGTTATGTGATTATTTATTAGCTAAACTAGAGGCCACATAAGTACAGCAGCAGGTCTGTCTTGTTCATCCTGGAGTCCCTGCCACGATGCCTGGCACATAGCCGGGGCTTGATAAGTCTTTGTCGTCCAAAGGAGGAAGGGCAGCTGTGGTAGGTTACAAAGATGACCACAGGTCCTCCTGTGCCTGCATGTGTGCCCTCTGCTCCGTGATGTTGCTGCTCCTCTCAAGAGTCAGTCTGTTTCTGATGCCTTAAAGCCAGGCTTAGCCTTGTGACTTTATTTGGCCAATGAGACAGGAGTAAATGTGCCACAAGAAAAGACTTGAAAAGCACTTGTGCACTGGGGCGGGTTCGCTCTTGCTGCACCGAGAACCCTGGAGCGCCAGGTAAGCAAGCCAGAGCCCGCCTGCTGGAAGGTGAGAAGCTGCGGCGAAAGCTGGGCCAACAGTCCTCCAGCCCTCAGCCGGCAGCCTGCCAACTGCCAGACAGGTGAGTGAGGCCATCCTGGATCACTCCGTTGCCGGGTGACCAGCCAACTGGCCACAGATGCTGGACAGAGCTCTGCAGAGACCAGCCAGCTCAGCCCAGAAAGCCCTCCAGTCAACCCCCAGATTGTGAGCTTTGTAAAACTACAGTTGTTTTAAACCACTAATGTTGGCTGGCTTGTTACGCAGCAGTAGGTAACTGAGACAGCAGCAGCAGAAGAGCATTGGCCACGATAAGCTCACAGACAAAGCTCGTGTGTCTGGGCTATACAGCATTAGATTAAGAACAACAAAAACCCACTGGGAGGTGGAAAGCGGCCGGAGGGTGAGGGTCGGGCCTCTGGGTGTGAGCCCTGCTGTCCTAAGACTCTGGCTTGAGCCTGGACAAGGTGGGCACTCACCTCTGGGCTGAGGTCCACCTGCTCTGCAGTGGGAATAATGCATCCTGGGCCAAGTCTTCTCAGCTGGAATGGTTTGAGTCTAAACAGGGAATACATGTGAAAGGGCCTCCCAAAGGAAGCTGAAGACTCTGCACATGGAAGATACATGCTGCAGGATAAAGATCATGACTTCAGAGCCAGATAGATTATGGTTCCTCATCCACTCTCGTACCTACAGGCTGTGTGACCTTAGGCATGTTTCTCAACCTCTCTAAGCTTCAGGTGTCACTGGACAGGTGTCTCTGACTTGTAATAATAATAATACATACTTGCAGGGCTGCTGTGAGGATTAAAAATATGGCATATGGACACCTACACAGCAGCTGGCCCATAGTAGACATTTAATAAACAGTGGCTCCTCCTCCATTCTCACCCCCATGCCTCAGGCACCTCTCACGCTACCATCTCAGCCCCACCATCCTACTTGGCAATAACAGCTTCCATGCTTGATATCAGCACGTTCTGCCAGGTGCCAAGTTGTGACTGTAGCTTCTATAACATCCTTGTGTGTGTGTGTGTGTGTGTGTGTGTTGGGGGGGGCACAGTAGCTCTTGAAGGATGAGAGAGAAGAAGCTGGATGTTGCCCGCTTTGACTGGGCGAGAAAACTCAGGCCATGGGGAACACAGTAAAGAAGACTTGAGATGATGAAGAACTGAATCCTTGCCTCCATAGTCTTGACACCGACGAGCCCACATCTTTCTTCACATGGGATAATTACTTATCCTACAGGACACAGGGTGCAGCCTGGGGCTGCCCACACAGGAAGGAGGGAGGCAGAAAAGATGGGCTCGTCACAGCAGCAAGGCAGCCACACCGAGATCCCTGCACAGCAGGAGGATTCCGGGGCCACTGTCAGCACCCTGGCCCAGCCCCTGTCCTACAAAGCACCCATAGCAAAAGGGGAAGGCCCCTCCGACCCAAGGACTCTAAACGCCAAGGAAATTGTCTATTGTCTCCACCCCACAGCACACACATACACAGAGGAAGATGCTGAATCCAGGGAAGGAGGACATGTGGGGAAGATGGCCCAGTGTGGGGCAGGAAGGGGCCCAGAGCAGAGGGGCAACACTGGCTTACTGTCCTTGCACACAGCACAGCTGCCCCAAAGCCCTCCGTGGCTTCCACACTCAGGACCCAAACCCCGGGGCCTGGCGCTCACTGCCTGGTTTGCCTTCGCACCCACTCTAGCCTGTAGCCACACAGATGGGTTCGCAGTGTTCCCCAAGCCACATGTCCCCTCTGCCCCTGCTGCTTGGTGCGGTGCTGGAGGAAGAGAATGGCGTCCTGGCAGACAGGTTTGAGTCCCCATCACCGTGGCCCAGTCACCTCACCTCGGGAGCCTCAACTCATAATCTGCACAGTGGGGACAGCTTCTATTTCATGGGTGGTTGTGAAGATTAAATAAATAACACAGATGAAATACCCATCCCACAGTGAGTGACTGAATAGATGCCTGTTCTGTTCTCCCCTCCTCTACGTCTCTCCATCCTACCCCTCTTGGAGGTCCTGCCTAAATACCCCCCAAGACAGGAAGCCCTCCCTGAACACTACAGGTCTCAGGGTTTCTCCCTCATGCTCTCTCTCTCTCACCTCCTTTCCCCCTCTCTCTCCTCCCCCCGCTTTGGGCTCTGAAGTAAGAGCTGCTTCCTCCTGTGCAGACTCCCACCCAACTTCCATCCCTACACCCAGGCTCCGTCACAGCCTAAGGACAAGGACCAGTCACGACAAACCTTGTGGGGCTGCAGCACGAACAGTGCCCAGAGGGCAGAAGCGGCTTACCCAAGGTCACAAAGCAGAGTCCAAACAGGAGCCAAGAGTCCTGCCTCCTCGTGCATACTCCTCAAGGCCATTCTCAGGCAAGGGTAAGCAGTGTGTGGATGCTGATGGGACCCCACCCAGATCCCCCTTTTCAGGCTGTGAGTGCTGATGCCCCGTCCTCTGCAGAACTGCCCTTGGCTGATGGAAGGAAAGCATAGAAGCATGATACCTCTCCCCCATCCCTCCCTGAGGAAGCCAAGACCAATGGAGGGTACAAAAGGCCACCCCCACTCCTGGCCTCAACAGGGACCAGCTCTGCAGTCTCTTCCTCCAGGGCTCCTGTGGGATCAGGTTGAAGCAGGTCTTCAGCTGAGACCACCTCTTCGCTATCCCCCCCAACTCCACACCCTCGGTCCTACTGCCCCCACTCCTCTTCCCATGGGAGCGCTCCCCACTGAATCTCTTTCACTAGAATCCTTTTCTCAGGCTCTGCTTCTAGGGAGCTCAGCCTGACATAGAGCCTGATTCTCAAATTGTACACTGAGCAGCAGCTCAGTATTACCTAGACCTTTTAGAAATGCAAAATCTCTGGCCCCAGCCCAGACCTGCTGAATCAGAATCTGTATTCTAACGAGACCCTGTATAACTCACAGGCACATTAAAGTTTGAGAAGCACTGGCTTACGGTAGGTCATTACCAGCTCACCGTGGGAACCATCGACTTAGGTATGAACCAAACCTGCCCACCTTGTCCAGCGATCATACCACTCGTGTGGGTATTATCCACACCTGACATGGACTGTGGGGGTGAGCCAGCTGGTGTGGGCATGACTGCCCTCACCACCAGCCGTGGGATTTCCATGGTCCATACCCCAGGTGAGTGTGAGCTCCAGCATTACCAAGGTGGGAGCTCCGTGTCCTTCTGGTTTGAGCTCCAACCCCACACACCTTACTTGGTCACCAGGATTCTGTTTCTCTTTGATGCCTCAAGGGTGGTGGACATTAGTGAGTTGCATTTTAGAAAAATTTTTGTGTCTGTCTTCTGGGGGAATTCTGTTTCTCTTGGATGCCTCAGGAGCTGTCTTGGTGACTGCATTAGTTCACTAAAGCCTCTACCCGCTGCTTGAAGGGACTCCCCCCATCAATACCAGACAGCTAGGAAAGGTTCCTCAAGGGCACCCCTGGGGAGGATGCTGGAAAGAGAGGCCCTGGAGGATGTCAGGAAAACAAGGCCACTAATGTCTCTGCTTGGAAGAAGCTCCTGGCCTGTCCTGAGTCGGAAACCCCTCTTCAGAGGCCCTGCTGCAGCCCACCTCAGGGTGCGAGCCCCTTATCCTGGTGGGAGCCCCTCAGAGACCCTCTGAGGGGATGTCCATGACCTTTGCAAAACTAAACGCAATAACCAAGTCCTATGTGCCCAGCAGACCCCAGGGCCAGCCCCGGAGGCTGCAATAATCCAGGCGTGTGTTTGGACAGGAGGCACCCTGGAAAGCCCGGTCAACTCTGCCTGCTGCCTGAGGAGGCAAGCGGTTCACCTTTTGCTAATCGCCCTAATTCATTTTTTATTACTAACTTGCCTGCTTTCTGTTTGCCATCTGATTGAAGATATTACCAAAGGCATTTAAACAGCATCAGACTGTACCACAATGGCAAACATAACTCTTTTTATTGAAATCTGCATTAATATACATATAATTCCCTGATCACAAAGACCTCATGGTCCACAAGGGAGACCCCAAGTGAAGGCAGATTTGGCATGAGGCGTTACACAACTGAAGGTTTTTCAAAAGACAGTAAGCCATGCCAGGAGAGTAAGATAAAAGGGTCACTTTCTGGTGCCGTTAGTGAACATGGATGACCTTTTGGAAAACGGCATGACAACCTGAATCAAGAGCCATAAAAATGCTCACTCCTTTTGACGCAGGAGCTCTACTTTGGCCCACAGCCCACAGCCTAGGTCTTATCCTTGACACCCCCTGTCTAACACACCCCACATTCAACCATCTCCAAATCTCAGGCAGTCCCCCTACTAATAGCTCCCATAATCCTCCATTCCCACCCTACCCTGTGGTCCAAGGCAGAGCAGTCCAACGGGACATTCTGCAATAATGGGAATGTTCTATATCTGTACTGTCCAAGAAGGAGCACTTAAATAATGCTAGTGTGACTGAGGAACTGAATTTGATTGATTTGACTTTAAATTTAAATGGGCACATGCGGCTAGTGGCTACCATGTTGGAGAGTGTGGCCCCAAGCTGTCATCAATCCTCTCCTGAACCACAGCAGTCCCCTCCCAATGGTCCTCCTGGGTCCACTCCTTCCCCCATTCGGGGCTTCCCCCAGGAGACAGACACAAAGATTTTTCTAAAGTGCAACTCACTGTAATGTGCACCATCCTTGAGACAAAGTCCACACTCCTGGACACAGTTTCCTGGGGACAAAGAGCACCCCAGCATTCAGGGGGCCTCTGGTGTTCCAGGTGCTGAAGGAACAAGGACAGAGGCACAGAGAACAGCCACAAAAACCTCCCAGAGGGGGTGACACTTGAGCAAAAACTTACGTATGTAGGAAAACCAGAGGCACGGCAGTTAGCGGTACTCTGACAGACACATCCACATGAGCCAAAAGCAGAGCCCCTGCCCTTGTGAAGCTGATACCCAGTGGCTGGCGGGCACAGAAACAATAAACATAATGAATCGGTAAATTATACATTGTGAGAAGGAAAAAGAAAATGATGGGTAAAGGGCTTCTGGGGCCCAGGGTGGGATGGTACAGTTTGCAGAATTGAATATTAAGAAAGCAAAGTGTCCAAATATATACTGTTCTTAGGTCTGCATGGCAGGTGATTCCTCCCCACCCCCGATTTCCTAAATTTTTTGGCAGGTAACACAGTCTTTATAATTTACAGTTTAATAAAAAGAAAGGGGAGATAACTTCAGGAAAGCGTTCACCAAAAAGTCTTACTTGCTTAACAGAAGCATTCCCACGGGTTAGAGAGAGATTCCATTATCTCTGAAGGCCAGGCCGGCTGCATCCCAGATACCCCGACCCAAGCCGCTGGGAGTGACGCCACCCTCCTGGAAACGGCAAGGTCACCACCCGCAGGGAGATGGAAAGTGGACAAGCAGAAGGCTGAGGTCTGCCAGTCCTTGCCCCCGAGAGGCAAGTGCTGATTCAAAACCCTGACCGAACAGCAACCCTCTTGTCTCCCATTTCAACTTTCTTCCTTGGGCTCATCTGGGGGTGAGGGCAGCACATTGTTATAATGGGAATTCACGTTTATTGACACTACAGGCTTCAGATACAGTGTCCCTCTCATTGATGTGTTTGATCCTCCCGACAACAAACAAGACAGGTGAGGCCCAGAGAGGGAAAGTGAATTGTTCTTGGAAACTCAGCCTGGGCTGTGGCAGGGTGGCCATCTCTGAAGAATATAACTGCTGCATTGATTCATTCTTTCTTTCACCTTTTCATTGAGCACTTTCTACATAGTAGACACTGTGCTAAGGTGCTGGGACTCTGTGGTAAAGAAAACAAACATGACTCCGGTGTTCTGAAAGCTTACTGTCCTTAAAGTAGAACAGACACTCCGGGAATCTCATAGATATGTCATACAGTGGGGGTAAAATACACTAGAGACTGAGATAGAGAATAATGGGGTAACTGCACAGACTGAGGGTCAGGGTCCTTGGGAAGGCAAGGATAAAGCTGAGATCTGAAGGATAAGCAGGAGCCAGCCATGTGAAGAATGAGGGCAAGAAAATTCCAGGCACAGGGA
Organism: Manis pentadactyla; assembly: GCF_030020395.1. NCBI lineage: Eukaryota > Metazoa > Chordata > Mammalia > Pholidota > Manidae > Manis > Manis pentadactyla. The sequence goes on along the minus strand of NC_080023.1, from coordinate 163,546,719 downwards.
ATAGCATGTGCAAAGCCCCTGGAGCAAAAAAGAGCATGGGGGGTGGGGTCCGCAAAATAGCACAAAGGCCAAGATAGCTGGAATGGAATCAGTAATGGGAGGCTAGCTTTGCTCGCCCCGCCGCATTCCCAGAACGAAGCCTGGCCTCAGACAGAGCAGCTGGGAACGAGGCTGGAAAAGCAGGAAGGGGCTAGATTATGCCAGGATCTATGAGCCAATAAGGCATTTGATGTTATCTACACACCAGGGGAAGCCATTGGAAGATTTTGCGCAGAGGTCTGATTTAGATTGTCAAGAGTTCACCAAGCTGCAGTAGAGAGCCATTGAGTGGTTTAGCCCAGAGAAATGACAAGATGCAATTTACTCATCAGAAAGATCTTGTTCATGGCTGGGATGGTTTCCCAGCTCATCCAGATGTGTGGCTTGTGGTCACTGGGTAGTAAATGTCTCCAGAAGCTAAGCATCCCTAGGCTGGTATGTGGCCACCTTCCAGAAAAGCTAGACAAAGCTGCAAATGACAGGATGTGTTGACAGAGCATCAGATAGACACAAGGCTGTCAGCAGATGGAAAATTGTCCCAGAGAATGCCTCAACAGGGTCGTGGCTTGTTGTCAATGTCAAGCCATAAGGAAAACACAATTATGTGCTTCACTGATACTGTAAGACATAATCCAAGAGAGCATGCAAACATATAGCGCTCCATGCAAAAGAGAGGTAGGGCAACTCACAGAAGGGCGCTGGAGGAAATGCCTGCACTGCACACGTGGGCTGCCAGGCACTTTGGGTTTTTCTTCTCCTTGACTTATTTAAAATCAAAGTTTGGCTCTTAGGCATCCATAGACAGATTTGGAAAGGAAATTATATTTAACTATCCCAGGCACTTAAACATACATTATTATCTCATTTAATTTCACAAACAGGTAAGCACTGTTAATCCCGTTTTATAGATGAGAAAACTGAGGTCAAATGATACTAAGTAGCTTTGTAGCTTTCTAAATGCCCTTGCTCCCCTCTCCAGCCTCCTCTCTTAACATTCTCGTCCCTTCCTGTACCCTTGCACATGCTGTTCCTTCCATCTGGAATACTTTTCCCCAATCTTCTTCACCTAGCCAATTCACCCTCCAGGAGGGCCAGGTGATCCCTCCTCTGAGAAGCCTTCCCTGACTACCCACATCCTGGCCTGGTAGTCCCACATCCATTTGAAATTGTTTATTTTTGCCTGTCTCTCGAATAAGACTGTGCCTTCTCAAGAGCAAGGACAAGTTCTTAAATACCTGTTCATGCCTGGCTTCTACCACAAAGCCCTGCAAACGGCAGGCAGTGAATGTTCTTTGCATGGCTGAATGAATGAATGAATGAACTCTTAATAAATTGCAAAGCTAGGATTGGATCCCAGGCCATTATGGCTCCAAAGCATTATCTCTTGGTCAGAATTTGGATGTGTGTCTTATACAGATCAATCAGAAAACATACACAAGCGTGGAACATATTTCAGACCATACTAAGGGCTTTCTTCCTCTTCAAAGAGATGCTGAAAAGCACCACCCCTCAGAGGAAAATAGGATGATGAATATGGGTAAAAGGTTAAAAAACCTTTTACCTTTTGCAAGAGGATTTCACCTTTGTTAAATGTATAGCATGACTGCCCTGGAAACCTGATGGAGATAGAACGTTAACTATGTTAGCAGGCAACTCTGCTCATGGTAAAAATGACCCCTGGTTATTAAGTCACATCTGAACTGAAGGAACTGTTAAATAAACTATAAATGTCCGATAAAGAAACCATCCTTGAGGTTTTTCTGACTGCAGTGACTTGTAACTGACATGCCCCTTGCAGGGACCCTTGAAGTGAAGACTATGGAATTGTTACCAGAGATACAGGTCCTTTGGGGAATAAGGCTTCTAAGCCAGGGTGGCTCCTAAACCCACCTGTATGGGTCTCATTCCCTTGCACATGAACTAAAACCTGGGAGGGGTGTGCTGGCAAAGAAAAAGGCTCCCAGCCACCTCTATAGTCCACAGCAGAGACTGTTGCTAGAATTACTTTCACAAGGGCACATGACTTATTTCCCTTCCAGGACACAGGTACCAGTGTCACCTGTGTGGGTCTTGTGAGTGTGAATGTTTAACTGAACCTTAAAGAGTCCCTGTGGGAGCTTCAATGAGGAAGAAGGGGACTGAGGAGAGAAAAAAGACTGTCCTAAGTAGAACCACCAGTACCCCTATTCTGAACTGGAAAGCTCCTTAGACCCTTTCATTTATAAAAGATGTAAAAACCTGGGATAGAGCTTATGCTTGCTGTCCTCCAGAGGGTCCAGTTGATCTGAACAGCTCCTGGCAGCAGCAGTGAGAATGCAGATGCCTCACCTGATCTCCCAGATGCCTAACCAGAAATCTGAGATGCAAGGGTGGTGATGTGAGAAAACTGGGGCCCAGAGAGGTTAAGTAGCAGGTTTAAAGTCACACAGCTTCTAAGTGCCAGGATATGAACCCTTTCATCAAACTTTCATCAAACTCACTTTCATCAAACTCAAAGGTCAGTCACATTGGAATCCACTATCTGGTTCTGCATAAAAATTAACTTACAGCTTAGGGAGATGTACTAGAACAGAGAAAGCATGGGGGTGGGGCAGTGAAAGAACTTCCATAAATAATGTAGGTAGCATCCAATAGGCATTCAGTAAATATTTGCAGAGTTTTTTTTTTAATGAGCAACAAAAGGCCCAGGGTCCATCTTCCACATTATCAAGTTCAATTCAAGTCAAAACACAGCACAGTGGAACAATACAATTTATGCATGAGATTGACCCTGGGTTACACTACTGAGTCGGATTCATTGCCAACAAGTTTCTAAATCATTCCTGCAAATTAGGCCCAACATTGAGATAAGCACATTTTAATTAGCTATAATGTAAAGGCATCCTATTTCCAAATGAAGTTAAAAACCAGGCCAAGAGGCCGAGGTGGGAAGCCCCTGGCCCCCAGAAGAGCCAATGCATCAACAGTTGAAAAGAAGGGACCAGGCAACTGAGCCTCCCATCCTTTCAGAGGGCAGGAGCTCTGCCCAGCATGATGGAGGCTGCAGAGAGAGGGGGGAGAGAGGGCGAAAGAGAGGGGGAGTGCAGTCTGAACCCCAACTCTGCCCACCAGCTTCTCTGCTGCCTTTTGTACCTTGATCTGTTTGGATCTCAGTTGTCCCACCTACAAAATGGGCACACGTGTGCCTAGCACAGTTCTCATGAAGACTCAGTAGAGATGACATGAGTGAATGAGCCTGAGATGTGGTTAAATGCTCAGAGAATAATTTAGACTTATTTCTACCCTACTCTTCTCCATAAAATAGCACAAAATTTAAGAATTAAAATCAGTGAGAGGGGATTCTTTGCTGAAGACGGTGGATAGAGCACACCCTTTTTACCTCCCTCTCTTCTAAATGCCACTAGAATGCAAAAAATGTATATATATATATATAGACACCCACACACATACACATGCATATATTCATAATTCACATATACACACATATATATTTATAATTCAGATAGATAGATGAAAATGGTAACTCCAAAGAGCCCACAAGAAAATAAGACAGGGCTGGGGATCAGAAATATTGACAGAGTGCTGGACAGTAAGAAGATGAATGGACAGACTGACAATGAAACCTATCAGCTTTAGGTCACCAGCACACCAATACACACCAATACAAGCCCTCTGGAAAAGCTGTTTTTCTAACTGAACCCCAGAAAATCTTAAAAGAGAGACAGCAGGTGCTGGAAGCCATAGGCAGCAGAGGTGACTTACCTCTGTGTCAGCCTACAGCCCTCAGGGAAGCTGACTGTGGGTTTGGACTCCAGGCTAAAGCCAGGAAGAAGAACTCTCTAATTAAATGAGAGAGCTGCCTTGGGGATGCGCCCTGGGGATGAGCACAAGGCAGGAAAATCAAAGTACAGTGCCCACAGGTAACTGCTGGTCTACAGAAGAAACAGATGTCCCCAACCTCAGTGAGCGTGTCCCATGCCTTATCAGAGGTCCCCAGCATCAAGTGTCCACCCACAACCACAACCAGGGCGCCCAGCATCAGTATTCACACTGCCGGCCCACACAACCAGGGTTTTCACAGGTGTTGAGGAAACACAATTACAGAACAGATCAATCCAGACCCCTGTTTACAAATAAATGTCCACCAGAAGTCACCAGGCATCTGTAGAAAATAATCAGCATTAGAGAGAGGCCGAAGAGTGAACGGAAGAAGTAACTACCAAGAAAACTGAGTTAATGCAGGGAACAGAAGATAATGGTTTTAAAAATTGAATTATCATCTTCAAAAAGACACAATGTAGTCACACATCCCTCTTTTTTTTTTTTTTTAAAGGAACAGGCTACCATCATAGAAGATCAATCAAGAAACAATACAGAATTCTGGGAAATGAAAAGACAATTACAGAACTAGACACAATAAACTTAACAGAAGTACCAGCAGCACCACCACCAACTTGTTAGCTGAGTCAGACTTTCTGAGAGTGGCACCCAGCAGTTTGCATTTTAACTGCCCTCCAGGTGATTCTGTCATGCTGAAGTTTGAGAAACACAGCGTCCCTGGCTACTGGAGGAAACCAAACACAAGTTGTAAAACTTTCCCATCACCAGGAGACCAAGAGACAGTCACTGACAGCAGTCTGATCCAGCGACAGGAAACATACCATGCTCTGTACTACATCTCTGGCTCCAAAGCACTTTGCTACTTAAAACCCATCCAGTGGGAGGCAACGCTCTTTATGACAATTTGTGCTGGTATCCCAGCTCCCCTGCAGGCAGACCTCCCCTACTTAGGCTGATAGTATCCCCTAACTATCCCCTCTGAGCCACCTTGCAATGGCTGCCCCCTCTGCCTAGACCACCCTCCTGCCACCCTACCTGCCCCCCAATATGCAGCCTGCCTGGCTTCTCCTGTAAGACTGCTGCTGTGTAGAGCCTTCCCACCCCCCTGGCACTCACTGCCACTTCTCCAGACAATTATAACTCTGCATTTCGAACTAACATATTACTACAGATCCGCACAGCCTCTCAGCTAGTCAACAGAAGTTTCCCATTGAGTGGCTGAGCCTTCCGGACCGGACTGAATCCCCTATCACTCGGCAGACACTCAAGCAAAACCTACTGAACTTCTGAGAAACCCAGCAGTAAATGGGCAAGTACATATTGAAAAACCACATTCTTGTTGCTTATTCTAGCAGGTACCAGAAGTTGCAACTGTACAGTAGCAAGTTTAAGCATCAGGATAATTGATCAAAATATATTATCCTGTGTTATACAACATGTTTTCACTAAGATATAAAATTACCATTTGCCACGACTCATTAAGTTAATAATTACTTGCCATATGTTTTTACTGCTGCTCCTAAACTGCAGTGAAAAACCACTCTGTTGGTTTTTGGTCCGCGTAAATAGGATAGCTATCAGCCATGTGGATACAGGATTTACTGACGGGGACACGGGACTAAAACGCTGAACAGAAAGCCAGGGCCCTGAAGCTCTGCCAGTGTGATCGCCATCACCTTCTCACTTACCTGCACCATGCTACTTGCAGACCAGTGGTTCTCAAACAGGGGTGCTTTGCCCCCCAGGGGATACTTGGCAAAGTCTGGAGACATCTTTGGTTGTCACAACAGGGGAGGGGGTCCTCCTGGCACCTAGTGGGTAGAGGGCTGGGATGCTACAACACACCCTATGCTGCATGGGACAACCCCCACGACAGGGCATTAGTTACCAGGTAAAATGTCAATATTGCTGACATCAAGAAACACTGTCCTGGGCTGAAGGGAGCTTCCACATCGGTAACTTTAACCTGAGTTTCATAGAAACAGTATGAGCAAACTGAGACCAGGAGTGGTTAAAGGATGTGCACAGGTCACCAGCCCAAGCCAGTGAACAGTGCAGCTGTGATTTGAACTAGTCTTCTCTGCCTTCTAAACCCCGTTTCCCTCCCACACAGATTCAAGAAAGAAACAGACAGAGGAAATAATTATCTCCCTGTGAATTCATTACACTGAACAGTCCAACAAGAGACCTCTTCAAACCGGGGGCCAGGAAAATCAGATTCAGAGACCAAGGCATGGAAACACCCAATGTCAGGGAGACCATTCCCCTGGAGCTGCCGGGGAAGGTCAGTCCTCCAAGCAGCTAGTGCTGAAACAGGGTCCTCTTGCATGGAAATCTTCAATTGTGCAGCTCTTTATGAATAGCAAGGAAAGCATTTCCTGCTGGGGCCATGTGCCATATATGCATGAACTCCAACCCCACGGCAAACCCACCAGAGAGGTGGTGATGTGTCCATTTTGCAGGTGTGAAGACTGAAGCACAGGGAGGTTAAATAGCCTGCGGTGATGATGGTGAAGGCAGTGTTCAAACCCAGGTCTGCCAGGTTCCAGAATCTGCAGTGCCTTCACATTTAGAGACCAGCTCTAGAGAATCAGAGAAGCAAAAGAGCTGGCCCTACAGAATCACTTGGGGCCGGCAGTCATCCTGCAGGCAGATTCTTGGGATGAAGGGGAGGTGTGGGGCCTTGTCCTGCATGCACAGACCCAGAGCTGCTCTTCCCTGCTGGCTGGCCACTCTCTGTGCTGTGCTCTGTGCTCTGGGCCTCCTCAGGGAAGCTCACCTAGAAAGGGCAGGTCAGCCAAAAGACTCTTGGCTCCTACCCTGCCCTGGACCCAATGTGCTCACTACAAGTCACCAGATGATAAGAGCCAAACAGTTGTTAATTCCTCAAGCCACAGGGGACAACTGGCCAGCCCTGAATTCATTCATTCAGCAAATATGTAATGAGCACCTATGTGCCAGGCCAGCTCTGGAAATACAACAGTAAAGATAGACACAGTGGTTCCTGCCCTGTGAAGCACATGAAGAACCATCTCCTCAAAAAGCATCATCTGCAGACTTACTGGGGTACACCACACCCTACAGTTATCTCGCTATCTCCACACCTCACTGATTTGGTCACTGATTTGCTCTCTCTTTTCACGGAGGGGAACAAAAGCCCAGAGAAGGGCACTGTCATGTCAAGGTCACCCAGCAAACTGGGGGCAGCAGTGCCAGGCTCCTGACATTTGTAAGGTCCAGAAAGGTCCCTAAGGACCTTTCAGGATAGACTGAGGAGGGGATAGAGAGAACACACTTAGATGGAAATAAAGAAGCACTTCCTAACAGTCCAGAGTATCCAGGACCTGCCATCTCAGCTCAGAGCTCACCCACCCTAGGGCCCCTTCACAGGACCCACCCATAGCCACCCGTGCCCCTGCAGAAAGAAGCTGCAGGGACCTCGCCCACCAGAGACACCGAGCAGGTCTCACTTATCTTAAGCTCAGGTGAAGCAGGGACAGCAACTCCCATTTCATGGGTTTTCATCACAAGGAGACTCCATCATTCACCAGCCAAGCTTGTCTCAATCCCCAGCCAGGTACAAGATGCTGTGCCCAAAGCTATGTGGGTGGAGAGTTGAATCATTCACCCACCAGCACATATTTCCCGAGTAATTATGGGTCCGGCCCTGTGCCAGCTGCTGGCATGGTTCCTGCCTGCCAGGAGCCCACAAAAACCCGCACACAAACAACCAAACCACTGCTACGCACAGTGTGGTCGCTGGACCAGCAGCAGCATCACCTGGGAGCTCATTAGACATGCAAATTCTCAGGGCCCCAGCCCTGGAGACCAACTGAATCAGACGCTCTTGGGGTGGAGCCCAGGAATGTGTTTTTAAAATCTTGCCAGATGATTCTCAATGTATACATAAATTTGACACTGGTCTAGACCACAAGGCCTTCCCCAACCTCTCTGTTTAAAATTGCCAACCATCCCCTGGCCTTGGCACCTGCTAACCCTCTTCCTGGCTCCGTTTTTCACCATAGTTGTATTGCCATCAGTCATAATATCACATATTTCACCCATACAGTTATGATTTCCCAGGCTATTACATAAGCTCCAGAGGGCAGCAATGTGACTACTTTTGCTTGCTGCTGTAGCACTGGTTGCCTAGCACAAAGAAGTGCTCAATAACTGTTTGTTGATTGAATGATGGATGGCAGAACATGCTGCATCCATCCTACTGAAATACTAGTTCTTGGGGGAACCTGGAAAAAGACAGAAGGTTGCTGGCCATCGCATGAGGAAAGTAGTACCCAGGCTGTCCTTGAATGATGTTTGGACCAGGGATGAAGGATGCTGGGAACACAGAGATGTTAAGTCTCTTCTTACTGCAAGAGGTCCCAGGTGGTTAATACTGTCCTTATCTAATTAATAGCAGTGTGTTGTGTGCCAAGAACTACCATAGCCTATATCACCTCACTTTACCCTCCTGAACCTCTGGGGTAGGCAATGTTGTCCTCAAGAGGATATAAAGGCTCAGAGATATTAAATAATTTGCCCCACCCACAAAAAGACTTGCATAAAAATGTTCATAACAGCTTTATTTGTAATAGCCCCAACCTGGAAGCAAACTCAAATGTCCATCAGCAGGTGACTAGATAAACCAATTGTGCTATATTCATACAATTTATGTATCATTATTTAGCAATAAAATAGAACAAACTATGGATATACACAACACGGATGACTCTTAAAGATACTATGTTGAGCAAAATGAAGCCAGATGCAAAAATGTACATGCTGCATATAGAGTGTTAGAACAGAAATATTCTCACCACACTTAAGTGGAACTTATGTAAAGCATTGGTAATAAAAATCAGGTAAGTAGTTTCCTCTAGGGGTGTGGATGAGGGTGTTGACTGAAAAGGAGCATGAAGAGACCTTGTGGAGTGATGGACATGTTCCCTATCTGGATTGGGATTGTGGTTATATGGGTGTTTACATTTGTCAAAACTCATGGAACTGTACACTTAAAGTTTGCATTTTACTGTATATAAATATCTCAGTAAAAAAAAAATGAGCTAAAAATCATACATCCTAGGTTACAAAGCCAGAACTGGAGATCTGAACCCAGGTTTGTCCAGTTCCAAAGGCCAGTTTACACTAGCCTGCCACAGTTGAGGGGGAGACCCAGACAATGCCCCCCAGACTGGTAAAGTGCCTTGCCAAAATCGGAGTGAAGGAAATTCATAGTTACCCTGGGAAGGATGTCACGACCCCACAACCCCAAAGCACGACAGAGACTTGTGGGAATGCCAGGCAAGTCTAAGAGGCAAGACCCTTGGGGTCAGGCCTCAGCTCTGCTCTTCACTTGCTACGTGACCTGTGAGTATACTACTCCATGACTCAGTTTCCCCTCTGGAAGCGAGAAAGAAGAAGGAGATCAATGGTTCTCAGTATGAGGCCACAGATGCTGGGGGCCATAGGGCCACAAGCCCCTATGCTCAGCAGGCAGTTATTATGTGAAACAAGTTATGTGACTGCCTCCTATCTAGTAAGCCAATTTTTCAAACGCATGCTAATATTACTATGATTAATAAAATACATATCTAGCAAAGCAAAAATGAAACCATAGCAGCTTTCTGTCATTGTGTATTTTCTCAAACAAAAGATACGAAAACAACAGCCACTGCTCATGACTTTGGTTTAAAGAGGCTGGAATCTCTGTGTGTGGAGGATCACTAAGGGGACAGTCACCAAGGAAACAGTCACCAAGGGCCCTTCTAGGTCAACTGTCCCACGGTTGTCCGGCATCACTTGAACAAATGTTTGCCCTTGTGCTTCTCAAGTCTGGGTCCCTGTGGGGACAAGTCTCTTGTCTGGACTCCAGGAACCAAACCCCCAAAGTGCAGGCTGTGTCCTGGTTTAGAGCCTAGTCTACAGGCCCCAACTGTGGGCATGGTTGCACCTTCAACTTCAGTTTACCCTCCATGTCTGATGGTGACCAGCTGTAAGGATGGGCGCTGAGCATTTGCCCCCCGCCCCCAGTCCCTCACCATCAGCTCTGGGTCACAGTGTGCCCCATCCCCTAACCAGAACTGCCCACTTGGGATCTGCTGGCAACAGGCCTCTGACCCATCCTTACCCAGGCCAAGTGACTTCCCCTACCTCACCCTGCCACAAGCCTGAATGCTTGAGAAGCAGGTATCACTTCCTTTCACAGATCCTGGTGACCCGGCTGCCACCTGCATCCACCTGGACATACCCTCAGCTCTAGGCCAGGGCTCCTAGATCACAGCCAGAAACCAGTCACCAGCTTCTCATTCCCCGTGCGGTTCCCTCCCCACCCAGGTTCCACACTGGATTTGGGTGCTGAGTCAGAGCTTTACAGAGCATCAGAAGAAAGCAGGGGCCTCCACTGAGTGCCACCTCCCAAAAGCCCCCAGATGGGACTGCCCCGGGTCTGGCTGGGTTTACAGAAACACCAACCCCAAAAGGGGCATTCCGGGCGAGGGGGCACCCAGCCACCTAGGCTTGGAGGCACAATCCTCAATCCCCTCCACCCCATGCCCACAAACCAGCAGCTGGAACCTTGCCAACTTCATATTTTAAAAAATAACAATACCAAGAGCAGAAGACAGACGAGCTGCCGCACACCCAAGCGCCTCCTCCTCCCTGAAGACTCCATTTGCTACTTCTAATCAATTTTCCCTTCATCACACTGGAAGCAGCCAGAAAACCAGTCTTCTCTTCAGGACACCATCCCCCTCTTCGGCTTCTAACTTTGCAGTTAGAAGGACAAAGATAATCATCCCCACCCTCTGGGCGACCTCACTTGCAGCTCACCCCGCCCCAACGCCGCCCAGGCCCTGGTGGCCCAGGCTGAACTGCAGAGGGCTTCGCCCTGAGGCTCTAGGAGCCGCTGCCCGCTGCCCGCTGCCCGCTGCCCGCAGCCCGAGGACGCACGCGCTCAGCGAGACCGGGCCTCTGAGGCCGGCAGCATCCCCACAGCAAGGGGCGCAGGGAAAAGCGTGTGGGTGGGGTGGTACTGAGACCCCGGGAGGGGGCGGATCCAACCCCCGACGCGCACTCACCACGCAGTGCCACCCATCCCGCGCGTCTGCGCCGGGGCCGCGGGGAAAACCCTCGCGCGCCGCTCAATCCGGGCTCCGAGTGACGAAGAGCCGCGCTCGCCTCCAGCCGGCAGGGACCGACGCGCAGACCCGCGGACGAACAGACCGTCTGTTTTCCTAACTAAGTTTGAAAGTTCCCTCCGCGGCCAGAGAGACGCGGACAGCGCAGCTGCACCTGACCGTCCCGGGCTGGCCCCAGCATGGGGAGCGGGGGGCGCACGCCTCCGGTCCGGGGTCCCAGGCCCGCTAGCTTCCATCGCGGGAGGACGTGCCGGGCGCAGCGCAGCGGAGACCTGGCTGGGGTGAAGGCTGTCCCTCACTGCAGCCCAGCCTCGATGGACGCCCGCTCACCGTTCCCCGGAAGGGGACAGGCCCAGACTGGCCAGTGCCAACTCGCAATCCGAGGCCCTGCTGGGCAGTGACGGCCAATTAGTGAATGACCCAATTAGTGTGCCGCGACGCTAAATTAAAACCCCGACGCGCGAGTGTGGATTACCGAGGTGAGGGTAGGGGCGGTGCCGAGGCTTTGGCTGCCCCTGCGTGTGACCGCGTGTGACTGTGTAACCGTCAGAGCGATTAGTGTGTCTGAGGTTCACCGTCCATGGGGTGGCTGTGTGACTGTGCGTCTGTGCATTGTGAGTGCAAGCGTGTGACGGTCAGAGCGACTTCTTTGTGTGACTGTCCCCAGTTGTGACTGGGTGTGACAACGGATGGGAGCATTAACGGGGTGTGTGCATCGTAGTGTGTAAATGGGTGACTTGAATATGGCTGTGTGACGGTGGACGTGGCCAGGTGACTGCAGATCACTGTGTATGAATGACTGTTACGGTGACTTATGTGGGACGGTGAGACAGCGTAAGTGAATGTGTGACAGTGGGCCGCTGTGTGTCAGCTTGTGAATGAATGTGAGGCCGTCGGGACATGGACGAGTGTGGGTGTCACTGTGTCGTCGTACGAGTGACTGTTGGGGTGACTCCTGCCTGTGATCCGAACTCAGGGTGTGAGAGTCACCGCGAGGTTGTCAGTGTAATGGCATGTGCCCGTCGGCGGGGCTGAGGGTGAGTGTCCCCGCGCGTTGGCACCACTGGCATCTCCCCACCGTGTGCTCCGAGAGTGTCCGCACCCTGAGCCGCCAGGTGACTCCTGCCCAGCGCTCCAGCCCGGAGTGCTCTGACCCTGGCGCGGGGTCCGAAGGCGCGGGCAGGCCCCGCCCGCCACGGCCCCCAGCCCCGGCCCCCGCCTACCTTGCCGCAGTGGTAGTAGTCCAGGTGCGCCAGGCCGGCCGGCTCGGCCCCAGGCCGCGCGCCCACCGCGGGCGCCGAGGGGTACAGGCGGACGTCCATGGCGGGCGCGGCGGCGGCGGCTGCGGCTCCCGCGGGCAGTGCCTGGGCGGGCGGCGGGTGGGAGCCAGTGTGCGAGCGGGTGTGTGAGCGCGGGGGGCGGGCTGGGGGCGGGGCCCGGAGGAGCGCCCCGCCCCGCCCCGCCCCGCCCGCGCGCGCTATTGTTCCGGCCTCAGGCGCAGCCGAGGGCAGGGGGCCTGGGCCCAGGGGGGTTCCTCCCTGCGGCCTGGGCAGCAGCCGGGTTCCCGGCTCGGCTCTCCGCCCCTCGGGGTCCGAGAGGGTTGCGCGCCTGTCCAGACGGCCTTTTCCGGTCGCGCCTTCCGCCACCAAAGGTGAGGGGACGGAGAAGCCCATAGGACACCACTCCCTAAAAGTGGGACACTCCCCAACCTAAATATTTAGAGCTTCGTTGAGCCCCCTGCGGCGTGTGGGGGATGAGGAGGAGGAGGAAGGTGGTGACAGGAGCACTTCCGGTGATGGGTACTGCCTTACCTGGGGGGCCAGCCCAGACTGAGGCTGATCTTAGGATGCCCTCCCTCCCTATCTCACTGATCTGAGTCAGCCAGAGGGGCCCTGGGGGACAGCAGTGGTTAAACTCTTAATATGTGAGGAAACTGAGGCAAGGCCTTGTGGCTTCAGTAATGGGGCTCCAGGGAAGTGGTTCCCACTGTCCCCGCAGGACCCAGGACCGAAATCACTGGGAGGGGGCAGAGGACCGCACCCCCTTTAGTGACACGGAGAGGGAGGACCATACAAATTGCTAAAACTGAAGTGCTGAGGAGTCCAGAATCTGTCCCTCCAACTTCACAGTGTCCTGGATTGAGAGAAGGATGGAAATGGGGGGTCCCTGCTGAGGCAGAGAGGTGGCTGAAAGAGCCCCCTCACTTCTCATACCACCTGGTGGCAGCTGGCCTGTTATTCCTCCCCTTTTCATCCAATAATTGTGTAGACTGGCAGTCTCTCTCCTCCCTGACTGCTCCCCCACTGCCCTCTGGTTCCTTCCTACACCAGGGATACCTGGCTGGCTGGGAAGGGCCAGGTGGCCAGGAGGCAGAAGTGGGTCAGCATGGGATTCCTGGGTGGCAACAGGACAGGGATACCCTTTGGAGAAAAGAAAATGAGCCTTTTGCCCACTCAAGAGCCAGCTTAGAACTTAGCTCCCAACTGCTGCTCGAGCTTTGCTGGTCCTGGCCTCGAGCTAGGACCACTATTTGTGACCCTAAAGGTCCACTAATACAAGATAGGTGTGGGAAACAAGCTTTTGCTAAAGGTTCAGAAACAACAGAGGGAAATTACAGCTCAGAAAGGAAAGAACTTCTAAATAAATGTCAGCAGTCATTGTTTCTAGAAACACACTGCCATATCTCATCAGAAGGAATTTCCCACTGGCCCCTCTCCTTTTTTTTTCCATCTGATATCCAACTGACCCAGCACTATTTATTGAAAAGATCACCTTTTCCCCACTTCTCTGCAGTATTAACTTTGTCATAAACCAAGTTATCCTTATGTGCATGGGACTGTTTCTGAATTCTCTAGTCTGTTCTGCAAGCCTATTTTTCTCTCCTTGTGCCATTATCACATTGCCTGAATTTCTGCAGCTTTATAATAAGTTTCAGTGTCCCATCGATTAAGTCGACTCACTTTTATCTTCAAGACTGCCTTGGAAATGCTTGACGTTTGCACTAACATAGAAATTTTTTAATCAGTCTGTTTACATACACACACACACACACACACACACACTATGGTGCTGGGATTTTTACTGCTATCACATTGAATCTTTAGATAAATTTGGGTAAAATTGGCATTTTCAATATTGTCTTGCTATCCATAAACATGGTATGTCCCTTCATTTATTTAGATTTTTTTAAATTCTCTCATTGATGTTTTGTAGTTTCCTACATAGAGAATTTGCCCATTATTTATTAGATTTATTCCTAGGCTTTTTGTGTTTTTAATGCTATTATAGTTTCTTTACATGCTTTTTAAATTTTCTGTTTGTTGCCAGGACAATGTAATGATTTTAAAACAAGTCAACAAATTCTTTGACACTCCTCCCAAGGGGTGTAGTCTAGTAACCTTCCCCTTTAAGTGGGTTGGTCCTAGTGAATGGCTTTTAACAAATAAGATGGAGCAGAAGTTATTCTGCATGGCTTCTGAGTCTAGGTCATGAAAGTTGATCCATCTTCTTCCTGGCTCCCTCTCTTGGGACCCTCTCTTTGTCTTTGGAACCCTAATCCACAATGTAAAAGTCCTAGGCTGCTGCACTTTGAAGAAGTCTAAAGTAACCCACACAAAGAACCCATATGCAGAGACCCTGAGACTAAAAGAAAGTAAGATGACCAGCCAGTCCCCTGCTGGACCAGCCCCTGCTGTTCCAGCTCCATCCACTGTCTAACTGCAAATTATATGAAAAAACCTGAAATATCCACCTGAGACCTTCCTGAATCCAAAATGCACAGAAACCATTAGGTTATTGTTATTTTAAGCCATAAAGTTTTGGGGTGATTTGTTACTCAGCAATACAGATCTGAAACATTTATAGAAGTAGATATTTATATAATGCCCTTATATCCAGCAACATTACCACACTCACTTATCCTAACAATTTGTATGTAGATTCCTTGAAAATACCATATTCTATCTAATCTGTAAAAGTGAATTTTAGTTTTCCCTTTTTAATCCTTACACATTTTCTTTTTCTTGCCATGTTGCACTGGCTAGTATTTCCAATACAATGGAAAGAAGTAATAATAGCAGGCATTCTTGTCTCATTCCTGATCTCAGAAGGAAAGCTATCAATAGTTCACCATTAATTATGGTGCTTACTGTCATTTTTTGTTCAATTTCATTTTGTTTTGTTCTGTGCGTTGGGGAGGTCAATCTTCACAGAATTCTCTAGATCAGGAAATAAGACTACTATGACCATTTTACAGATGAGAAGAATAAGGCCCAGGAAGGAATCCTCAACATCACAGTGTTAACAGCACAACTAATTAGCAGTACCTATGCCAAGGAATCCTACGTGGAGCACTTCCCACTGCTCATATTTCCAGTCTTGGTCTGACTAACTGGCCAGAGCTGTAGAACAATCACCACCAGCACATGGAGGCCATGCACAATGACTCAGCTGCAGGCAGCCATTTGGCGTCCGTACAGGTCAGCCAGCAGCAGTAAACACCAACCCCATCAGTCACTTTTGTTCACTCCCTTCTCTAATGAGACTGTCAGCACCAAGGAGGCCTCTGGGAAGGCTCCCCATGAAGCCTGGCAGAGAAGCCATACAGACCCAAACCTGGGCTTGCCCTTTTATGTTGGCAGGTGATCAGATAGGAAGTTTATTGCTCACTTCCTCCAAAGAAACACCCTGCCCCATTTGTCATCCTCAGGATGTGAGTGGGGCTTGAACCCTCCTATCTTCCTCTTGACCACATGTGGAATCTGTGGCAGGAGAGTCTCCGTTCTCAGCCAGTGACCGCTGGCTCAGGCCAGCTTGGTCATGCCCTGCCTCCAGGAACCCAGACTGGGGACCAAGAATATCTGCATGTACTAATGTACATTTCATATGATATCATACATATCATCTTCTGATATCATAAATAGCTGATATAGCAGATATAGATATGTCTTAATATGTTTTATTATTATTTAGGTATAGCAAGGAAAATAGGTCAGGATACAATTGCTATTGAAAAGATAGCTTGTTACTCTTGTTCCCAGGAGGAGGGGGCACACCACGCCATGGTGGTGGTGTGGCGGGAGCACCTGGGAAAGCACCAAGGTTGGTCAGGAGCCAGAGGGAGAGGGGAAAAGTGTGGGCAAGAGCATTTGTTGTGGTTTCTGCAGGAAGAAACAGGCAAGGCAGAGTAAGCAGATTTAGGATTAGCTAGTTTGAATAGTTTCAGTGGGCTCTGGAGCACAGGGCCTTTCCCTGGTTGTCTGGTACCTGGCCCTGGGTGATTTGGGAAGGTATAGTGTGGCCTGGAGTGTGAGAACTGGATAAAAGAGGTGGTTGGCAGTTTGGGCTCTAAACTGGTCAGTTTATATTTGAAAAGCACGTGCACAGAGAGTTGTTTACTCTCTCTAGGAACTGGCTATCCCTACAAGGGGCAGTCCTTCCAGGGCCTGCTAGGCCCCAAATATCCAAGCATTAAATACAGAAAAGAATGCAATGTTAATATAAGACCTGTCCACTTATCCATGGGATCCCAGAGGGAAATGAGTCCTACTCCAACCATGACTCCTTTACCTGGGGAATGTCTTGGATTTAAATCAAAATGACCAAGCCACAAGAAATAACTGCGGCTGAGGAGCTAAATACCCAACATTGGGGATCCATAGGTCTGCTTCATCTGAAAGAATATTCTGCCTCATTCCTTATTGGCACATGGTAGAATTATCTTTCCCCTCCTACTTGTTAGTTAGGTATGACCATGAAACTTGCTTTGGCCAAGGGAACAAGAGTGGAAATGGTGTGTATCGCTTCTGGATGGGAGCTTTAAGGGTCTGGGCATACTTGACCCTATTCTCTTTTCCTTCAGGCTTGAAAACCTTAACAAATGCCAACTCATTCTTTAAAACCCAATTCATGTGACACCTCTTTGATGAAGACTTCTTCAAGACTCCAACCCAGTGCTCCAGTTTGCTGCTCTGATAATCATCCACACACAGGACGATTTTACCAAACCGTTATCATGTCTGCAGTATAAGTATCTCCAGGGCAGGGCCAATGGCTGATTCACCTTGGAGTTTCCAGTGACTAGCACAGGGGCTAACAGCATGGATGCTTCATGCCCTCTGCTAGGGGTGGGAGAGCTTTCAGTGACCTTTCTCTCTACACACGTACACAAGCTCAGGAAGCGGTAGCCTCTGAATTGTTAAGACTCCAGGACACAGATAGGCCATATTTGCCAAGGAGAGGAGTCACGATTTAGCACATGTGGGTGAAGCCCAGCCATATCTGCCCCTCTCTCTCTTCCTTTCTAGTAGCCAGCATGCATAAGATGTCGTAGAATGTTAAGGTGGATTGCGGTGTGGAAAAGAGAGGACCCCAGGGAAAAGCTCACCTCTCTTCGTTGGGGTCTTCCTAAAGCAGATCCTGAATCAGGGATCCTAGTACAGTTAGTTTATTGGACAGTTATCCCAGAACACATAAGAAGGGAGTGGGGAAGTGAGACAAGGGAAGTAAGATAGTCAATAAAGGACAAATTACCACTGTGGATAATTGGAGTTAAGCTCCATTGGGGAATTCTGGAAAACAATGTGGAACATGTGCCCAGAGATACCCTACTTGAAAAGCAAGGATTTAGGGTCTTTACCCACCAACTCCTAACAGTCTTGGTTGAAGGCTGCTCCCAGAGGGCATTAATTCCAAGGCAGTTCAGCCTGGCAGGAAGAATGGGTCTCTGGCAACCAGAGAAAGGCATTAGACAAGGACATGCAGGTACCAGCAGTCAGAAGTTGGGGGCCTCGGCACTGGAATGGTGAGGTTTGGGGGATATGGATGGAGCACCAGTGGTGTCTGCAACACTGAGTAGAGCTCAGATGCATCTAATAATGTGTGTGTGTGTGTGTGTGTGTGTGTGTGTGTGTGTGTGTGTGTGTATTCATGCGTCTCCTTCAGGAACTTGGTTGAGGTAGTGGCTATTACCCGGGGCAGCAGTTGGGCATTCCTGGGGCCCTGGCCATTGTACCTCCCACCCCCCAACAGCCCTCTACCTGTCCATTATTTCTGACAACTGGCCAAGTCAGCTCACAACTCTCACTCAACATGTCTGCGAGATAAAAGGTCAAATGCACAAATGCATATGTGGCAGAGACTTTGGCACAAGGCCCCTTCACACAAAAGAGCATGAGACGTCAAAGGCACTGAATTCAAGTGCTGAGCTCTGCTCAATTTCCTATTTTACCTTAGCCAAGTCACTGCATTTCTTTGAGCCTCAGTTTCTACTTCTGCAAAATGGGGTAGTAAAGCCTACTAAATGGGTTTGTTGCAAGAAGCAGTGAGGAAATAGATAGTAAAGCACTTCTAAAACTCTGAAGCCCTATTTAATTGTTACTGTTATTAAAAGATGTTTCCCTAGTCAACAGTTCTAAAGTCACCTCCCAAAAGGAGGAGACTTCTCCCTCATGACCATGACCCAATTCCCCTCCAACTTTCCAGAGAGGCAGTGCCAAGGTCCATCTGGGAGACTTCACACTCCTTGAAATTTCATGGGGAGATTTCACACTCCTTGGAGTAAATGGGGGCTGGAAACAAGGTGGAGAGTCCTTGGAAGAAGACCAAAACTCATGGAGTACTTGCTGAGAGCCAGAACCTTAGCTTCTGGGATCCTCTCACCAGCCTTCAAGTTGGACATTATTATGGAAGCACTTTTTACAAATGAGGAAACTGAGACTTAGAAGCCTTAAAGAAGTCCCTGAACCCATATAGCCAGGACTTCTTGGAGCTGGGATTCATACTTGAAATCCATGCTCCTTCTACAATAACACGCAACACTTGAGTTTAAATTACACTGTGCAGATTGTCTTACAATGCAAAGAGCTTGCAATGGGTGAACTATCTGGAACATATTCCCTGAGAACTCTAAAGGTCTCCTTACCTCTGTCTGCCATATGCACACCTGTATATTAATGTGTGCTGATTAAATAAGGAGAGAAATCAGAAAAGTTAAATGTGAACAAACCCCACAAAAAGAAATAAGAAATCACCATATGCAGCTATCTAGGGGGAAATAAAAAGTGCCAATGACAGCTAAGAATTACTGAGTCCTAGATGTGTGCCTGGAACTGTGCTAAGTACTGTACATCTATTACCTGTATTAATCTTGACAACAACTCCATGAGGTAGGTACTACTACTATCCCTATTTTACAAATGAGGAAACTGAGGCAGGAGTGCCCAGTAACTTACCTATAATTAGTACGTGGTATAGCCAGCATTTACAATTAGCCAGTTTGGCTCCAAAGCCCACATTCATAACCACTAGACCTCATATGTCTCTCTGATCTTGCATATAAATTTCAGCTTGAGCAGAAAAGAAAACCTTGTTAGTGTTTTGATTGGAATTACATTTGATTCTTAAGTTAACTTGGGGAGAATTGGATATTTTGATATCAAGTTTTTCAATCCACTGAGATTTCATACATATGTATTGAAAAGTAAAGTTTTGAGTTTTATCTTATATCCAGGAAATTTACTAAACTCTTGTATTTGTTCTAACAGTTTTTCTGTAGATTCTCTTGGATTTTCTGTATAGATGATTTTGTTATCTTCAGAGAGAGAGAGAGAGAGGTTAATTCTTCTATTCCTTTCCAGTGATCTTACCACATCTTTCTTTGTCTTTTCTTATTGCATTGTCCAGCACTTCTAGAATCAATGTTAAGTAGAAGTTTTGATATCAGGCATTCTTACTTATTCCTTACTTTAATAAACACACTGTTTACATTTCACCATTTAGCCATTAAGTAAGACACCAATTGTCAACTTTTGATAGTAGTCTATCAATTATAATTTCTTTTTTATTCCTAGTCTGCTAAGAGATTTTTTTCTGGCATGAATTATAGCTTATAACTAATGCTAATGCTTGTTCAGCATCTATTGAAATAATCCTCTGGATTTTATCTTCTAGCCTATTATTAAACCACCCTTGAATTCATGGGATTATTGTTGGAACTTCTATTTGGTCATAATTTACAGTTTAACACACTGCTAAATTTAATTTGCAATTATTTCGTTTAGAATTTTTTGCATCTATGTTAATTATTGAAATTTGTCTTAAATTTTTTGTGCTATTGTGTGTCAAGGTTATACTGATTTTACCTAATGACATGGGAAGAAAAATTGTGATAACTGATTCACCTTCTTAAATTATAATTGGATCAATATGTCTTTTGTTTTTCTTCAGTAAATTGTGGTTAATTAAGCTTTTTTAGAAAGTTGTTTATTTCCTCTAATTTCTCAAATGTATTGGTGTAAAGGTGTTTTTAGTATTAACTTCTGGTTTTAAAAACTCTGCTTTATCAATATGTTTTTCTCCTTTTTTCTTAGTCATACTCAAGACTTGTCTATCATTAGGCTATTTTTTTTCTATATTGTATATTTTCTCTTTTCTCCTCTACTCTCCAAATTTTCTGCAATAACTAGGCTTTAAAAAAGATAATATCTGTAAGGTATTTGGCAAATACTTGTTAAATTAATATATGAAAGATATTTCTGAGTACTTGTCAGAGACTAGAGAGTCAACTATGATTGAACCATGATTTTGCTCTCAAGGAGCTTACAGCTGAACTGGGGAGATGGACAAGCAAACAGCCAATTGAATAGAGTATGATAAACATAACAGAGATGAGTACAAAGTGGAATAGGAACACAAGGAGAACTTCCTGAAGGAGGTGATGCTGAGCTGGGATAAGTAGGAGTTAGGCAGGTGTAAAAGATGGGTGCCTCTTGGCTCTACTCTTGGGCTCACCTTCAGTGACTCAGCTTTGAACAGGAGTAGACTGCCTGAACTTAGGAATCTGTGACCTTAAGGCTCCTTCATTTCTGCAAGAAAGTGTCTGGCTAATGTTCCCCCTTCTAAGAATAGCAATGCTCCACTTGGACCCAGGTACCCCTCTAGCCCATATTCTCCATCACCTGCAGAGGCCTTGGTGATGAGCAGGCTTTGGCAAAGAAGAGGAATGTAGATAACTGGTTGCTACTTCTCATGATGAAGACGACATTTGACAAAACCCCTTATAGTGACAACCACTAGTGGCTTTGTAAATAGGCCCAGGCTTAGGGGAAACAGCAGAACAACTACATTAAAATAAAAGATATGCAACTCTATAATCACTCTACTCCAAGACTCCTCCTTGGGGGCCTCAGGAAATCATTCTGCAGAAGCCTAAATTGCCTGGCCCAGAGATGTTCAGAGAAGTGGGGCTTATAATGGCTGAAATTGGGTTAATGACCATGAGAAAGAAGAGGGTTTCATAGCCCTTGTGACAGCAACCACTCAGCTGTGGACTTGCTCAGGAAACAATTTATTGAGCATTTACAGTGTACTAAGTGTTTGATGTGTCCTATTCACCTAATCCTCCCAACCACCTATGAGGTGTGGCTGTCACCATCCTCAGTCTACAGGTCAGGAAAGTGAAACTCAGAGAGGTTAGGTGACCTGCCCTAGAAAACTCTGGACTGGGATTCAAACTCCAACAACCTGGCTCCGGAACCCTTACATACCGTACATATGGGGTCACATCCCCAGTGCCTGGGACAGAGCAGACCCTGGGTGACAAAAGAATAAAATGAGTGAAGAGAAGAATGAATTACAACAAAGCCTAGGAAGCAGCAATGGCGGTTAATTTTACTATGAGGATAAGTGAAAAGTGAATGACAAAATGGTGTGGATTGTGTGTGTGTATCAGGGACTGACTAGGAAGGAGCAGGAGGGAACTTTCTGGAGTGACCATAATGTTCTATATCTTGATAAAGGTTTGGGTTACACAGGTGGATGCAGTTGTCAAAACTCAATGTACCTTTGAGATTTGTACGCTCATTGCATGTAAATAACAAAAGAAAAAATGCAAACAAATATTGGACTCTAATTAATGATATACTGATGTACTTCAGGGTGAGTTAAAGAATGTCTGCATTTGAAATGTGTCAGAACACAATAGGATGGATTGATGGATGAAGAGAGAAATGGCTATATGGGTAGATATATGGTAAGCTAGGAGAATAAAATGTTAATGACCAAATCCAGGTGGTACATATACAGGTGTTCACTGTAATATTTTTTTCAACATTGCTTATTAAATAAAGTGTTAAGGGAAAATACTTTGTATGTCATGGTGGCCACTGAAGACATTTGGGCCCAATGCTTTTGCCTGCATCCTGCTATTTACAGTGCCTTCCCCTTTAACAGAATGCAGAGGTAGCCCTTCCTCCTGCTTTTCCTTCTTTCCCTCCCTTATCCCTCATTTCATCCAGCAAATAGCAACCAAGTGCCAATACTGGGTTGGTAGCAAATCATTTCTCAGGTTCCCTCTCCTCCATCAAGCCATGGGCACCCTGTGCTGCATTGGGTACTCCCTTCGGTGGGTGACTGCCTGGACCCAACTAAAGGCCTTGCAGAGTTGTATGGAGATCACACACACAGGGGAACCTCATTATGCTGTCATCTTTGGAGACAAAAACCTGATTTATCTCGGCATCCCCCACCCAGCTCTTGGCCTGGCGTGCATTGGATCATCCGGGATCGTGTAGGGAATGCAGAGCTGGACAAGGAAAAAGCGTCCTGTGTCCAGCAGGTGGAATTCCAGATGATTTTTTTTCCCCCAACTTTCTTTAATGGTGTCAATTGCCTTTTGGGTAAGAACTCACAGCTCACTTAGGGGCCCCACTGAAGCCCTGCACAAGGCTTTCCACTCATGGAGGGAGGAGGAACCAGCAGGCTGACTGGCAATGATATTTGTTTGCTTTGCTATGTATTTACTGTTGGCTTATTTATATTTTCTCTTGATTGCCATAGGATTCTTTTAAAATATCTAGAGAAGGAAACCACTATACATAATGAAATTTCAATTTTTGAATGCCCGCTTCCCATCTGAAATGTCATTCGCACGTTAAGTCTGTGTCCCTGAGTTGCTGTGGCAACCTCGGCAGCACTCTTTGCCCGGGGTGACAAAGGGGCCCTTTGTTAGCTGGGAGGCCAGGTCTGGGTGCAGGGACATCCTATTCAGCCCATCACAACAAAGGAGCACACGTCCCCCTCTCTGAGCAGGGCAGCCGCCGGTCTGATTATGCCTGCGCTGTTGACAACCTTCCAGGGGGAGACTGAGAAAAGAAATCCCCTATTATTGGCATCCTTGAACCAAACTTGTTTTTTTCATTTTCTCTGTCTGTGCTGCTTGCTGTATAAAAACCCCTGCAAAGGGCCCCACTAATGTTCTCCCAAAGAAAAACACCGATTGTGAGGCCTCTCTGGAAGAGGGCTGAGGCTCCCAATCTTAATTGAATCTCCTAAACTTGGTTATTAAAATGTCTAGCAGCAGTGGGTGAGCAGATTTTAGCAAGCAGCCTGGCCCCAGCCCAGGAAGGGTCCTGCTGGCCCTGGCTCTGCTGTGGCCTCTGTGCCCAAGAGCAAGGGGTCTGCACTAAGGACAGCAACCCCCTCCCCCATCTTTTACTCAGATTAGATCTGGGGCTCAAGTGTCATTCAGCCCCAGTCACTGGGAGCTCTCTCCAGCCAAAGTTAAAGCCCAGGGTGGGTTGGGAGAGGGGTATGTTAAGCTGGCTGAGCTGGTCACCTGAGCGCAAGGCCCAGGCTCTTCAAGGTGGGTGGGTAGAGAATGGCCCCAGGCCCAGGCTGCTGCCCTCCTTTCCTTCACTGCTGAAGTTATGGGCTCTCCCACCCAGGCAAGGCCCGGGTGAGGCTCTTGTAGCCTCTTCCCTCTCCTCTGTCACTGCTCCCACCAGAATCTTCAGTTCACATTCCTCTTTCTGATCCAGGGATGTATGTGGAAGCTAAGACTGGGAGCTCCATGACAGCCAGAAACGGTGTTTGTCTTATTCACCATGCACCGCGGCCAGCACAGTGCCTGGCACATGGTATGTGCTCAGAGAGCATTTGTTGAACCAGTGAATTGTGAGTGAATCCATCTATCAGTATGGACTCATTTCACCCTGTCAGCCACTCTGAGTTTGGAGCCATTTCTTCATTTAATTCCATTGCCTGCTGTCCTCTGCCTGTTGCCGTGTCTAGAACTAAGGCAGACCATCAAGATGCAGATGTGACCCCCACCCAAGAGGGGATGTTCAGACAGATGTGTGGGCATATGGGGCAGTGGAGGGCAGTGGGTGCCCAGTAGGGTCTGCAGGAGGCAAGAAGGAAGGATGCAAGGAGTACGGACAGACTTCTAGGATGAGGGCACTCCCAAGGTCTCAGGAATGACTAGAAGCTGGTTGAGCAAAATATGCTTTAGTTAGAAGAAACAGCAAAAACAAAGGCAGAGTTGTGTGAAGTATGCCATTATGTTCAGGGCACCTCATGAAGCTGGTTACTGATAGAGAACACTGGGCGTGGCAGAGAGGGCCTGGATGCAGGGCGAGAGACAAAGCCAGAGGGAAATCCCCATGAGCCAGGCTTAGGAGCTCAAAGCCAAGGCAACCATGCTCAGTTGCATAGGTTGTGTACTGTGCAAAGGGAGTGAGTGAAGTTGAAATCCAGCCTCATTTTACCAGCCAACCCCTGTGGCCATGGCTGGATCCTTCCACTTAAAAAGGCAGCAGCATCATTTTGCAAAGGCATCAGTAACTCAAGTATCTGTTCCCAGGGGTGGGCAACTGTGTCTTTAGTCCAAACTCTAGGCAGTATATGTTGTGGGGGGAGAGGTACTGTCTAAAGGAAGGCCAGGCAAGAATCAGGATAAATAAGCATGCCACGGAGAACCATCAGAAAGATGTCCAAACATGTACCCTCCCAAATCGACACAGACTCTCTAGCCTCCTGTACCAAGCAGTGAAGGCATCTGCAAAGGAGCAATAGGAACCCTCAGCCTTCAAGTCAGTTTTAAATTAAGAGAAAAGAGAAGGCAGGAGGCAGGGGGCAGATTACGAGACAGGGAGGAGGCTCTGATTCTGGAAGTCTCCATGGGATGCAACCGAAGGAAAAGTGAGAAGGCTGAGGATGGTCCAGTAAGGCCTGCAAGTTGGACATTTTAATTACAATGGGGAGTGGCAGTGCTAAGGAGAGGCAATCTCTAGGGTGCGTCCTTGGCAGTGAGGACGGATGGTCTTTGGAGAAAGGGCAGTCCAGGAGCAGAAGAACGGCTGGATCACAAGGTGGGAGAAGGAGGGCTGAGGCCAGCAGCTGGACTTGCAGTTGAGTGGGCAAACTACGATCTCAGGGAAGGGTAGGGGTGGAATCTCACTGTGTCGCAGTGCCCAGCCCTGCTCCTTACACAGGGGAGATATTTGTTTGACCAGCATCTGAACTGATGACACCAGTTATCCAGACACCCTGAATGTCTGGGAGGTTTGGAAGGGAAGGAAGCAGGGCAGGGAGGCGTGGGGAGGTGAGTATGTGCAGAGTGTGTATCTTTTAGGGTAACATTAGCTACTAAAAAAATAACCCCCCAATTTTAAAATAGAAGTCTGTTTCCTACTCCTTGAAGAATCCAATCTAATTGTCCCTCCTTGGCTGACAGCTTTCCTCCATGTGGTGACTCAGGGATCCAGGCTTCCTCTCTCTTGGGCTCCACCATCCCTCAGGGCCCTGGAGTCCTTTGCAACCAGCTAGCAGATAAAGGCCCAGAGAGTGAAGAAGCCCCAGAGGCTTGGTATAAACCCCAACCAGGAAGTGACACATAACGTCTGCTCACCTTCCCTTACTGAGTAGTAGTCCCTGGCTAACCCTAGATGCAAGACAGGCTGAGAAGTGCACTCTCACACTGGAGAGATGCCTCCTCAAAATAGTAAGGATGGTACAGATTTT
Organism: Manis pentadactyla; assembly: GCF_030020395.1. Lineage (NCBI taxonomy): Eukaryota > Metazoa > Chordata > Mammalia > Pholidota > Manidae > Manis > Manis pentadactyla. The sequence continues at coordinate 163,520,905 of NC_080023.1, read as the reverse complement.
TGGTGTGCTGACGTTGAGGTTGAGAGCAATGTGAAGGTTGGCCTTTGGGATACAACTCTGTGGTAGTGGCCAAGGACAGGAGCAGCCATCAAGGGAGCCTTGAATTCAGCCCCTTGGTCTTGCTTGAGATTCTATCTGGAACATGGAGATAGTTGTGTGTCAGGGGAGTGACTGTCTCAACGACTGATTGTTACATGTGATCCTCACTTAGTCTCGGGAGATGCTGCTCATCAGCTCATTTTCCTTTTTACAGATGAGGAAACAGGTTCAGAGAGGGTGTCTTGAGTAAAGTCAGAAGTGGAACCCAGGGCATTTGCTTCTCCATCCTGTCCGGCCCACGTAGTTCCCTACATCTGAACTGATTCTTCAGAATGCCGACAGAACTCTTGTGTTAGTCCAGAAAAGAAAGCATACAACAAGTCACACCACAACCTTTTCCCCAGCCAGGACTGGCTTTTGCTTTCACTGACAGCAGGGAGGAAAGGCCTTTATTTCCCAGCCCCCGTGGGTGGGGCTTGGCCCCGCTCACCCTGCCATGTCAGGAATTTTTTGATTATTGCTCAGCAACTCAGTTACAAAGTGTAAGGTCTTTGAACATGTTTTTAAACACTATCAATTCTGCCCTGTGGTCGTTACATTTCCCTTTGTCCTGAAACTGACCCAAACAAAAACATATTTTCCATCAAAACTTCAATGGACCTTTACAAAGTGACAGTGGATTAAATTAGCTCAATGTATAGTAAGATGTTCCCCCCCACACACACACCTTTTTTTTTGGCCCAGCACCAGAAATTCAAATGCCAAAAAGGCAACTGCTCTCAGCTGCTCTGAAACAGGCTGTAGCAATGCAACAGTGGTTTCACTTTGGACCTTGTGTGGCCCCGTATTGGGGCGTCATGTTAATAAACACACAAGAATGAGCAGCACTATCCCTCGGTGCCTGGCACACTGCAGGTTCAGTAAATTTAGGAACGGAGACCTGCACCCTATGTTTCTCTGACCCTACATTGCCCCCTGAAAGGCAGCAAATTAGAATTGGCCGAGAAAACTGCTACTTGTGGTTTTCGGTTTTAAATCCACGTGCTCTCACAGTGCCTTAAAATTGATAAATGCCAGGGCATGGTGAGGGCTCCCAGTGCCTAGCTCTGTGTGCTTCCAAGCAAACAATCCATAAATCATTTGTGGAATGAATGAACCAATTAAGTAATTATTGTCTCAAGTGGGATGCATCCCATTATTTCCTGAAAACAAGACACAAGGGTGACTTCTCCGTAGGATGGGGACTCATTGCAAATCGGAGGAGTAGGGGATGCAAAGTGACAGCTTTGGGCCTATGGACACCCCCTCCCGCCACTCACCTCTGCTCTGACCCCCAGTCCTACCTGCTTGTGGCTCCCCACCCCCACCCCAAACCCCCCTCCTCACCCCACACTCAGACTTTGCGCCCCACCTCATCCCCCAGCCACCAGACCTAGCCCCTCACCCTCCTGCTGGGATGCCCAGCATGGCCTCAAGTTCCCCGGGGTCACCCTCAGAGGGGAAGAGGCCTCCCAGGATGACTTCTGGTCCCCATCACTACCCCTTGTGAGAGGGGAAGGAACAGGAGGGTCCAGAACGGATCTACAGAAAGTGGTGGGTGGACAGAGTCTAAGGCTCTTTCTCCTCTTGCCTAAGTATTTATTTAATTTCCAATTTTAACCCTATTCCAAAATAAATATGGTATTAATCCTTTCCTTCACATACACTTGTTGAGTTTTTCTTCCCTACTGTTGTTTATCTTTTAACTTTATGACTTCTTTTGCTCTGTGGAAATCTATCTTCATGCAATTAAATCATAAATCTTTTCCTTTAGTTTTTCTAAAGATTACTAAAATATTCTCATTTTTTTTAAAACTGTATAGAAATACAGATTTTTTTTTTTTTTTTGCTTTTTGTCTTTGATCTACCTCTGAAGTCTGTTTTTGGATAAGACCTGAGGATAGTTTCTAGCTTAACTTTTTATCCAAATAGCCAATTTACATACGATGTAATGAATAAGTCACCAGTTCCTTCACAAATGTGAAACACCAACTTCATAATACACTAAATAGCTTCAAGTCTCTTGCTACACTCTGTGGCCCCTTCCATTCATCACCCATGTTTCCAGTTAGTTTTCATTATTTTGTGTTTTGGTAACAGAGTAAATCCCATTCACAATGTTTCCTTTTCAGGAAATTCCATTCTATTCTTTCACACCTGTTGTTCCAGATTTATAACACGCTTGTTAAATTCCCACCAACTGGAGGGTTGTAGGTATGTGTTTATTGGGATTACACTGAAATAAAAACTAATCATAGAAGAATGGATCATCCTTACTGTACTAAGTCTTCTATCTTGGAGAGGAAGCCCTGTTATTTATTACTACATTTATTAAAGTCCTATTATATCCTTCCACGGAGATTCTTTTCTCCATATAAGATCATTTCCTGATCTTGATGCTAGGAACCTCCTTGATGCACTTTTTACTGAACTTCAGAACATCACATTTCCCTACTTTTTCTCCTACATCCCAGGTCACTCCTTGGTATATGTTTTGTGCATTCCTTCTCTTCTCTCAGACCTCTTAACATTGGGCCCTGGAGCTCAGACTAATAATTCTCAGGGATTCTACTGCATAAGCAAGTAACTCAGTGATAAATGTCTCTGTGCAAGTGGGTCTTCCCATGGTTTGCATATTTTTCTTCTTATAATTCCTCACCTGGGGGAACACTGAACAACAAAGCCATGGAGGGTACAATTCCTTATCATGTCATTACTGACAACAATTGCCCGGATTCCTGCAGGGCAGGGGTGGCTTGGCCCAGAGCAGAGAGGTTTGGGAAAGTGGGGCAAGGAAGCCCTGTTTACTTAAACTTAAACTTGATCTGTAAGTATAGCAATCTTCATTTGAAATACAAAGGCAGGAGCCACATTTAGAAGGAAATTGTGGGAGATTGCAAAAATGGCCCCTTCTTTACACTTGAAAAAACGATCTCCGGAGTCAGTCAGTCCTGGGTTCAAAACTCAGCTTTTCTCTCTAGTCATGGCATGGCCTTGGGGAAAATAACTTACCTTCTGAACCTCCACTTCCTGGTCAGTAAAATGAAGGCAGTAATGTTATGATGTTATGGACAGATGTTATGGACAATTATTCATTCATTCATTCATTCATTCAACAAATATATACTGAGTGCCTATCATACAGTTGGCACCGTTTAAACACAAAGGACCCAACACCAATAAAACAGACAAAAATCCATGCCTTTGTGGAACTTATATTGTAGGAAAGGACAGTCACAAAGTGAACAAGATTATGAGTTAAGTGCTAAGAAGAAAAATAAAGCAGGGAAATGGAATGGTGTAGGGGGCTGCATTTGAGGTGGGGCATTCGTGGAAGGACTTTTGTGAAGTGACACTGGACTGGAGCAGATCAAGGGTGGAAGGAGGAGAACTATTTAGGTCCTTTGGCAATTATGCAGTAAAGAGGTGACAGCGGTTTAGGATGGAGTGGTAGCATGATGATGGCCAAGATACCTTACTCTGCGTACATTAAGGACCAAAATATGCGGCCTGAGAAACTATAAGAACTGAGTTGCCATGAAACAAGTTGCCACTGAGATTGACGGTGGAGCAGGTTTGGGGAGATCAGAAGTTCAGCTTGGAAAATTCCCACTGGAGGTGTCTGTTCACTTCCAAGTGGAGAGAGTGGGCAGGCAGCTGGATACATGGGTCTGGAGCCCAGGGGAGTGGCCCAGACCAACAGTACAAACTTAGGATTAAGTAAAAGACTCAAGTAAACTGTTTAGACCATTGTGAGTCTTCGAAAAGAGACAGGTCTATGCTGGGCACTTGTCTAGGCTGGCTCCCTGTTAACTTGCTTCAATATGCCAGGGTGCACAATTTAAGAGGATGCCTCTACAAAAGCACATATTTTTTACATGGTGAAGTTCTTCCAGACCTTTCACAAATAGGTTTGAACAGAGTCCATCTAAAGGACCTGCAGAATGTTAGAATATTCCCCAAATACCCATCCTTAGGTTAGTTGTGTCCTCATGGATTCCAACTCAATGGAGCTAAGTTTTTACCTTGTTCAAGCTCCCCAAGTGGTTTTTGTGGACACCCCAAGTATTATCCATTGGTCAGAACTTTGAATGCTAAACTCATGCCAAGCATACTGTAAAAGAGGAAAAAACTCAGAGATTAAACAATTTCTTAAAATCACATAGCTCGTGACTGACAGTCAGGATTTGACACAGGTTGTAGGACCCAACGTGTGTCATTGTCACATACCAGTCTGCTGTCGGATCACTCATAATCCTGCTGAGAAGGGGGAAGACTATTCCAACAGTCTGAATGGCAGATACTGGTCAGGGATAAGTCGCCTTGCCCCCTTAACCAACTTGTCAGCCTGAAAGAGTTAAGGATGTCGTCAGTGCATCCCCCATCCTGGTACAATCAGAATTCCCAGAAAGATTCCTGTGCCTCAGTCCCAAAAGTTAATTTACTGCGTCTAAGTGAAAAACACAATCTTAGTTGCAAAGTGCCAGCTGCCCACATATTGTCATCCCACAAAACCTTTCTCCCACTTCCCCGATGCCCAGCACCAGATCGTGAACCTCCCCCACCACAGCGCTGGTCCTCGGGGCCCTGGCAGGAAAGGGTTAAGGTCCTGGGCACTCCAGGGCTCTTCCCTCAGGAGAATGGAATGTGGAGGCGAGAGAGCTGAGGGGATGCCGGCTGTCCAATGCTGAGTATGGCCATTGTTGCAGAACAATCAGCCCAGGAACAGAACAGCAGACGCTAATTATGGGACACTTGTGTGTCCTGTAATTATGAGGCCTCTGCAACCATTAGCATAAGAAACTAAGCTCACTAACTTGTTTTGGTTATAACATAACTTTCTCCACACTGCTCTACTCATGAGTCCAAAGGAGTAAAATATTAGCTCAGGGCATCATAAATACTCAGCCCAGAGATTCTCTGGTTTTGGTCACCTTAAGATCTCCCAGATGCCTGACCCAGACTCTCGGGCCCCACTTCCAGAAACTTGGGTTTAGTGGGTCTCAGTAGAAATGAAGGTAGTGTAGCCATTAAGAGTCATAGAAGTCCAAATTCAGCACTCCCCGGGAGCTGGCAGGAGTCCTGGCCGTCTTCTGGGAGCTCTCTAAGCCCACTTCGTCCTCAGGGACTCCGGCCCTGCCAAGATGGTCTGAGTCTTGTGAGTTATAAACACATCCTCAGACACTGATTGGGCCCCACACTAGCTCACCAGGAAGAGCAAATCCAATGACTGTTTCTGGGGATGGATCTGGTAGGACGATAAGAATCACAGAGAGGACGGCAGTACTGGAATGGCGAGGTCCCTGAGGAGCCGGGAGAAGGCCCGGGGGGGAGGGATGGGCGATGCACTGAATATTACCTGCAGGGTGTTCCCACCCAGCTCCATTTGTTTAAACCCCAGCGTCCTCCCACATTGTCCCCTGAAATACGAGGTCTATATGACCCCAAAGGAAGTAGCTTCTGAGGAACCCAAGAACAAACAGGTCGTATTTTCAACTTTGGAGTTCAAATGCCTCCATCCAGAAGTAAGACAGGATACAGAGACATTTATACAAAGTGACCACTAAATGAACCAGAAAAAAATGGATTACAATGTAAATATAACACCTACATGAAGGCATCTGAGAGCAGAAGGAGCAGGGAAGAGTTAGCAGGGCAAGACCCAGGAGGAGGAGGAACCCCAAAAATGTAAGTCTCGTAGTGATGGGAAGAGAATCCAAAGGAGCGATTTGAGCAAAGGTTTTATGTTTTCAGAAAGATCCCTCTCTGGCCGTCGTGTGGAGAGTAGACTGTACAGGGTCAGGAGTGAAACAGGAAGACCAGTTTTAATGCTTTTTACAAAAGTCCAGGAGAAAAAGAGACAACTATCTGGGACCAGGCTGTGGGTGGTGGAGGCAGTTAAAAGTGGTCAGATTAATGGTGAACATGAAGGAGGAGTTACTAGAACTTGGGGAGGAACTGGGTGTGGGAATTGCTGAGGGAACGAGAAGAATCAAGAATAACCTTTAGAGGTCTGATTCTGAGCGACGAAGTGAATGATGGAGTCTTTAGCTGAGATAGGGGAGACTTCCAGAGCAGGGCAAGGAGATCAATCAATACTGCTGTGTTCTGTTCTGGACATTTTAGGTTTGAGGTGCCTATTAGACATCGATTGCCAGGTGAATATGTAAGCTGAAGATCAAGGTAGATGTCAGGACTGCAGATATAATCTGAGGGTCATCAGTGGGTAAATGACATTTAAAACCACTGTACTTAAAGCCCACTGATTGATAGATCAAAGCATCAGACCAGAAATGAGGTCATGATGAAAGAGAACTGACAATAAGCAGTAAAACCCATTTAGTATGGAATTTACTCCAAATATTACATATTTCTAAATGTTCACTCTTAGAAAAGAATTGCCCTAAATATGAGTTCTTCCAACATCTCTTATCTTAGGGGAATACACTCTCAGTTTCTTTATTTTGAACAAGAATCCTGTGTGGGGGAGAAACAGCAGCCTGACGTGATCTCAATCAATGCTGGTTTGGGATGATTGGAGATGGCACCTGACAGAATCAGTAAACAAGGAAGGCAGAGGAATTTGACACAGATTTAGTAATTATTGCTGGAGGTATCACCTCACAATTCCAAGTGTCAGATGTCTTTGTAAACAAGCCTTTTAAAGCAGACTTTCAAATCAATACAGGAAATGGTTGTCTGTGGAAATCATGCACGTTCACCATGAGAACAAATTAAACAACCAAAACCTGTCCTAACATAATGGGTTATTGTGGCTTGGAATAAAAATTTCTGTGATAGCAAAAATACAGATTCAAACATTAATGTAGCTCAAATGCCTCAAAGGGAAATGAAGATGCGCTGTGAAAACTGTGTTGAGTTTTTTTTTAAATGGCTCTAATGATAACGAAGCCACTGATGTCCAAGATACCAAAATGCTGATGGTTTGAATAAAACTGTTCCTTAAGAGATGAGTGGAAAAAACCAACAAACTAAATCATTGTTATACTATGTAATTTTAAATGTGTATTTCTAATGAAATTATTCCAGTAAAATTTAAAATGATTCCAATAAAATCTATTTCAATTATACCCTAATGGTTTTTTTTTATATTTAAGCTGGCCAAGAATTTGGAGGCTATTCTCAGTTGGAAAATGGATGGAGGTGCTTTATATTTGGGGTTACCCTGCATTTAAGCAGAGCTGGTATTAGATATTCCTGTGGTCATAAAACTAAATGCAGATATGGCTCTCTTCAGTTTGGAGGCATAAGAAAGACACAGATGGGTCATGAGAAAATCAGAGACCCATTTCCCCAAATAGACAGTATTCTGAGGCCACAGTATTCTAATACTCCCTTTAGGAATATTGTCACATCTTTGTGACATCTCTGACCCAGATTTCTAATCCTGCTGAGGGTACACACCAAAGAAGGAAGAAAGCACACACACACACACACACACACACACACACACACACACACACAGATCATACAGATGTTAAGGTAAATGCAGAATCCGGGAGGATGGAGACAATCATCTTGGAGCCATTTTCACAACTACAGAACAAAATCAAAGCAAATACCTGTTGGGGTGGCATGACTAGGGCCTTCATTGCAAAAAGCCTGTGGCTAAGAGCTTTCCCTGTAGCTTGACAGCGCCTCAATATGGTTGGTCCACGCCCAAAAAAGGGTGGAAAAATGGACTCAGTATCAACTACAAGTTAAAAATGATAAATTGAACCCAAGCTCTGAGCTCTGCTCCCTTTAGGAATATTGTTAAAGCAACAATAAGGGGACTTAGCAACAATAAATAAGGCTTATATTAGTAAGGACTAATAGGAGGAAAAGCAACAACAAAATTTTCAAAGGTGGAACAATTGAAACATATTTAGCCAAGAACTAAGAAAACTGTTCTAGAATAGCAGGGGGCAAATCAAGAACCAAGTCAATGTACATTAAAACCTCCCCCCAACAATCAGCAATTGTTATCAGATATCCCTGGAAGTAGAGATGAGGATTCCACTAAAAGTTGGAGGATTGGTCAAAAGTTTCTCTAGGAGACAGTCGGACACTATAACCCGACTCTTCACACCCAGGCAGAAAGCCGACTGCCTAGTCTCTGCATAAGAGCCACCAAGCATAGTTGAAGGAAATTAAAGCATTCAGTCAACATGCACACCCTGGGTCATGAAATCCCCAAACTTCTTCCTCCACTCAGGCTGTGGAACTCTGTGGAGGTCAGGCCCTCTTCTTCCAGGCAGGAGACTGTAAGTCTTCTCTGGGGAATGTGACTGGTGGAACAAGTTTTAAAAACCCTAAGACACTGACATTGGGGTTGTCTAAAGAAATGGCCAGTCACATTACGATTAGCACAGACAATGTAGGGAGGTCACGGGAGGACAGTATAGCACAGAGAAGACAAGTAGTGACTCTATAGCATCTTCCTACACCGATGGACAGTGACTGCAATGGGGTGTGCGTGGGAACTCGATAATATGGGTCAATGTAGTAACCACAATGCTGCTCGTGTGAAACCTTCTTAAGATTGTTTATCAGTGGTACTTTAATTAAAAAAAAAAAAAGAAATGGCCAGTCAAATCACCCAGCCAAAGCGCCACTTGTGTTTTTAGAACTTCCAATGAATTTCTTAGTCCCTTGTTACTAAATATGTTCAGATAACCCCAAACTGCCAGACATCTGAGGAAAACCTCTAATGCGAAAAGAAAAAAGAGGGGAAAGAAGAGGGGAATATGGTGGGCAGGATAATGGCTCCCCAAAATGTCCACGTCCTAATCCTTAGAAACCATGAGTATATTACATTCCAGGGACCTTTTCAGGTTGAAAGCTGCAAATGCACTTACAAACAAGGGGAGTCCTGGAGAAACAGGGGAGTACGTAAACAGGTCCCGGTACCAGTTCCAGTATTGGTGAAGCCCCCCCACCAACAAGCACTTCTCACACACCAGCTGGTCCTGCACTTCAATTCAATTCTGATATTATCGTCCTGGAGATACCAGCAGATTGCACAGGCTAAAGGTTCAGTCCTACAAGACCGTCCCTCCTCCCCAATTTAAGACACCAGTCGCAGGTCCAGGTTGTCACCTGTGCTTCTGACCCACTGGCTATAAATTAGAGGTTCCCATGATCCCCCCCTTGGGTTTGATGAATTTGCTAGAGCAGCTCACAGAACTCAGAGAAACAATTTACCTTCTAGATTGCTGGTTTATTACAAAAGGGTATAACTCAGGAAAAGCCAGATGGAGTTGCTGCAGAGGACAAGGTACGGGGAAAGGGCATGGAATGCACAGGTGCACAGCTTTCCCCACATACTCCATGTGTTCACCAACCTGGAAGCTCTCCGAACCTCCTCCTGTTGGGTGTTTCCAGACACTTCATGACAGAGGCATGATTGGTTAAATCATCAGCCATTAGTTATTGATTCAACCTCCAGCCCCTCTCCCCTCCTCCAAGGAAGTTCTGACCCTCTAGTCACTGGTTGGTTTAACCCATCAACAGCCCTCATTCTTAGGGTACCTAAGAGCTTTCCAAAAGTCACCTAATTAACATAACCAGGTATTCTTATCTAAGACACCCCAAGGTTTTTAGGAGCCTGTGCCAGGAACTGGCAAAAGCCAGGTCTATATTCCTTATTATACTCACAATATCACAGTACACCAGCAATGAAACTAACAGTTTCACTGGAGAAGGACATCAATTGCCAGATTAAAAAAAATCCCATCAACACCCAGCAAGAGGGGCAAAAATGTACTTATGCTAAAGTACATCTTGAACTTTCCAAACACCAAGAGCAAAGATTTAAAAAAATATTTCTGATTATTTTTAACCACCTAATCTGTCCATTTCTGAGACAAATATGATATGCCCAGTGACTAATAATGAATCATCCCTGAGGTTTTGTCAATTGTCACTTGATATACTTGTAGTGCATACTTGTAAGTGCATATATGTTTTGTCTTAGTTATATTTATTTTATATTGTTCCATTTACTAGTATACAACCTCTTGCTTTGTTCATAATGATATTTTTACTGGGTATTATGCTGTTAAATGTTACTTTGTCACACATTGATTGCTACTCTAGATCTCATTTGCTATTTGCCTGGAATCCAGTCTTTGCCTGGAATCCAGTCTTTGCCCCAATTTCTTTGTCTTTTTTGTGTTAAGGGTATTTCTTATTTTTAAAAAAACAACACTTAATATTGACCCTCTTCTTTAAAAAAAAATCCAACCTTCGGTGTCTGTCTCTTAATTAGTGAGTTTAATTCATGTCCATTTATTGCAATTATTGTTATATTAGAAGGTATTTCACAATTTATACTTATAAGGCTTTTTTTTTTTTCCTGCTTCCCACTAGATGAAATTCCTTTTTGCTAGTTCAAAAGTTATACATTTGGCTTTTGGCCTTCTAGTAGTTAGTAGTAACTGCTACAATAGTCCTTAATTAGTTTAAGACACATACTCAATTTTATTATTCTTTATTTATTTCTCAAACTTGACAATATTCCTATCTACTCTTACTTTCCATATTACTCGTAGTGTCCCCTTAGATGTCAGCCTGATTCTTGTTTGTTGGCAATCTGCTTCAGTCTAGAAACATTTCGAAGCTATCTTTCATGTTCTTATGTCTCCCTCTAATTAGGTGTAGGTGTTTTTTTTCTTTGTTTGTTTGGTGTTCTATAAGCCTTTTCAAGCCAGGGCCTCTTGTCTTCTATTTTACAAAGTTGAATCTTTACTCTTTCAAACATTTCATCTTCTCCATTTTTTCCCTTCTCCTAGAGTTCTTCTTTTCTGCATGTTGGCAGTTTCTATCCTCCATATTTCAAAGCATTTTAAAAAGTATATTTTCTCCCTCTTTATGATTTCCTGCTGCCTCTTGGGAATGTTCTTCAACCTCATCTTCTCTTTCATTAATTTGCTCTTCCGCTGTTTTCATCACACTATCCGCCCCAACTCTTGTATTCATTCTTTATTTCAACTATTGTATTTTTCATGCTTAATATTTTTCTACCAGGTTCTTTTAAACAATTTCTTAATTTTTCTTCATACTATTAACATCTTTCTCTGTTTCCTTAAAACTTTTTATGATGCTTATTTTAAATTCTAGATCCATTCATCTCAATAATTCTGCTTCAGATGGGATACATTCAGTTTCTTGTCTCTCTTTCATAAGGGATGTACTTCTCAGGTGTCTAGTTATTTTGCCCTGTGAGTTCACAGTGCCATGATGGCCTGTGAACAGAGCACCTTGCTGTCCTGTGCTTTCTCCACTGACACAGGAGTTCTGGGCGGTTGTTTCTAATTTCTTTGGTGACGTGGCATCAAGCAGTCAGAGACAGCATCACGGCACTTCAGGAGGAGTAGCAAGAGCAGCATTTTTAAAAGCTTCCCTCCAACCAAGTGAATTTTAATCCTGGCTCTTCATTAGACTCATATGGGGAGATTTTTTAAATGCCAGCTTACCACAGACTAATAAACCAGAATTTCTGGGGATGAGGTGCAGAGGTGAGTATTGACTTTCTCAACACTGCATTTTGCAAAAAAAATCCAAACCTATAAAACAATTGAAGAAAAAGAGTACAGTGAACACAAGTGTGTGGTCTTCACGTGATCCACCAAATGTTGCCACATTTGCTTCCTGTCTCACTCTCTGCGGCGTGCGGGTGGGGAGTGGGGGTTGTTTTGCTGAACTGTTTGAAAGTCAGTTGCAGACATCATAACTTTTCATCTTTAACTTCAACATGAGCCTCCTACAAACAAGGATATTTGTACTACATATCGTTTCCTGGTGTGGATATTTTTAGAAGCTTCCTGAATGATAGTTAATGTGCAGCCAGGACTGAGAATCACTGTTCTAACCTGTCTTCCCACTATTAACTTTGCTTGTCCTATCCTCCAACATATATGAATGTGCACACACACACACCCCAAATACAATTCACATGTATACCACACATCCATACACACACCAAACACACACACACACACACACCACAGGTGCACATACATACTCACACAGACAGACATTCCAGCTCAAGAGAGCCTTCAGACACCCATGGGATTTCTAAGTCTTCATTAATTCCACATACCCATGTTTTCTCCCATTTTTATAGTTTCTCCAGAGTAGAGATTGAGGGCAAGAGCCATCAGCCCAGGCCACAGGGTCACCTTGACAGGAACTTGAAGCCCTCAGGCCCTGTGTATGTTATTGTACAATGCTGATATATTTGGAATTTGATAAAGCAGTGGAGAAATCAGCAAAACACAACCATGCAGAAAAACTGATGGCAACCCCAAGCAACACACAGCCTGATCTTGAATTTGTTCAGTGTTCTTAAAAGTATATGAAATATTTCTTTAGTGAAAACAAAAGACCAAATTAACCCACTCTGCCCATAGCGCCATTTCAGTCTGGGTTCAAAATGCCTGAAATCATATTTTAAGTTATATGACACAGTCTTCAAGTTTCCTTTTTTTTAAAAAAAAGTCTTGAAATAGTGCATCTTTACCATATTAGATATTATAAAATTTTAATGGTTTTTCCAATCTGAAGTGTAAGAGTTGATATTTCAGTGTTGTTTTAATTTGCATTTCATTGGATAGTAACACAGTCAAGCATCTTTTGACATGGTAACTTAGTCACTTACAAATTTTATCTGATATTCATAATGTTTGCCCATTTTTTAAAAAGAGATTTTTAAAGAAAAATTCAATACTCTCTCTCTGCCTCCAATCCTATCCTAAGTAACCAATATTCTCTGTTGGTTTTGTGTCCTCATAAATCTTTCTCTAAATGCATTTAAATATATAGACACTTAAATGGTTCTAGGAAGATGATTCCAAAGCTATACACAGGGGTGGAGTGTAAGGTGTGGTGAATCAGCAAGGAAAATCTGTCCATGCTAGTCTGAGGCACATAACAGTCCTAAATAGAATCCCATTCAAAGAGGACAAAAGGAGACATAAGCAAAAACATTGCAACAAAAGAGAATGAAATAAACACAGCTGCATAGAAATATGAGGAATATGTTTCCAAAAGTTGAACCCATAAAACAGATGAAAATTTTGAGCAAATCTACTTTCCACTCTCAATGGAATGGAAACACACACACACACACACATATCAAGGACTCCAAAGAAGAAACGATGCAAAATGAGATCCTATAATGACAGGCCAGGTTAACAAAAGAATATGCAATACTAAGAAAAAAACATGAAGGAAATAAACAATGCTATTGCAGCATTTTTACAAATGGTGTAAGAAGCAATAAAAACACTCAGCAGCACCGAAGAATGCCAAATCAGCGAGGATGAGGATAGATGTGAGAAAAATAACGTGGACTATAGAGGCTAAGGACAAAAGAATGAGAAACCCATAGAGGAGAGACAACAGAGATTCAATATTCGATAGCTGGTATTCCTGAAGAAGAGAGCAGAACAAACTCTATAGAAACATTTGAAACATAAAAGCAAACAATCTGACCTAATAGGAAAAGGACCTCAAATTGCAGCCTGAAGCAGCTCACTCAAAAGATGGGAGGGGAATAAAATCCAGTAACAAGGAAATTCTGATAAAATTATTTCATTGTATGTACAAATAAAGATGTATGAAAATACCCATGCCGAAAAAACATATTCTTCTGCTCTCACTTTTCTGCCCTACCATTTGTTGCCAGAAGACAAACAAGGTTTGAAGGAATAAAAACAACATGACCCCAGAATTCTAAGCCCAGCCAAGGTGCCTATCACCTGTTAGGAACACAGAGAAGAGGTTATTTTGAGGAGATTATGTAACACTCTTTCTCAAGAACTAGTTGAGTAGATAAATGAACCCGGAAATTGTATCGTGGAAGAGCTGGAGAGTCAAATCCATCCAAATTCTAAACAGGGAATTAAGACTAGGTAACTGTGAGAAATAGTTATAAAATAGAATGAAATAGTCAATTCCTTGACTGAGAAAGGAACATAATACAAATAATAATTTCATCAGAATACACTGAGACAAAAAAATTCAGGACACATAAATCTGGTGCAGTAGATTTGGAGGTGAGATTGATACAGGAGAGACTACAAGGAAGGAAAAATGTGCGATTTTCCTCCTCTTTCATACACACAAAAGGCAAGATCTCACGTCTAAAATGAATGAATTAGAGAATCTCGGATTCATCATTAGTCAATTATTAATAGATCTAAAAACCGGAATCTATGTAGTCATTAAATTACATTCAGAGTTAGAAATGATAGAGCAAAAGATACAAAGCAAGTAATACTGCAATGAATCACAACAACAGAAAACAGAACAACCTAACAGCATCTTTAAACAACAGAAATTATTATGGCAATAAATGAAAATGAGGTGAACACAAATATTTTAAAAAGAAAACTTGAGTTAAAACACAAAATGCAGCTACAGAAGGCCTATAAAACACTTAAGTAACACAAAATGATTCAGAGAGATTATGAATAAGAGGAAAAGCAAAGAGGTTCCAGGGAATGCAAACTAGAAGAATGTAGAGCCACAATGTTAACTTTGCACAAAGTGGAGTCCTCTGAGACATCCAAATATCTGCAAAGTCGGCTTCTGTTTAAATGACTCCAATGCATAATAGAAGAAAACTTTCAGCTATTTTTACAAATTAGGCAGGACTCAATATAAAAATTAGGCCAAGTGCAAAATGGATCCCTACAAACTCAGTAATGAACACACCTGCTAAATAATACCCAAAATACTAGCAAATAAACTAAATGGTATTTTATTAAGAAGAAATGTGTGGTTCAGTAATGATTGTTCAAACTGTGATAGACAACAAATATAAGAAGAAAAGAATAATCTCAGTGTCTAAGAACAATTTTTTAAAAATAACATCTATCCCTGCTAGCAGTGTTTGATGAAATAAGGAGAATATTTCTGTAACGTGACCAAAAAAAAAAAAAATGACACATGTGCATTGAATGACTGCCAGCATCATGTTCAATGGGAAGCCATTTGGGAACAGTCCTCTTAAATCATGAGAAAAGACTAAAAAGACTGCCACTATCATTGTTTTTGCATTCTCTCCTGAAGTCTTACCAAAGTCACCAGGCAAGAGAATGAAATAAGAGATATAGATACTGTATTAGGGAAAAAAGCAAAATGATCAATATTTGCACATTATATCATTTTCTACCTAGGGAAAAAAAAACAAGGAAATCAATTAAAAGCTTGTTAGAAATAATAATAGATTCAGTAAAGCAGATGATTTTTAAAGTAAATATACTTAAACCAGTCATTTTCTTAGATTTCCAGCAATGACCAATTTGCAAATATAGTGGATAAAAAAATTGCATTCATGCCAGCAATAAAAAACAAAAGATATCTAAAAATAAACTTTTAAAAATGTGCAGGATCTATATTGAAAAAGGAACAACCACTTAACTCTACCAAAGTACTTAATAGAAAAAAGGGAGGAAATCAGAGTGTTTAGATATGAGCATTTGATTCTAATAAATACTTTAGAAGATTATTTGATGGTATTGGTAAAAATGGCATATGGGCATACCCTTTATTCAGCAAACCCATTTCTGAGATGCTACAGAAATCCTATGTGAAGTACAAAACTACAATATGCAGAATGACTCAAGAATTTTGACCTGAGCAACTGGGTGAATAGTCATGCAGTTTCCAGAGTTAGCAGTTCATCAAATTGGCAACACGTAGTAATGGCCTGGAAAAGTATTTAGCCTTTGAGCTGGTAATTCCATTCCCGGGAATTGATTCTTAGAAAATTATCATGGTCATATTCAGAGTTAGTTTCTGGGAAATGTATTGCAGTGATATTCAAAACAATAATAAGATGTAGACAATTTAGATGTTTAACCATGGCATACTGTGGAACATGTACACAGTTACGTAGAAGAATATTCAATGATATGGAATGACATACATGATACATAGCAACATGAAAAAAATCATGTTATAGGTCAGTTGGTTCTGCATGTATAATACGATTGAAAATGTGGTGAAAAACTGCACGGATATGCCTAGAAAAAAGTCTAGAGAGATACAAACCAAATTGTTGACAGTAGTTGTCTCTGGGTTACAGGTGTGATTTTTAATTTTCTTTCTGTCTGTATTTTTCTGAATTTTCTCCAGTAATTCTATTTTCCTTTCATAAAATAAAAGCTGTTTTGAAATCACTTTACCTTCTATGCAAGGCTCCCAAGGGACACAACCTGATGGCTTGACTCTGTTAAGAGGGCTTCATGTTTTAGGGAAAGTCCCTTTCTGTCTGGGGACCTTCAGTTTTTCATCTGTAAGCCAGAGGGTCGGTGATGGCCAAGATCCTTGGAGCCCTTGTCATGCCCTCTGGCTCCACTGAAACTACCACTGTTAGCCCCAAGGGGCCCTTTACGCTACTGCTCAGCCGGCCTACTACCTGTCACACTACCTACCACTAATTTATTCTCCCACCTTAGCAAATGTGGGCAGAGTCCCATCCACAACCCCTGACCATTTCCGTGCTGGCCCAACTTCTAATTACCATCATAGGCAAGTCTTTGCTAAGGGCTTTCTCTGGGGGTCAGAGGACTCTTTCAACCCCTGCAGCCATCTAAGTGCTGGGGACCTAAAGAATCCACAGCCAGGAGCAGCCTTCATGCAAAAACCACACTGAATTGGTGTATAGATTCCTCAGCTCTCTCCCCTGGTGGGTGTTTTTCAGAATTCCCCAGTGGGATTGACCTTCAGTGGTCCACTGTAGTAATGGGCCTGACCATGAATCCCTTACTGGCTTCCTTCTCTTCCCTGCCTCACTTCCCCTTCCGCTACCTGTGCGTCCCTGAATCATCTTCCAAATAAACTACATGCTCTGGGATCCTTGTCTCAGGGTCTGCTTTTGAGCAACCCAAAATAAGGTAACCCACAGTCCCATCTCTCGTTCCCTCAAATCTCCCATGGCCTTCCACTCTCACCTGTTAGCCTTGCTTTTCATTTTGAAGAAGCAGCAGCAATCAGGAAACAAAAATTTCAGCAGGCACTCACAGAGAAACTCCAAAAGCCAACAGATATATGAAAACATGCTCAGCTTCACTGGTGATAAGGGAAATACACATTTTAAAAAGCTGACAGACTATTTCATGAATACCAGATTGGGGGTGTGGGGATCTAACAATAACAAATGTTGCAGAGGAGGTGGGGAAAAACAGGAAGTTTCTGGGTGGGACCACTGGTACTCTTACACCTTGGAGAATAATCTGGCAACATCTAGTAAAGGTGGAGATGTGCATGCCCTACAGCCCTAGGACCCAACGATTCTGCTTGCCGTAGAGTAACTCTTAGGAGCTTGAGGATATTCACTATACCACCGATACTATTAGGAAGAAAAAAGGGAACACCCTAGCTGCCCATCGGTAGGGGACTGGATAAGGAAATTCTGAAACATTCTCACATGACAACACTATGCTAAGGTCAATAAACCACATCCATTTGTAAAAAGATGACTAAATCTTAAAAGCATGGTAAAAATAAGTCGCTGAAGGGCACATACATTATGTTACTATTTTATGTAAATATCAGCAGCCCCCCTCACAATGCTGTATATGATCTGTGATCGCAGCCAATGCAATGAGAGTCGTAAAACATGGGGAGGACGTGTTACATTTACAACATGAGTAGTGACAGAGGTTACCTTTGGGGTTTGGGAGGAGGAAGGCTCTAACTGTATCTCTAAATGTTTTATTTCTTCAAAAGACTTTCATTCCGTTTCCTTAAAGGGAGGGTGGAGAGGGGGTAGAGTGGGAGGAGTGGGAACACACCAAAGCAAATACTGCCAAATGGTAACATATACTAAATTTTGGTGGCAAGTTTATGAGCGTTATTTTGCAGTATTCTCTGTTCTTTTCTGGATGCTTGTAATATTTCTGGATTTAAGTGAAAAATTATTGGAGCAATAGAAATGTTCTATGTCTGGATTGTGCTGGTGGTTACATGAAAGTGGACTTCTGTCAAAGTTCCCTGAACTGGACACACAGAATGGACGCATTTTCTCATGTGTCAGTCTCTATCAACAAAGGTGATTTTTAAAGAGAGAATAATTAAATGAGATGTTAACTGGCAAGTGCTCAGCCTCTCCCACGGGACCTGGTTCCACAGGGAAGCAGAGGGAGCAGGGAGATGTCAGCCTTGAAGGTCTGTCCTCCCATCTTCAGGACCTCAGGGCAAACAAGACACCCTTTGGTTTAGGGGAAGGAGTGGGCAGGGCCCTCCTAGCAGGTTTGCTGAGTCTAATTTTAGAGCTTTGGGTGTTGGGAGAAGAGCTGACTCTATTTCTACAAAGAGTTCATCATGTTCCCTGGCACCTCAATGTTCTCTCCATTTAATTTTTCAGAAGCACCAACAAATCAGAAAAGAAGTACGCCCTGAGATTGCTATTTGGATGAACGTGACATTTGTAGGCCAGCAACGGAAACTGGAGGAGCTGATGTATTTGCAACTCACAGCCTCATCTCACGGCCCACATTCCAAACAATACACACACTTGTAGGGGGAGAGCATTTGCCTGGATGGAAAAATACAGCTCAATAGACAGGCTCTTCGTGAGGCAGGGAAGGAAGGGAGGGCAGGCAGGCTGGCTAAAGTCTATCAATCACTTACTGTGTGCCAGGTCTGCTGCGTCATTTCACCCTCCAAACATATATTATCACCATCATTTTAGAGATAAGGAAACATGCTCAGAAAGGGGATGTGTGATTTTGCC
Source organism: Manis pentadactyla (assembly GCF_030020395.1). Taxonomy (NCBI): domain Eukaryota; kingdom Metazoa; phylum Chordata; class Mammalia; order Pholidota; family Manidae; genus Manis; species Manis pentadactyla. The sequence continues at coordinate 163,502,076 of NC_080023.1, read as the reverse complement.
AAGGATACAAGGCTAAGCAGCAGCAAAGCTGGATTTGACCCAATCTGTTTGATGTCACATTCCTTACAGTATGCCTCCAGCAGAGAAAGGGAGCTCAGTAACTCTTTCCTTCCTTTTCTCTTTCCTTCTCTCCTTTTTCTTCCTTCAAGAAGAAACTGAAGTCTGGAGAGGTGAGGGGATGTGTGGAAAGTTCTTGGGCTGTTTTGGGGAGCAGAGGCAGGACAGGGGACTGATTGGATGGTGGCATGGAGAATGGTGGGAGAATCCAGGCTGAGTGGCAGGTTTCTCTCTTGGGGTCAGGCACAGCAGTGAACAGCCTTCATGGGGAAAGATGTTGTTGGCAGGAAGAGGAGAGAGGGGTTGGATCAGAACATCTCTAGAATAACCTGCAGAGGAGTCCTGAGACATCTGGATATCTGATTCTAGACTTGTGGAGAAAGGGGTATGCTTGGGAGATGGGGAATCCCTCTAAAAACTAGCGTCACTATGGTTCGACTTTCTTCTCTGAGTCCAGGGTGACCCCTCAGTGCAAGGAATAAGGGCATCAGACAGCCTGATGGGGGAAGGAGAAAATCCCAGGCAACAGATAGACAAAAACTAAAGCAGCATCCTTGTGGGGACAGCCAGCGAAGGGGTGACAGCCCTTCCCACCTCACCATGCCCTCGAGGCATCCCTGGGTCACCCTGACATTCGTAGGAGGATCTTTAACACCAAGAAAATATTAATTACCCTCAGTCCCTCACATTAAATAAGGCAAGATGATGAATCCACTTGATGCTGACTTCTGTTCTGTATCAAACCAAATAATGCTGAAAGGGGTAAGTTTTCGTTTCTAAGAATATTCTTCTGGGGGAAACTCCTTCTGGGAAGAGGCTGTCTGGGAAGGAATATTTTGGATCAACGTTTTTGTTTGTAAACAGTAGAAAACTTGTTACAAATATACCCTTACCTAGAGGCCGACCACATAAAGCATGAACTTGGTCTTCCTCTCTCCCTCCCTCCACACACAGTTCCTAGAGTGATTTGGAACACAGTTTGAAAACCACTGGGCTTATCTAACAAGGTTACTTTATAGATGGGTAAACTGAGGCCCCAGAAAAGGAAGGAACTTGTCCAGGGCCCGCTCTATCTCCCCAGACATATAGCAAAGCCCAGGCTAAAGCTATTGTCTGGGGCCAATTCCCTGGTTTGAATTTCATGAAATCTGAAAACTTAAAGGTAGAAAGAGCATGTGACCCTACACTTTTCCATCCCTACCAAAGAGAGATGAAGCCTGGAAGTGTTACATAACTTGCTCTTGGTCACACAGGCAAGACAAGGACCACAGTGTTCTTTCCTCTGAGTGACCCGAATGAAGTGATTCATCCCACAGCAGAATGGAAGAGGGGTCCAGGTGGAAAATTCCAACCTAGGGTGAGCCAACACATTTGTTAGATTTCTTCCATTTCCAATAGGCAGAGGAGAAAACCACATTCACACATAAATTGCACTTATGAAACACCTGCTTTTAATGGTGAATCTTTGCAGTTGCTTAACAATGAGACAGAAAATGTAATAATAAAAATTTTAAAACCCTGGGTAATTGTTCCAATGAAGTTCAATTAAATATGCCCTTAGGTAGCATAGATATGGTAAGCAAAGCCTTGTCAGACTCCAATCTCCCTGACACACACTCGCAAGCGGGCAAGGGGGTTATTATTTCATTTGTTGAAAAGGAGTGCAGTGCAGTGGAAAAGATACAACATTTGGAGTCAAACAGATCTAATCCACATCAGCTCACTAGCTGCAGACAAGTGAAAGTCACTGGAAGGTGGGCATAATAATATCCACTTCAACAGGCTGCCGGAGGGTTAAAGGAGACAATGCACAGGAAAGAGTGACTTGAAAATGTTCCCCAAACAGTCATTATTGCCGCTTCCAAAATGTGAGATCAAATGCCCAAATTATTTTGTGAGGTTTTCTATAAAATTAATCTGAAACATCCAAGGGAAGATGGTACAAGAAGTACAATAATAATGATAGTATAATACATGCAGGCTTACTAACTGTCCCTCTCTGCAAATAGAACAGAATGAACAAAAATAAATTTTTAATGACCAAGAATAAGCCAGGAGTTCTGAAGCTAAGAATGAACCCCAACTACCTGAGTCCAATGTTGAAAGGCATCTTTCTGGAAAAGAAACAGTAGGACCAAATTGGAAGGAGCCCCTGAGGGTTCCAATGTTGATCTCTGCAGTAGCAAACTGTTGGGTGAATGAAATTCAGAAGGACCTCATGACATCACCCCACTTTGTGGGGTGCAAAGAGGGAGAAGGCATATAATATAGTCCAAGAGAGAGGCCAGGGAATGTAGGTCTGGAAGAGGGTTTTCCAACCAATGATTGGCTCTTTGGACAAGAGAATTCTTTGTTGTGGGGGGCTGTCCTGTGCACTGTGGGATATTTAATAGTGCCTCTGGCCTCTACCCATAGATGCCAGAAGCACCCCCTCCCTAACTGTGTCTAAAGGTCTCTCTAGACTTTGTCATATGTCCCCTGGAGTGGAGGGGGACAATATTGCCCTTAGATGAGAACCACTGGTCTAGAAGACCCTCCCTTATTAGAGAAAACAGTGAGTTGGACAAACACAGACAAGCCTATACTTGCTTCCAACTGAGAGAGAAGCAGAACTCTGAAGCAAACATAGGACAAAACACTGTGAGGACAAAGGCTTTGCAGAATGGAGAAAGGAAACATCTCCTTCAGGCAAGGTAGCCCTGGGAAAGATGTGCAGTGTGAAGAATGACCCCCGTGGCCTCCTCCCTCCCTGGGAACAGGCAGAAGATCACAGTCTCATGAGAAGGTGGAAGAGCTTGGCTGGGTTGATGGCCTGAAGCTGATTGCTCTTATGGCCTCAGACGTCACTGCAGCAAGTGGACTGTCTCTGAAACTGGGAACCACCTGAAACAGAGTGTCCTCCTCGCTGCCACTCCCTACTGGATGCGTCCCCAGCCAAGCAGAATGGCCATCTGCTAGGTAAAGCTGTGAAACTCTCATTTATAACCATTGTCAGGGCCTCAGCCTCTCCTCTCCCACTTCCCAGGCACGAGGATAGCATTTAAATTCAAGATCTGAAGGGTACAGAGAAGACCCAGGTAAATAGGAAGGAATTTAGGGGGAATGTTCTGCCTGATAAATTACTCTGAAAAAGCTCCTCTGTTTCAAAGACAAATAAGCTGAAATAACAAAAGCAACAACAAAGTAACATCAAAACTATGGAAATTTCCAAAAAACAACAATAAAGGAAAGGAAGAAATAGATCATGCTAAAAACAGATAAAGACTCCATTTTGGGAAAAGACATGGCCAAAAAGACAGAAAACAGAGACAAAAAAATTAGACCACAAATGTATCAAAGTCTCAAAGAAATTAGAGATAAAATGATAACTTAGCAGAATAAGAGTAGATGGATTATAGAATCAAGGTAAGAAATTATACATCAGAATAACCACTATGCCACTATTAAATAGAAAAGAAACAGGAGGACAGAACTGACCCAGCAGAAAAATAAGTTGGGAATAGTAAGATATAATCTACAGACAAATCACACAAACTGCAAAGCAAAAGGTCAAAGTTAGGAACAATTTAGAGAGGATGATTGTTATGGATGATGATGGAAGCAAACACACAGATGAGTGGGTAAAAGAGGAGAATAGGACAAATACATCATTAAAAAATCCATCATATAATAAAGGGGGAAAAACTGGATATGAAGCTTGAAAGAGTATATAGCATTGCAAAAACATTATTAGAGACGGATGACAATCTAGACATATTCTGATCAATATGTTCAACTTAAAACGATTTAAGAACAAAGGTGCATCCAGCCAGAAATAACAGTAATAATAATAATATCATGCTTTCAACAAGAGAAAGAATGTCAGATGGCCCTCAATTTCTCCACATTAACATGTGATGTCAGAAGACCAAAATGACATCTTTAAAGACCTGAGGGACCGAAAGTATGACTTAAAAAGTCTATACCCCAAAAATATTTTATTCATATTTTATTCAGGGACTGTAGGGCTCATCAACATTTCTTTTTTTTTTTATTGAAGTATCGTTGATATACGATCTTCTGTTGGTTTCAAGTGTACAACACAGTGGTTCAACATTTACCCATATTATTGAATCCTCACCCCCTCTAGTGTATTACTATCAACATAGAAAGATGTTACAGCATACTATATTCTCCATGTTGCATCACCATTCTTTTAAAAAACATTTTGATAATAAAACTCAGACAACCAAAAGGGAATTCAAAACAAGAAATCAGAAACAGGGAAGCTGTGGAAAGAAAGGGCAAGAACTAAGTCTTGGATCATTTCCACTATAAAACTAAGCCAGAGTAACTGTGAAACTTAATCTTAACATAAAAATGAAAATTATGCAATTCCACAACAGAAAGTCTATATTATGTAAAAATTAACAGTAAAAATAGAGTAGCTGTAAGGGACTCTGATAACAATCTCAGGTCATGAACTTGGGATGGGGCGGACATATGAACCCTTAGATTTGTAATCTTTCACAGTAACATTAGGTTCATACTATTACACACTGCTTTCTTTCTTAAATCAAGAAAAAGAAGCTTGAGTATATTATTTTTTACAAAGTAAAAACATATGATAAACATTATCAGTAGCTGGTCAGGTATTGATGGCAGAGAAAGTGGGAGGCAAGGAGAAGGACTGTATAAGAGTTGAGAGTAAAATTATTTTCAAGGATGTGCCAGGCAATGGAAACTACAAGAAACCAGGATCCATGCTGTGACTATCAGCAAAGGGTGAATTGAAACCAAAATTATTGAATGAGGAAAAGCATCACCCATAATGATAAAGGGTATAAGACACAATGAGAATAACTGTCATGACACTTCATGTTCCAGATAATGTAGCATCAGAGTATGTAAAGCAAAAACTATACATAAATACAATGTGAAATAATAGAAGTACAAGAGTAGGAAACTTATTTCCCCTCTCATGATGTTTTACAGCTAAGTAATTAATGATATAAATAATCTAAATTGTATAATTAATAAAATTGATCAGATGGCATATATGTGATATATTAAACTCTATATACAGGGAACAGAGAATATTCTTTTTCTTCAAGAATCAATGTGACATTTGCAAAAATTTGCTGTGTGCTAGGCCACAAAGCAAAACTAAATATTCCAAAAGTAGACATATAGTGGTTCACAAAATCCTACCCTATGCAGTAAAAAGGTAAATTAATAATAAAAGTAATAGAAAAATAGAAATCAAGACATTTTCTCCTCTCAACAGCTCTTGACTCAAAGAAAAAACTGACTTTAACAGGTAAAGCTGTACTCAGAAGAAAATTCATAGTCTTAAACATTACATTCCAAACAAATGTTAACTGATATGTCCTCAGACTTCAACAGTCTATGACCACAAAGTAATTTTAAGATCCAAATTACCATGAGTCTCAGCCTTCCATCCCACTAACCACAGTTCATTATTCTACTAGATTCCCCATGTAAGCATTTCGGGGAACCCTCCTGCTTCTATGTTCTAGAAGTTTCCTCCTGATTGCTACCTCCTTCTCTCTTACCCTCCCTCTCTCCTTCTTTTTTTCTTTGGTTAGCAACCATAAGAGAGCTGTATGCAGTGATGGAATAATTCTACACCATGATCATGGTGGTGATTATGCAAATACCTATGTGTGTGGGTGTTAAAATCAATAGAACTGTAATTCCCTCCATAAAAGTCAATTTTATTGAATGATAATTTTTTAAATTCAATTAAAGAAAAAGGTAGTGATGCAGAGTATTTGAAAAGAAGAAACTTTCTGAAATTTTAAAAAGCAAGCAAGCATATAAATGACACTAAAAGCTGAAAACAATAAGAAAAACAATTGATCCCAAAACACTAAATAATATATTAAAAAATCAATCATAGCAATGCATTAAAAAACTACCCTAATATATCCAAGAAGGGGTTTGCTCCAAGACTAACTACAAGGATGATGTAATACTAGGAAATATGCAAATACTATTCACCATACAGCCAAAATAGAAAAATGACAAGATCATCTCCTTATATGCAAAAAAAAAAAGGTATTTGATAAAATGAAATCTCCATTTCTAATGAAAAAGTATTGAAAACAGTTTCATAATATGATCAACTATATATCTAGATATTTATATCTACAGCTATCTATGGGGTTAAGATATATATATGTCTTCAATAACCAACATCTTACTCAAAACTTAAGCAATAAGAGCATTTCTGACATATCGGAAATAAGATTAGGATATCACAAGTAACTAAGAGAACAAAATAAGGTACAGCTTTTGTAAAGAAAGCAGCAAAGTATTTATATTATATAATTACCCTCCTAGAAAATCTAAGAGAATCACTGATGAACTACTAGAAATAACATGTCAGTACAAGAATATAAGACTTAAAATACAATAATTCGGAAAATATATACATTATAATAGCTCAGGAAGACAGCTCATGACAAAAATTTTAAATAATAATAGCTAATATTGGTTAAGGACTTACTATGTACCAGCACATACTATTTCTATCCTTATGTTAAAAATGAGGAAACTGAGACTCAGAGAGGCAAAGTCACCTGCCCAGAGTCACACAGCTGGTGAGCGACAGAGCCAAGACAGAAATCCAGGCAGCCTCATCCCAGCACCCATCAGGACTACTTCCTCCCGGTATATTTTCAGTTATTTGGGTAACAGCTAGTTGGAAAACATGGTGGAATGAATAGCACAAAATAGCCAAACATATGAGAAATTATTTAAGAATGAACATAACAAGAAATGTGCAGAGCCTGCAATATAGAGAAATATAAAACACTGTGTGGAGATGCAAAATATAAGAAAAGACCTGCATGAATAGTAATAGATGCCTTTTTCTAAGAGGAATCAAACATTGTAAAAATATAAATTCTTCCAAATTCTTCTAAAATAACACAGTCCAAATTAAAACCTCAAAAACATTTTGGGGGTATCGTAACAAAATAATTCTAAGTTTTGCCAAGAAAAATGAAGTACAGAGTTATAGACATTCTTCTCAAAGAACAATGAAAGAGGATTTTTCTTACGAGGTATTAAAACATATGATAAAACTACGGTAATCAGTAATATGGCATGTTGCCCAAAGAGAGACAAATTGGTAAAACAGAATGGAGAATCCAAATTAGACTCACTACATATTGAAATTTAACTTATAATAATGACAACATTTCAAATTAGAAGATTATGGGTTATTCAATAAAAGATGTTGGGATAACTAGCTAGCCCTTTGGAAAACAAAAATTCCCAACCTTCCTACCAATACCAAAATATATTCTAGAGATCAGTGGTTTACATATTTCTTAAGTGATTAAAATGCTAGGAAAAAATATTTATATTAAAAATTGAGGAATATGAAAAAAAGGTTAATTTTATCATGTGAAATTTTTTAATGGTAATGAACACCATAAACAAAATCAAAAGAAAAACTGTAGCATATGACCAAGAACCAAGGTCTCTACTGTACAAAGAACCCTTTCATATCTATAAGAAAATAGCTAAACTTGATAGAAAAACGGGCAAAATAAATGAATAAACAATTCAAATAAGTAACATGGAAAGATATGCAACCTTAGTAATGATTAAAGAATTCAAGTTACAACATTGATATTTCTTTTAAACTATAAGATTTGCAACATTCAGTAACTGAAAATACAGGGGGGAGTAGGAGCGTGGAGGTGGTAGTCAGGGGTCAAGGATGTAGGGCTGGATGTGGGTGGTGTTGGGGATCATGCAAAAGTCCAGGGCCTGTGGGCTTGATGACCGAGGAATCTGGGTGGTGAGGGAGGTTTGGGGAGCTGCGTGGAGGTGTCAGCTGACCGTCAGAGAAGCCAAAGATGCAGGATGGCGAGACGAATGCTGAGTTGGTGGGTAGAGAAACCAGCGGCAAGGTTGGGCAATGGGTTACATCAGGCAAATAAGCCAATCAATTGAGCAAATGTAAGAATACTGAGGGTACTAAAAGTCAAGGTTTTAACTGCCTAAGAAGTATTTACAAATATAAAAGAGAAAGGCTAGAAAGAACCTTAATGCATTGGGTTGGAATTGGAGGTGTCAATATGAACTCATGGTTCTATAAAATATATACCAATAGTTATGGAAATAATTTATAGATTAATAAATGACAATGTGTGTGCTTGTGCAGATACATACATGCATACACAGATACACAGACAGACAGAAGCAGTGACCTCCCAGTAGCAATGAGCATACTGATTGCCCATATCTTGGTCTTAATATCGTCCTCCACTCAAATGAACCGGGTCTAACCAAAGAAATGACTGATTCCAAGGCTGAGGCAGGGAAAGTGCAACATGAAAAGAGGAACCTAAAATATCTCATTGAAAGTAAGGAAATGAGCAGTGAATTTTTTGATGGGATCATGTCAAAAGGACACAGGAGAAACTGCATCCTTGAAGGGGCTCCCACTGGCCAAATCTGGGACAGTTCAAGCATCAAAATACATAAGAACGGATAATAAAAGAAGGATCCATGAGCTCTCACTGATACAAATAAATGGGAGAAAGGGAAAAGTTTTTCCTTACAATAGACGTACAGAAGGAATAATGGGAATTTTAAAATCCCCATCTGGCAACTGTCACAGAGATGGTTGACCCAGCAGGAGCCACCCACAGACGAGGTGTGACAAGGAACAGAATACATAATCTCAGAAAGACTCCTCACAACATCCTGATCGACTACAAAAGGGAAATCATGAGTTTAAGGCAGAGAAAGCTGGCAGATACCAACACGACCAGGGACCACGGTTAACATCTCCAGCGAGCCTCCTGACACATATGTGGAGACACGGCATCATGCCTGAGGTCTTGCTGACCAGGAAAGAGGACTTGAGTCTGGAACGAGGAAATATCAGGCTGGAGGGGTATCCTGGAGAAGGTAAGGTCCACACCCCTTAGAGCTGTTGAGGATGCAAAACAAAGGGGAAATGGAGGAACTGTTCCAGATTGGAGGACAATGAAAGCACAGAGTTAAGTGCAATATGCATTCTTGGAGAAGGTTCTGGACCAGAAGGGAAAAGGTGCGTTGTAGGGACAGCTGATTTGAATGGAGTCTATGGATTGGACAGTAGTGTTGGAAACAAAGTTGGTTTCTTGATTTGGAGCGTTGCCTGGAGGTTATAGAGCAATCGAGCATGGTTTGGGGAGTAACATGCTGCAGTGTTTAGAGATGATGGGATATTATGTCTGCAGCTTGCCCTGCAAAGATTCAGAGAAACAATAATGGAAAGAGAGAGAACATGACTATGATAAAACGGTAACAATTTGGCAATCTGGGTGAGGAGCATATGGCAGGTTTTTTGTACTGTTCTAGCATCTTTTCTGTAAGCCTGATATTTCAAAATACATTTTTAAAAAAAATATTCAATGTTAGTGAAAGAACAGAAAAACAGATTATCCAGTATCAGATTGTGATTTGGTACAACCTATAGAAAGGGCAATTTAGCACATCTATCAAAACAAGCTTCTCTCTGTGTCTAAAAAATGCACAAAGTAGTGAGCAAAGATATATACGGTATAAGGATATTCAGTGCAGAACTCATAGAAGCTAAAGTTCAAGTACCCAGTAGTGGTTATCTGAAAAATTAATCATGTCTATACACCATAATTCTCATCTACCTTGAAACAATGAAGTATTGTTCAGTGGAGAAACAGAAAAGTGTTTGTGATATTGTTTTGGAAAAAAATCATTTTTCTAATTATTCAATTATACATTAATTTGGTTGTTAATTCAACAAATATTTATTGAATCCTACTATGTACAAATTGTGGGACAGGGTATTAGATTTAAAAGATTAATAAAGCATAGGATTTCCCCTTTCTAACCTCAAATTCAAGCTGTAGAATAATTTCCATAGAATGCTGTTTGTAGAAAAAGAATTACACAAATGGTAAAGTGTATAAGTACATGCCGGGGGACAAGAAGCATGCACGATGTATTTTACTCTGTCATCAGCACTTCTCTCTAAGGAATGAACTAAAATGGGGGAAATTTCACTTTCTGTAGTGTTTTGAAATTTTTACAATGAGCACATATTGCCTGTATAATCTGGGGCGGGAGGGGGAGCAATACAAATATGTATGACTAAGAAGACATAAACAGCATCATGTTACCTGAACACAAAACAAGGAAAAGATTGGTCTTCATCTCTAAAATTGAGATGCAGCTTCGCCCCAGGAGAGATTGACCTAAATTATTATTAATTGCAGTTGCAGGCCTGAGCACTTTGCCATGTCTGCACTTTTAAAACATAAACAAACATCTTGTTCTCAAGATAACCCTGAACTGTTGTATATTTGGGCTTCCTGAGAAAGGACGTTCTGTGACTCACCAGGCCTGAAGGGAGGAAGGGGCAGGCCCTGGACAGATCTCAGGCTTGCCTGCTGTGAGGCCTGCCCCCGAGTGCCCCCCATCTTTGCTGTGGCGGGTATATTCATCAGGAGCACCTCTCTATGCTGAAAAACCCTGGGGTCCAACCCCTTCCCTGCCCACCTCTAACTCCACCAATGACAGGGCATCTTAATGGAGAGTATTGGTAAACTTAGATGTGAAAAAAAACATCTTTCTCTTCACTCCCCACTAACTTTGAAATTTAGCATTTTCTTCCCTTGTGAATCCTGACAACAGACTACAGCATCGCAGTGACTTTGCCATCAAGAGAAATCAGATATTTTCATGTCACATTACCATCAATGCTGCTAATTCTTAAGATTGTTTACACTCATCAGCACTTCAAAATTATGGTACTAATTAGACCTGTCCCTAGCTCCTAGTATTCAGTCCATTAATAAAGGAGCACATTTATTACCAAATCAAAGACTTTTAAAATATTTTGATGACTTCATTTTAATATAATTGGAATCCTTTGTAATCTAATGATTTATTGTATGCATTTAAAAGATTTGAAAAAAAAAAAAAAAGATTTGCTCAGAGAAAAGGTCCATGGCTTAGAAAGGTTGGAATCTTTGACACTGAGGATTGCAAGTAGTTGAAGGTCCTGGGAGGCCTTACAGATCACCCCCAAACACTCATTCTATGGACTGAATGTTTTGTCCCCCTGAACCCTAACTTCACATGCTGAAGCCTAACCTCCAGTGTGATGGCATTTAGAGGTGGGGCCTTTGGGAGGTGACTGGGGGGATGCGGTCACGAGGGGTAGAGCTCCCCTGATGGGAATGGTGCCCTTATAAGGAGAGGAAGAGTCCAGAGCTCTCACAAGACATTGAATCTACCTGCTGGTGCCTTGATCTTAGGCTTCCCAGCCTCCACAACTGCGCGAAATAAATGTTTATTGTTTAAGCCACCCAATCTAAATTCCCTGTGAAACTTAATTTTAATGGGGGGCAAGAGATAATGAGCAAATAATTTAAATATATGGTTAGTGATAAGTATACAATCATCACAGAAGGTCTCTGAGCAAAGATCTGAAGTCAGTGAAGAAAGTAGGGTGGGGAAGAGTGTTCTAGGCAGAGGGAACAGCAAGTGTGAAGGCTCAGAAGCTTGAGAGAACATGTAGCAGGTGAAAACTGCAGAGCGGATGATGTAGCTGGAGCGAAGTGGTGTGGGCCCATGGGGGAGAGGTGAGTGTGGACAGGTGGTCCACTCCAACCCCATCTCCGCGCCCGCACTCCCGTCTCTGCGGTCTGGGCCGAACCTCCCTCTGCCCCTCAATGAGAAGGACAGCTATGAGGGCCCGAGCGGATGACTCAGGTTAATCCTCCCATCTCAAAATCCTTAATCTTATCTGCAAAGACTATTTTCCCACATCAGGTAACATGACAGGTTCCAGCAATGAGGACCTGATACCTTTAGGGACTGTTATTCAGCCAGTGATGGGGGTAGATGGTGGGCTGCCTGGACCCGGGGAGCACCCAGCTCGGATGACCTCCACGCAGCCAGCCCCAGGGCCTGAGGCTCAGTGTTCCCCTGACTCGGCCCAGAGCCGCAGGGCTCTCCGGGTCTCCTCCTCACTGGCCGCTCCTTCGTGATCCCCCCTGTCCGCTCTCCCCAGGGCCCTGGGGCCCAGCCCTTGCCGACCACACATCCACCCTTAGGCAGCAACTCCAGCCCAGATCGCACCCCCCAACTCAGACCCCATGGGCTCAACTCTCTTGACGTCCCCACGCGGAGGTCTCACAGGCATTTTAACCCCCACACGTCCAAACCCACTCCACCCACAGCCTCACTCATCTCCGCTGCTGGCCAACTCTGCACTTCGGCTGCTCAGGCCAGAAACCTGGGAATCGCCCTGGACTCCTCTTCCTCTCACCTCCCACATCCAATCCATCAGCAAGCCTGTTGGCTCGACCTTCCAAACACACCCCAGACTGAACTATGGCTCCCGGCTCTGCTCCCAGCCACCCCCCCGCCCCAGCTGCCTGCCATTTTCTCTCACCTGGATTTGGCAGCAGCCGTCTCTCCTGGTCTCCCTGCCTCCCCATCAAGTGAGACTTTTAGGAGGAAAGGAGAGTCGAAAGCCAAGTCTCACAATGTCCTCCAAGGCCCTGCCTGCTCTCCCTCATCTCTGTTTCCTCTCTGACATCATCTGCTAACTTCTCTCCTCCTCTTACTGCTCTCCATTCACCCTTTGCTCTTCCATGAACATGCAAGGCCCATCTCTTCCTCAGAGCCGTTGCACTGGCTGTTCCCCTTCCTGGAATGCCCTTCCTTCCAGTATCTAGTTCCCTTGAGCCTTTAAAGTCCTTGCTTGAGTGTCAGCTTCTTAAAAGACACACTCTGATGCCTATTAAAAACCTCAACCTACCCTCTCTGCGAGATTCCCAAGTCCTCTTACACAGCTCTGTTTTTTCCAAAGGACTAACCATCCTCTAGCAGATATCATCTGCTTATTTCTTAAAGCATACTTTGTCTGTCTCCCTGAGTTAGAATGTAGAAAGTTTTGTCTGTTTTATTTACTAGCTTCTCCTTTGAGCCTAGAAGAGTGCCTGGCACATAATGGCACTCAATAAATGTTGTGTGAGTGGGAGGGTGAATCAGCAGGCATGGGGGTGAAGGTGGGGCAGGAGTTCAGAGAGACTTCTGGGAATCTAATTTCAGACTCTGATAGCCCTCCATCTCCAGGAAAAGGATGGGTTGGGTGTGTGGTGTTTCAGGTAACCTGGGACCCACAGGGCAGTTGGATCGCTGGGACAGGAGCTTGGGGAAAGCTCTGGATAGACAAAGGAGATGTGCCTCAATGACAAACTAAACCACTCCTGCCCTGGGGTCAGACACAAATCCCAACTCCTCCCATTATGGATGATGAGACTAGGGCAGTTTCTCTCATCTTGCTGAGCCTCAGTTTCCTCATCTGTGAAACGGGGATGGTGCCACCAAGAGGATTCAGTTCAATGATCCTCAGGCATTGAGTGTGCAGGCAATGCTCCTGTTTCCTTTCCAAAATCAGGTGGCAGGGCTGGCAACAGAGCCCCAGGAAACCGCCCTGGGAATGCCACCCATCTCCAAGCCCTGTGCCCCCCAGGGCCCTGCATGGCACAGCCTTCCAACCCCTCTCTCTCAGGGCCCAACACTCCAATGTGCCTCATGCGGGAGCCCATGTGATAGAGCAGACACTGCTGGGGGAGGCTTTCAGCAGCAGTTGAGTCCAAGCTAATGGGCCTCTGGCCCACTTTTCTAGTAAGAGGTAAGAGGACTTCACCTGTGAAAGCAGAGACACGGTCACTGATGGGAGGGGCTGGGACCTGGATCAGCCGCCCACCATCAGGGAACGCTAGCCTCAGCAACTAAAGGTGGAATAGGGACAGGCAGGATGAATTCCTGACCCCAGGATCATGTCCACAGCGGAGACAGAGCCTCCTTGCTCACGTTCCTCTCAGCCTTGCCTGCCATCCACGTAGTCCCATTCCAGCCACCCAATGTGAAGGGCAGGCATCCTTCCTTCAATAAGAGAAGGGCAGGCCCAGACGCCTGCTCCCTGCCTGGGACCCCAGTGCTTCCAGCTGATGTGCCCTCAGAGGATGGTCTCAGGCCAGGAGATTAAATAAGAGGCTGTGCAGGCCACCCCAAGCCTGAGCCGTGTGCCCACACCACCTCTCCTGGGAGGCCAGGGCCGGGAGCTGGGCCGGAGCACTACACAGCACAGAGGGCTGAGATAAAGCCAGCAACCCACCGTGCCCAGAGCCAGCCAGTGTGTCCCTCTCTGAGCCTCAGTATCCCCATCTGTCAAATGAGGGTTCTGGGCAGATAATCCAGAGATGTTCTGTCTAACCTGGTTGCCGGAAGCCACGTATATCTTGAAAGTGTAAAATATACACTGGATTGCTAAGACTTAGGGCAAAAAATAAAAAAATAAGAACATAAAGTTTAAAAATAATTAAGAACATGAACACATTTTTTATTTGATCACATGTTGAGATGATAATGGTTTGGACATACTGGGTTAAATAAAATACGATTTTAAAATTAATTTCACCAGTTTTTACTTTTTAATGTGACTACAAGAAATTCTAAAGTCATATATGTGGTTCACAGTATACTTCTATTGGACAGCATGGCTTTGGAGGCCTTCTAAGGTTAAATCTGTCAAGGGGTGTGTAGAGGTGGGTACTGTGAGCGTGTGCGTGCATGTGTGGTGTGTGGACGTATGAAACTGTCGGGAGGAAGGTGTAAGCTCAAATGTGCCCGTGAATCCTGTGTGTGCACGCGCGGCTATGTTAGTGCAACGGAAGGGAGGATGTGGGCAGGGGGGTGTCTCAGGGACTCGGCTTGCCTGCCCCTGCCCACCACCCACGTGAGCGCGGCCTGTATGCGCAGGAAGCTCCTTCACTGCCGTCACCCTCAGGGACCCCATAGGAACCTGTGGCTTAAGGGCTCTAGGCCCCACTTTACAGATGAGGGAAACGAGCCCCAGAGACCATAGTTGGTGATGGGCTCCCTTCCATTCCACCCACACCCATCGTGGCCTAGAGGCAGGTCTTGAGTGAGGAGTCTTGGAGGAAGAAGATGCATTTTGGAGACTGTGCCCCCTGCCCTTGCATGTGTTCTCTCACTTAATCCTCAGGGCACACTGGCGTGTGCAAATGAGGAAACTGAGGCTCAGAGAGGTAGAGTGATCCCATCTCACAACCACCCTCACAGAGACCACTGTCTACCTAATGGCTGCACAAACTAAAGAGGAAGGGGGTCGTCCTTGCGTCCATCCTCTCCCTCACCCTCACATCTACCCTACTCATCCCCTGGTCCTTTGGGACCACCTACTAGATTCCCGTTGGTACCTGCTCCCCACCACGACTGGCCCCACCCCACCAAACCCCATCAGCTCTTCCCGCCCACTCTCCCCATGACCACTAGAGGGAGCTTGGCAAATGCTAACCCAGCTTGGACCTTCCCCTGCTTGAAACCCTTTATCAGCCCTGTTTCCGGGATAAAGACCCAAAGCCCTAGTCCAGGCTCCCCGGCTCTGCCTGCTCTGGCCGCCGCTGATCGCCCCAGCCTCACCTCCCATCACACTCCCCTTGACCAGGCTGCCCCAGCCCCACTAGCTTTGTTCAGCTCACCAAATGCACCACCATCCTTCCCTCCATAGGGCTTTTGTACATGCTGTTCCTTCAGACTGAGATGCTTGTCCTTCCATTGTTACCTAACTACCACTGACTCATCTTTCACAGCTCAGCTCAAAGTCATTTCCTTTGAAAGCCTCCCCTGACTAACTTAACAACACGATGACGATCATGAGCATGATAAAATGTGGATGATGTTATTTTAGTAACATTTTTAGCTCTTACCATGTGCTTGAACAGTCTAAGTACTTCGCATGTGTTAATTCACTTAAACCTCACAACAAACCTGTGAAGCAGGCACCTTAACCATCTTCATGTTCCTGATCAAGAAACTCGAGCACAGAAAGGTTAATCACTTTGCCCAGGGTCACACAGAAGTTTAGCTCTGGAGCCCTCATTCTCTGGACCCAATCCTAGATTATACACACTCAGCACCACATTCCTGTCCTCCACAGCATTAATCATCATCAGCACCACCGTATTTAACCTTTATTAGGCACTTAGTCTATTCCAGGCTCTGTTAGAAGCACCTTAGGAGCATTATCACTACCGTAATTTTACATTTGTTTGTAGGATTTGGGCTGTATGTTCAAGTTTTTCACATTCTTACTCATACCCTGTTTCATTTATATCCACAACAATGTTGGTGAAGGACAGGAAGCCTGAGGACAGTGAATTTGAAATACCAGTTAATGAGCATCACTGAAAGGATGCTAACTCACTGTATGGGCCTCATGGAAACATTTATTGAAGCCATCTTATCACAGTCCTTATAAAGCACATCCATATACTTCCAGCACCTCAAAGAACAATTATAAAGAGAGAAAATCTGGGGATGAGTACAACCAATTTGACTTTCCATTTATTGGAGGGAAAAAGGGAACCCACAAAGTGTTCCTTGGCTGGGTCTTACCACCACCAGCCGGAAGTCTTCTCAAACGGCATTTCAGTCAATTTGAAACAAAACCTCAAAATTAAGTAATAAGCCAATGCCTTTTATTTTAGCCACATAATGCAAAGATCGCTACCATCAGGCCATGAAAACAGCTTTTCTCTGTTTTGATGATGAGCACATGGTTAAATGTCAATCTACAGTTTAATAAACATTTGTTCCCCAAATCAAACATGATCCATCAACTAAAGATGTATTTGTCAGCAAACTCTGCAGTTTGTTACATAATTAATTCAAAATAAATGAATTGTGTGTATCTCTTTTTAAAGGAATAAGATAAAAAATGTCTCTTTCTACATAACAATTGTATTAAACATGAACTTGGCAATACGACTGTTAATAGTATGCTGATCTAAATAATTAACTACTTTTTAACATATACCATATGAAAGAAATAAAATGGATTATAAATCTTCTAAGAGGGTTGGAGAGATTATTTTTACCCTTAATGGGGAATACTGATAGGCACCCTCTGGAGGCTCAGTTGGAGGGGAAGGACTCTACAGGGAAAGGATGTGACTGGCCACTTCATGTAGCTGGCCACTCAGGGCAGGACAGAGGCCACAAGCCAGGTCACCTGGCTCCCAGCCTGGATGGGGCTCAATCCTCAAACCTAAAACAGAACCCCCCCAAACCTATTACTGGAGGGTATCTCCCACCTACTACCCAGCTGCCACCCCCTCCACTCTCTGTAGCATTTCTCACATCCCTGCTGGCTATGTCTTCTGTTCTATGGTTCCCTCACCTCCTCCAGGAAGGCCTCCCACTGCCCACCATCAGAGCTGATCCCCAACCTCAGCTCTTGCTGAGTGTGGTTTAACTGTGTTGTGCCTGGGCGGACTGTGAGCTCCTCCTCCAGAGCCTGGCTGGACCTCATGCCTGTCTGAGCCGCTCTTGTCTAACACGGGGGAAGGGCTCATTGTAAACAGAAGCTGGGTCAGCTCTCAACTCCTTCAGGACTAGGATCTCTCATAAGCTGAACTCACTGTTGCCCTGTGGGACAAGGTCTCTGGATTCAGCCAGGCTCCAAGGGTAGACAGAGTCCTTGTTTAGAGCTGTACATGCTGGAGAGAACGTGGGCAAATCCCTTCACCCTTGGGGGCCTCAGTGTTCTCACCTATCAAATGGGAGAACAGTCCCCCTGGCTGAGAGGGAGTTTACAAACACCCAGAGATCAGCCTTGGTAGGTGACCTTTCCTCTACCAAATACGTCTGGGTCTGACCTTGGCTCACACCTTCACCACTCTGTCCCCAGACCCAGCTGCCAGCCCGTGGCATTGGGCTCCCTGGAGCCACCCACACCCCATCTTCAGCCTACTCTGGAGCCAGAGGGACCTGGTACAGCGCAAGTCAGTTGGTGCCACTCCTCTGCTCTGACTCCTCTGACGGTTCCCCATCTCCTTCCCCCAGCGCCCTCCTGCCCGGATCCTGCTGACCTGGCCCATCTCCTTCCCCCCGCGCCCTCCTGCCCAGATCCTGCTGACCTGGCCCAGGTGGAACAGCCCCAGCCTCTCCCTGCCCCCACTCTCCCACCACTCCCAAGTCTCCTCTGGGTGCCACAAACTGGCAAGGTTTTCTCACCTCTGAGCCCAGCACATGCCCGAACCCTCTTCCTCCCTGCCCTCCCACAGCTAGCCCCTCCCCGACCCTTCAGCCGAAATCTCCATGCCTTGGAGGCCTTCCCAGCCACCCCATCCAAAGTGGTCTGACTCCTCCGAGCCCCGAACCACAGCTACACTTGTGACGTTCATCCCAAGGGTCACGATGAGTAATTAGCTAGTTCACCTGCTTGCTGATTCACTGCCTGTGTCACCCCCAAGGTCTGTCCTGCTCACCGCTCTTTCCCCAGGGTCTGAAACAGTGCCTGGCACATAGTAGGTGCTCAATAAATATTTGTTGACTGAATGACTGAACATATGGCAAGAGGTGACTGTGCATGGTACCCCATGAAGGCCTTAATGGAGGTGAGGGGAGGTTATTTATAAATAACACAGACTTGCAAATAACTATTCACACTGAGGAAGGCTGTCTGGAGCATGTCCAACACCAGGCCCAGTTCTCAGACCCTTCTGCACTTCCGCCATTGTTCAGCCCTCGACGAATGCCCTCAAGCCACTTGGCCAAGCTGGTCACAACTGGTCAGACCAGAAGCAAAGCGTGTGTTAAAAGCAGTGCAGGACAAGTGACCACCCTGACCTCAGCTGGTGGAAATGTGACATGTTCTGTGGCACAGATTGACCACCCTCTCCAAAGCCACTGTGCTGAAGGGACTGCCCTGCGGTCTGAGCCTCCATGGCCTCAATTTGTAAAACAGAGATCATTCACCCCCCTTTACCAGGTAGGGAGGCCAACATGCCAAAATGCATGGAAAGAATTTCCATGTTGCCTGGTGTGGGGCAGCCCTCGGGATCCACATTTGGTCCTCTCCAGTCCCACCGGCAACTCCTTCCCCTGGCAGTCTTTGA
Organism: Manis pentadactyla; assembly: GCF_030020395.1. Taxonomy (NCBI): domain Eukaryota; kingdom Metazoa; phylum Chordata; class Mammalia; order Pholidota; family Manidae; genus Manis; species Manis pentadactyla. The sequence goes on along the minus strand of NC_080023.1, from coordinate 163,483,027 downwards.
ATTGGGAAAATTCTGGAATTGCAGACTGTCTCTCTCGGTGTTCGGAATGAATTACCAAGTTTCTCTGGGTGTCTGGCTACCTCTCGGGGCCATCAAGCATCTTAATTAATTATGATCTGAAAGGGTTTGATGTTCCAGGAATAAAAAGGCATGAGGGAGCCCAGACTATTTTAAGGAAATAAATTATTTAATGGACATTATTCGTAGAAAATTGGGACTGTTATATATAAATTTAAGGTTGGGAACACTATGATTATTTTAACCCTAAATCCCATCCTCTCTTGCCCATTATCAAGAAGATGCTGTAGGTTGAGCAAAAGAAACAAGAACGTTCTAGTCTGAGATCTTCTAGGGACTTGCTGTGTGACTTCAGGTAGATCAGCACCCTTCCCTGGGACTCGGTTGGACCATCTGTCAGGGTCTGTACTAGACAGTCTCGCAGGTGCCTGGGTGCTGACACTCTCTGAGATTAGATCCGAGCACCACTGGAGCTGGGATCAGCTTGGGGTGCTTCAGAAATTCCCTCCCTGGCTCCACTTTCAAGGTTCTCATTTGGTGGGTCTGGGGGGGCCCTAGATCTATATTTTAAGAAAGCTCCGAAGTGAACCTCTCTCTAGGGGTCCAAAAGGAGTTTGCTGTGACTGGGATATTCAGTAAGAACCCTTCAGAGATCTGGACATGAGAAAGAAATTCTTATTTGCTACCTACATGCTGAAAGGGCATATTAAACTATATTGACATGAAGTTGCCCAGTCCTTGATTTTCCTCTTCATTGAAGGTCATGTGGTTAATTCTGAGGTCAAAACATAAAAATTTTCTCTTGCAATTAGTTCCTAATCAGTTCACTACAGTGACTCAGTGACACCCCGAGGAGAAGTCATGATTTATATACAGATGTCCTGAACACACGGAGGAAAAGCTTGAATCTGAAACACTGGGAACTAATCCACCCATCTACTCATCCATCCCTCTGTCCACCCACCCACCTCCCATGCATTCATCCATCCGCCCATCCACAAAATGCTTAGAGGACTTACTGTGTGCCAGGCACTGGAGATGCCGATGATAAAACAACTTGATCTCTACCAGTGATACAGACATTAAACAAGTAGACAAACTAATCAGTTACAAATGGAAAAAAATTCTATGAAGAAATCAAACAGGTCTGTGAAGTAGAGAAGGGCAAGGTGGAAGAGGAAGACACCTACCCTCAGTGAGTAATCAAGGGAGACTTCCCTGAGGAGGTGACATTAAAGCTGAGACCTAAAGGATGAGAAAGCACATATGAGGAGTCTTTTAGACACAAAGTAGAGCAAATGTAAAGACTGTGGGCATAAACTGCTTGCCACCAGAAACACTCCCTAGTCCAGCTCCCTTCCCAAGAGGTCAAATGATCTCCTGGCTTCTGCTCACACATTTGAGGTGGCAGGGAACTCATTGCCTCTAAGCCCTGCCAACCCTATATCAAGGACATTGACAGGTCAAAGTTCTTTCTCTTACGAACTCTGTAATGTCTACTAACTGGTCCAGATTATGACCTCAAAGTCACCCAACTTACTCCAAGGTGGTCCACAGGTCAGCTTTGGACAGCTGAAAACACAATGATGCCCCCAGGTAAGCCCCTTCTTTGCCTGACGTACCACCCTAGCTCCTTCAGCCGTGCCCCATAGGCCATCCTTACTGTTTTCCATGGCATCTGTTCCAATGATCCATGTTCACCTGATCCTACAAGCCCAGAACAGATGAGGTCTGACCAGGATTGCAACAAGTGGCGCTCTCAGCTCCTTTATTCTGGATATCATACCTCTGTTAATGTGGCTCAAGGTATCCAATCCTTTTCTTCTTCTTTCACAGGGATAAACCAGGGATCATTACCCAGGGATAAGCCAGGAATACCTGGCTCTTGTTTCTTTTTAACCCTTCAGGCTCCAGTTACCCCTGTCCATGCATAGCTCAGCTGACCCGGTGACCAATGCCCAGACAGTGATTGTTGGGCCTGACTGCCCCCTCCCTCACGAAGCAGCATGCTGCCCTAGTAGGGACCCAAGGCAGAAGGCACATCTCTGTTCCTCTGCACAGTCTGCCCAGCACCTGGACATTGTCTAGAACACAGCAGGTCCTCAGTAAGTATCAGGTGATGACTGGTAGATGAGCAGGTAAATAGCTAGCCAACCAGGCTCTGCCCCTGACCGCTTTCTGCCAGCTGGGGGACGCTTCTCAGCCCCTCAGAGCCTCCGATTCTATACTGGCAGATAGCTGTCCTAGTTCTAGTCATAAGTAGCAGGGTGTGGACAGAACTGAGGATAAAGCTTGGAGCACAGAGGGTGCTGGAGAGAGCCCATCTCTTGAGTCCTGGGTCCCAGGCCAGGACCTCTGTGGGCCACTCACAGCCAGAGGTGAGGGTGCCTTGTCGGTGCGGAGCAGGGATCTCTGGGCCCTGGGCCTCAGCGGGTTTGGTGTCAGAAGAACAGCAGCTAGCATTCACTGAGCACTCACCGTGTGCCGGGCATGTGGGTTTACTCTTTGCATCCTCAATAGCCCCTGAAATGGACAGAGTTTATAACCCCATCTTACAGGTGATGAAACAGAGGCACAAAGAGATTAAGTTTAATGGCAAGTGGCAGAGCTGAGTTTGAACTCTAGATAGCTTCAGTCTCCAAGTGCTTTTCAAATTCTTGACTACCAAGCGCTGGGGCCTGATGGTGGGTCTTCCTTCCTAAGAGCTGAGTAAGGAGGCAGGTGCTAAAGGCCCCCAGCCTCCCTGACTTGCTGGAGTAGATTGGATGAAAATGGCCTCATGGAGGGAGCCGGGAAAGGCATTTTTCATGATCTGACATCATTCCATGGCTTGAATATTTTTGTGCATTTATCAGATGCTTACTGTCCACCTAACTCTGTTAGAGGATCCTGCAAGCATTATCTCACCCATCCTCACAGAGGTGGATGAGAGAAGCCTCTCTGGGCCCATTTTACAGGTGAGAAACCTGAGGCTCCAAGAGCCAAAGGTTCCCATGCTTACTCCATCTTTCTATCCCCTGCACCCAGAACATGCAGCCTCGGTTTGGCCCAGAGTGTGTGGGAAGGAGGGAGAAAGAATGGGGCAAACTGTAGCATTCATCAAATATGGACTCCAGAGTTTCACGCGGCTGCTACATTATGTGAGCCAATGTAGCAGTGTTCCAGGCAAATAATAGGAACTCAGCAATTTTAGGAGATAACAGGAGGTGAAAGACAGACACTGGGTGGAGTGAGGGGGGCAATGAGAACACAGGGGAAGTATCCACCATTATCGAAGCAACCTGGCCCTGCTGTGTTGACTTTTCTCAGCGTACCTCCCTTACATCTGACTCCCCCTTTCTCCCTCCTTGCATCTCTACTACACCTCATCCTCACCACACTACTAGGAATATCCCAACCACACCATCTGTGCTGGGGTCCTCAATGCTGCAGCAGAAGCCCCACTGTGTTAGAATTACTCCTGGGTCGGTAATCATGCTGCGTTGAGCTCCCTGATTTTAGGAATGTCCACCGAGTCCAGGTGCGCAGTGAATGCGATGAATGAATAAATTTTAAAATGAAGCAGGTCCTCAAAAACTGAAACATAGAATTACCATGTGACCCCGAAATCCCACTTCTGGGTGTATACCCAAAAATTAAAAGCAGGGTCTCAGAGGGATATTTGTACCCCTGTGATCACAGCAGCATTATTCACAACGACCAAAAGGTGGAAGCCACCCAGTGTCCAACAGATGATTGGGCACGTAGAATGTGGTCTCTGCATAAAATGGGATATTATTCAGCCATACAGAAGGTAAGGGAATTCTGACACCTGCTACAATATGGATGAACCTTGAGGACAGTATGCTAAGTGAAACAAGCCAGTTGCAAAAGGACAAATGCTACATGATTAGGTGAGGGGCCTAGAGCAGTCAAACTCATAGAGACAGAAAGGATAAGGCTGGATGCCAGGGGCTGGGGGTAGGTAGGAATAGGGAATTGTTGTTTTATGGGGACAAAATGTCAGTTTTGCAAGATAAAAAGTTTTCTGGAGGCTGATTGCACAACAATGTGAATGTAGTTAGCACAACTGAACTGTACACTTAGAAATGGTTAAGATGCAAATTTCATGCTCTGTGTATTTTATCACAACTTTTTAACATTGAAGCATGACTCTACCTAAAGGCAGGGGCACAGACTGTTTGACCTAGTTTCTATGATCATATGAAAATGCAATCCCCCAACAGTCCTGGAGCCAGAAGTGACTTTTATTCATAATCATCGAGGAAAACAGGATTCATTATCTAATGATTGATTTTTAAATTCTTATTGAAAGACCTGATGTGTATATTCAGAATCAGCTTGCCCTGCAATTAACTAAAAACCACTTATGACAGGAATTCATACATAATTGCTATCAGTGGAGTCAACTTGTAAGAACATTCCAAGCATTTAACTGACTTTTAAAAGAATAGCTAGAGCAAGCTAATTGAATATCAAGTTAGGGAATGTGTTAATTGATATTTAATAAGGATGTCAGTTGATGTCTAACTAGCCAATATGTCTCTTAAAATACGTCAATTAGATGCTAAAGATCCTTTCTGAGAGGATTAGGAATTGAAGGCATTAAGGATGTGATTGGTTTCTTTTTTTAAAAAAAACTACAAATTACAACTCTCCTTGCTGATTCTGCCTGGAGTGTAGAGCCATTTATACGCTGCTCTGTCTGGTCCCCAGGCTGTCTTTACATAAACATCTATAGGTCCAGAGCAGGCTTTTGTTGGGCTTCTACCCAACATCTGTATAAAAACAGGGCCCAGGGAGGGTGAGTAAATCCTGTCCAAGTTCTCCATCAAGTCACGGACGGGCTTTGCCTCCACTCCCCATGGCTGACTTTAGGTAGTCAGGTACAAAGGTCCGTGTGCAGAGCCCATGCATGGTGTGTCCACCCAGTCTGACACCCCCTCCACCTTCGCCCTGCTCTGAGACTCTCCACCCACCTGGACACCATTACAGCTGGTCCACACAACCCAGGACCATTCCTTCCTACGTGCACCATGGTCACAGTAAGAGATTCAATCAGGAGAGCCCTGAGTAATTTAGAGCCAATTACAGAAGCTTTCCTGCCTCCCAAATATGCCCTCCAAACAATGTCAATGACAATAGTATCCATTCTTTCACTCACCCAACATTCCCAACTTGTGTGCCCAGTAGGTACAGACATGGGCTCTGCCCTCGTGGAGCTTCCTGCCCAGGAGGGGAGAATCAAGACAAGTAGGACCACATTCATGAGCAGTTTGATGTGTGGTGGAAGCCCATGATGGTCCTGAGCTCACGGGGTGGAAGGGCGCCCAGGGAAGTTATGTTGGAGCTATTACTGTGGGATGAGTCAGTGGTGGCCAGATGAATGGATGGGGCATAAGAAAGAACATTCCAGGCCCTAAGATAAGAAAATGCATGGAGTGTCAGTTTGAGATAAAGACCTGCAGGCCTTGAATGCCATCTGTAAAATCTAAATGTTGGTCCCGTTACCTCCTGCTGCATAATAAACCACCCTAAGCAATTTTCATTTTATTATGCTCATGCTTTCTGCAGGGCAGAAATTCAAACAGAGAACAACATGAATGGCTGTCTCTGCTCCTCAATGTCTGCAGCCTCAGCTGGGAAACATGAATGTCTGGGACTGACTCAGTGGCTGAAATGGGGAGATCTAGAATCATCTAGAGGCTTCTTCATTCATGTATCTGGCTCCTGGACTGGAATGACGCAAAGGCTGGGCTCAGTTGGGACTTCCAACCAAAACATCAATATGTGGACCCCCCATGGCTTGGTCTTCCTCATGGCACGGTGGCCTGCCTGATGACCCAGGGCTCCAAGGGCTAACGATCTACCAACAAGACAGAAACTGCATGGCCTTTCGTGACTTAGCCTCAGAAGCCACACTGCACCATTTCAGCCATGCTCTGCTAGTTGAACAATCTGCCACCTAGATTCAAGGGAGAGAGTATATAGCTTGAAGCCATATATTTAAACCACCCCAGATCTTTATCATGAAAGCAGGGGAAGCCTGTGAAAGGACTTAAGCAGGGGAATAATATGATCTGATTTCTATTTTAAGGTCATTCTAACTAGAGTAAAGATAGAGTCAGAGGGCAGAACAGAAGCAGAGAGACTGGTAAGGAAGCAAGTCATGATAGTGGGTGGACACAGGCAGTGGGGGTGGAGATGGAGACAAGTTGGCATCTTCTAGAGACTTTTTAGGATACGGGATCAACAGGATGCGGTGATGGTTTAGTTGTGGGGGATGTCTGAGAGGAGCTGCCAGGGATGGTCCCCCAGTTCCTGCCTAGATTACTGAGGGGAAGAGTACCATTTCCTGCAATGGGAAGCACTGGCATGAGATGGGGTGGTCAGGAGAGACAAGTTAGGTAGGGAAGAGTCAGGTTTGGTTTGGGATGACTTGAGTTGGAGATGCCTCAGGGGCATCCAGGAAGAGCTGCAAAGTCTCCCATGAGAAATGCAGGCCTAGAGCTCAGAAGAGAGGTGTGAGATGGAGGCAGGGGGGACCTGAAGCCCCAGGCATGGTAGACAGTGTCACCTAGGACAAAGCCTTGGACCACTCCAGCACGTGGAGGTCAAGTAGAGGAGGAAGAGCAAAGGGACCTGTGAAGGAGCAGCCAGAGAGACAAGAGGAAAACCAGAGAGGTGGGGGGGGGTGACAGACGCCAAGCCAAGGGCAGGGGGATTCTCAAGATGGAAGGAGTGGCCAGTCTCTGTCAGAGGCCATGGAGAGATCAGGAAAGACGAGTCCTTTCTAAGAAGGCGACTAGAATCTGAGCATGGACGGCCAGCTGCCCCACTCTGGGCTCTTTCTCACTTCCATGTGGCTGGGCCTTCATGAACTGTGAGCTTTATACAACTCCACTCAAAATCTCAGCAGGGTTACTTCCAAGTCCCGACAAGAATTATTCCAAAGTTCGCCCAGGAAAATCAACCAGTGGACGTCGGCCTAAAATGGTTTATAAAACAAGAGAACTCAGAGAGAGCGATGATAAAACTTAATGCAATGCCCAAGGCCCTCCATAAGAGAGATCTGAATTTCACTCCTTGGCAGGCCTGCCCCACTGTACATCCCCCACCATCACAGGGGGAGGGCGTGATGGCAAGTGCTGGCTGTGAGACAATGGCCTGGGCGAGCAAGTCCCTTTACCTCGCTGACCCTCTGCTTCCCTTGAGCCCCAGGGCTGCGGCATCCTGAGTCCCACTGACCCCACTGCAAGACAATCCACAGAGATGGCTTCTCGAAGAGCCCTACGGTAGCCCAGGAATCCCCAGGTGATGCTCCCTGTGCGCACGAATAAGTAGACAGCCCAGTGTGTCGCAGGGAGGGCTGATAAGGTTTCCAGGTGACCTCAGAGGAAAAGAACAGAGACGCAACAGCCGTGTGGTCACAAGCATAGCTTTCAGAATCAGACGGGTCAGGCTTCAAGTTCTGGATCTCCGTAGCTGCATGCCCCTGAGCACATTTCTGAGCCTGTCAGAAGGAAGCTGAAAAACACAGGTTAAGCTACCTTGCCCCACCTCTTGGGCCACGGAAGTTAGAGGGGAAATAGAAAGGTGGCTTCAGCTTGCCCAGTATCAGCTGAAGATCCCAAGACAGGGGAAAAGGCCCAGCACTTAGGATCAGTCAGCAAAGAGCCTGGCTCCTCTTACTTTCAAGTAGAAGGGAAACCCATCAGCAGCCACTCCAGCCCGCCTTGTCAGAGATGCCTATGCAGTTACCATAACAACAGTTGCCATGGAGATGGGCAGCCTGACCTGCCAGCCTAGAATGACTCTCAGGCCAGGGCCGGATCAGCCACATCCATGCCCTTTCCAAACCAAAGAGGCAGCCTGAGCCCCAGCTCTCTCCAAGGGCTGCTTCATTTTTCCTTCTTCCTGTTGGAAGGTCCCACTGTTTGAAAATCAGTTAGGATACGTGGCGAAGGCATGGAAAGTCTCATGTATTACTCAGTTACTAAGTCTTTGTAAAGTCAGAGGACAGCTTTTGTTGGCGGGGGAGGGGGGCCACCCACAGAAGGCAGATGCCATGGCTATGGGTGTTTCGGGTTGCAACAGGGTCTGTGGAGTCCAGGACGGCTCCAGGAACCCCTGGAGGTCTGTCTGGGGTCAGACTCCATGGAGAAGGCCAGGAACAGACAGGGGCATTTCCAAGGGGATTGAAGAGAACCATAGCTTCTCTGAATCCTTGAAGGTCACTCCTGGAGAAGAGGAGGCCAATCAGAAAATAAATCAGAATGTTAGCAGTAAAAGGAACCAGAGACCAACTCTCTTCATTAACAAAGAAATCAGAACCCTCAGAGCGGTTGGGGCTTACCCATGGCCACCCTAATCTCATAGCTGGGAATCTCAATTCCCAATCTGGTTTCTTCCCAACGTAAATAAATCAGGGTTGCTCCTGGGAGGTTCCTCAGTGTGAGCAGAGCTTTCTAACAATGAGCACACCATCCAGACTGGCTGGCTGCTGAGGTAGGTAGTGAGTTCCCTGTCACTGGAGGTGCACAAGCAGAGGTCAGGCGGCCTTTGGGTAGGGTATTTCAGAGATGATTTATTCCCTGGGAGGCACTCGGGACTACATGACCTTGAAGCCCTGTCTTCTCTGGACTCCGTGATTCCGCAGTGAGGGGCGGTGTCCCCAGCTTGAATAGGACAGATCATACCAAATCCCTCCAGCCTGGGTCGTCCTTCAGCCGTTTTTTTTTCCTCCACTCCCAGGGCTGGGCCTCAGAAAGGGGAATGCAAATGCTTTCTCAGCTTATGCACAAAGAAATGACCCAAAATTGCTTCACACAGGGCAGCACTCAATTCAGCTCCCGGTCCAGCAGCCTGTACAAGACCTGGCCCAGAGGGCTACTTGAGGACCTGCTGGAAGGGCATCTGCATGTGAGACGTGGAGACAGGGAAGAAAAGTGGTGCCTTCCGCACAGTCCCACTAGGGGAAAGGTGCAGGCAGGTTGAAGCCCCAATGGTACTACGACGGTCCAAAGTCAAATTTAGGAGACTATGCAATGAGCATCACCCTACGTGCCTCTGCTTCCAGAGGCCTGAACTTGGGGACGTCTCCTAGCACCCCTGAGGCCTGCTCCCCTCAGGCGAACAACCAGATCCAATAAAGCAGATCTGTAATGAGGAAAAAGAAGACAATGCAGAGAAGCACCCAACCCCACGCCGGTAATGATGAAGGGTTAGTTACCCATTTGCTTCAAACTGATGACGGGGAGGCACAGAGGAGAGAGGAGGCCAGACAAGATTGACCCTGAGTTGATAATTACAACTGAGGTCTGCAGAGTCAAGACTGTTTTCCTAATAATAGTACCATGTCACCGGCCTCTCTCCCTCTTCTTCTCCCAAGAGGGTACTGTGGAGTTTCCCAGAGGCTACCGGCATGTGCAAGCACAACAGTGAAATGCAGAAGCAGATCTGAGACTCCAGCTGCCTATTAAGCCAGGCACTGAAAAGATTAGCAAAATGTGAAACAACACCTCCCTTCTCACTAATTTTTTGGTTTGGAAATACATAGTTTATTTTCAGTTAAAAAGTTATTTAATGGCCATTAGGATGGCTATTATATATTTTAAAAAACTACAACAGAAAACACTGAGTATTGGCACGATGTGGAGAAATTGGGACTCTTGTGATTGGTGATGGAACTGTACAATGGTGCCGTCGCTGTGGAAAACAGGACGATGGCTGCTTAAAAAATTAAATGCAGAATTACCACTTGATCCAGCAATTCCACCTCCAGGTGTACGTACAAAAAAATTGGAAGCAGGGTCTCAAAGAGATATTTGCACACCTATGTTCAGAGCAGTGCTGTTCATGATTGCCAAATGGTGAAACCAACCCGAATGTCTGTCTGTGGATGAATGGATAAGTAATAGGTGGTATATACATACAGTGGGACCTGATTCAGCATTAAAATGGAAGTAAATCCTGATATATGCTACAGCATGGTTGAGTCTTGAAGCTATTAGGCTAAATGAAATAAAATAGACCAAAAAAAGAAGACAAATCCTGTATGATCCCACTCACAGGGACTACCTGGAGGAGTCAAATTCATAGGGACAGAAAGTAGGACAGTGGTTCCCGGAGCTGGGGGGTCGGGGAGGACGGAGAGTTGTTGCTTCGTGGGTACAGAATGGGATGATGAAAAAGTTCTGGGATGGATGGTGGGGATGGTTGCCCAGCAATATGAATATACTTAATGCCGCTGGGATGTACAGTTAAAAATGGTTAAAATGATAAATTTTATGCTATACTTTACAACAATAAAAATAAAATAAAATGAAATCTAATGGATAATATATACTGTCACCTAAAAGCTTATAGTAGAAATAAATTATCACAGACAAAAGTCATTTGTGTCAACAGATAATGGAATTACTGTTATTTTTAAATGAGTTAATAAATATTTCTCAATGTCTGAGGTTTAATGTATACTGTATAAACACCAATAGATGCAACCCACATAAACCAAAGCTCTTGGAGGTCCTCAAAGACTTTTTAGGAGTATAAAATGTTCCTGAGACCAGAAAGTTTGACACTGGCTACATGATAGTATTCTCTCTCCTTTGCATATCTTTTAATTTTTTTAAATAATAATAATTGACTGTTTTCTTCCCTTCTTTGCTGTTTTGGGCAAACTGCTTAACCTGTTGGGCCTCAGTGTCCTCATCTGTCAAGGGGGTAGATAATTCCAAAGCAAGACTGAATAAAATCTGACACCACTCAGACAACGGGCTGCTGCCCCCCACCCTGAGCTTTCACAGAGATCTGAGCCTCTCTAGCTTGAGGAAGAGGGAGTGTGCTCTTGTATTAATCAGATCCCATTAATTTTTCAAAGTAGACAACAGTCCACTTACTCATCTCCCATAGAGCCTCATCCATAATTGATCCTGAGCTGCACTTATCCAAATAGACCGAGAGGATGCCCAGGGCACATGGGGCTCTGGGAGGGTTTTCTGCTGATGAGCCTACCCTGTGGATTAATGGCTGTCATGAGAAGGTACTCACAGCCATGACATGTTCTAACTAAAGGGGTCTGGCTTCTCCTCCCATCAAGAATGACAAGGAAGAGAGAAAGATCTACTCCCTGAAGGCTCTGAAGGATTGTTCTAAGGTTATTTCTATGATGTACAAACCAGCTCGAGGGGATTGGTCTAAGGCAGCCCTGTGAAAACTCAGGCTCAGACAGACCTCAGCAAGCTTGGCCCCAAACGCCTTTAATCACTTCTACCCTCAGGGCCTCTACTTGAGGCCATAGTCCTCTGGCCCTGTCCCCCACTCCAAAACAAATGCCAACAGGATTGGAGATCTAAATGTTTAAAATAAAGAATTAGTTAAAACCCTTAAAGACAACAGAAAGCGCTCATTTGTCAAACAACTAAAGGCTCTGTGGTACGAAAGAGAAAAGCAGCCCCTGACCTGTGGGAGAGCTGGCCTGGCGCTCCTGCCAGGTGCTGGTGTTTTCCTGTTGTATATACAGTTTCACAGAAAGCGACATCAGACAAGGTCATTCTGCGACCATCTGAGCAAGACCACTCTGTACTCATACCTGAACTATATTTGTGCTGGAAATGCTGTAACAAAGCACCACAAAAGGAATGGGTTACATAACAAAATGTCACAAATTCACAGTCCTGGCAGCTAGAAGTCCACAGTCAGGGTGTCTGCAGGACCACGCGCCCTCTGAAGGTGTAAGGGAGGGATCTGTTCTCGGATTCCCTCCTAGCTTCTGGCAGCTCCTTGACTGTGGCAGCGTAACTCCCATCTTTACACGGTGCTGTCCCTGTGTGTGCATCTCTATGCCCAAATTTCCCCTTTTTATAAGGACACCGGTCATACTGGATTAAGGGTCACTTTACTGACCTCATCTTAACTAATTACATCTGCAACTATGCCCTTTCCAATCAGACCATATTCTGAGGTCCTGGGGTTAGGACTTTAACATACGAATTTGGGGTAGGAGGGGAAGTGAACAGACACAATTCAACCAGTAACCTATGACCTTAGGCAAAAATTAGAACATTGTTGGGAGCATCAAAATGACCAGACATCCCCCACATTCATTTCCTAGGGCTGTTGTAACAACAGAAACGTATTCTCATCATTCTGGGCGCCAGAAGTCTCCAGTCAGCCTCACTGGGCCAAAACCAAGGGGTGGGCACTGCCAGGCTCCCTAGGAAAGGATCCATTCCTTGCCTCTTTCAGCTTCTGGTGGCTGCTGGCACTCCTTGGCTTGTGGCCATGTCACTTCAATGTTCGATGCCAGCATTTTCAGATTGCCCTCAGCACTATCTTCACATTGCCTTCTCAGAGTCAGAGAGGCACAGAAACAGAGACAGACAGACAGAGGGCACGTGTGAACCTCTGCCCCCCTCATGGACACCTGTAGATGCCTGCAGGGCCCACCTGGATAATTCAGGATAATCTCCCCATCTCAAGATCCTTCACATATTCACACTTGCGAAGACAAGTTTCCCATATAAGGAAACCTTCAGAGCTTCCAGGGAGTAGGATCTGAGATCCTCGCAGCTGTTTTCAGCCTACTACACCCCTATCCCGGCTAATGAGGGTGACTGCCACTTCTTTACCAATTACAGCTTTAGTCTCACTTCATTCCCCCGACTTTCTAAATAAGATTTATTACGATATCCAGTCACAGAATTGCCTCCACTCCCAGAGCATCCAATTCAGAGAAAACCCCTGCTTCCTTGGAAGCTTCACAAAACCACTCAACACAGCCCGAATCCTCTAAGTCCTTTAAAACTTCTGATGCGGGCCCTTACAGTCTCTATAATGTACAGTCTCTCTTGTTGCAATGAGTCAATAAACCCAACTTTGTTCAACCACAGGTATATCCATGGTGGTATTTAGCTGGAGAAAAATTAACAGTAGCAGAAACTGTAAGAGGTATCACAGAAAAGAAAATGCTTAAGTTGGTCTATAGAGGAGTGACATCATAAAAAAAAAAAAAATAGCACAGTAAGAATCTCCATAACCCTTTACTCTAGAAAAGCAATGATGACACTAGCAAAAATGATCAGAATGAACCACTTCAGAATGCTAGAAATTAACCAAAATTTGCAGCAATCAGGGGAGGGGGTAGTGGCTTTTTTCAAGAAAAACAATAAATCTTGATAAGAACAGTGAGCTTTGTGGCATTTTAACTTGCCCTAGTCCCAATCCCCTGCTCTCCAACCTACAGTAACCTTGAAAACTAACAGCCCATAATGGCAGAGGAAAGTAGCAGACCGGCAGCCACCGGGAGAGCCGAAATAGGGCTGGAGCTTCTCAAAGCTCCTTTCTCTCGGAGAATCCTCGTTATTTGATCTGTCTGGCAGTCCCCTGGAAAACCCCCTTGTAAGGCTCATCTTTATTTGACCTGGCCTAGAGCTCCCCGGGTGTGAACAGTCTTTTTTTTCCTCTGGGGGCTTTTGTCAAAAACAACGAGCAGAATTCTTTAACATTGTAGCTGCCTGAAGTAACAGTTATAGTTACTGAGATAACTGTTCGGGCAAACAAGCTAACCAGAAAACTTAAAAGGAAAAGCTGGAGGATGAAATGCCATCAAGGGTTTTGAAAAGGAGGCCACACACCTGCATAAGGCCGTGTGCCTAATCAGGAAAGATACAGGAGGCCTTAAGCCATCGCCTCTGGCTAGCCCTGAGGCTCCCTGAAAACAGCAAGTGAGGCTAAGCCCAGTGGCCGACTGCTAGGCTGAGGACCCAGAAAGCATCCCCACATGCATGCAGAACCCCTTGGCAGAGACTGGGAGACGCGTGATTACAGATCTCTGTCCAAGCCATAGCTGACCACTAAGCTGGGAAGAGGCCTCAATGCTCACAACCAACCAAAAATAAAGACTTTAGAGAATCAGTCCAGGAAAGTCACTGAACAAATATGCAGTAACAACAAATAGCAAAACAACAAACCGTAGGAAGAAGGGAAACTCTGATTTCCACAGTGGTCACATTATGTTACTTAGAATGCCCAATTTCAAAAAAAAAAAAATTGTAAGACATGCAAAGAAACAAGAAAATATGTCCCATACACAGGGGGGAAAGGTCAATAGAAACTGTCCCTGAGGAAGCAGAGATGTTGGACTTACTAGAAAAAGCCTTTAAATCAGCTTTTAAAATATGTTCAAAGAATGAAAGGAAACCACTTCTAAACATCAAAGGATTAAAGGAGAAGCTTGAGGTGATGTCAGCAAGATGGTAGAACGGGAGATTCCAGCCTCCCTACCCCCACAGAAGCATCAATTTTGACAACCTTTCACAGATACAAAAACCTCTGTGGGAACCCAGGAGGCCAGTGGAGAGATTCTAGCACCCTGTTTGAACAAAAAAATCCAAAAAAAGACATGCTGACAAGGGTAATAAGTACAGGTTCACTCTACCTGTGCCCCCCTCTCACCCCCAAGGTGACCCAGCTCAGTGCCAAGAGAGACCCTCTCATTCACATTTCTCCCATGGGGAAAATGAGAGCAGAGGTGAGTATACATCTTCCTCTACCTCGCAGACATTGCTCGAGAGAGCCCACCTCTGCTTCACCCTACCCAGATCACTGAGAGATTCAGTGTGGGTGTAGACTGGAAGGATCTAGGAGCAGAGAAAATGGTGAGGTGCTCACAGCAACCACTGCACATTTCTCAAAAAACAGCCACAGATCCTAAGTGGCTTGCAGACTCCATCAAGAGGGCTACCTGCCAAGCCCATGGGATGCCTTCCCTGCAGCCGCCCCCACCTGGCCAGTGCGCACGGGCAGCACTCCAAACGTGCCGTTGAGACCACACCCACAAGGCTCCACAGAGAGTGCACCCACACCCCCGCAGGTGGCACACACAGGCCTGTGCAGACAGCGCCTTCAGCCCCCATGGAGAGCACACACATATACTGGCAGTCAGCCCAACTGGCAGGATTGAGAACAAGAGCACAATCTTGACAAATTCAGGGCACTGCCTTGGAGAACATAACAGGGAGTCTCTCAGCACCCATCCTGGCTTTGCAGGATTGAGAGAAGGCAAAAAATCTGAAGACTTGCCCACCAAGAGGAGCAAAAGAAACAGGACATTTATACCCATAGAAAAAGCCTAAGAGCCCCCCAAAATCTCTAGCTGGGCTGACTGGTGAAGGTCTTCTCTCCTGAAGCAATCAGTAAAGACTGCAGTAAGGGAGAGCTTCTTCAAATGTGAAGACAGCAATGCAAGACTTCAAGAAACATGAAGAATCAACGAAACAAACCACCACCAAAGAACATAACAAAGCTCCAGTGGCTGACCCTAAAAAATAGAGATCTATGAATTGCCCGACAAAAAAATGTGTAATTATCATCGTAAAGAGGCTCTGAGAGCTACAAGAGACCAGAGATACACAACTAAACAGAATCAGGAAAACAATACATGAACAAAGTGAGACCTTCAACAAAGAAATACAAACCATTACATTAAAACAAGCAGAAATCCTAGGATTGAAAAATACAATGGCTCAAGCAAAGAATTTGATAGTTTCAACAACAGACTCAACCAAGCTGAAGAAAGAATCTGTTAACTCAAAGACACATCATTTGAAATTATCCAGAGGACCAAAAAGACAAAAGAATGAGAAAGAGTAAAGAAAGCAACATTCACAGGATGCCAATTAGAATAAAACATACACATGACGGGAATCCCAAAAGGAGAAGAGAAAGAGAAAGTGGTAAAAAGCTTATTTAAGAAATAACAATAGAAAGTTTCCCATATCTCTGGAGGGACATGAACATCCATATCCATAATGACCAAAGAACCCAAAATAGGCTGAATATCAAGAGATCTTCAATGAAACATATTACATAAAAACAATTGTCTAAAGTCAAAGATAGAATTTTGAAAGCCACAAGAGAAAAGCTGTTTGCCATATACAAGGGAACCCTCCTAAAACTCGGAGGAGACTTCTCAGCAAATCTATGAAGCCCAGGAGATAGTAGGATAATACAGTCAAGAAAGAGAGAAGCTTTTGGGCACCCTAATGGGTCTGCAGGGTTGGGGTTTGATTGGTGTTCTGAAAAGACCTCTCTGGCTGCCGGGTAGTGAATAGACTGGGGGGTGGGGTGTAGAACTGAGGAAACCGGAACAGTGAGGAGGGGTGAGCTGGAGGTGGCTTTGTCCCTGGTGGGAGCCAGGAAACCAGGGAGGCAGACTATTTTACAAATATTCTGGAGCTAGAGCTGATGAGATTTGCTAACGCACAGAATGTTCATCTCCTCGTAAGAGCTTTTCCCTCCATTCCTTTTAGAGGCATTTATTCTTCCTTAATCCATTTGTCCAGAGAGCCAGTGAGGGTATTTTTAGAAAGTCTTTAGGACTGGGGGCTGAAGAGATGAGCGTAAAGCTCCCCGCTTACCTGAACTCTCAAAATTGAAGCGAGGCATATTCACAAAAAGAACCTCAGGAGAATGTTTATCCATAATTGCCCCTAACTAGAAACAATCCAAATGTCTAATGATGGTAAAATGGAGAGAGAGAGAGAGAGTGTGTGTGTGTTTCTACAATGGAATACTAGACGACAACAAAAAAGCAATCTACTGCTACCCGCAACAATTTGGATGCATTTCAAAAACGTTATGCTGTGCAAAAAAAGCCAAACAAAACAAGAGAACATACTGGTGATTCCTCTAATAAGAGGTTCCAGCCCAGGCACAATTCATTTCACTTACAGTGATGGAAATCCCAATAGTGGTTACCTTGAAGTGGGAGGAAGAGATTGACTGGAAAAGGTCACGAGGTAACTTTCTGGAAAGCTGGAAATGTTCTAGATCTAGATCTGGGGTGTACGCGCTTTAAAATATCACTGATCGCCTGTGCTAAGTTATGTGGAGATCATGGGCCACCTGCTATGAGGTGGTGAGAACAGCATGTCCCCCAGAACTCTCACTCCAGTCCAGTCATGAGCAAAACGTCCCAAATTGAGGAACCTTCTACAAAATCCCTGAGCAACACTCCCCAGAACAGGCAAGGTGATGAAAAATCAGGGAATTGGTCCCAGAGCAGGGAAGGCCGAGGAGGGAGGCAACTCAAGGCCATGTGGTGTCTCATATGGGGTGCATCCTGGAACAGAAAGAGGACATTAATGAAAAAGCTGGTGAAACCCATATAAAGTCTGGAGTTCTGTTAATAGTAATATACCAACGCTGGTTTCTTTGTTTTGATGACTGTATTATGATAATGTAAGATATTAACACAGCAAACTGGCTCTGGGATATACGGGACCTCTGCACACTCTGCAATCAATATTCTTGTAAATATAAATTATTCTCAAATAAAAGGTTTGTTTAAAAAATGTCATTGAGCTAATATTTAGATTTGTCATTTTACTGTATGTAAATTAGTTATCATTAAATAAGCAGGGTGGGGGGCGCAGGAGGGGGCAGGGGGTTGGGGACCAGCCAAGTGCTCCCCTGCTGCCACGGAGCAGCCTTTGGGCGCCCAGCCAGCAGCAAGGGAGACCAGAGCTGGCTCTCAGGAAAGGGCTGCTACCTTCTCCTCCTATTGCCCCTGCCTCTGCTCAATGCAGGACAGCCATAGAGCAGCCACCGCAGGCCACGTATTATTTTCTCGAAGGACTTGAACTCACTTTTCCAAAATCCTTTTTCCTTCTTCACCAGTATTGTTGAGAATTCACATCCCTGGGGTGAGACACAGACATCAGCAGCCAGTGAGTGAGGCAGCGGCTGAGATCCAGTAGCCTCCAGTCACCCGCAGGGGTGGCGATGCCAATCCCTGGCACGGGGCTGCTCACAGGAGGTGGAAGAGGAATGACCAGCTCTGGGGAGGGGGCAGGGCAGGCCAAGGCTGCGTGGGGCAGCAATTCAAATCTGGACTCCAGAGCCCAGCGGTGGGTTCAAATCCCAGCCTTACCACTTGCTGGCTGAATGCTCAGAGGGCATATTAATTACCTATTCTGTTCCTCCAAATCTCCATCTGTGAAAGAGGAATAGTTGTTCCTCACAGGGCCCTACATTTTTGACATATTTATCTTTAAACTTTAAGGACCCACCTCACCACCTCTGCTTCTATAATCTTGGGACTATATCCTATCTTCCCTCTGACATTGATTTTACCCCCCCCCACCACCCCAGTATCTTCTACCTCCCCACAACCAGCCCCCCACCCTCCAGGATAAGGCCTTTCATTTCACTGACAAAAACCTACTAAGCTCTCTTCCACTGGAAGACGCCTGCACAATGCAGTGAGACTGGGCAGAGTCCTGCCCTACTTAAGCCCTAGGAATCACCCCTTCCTGTCCTCTAAAACACTGTCTCCATCCTGAAGGCCTTTCCCTTCTCCTCACCCTTCACTCCTTCTTGTGACTAACTTTTACACACCCTTCAGATCTCCCTGAAGTGTCACTTCCTCGAAAGCCTTCTCTGACTCCCCTTCCCTTGCCCATGTCTCCCCTGCCTTTCCTACGAGCTAGGGACTCTTCAATTCTATTTTATTCACTGCTAAGTCATCTACAGGACCAGCACAGTGAGTATTTGCTGAATGAATGAATGAACGAATGAGTGCGTGAATGACTTGGTGGAGCTAGGGAAGGCTTCAAGGAGGAGGCGACATTTCCCTGAGTCATAAAGGATGAGTAGAAGTTAAGCAAGGGAAGAATGGGGGCAGGTGTTGCATTACTGAGGGGAAGTCCAGCCTGACACTTTCTGTGCCCAAAAGGGAAATGGCAGTCAAGGCTAAGATGCTAAGTTAAGGCTTTAGGGCTTGATCCTGTAAGCCAGGGGCTGCTAACCCAACAGAGCATCCGAATTGCCTGGGCCCCAACTTTGCAGACTCTGGCCCAGCTGGTCTGGAACCCTCAGATTCTGATGACAGCCACATTCAGGGACCCCTGCTAGGACATTAGGAAGAAAGGCTGAGGCATAGTGATTCTACAGCATCTTATTACCCTGATAGACAGTGACTGCAATGGGGTGTGGGAGGGGACTTGATAATATGGGTGAATGTTGTAACGACAGTGTTGCTCATGTGAAACCTTAATAAGATTGTGTATCAATGATACCTTAATAAAAAAAAAAAGAAGAAGAAGAAAGTCTGAGAGGTTTTCAAGCAGGAGAGACACATGATCCATCTTCAGATCTAACACTCTGCAAGAAGTGAGGCTGGACAGAAGCCCAGTGAACAGGACAGGCTCTCATGGCATGCAGGACATGAGGGAAACCACACTAGGGGTCAGTGATGAGGAAGGAAGTGTGGTTACACTCCTTTTGAAGAAGACAGCAGAGCTGAGAGAAGAAGTAGGCATGACCCGTGTAGACTCGCTGCACACCGCACCCCTCCCAAGCACACACACAGGAACACACACCATTCCTCTGAAGCCAGCTGTCCTCCCAGTGGCCTGCACTCACACACCTGCACACGAAGCCTGGCTCAAGATCTCCAGCCTTGTAAAAATGTACTTGCACAACAACATTGGCAAGGTGCGCCCGGCACGATACCAATTTCTTCCGTATCCGTTTCCACGGAGCAAGAAGACAAGCAGTAGCTTCTAGAAGGAGCTTCAGGCTCCAACGATTTTGCCTTTTCTGAGATGCAACTGCTGCTTTCATAAACACTGGGTGGGGGCTGCAAGGAGGTAGCAGAGAGAGACAGTGGCTAAGCTATAACTCATTAGAGGCAAGTCCTGAGAGGAGAAGAGAAAAAAAATCCAGTTTGTATTATCTTCAGATATCAGTGTTGTGACTTATAACAGCATCCACTGTATCTTGTTTCATTACAACTGCCAAAAGGGAAAAAAAAAATTGAATTACCAAGCTAATGTCTTCTCTTTTGGTGAAATCTGTGATTCAGGTACGTGGATATCAAATACATCATTAGTTGCTTTTAAGCTTGTCTTTAATGATGAAAAAACATTGTGGGGCACGAAGGGGAGACATAACTAAACTTAGTCAGCTGGCAGCATGGGGAGCCTCCTGTAAACGGTAATGTGACAGTGCAGTTTCTTTTTCCCTCTGAGATGACAGTTAATTCCAGACCAGGAAAGCTGTCAAAAATGCTTAGTTCTGCTCCACTTGAGTTAATTACCGGCCCCGGGGCAGGCTGCCCTCCACTCTTCTGCTAATGGGGCTGGGCTCCAGGTAAAAAATCCATTTGCAAGAATGTTTTCCTTGCTCCAGATCTAATTTATTGAATATCAAATATTTATGCCAATGCAATTAAAGTGACAACATTGCTCTCCCTTCCTCCCCACCCCCACTCCCAGGCAAGCCCAGGCCTGCTGACAGAATGCTTTATCCCATCAACAGAGGGTACAAGTTTTGCTTGAGCTTCTCAAGCAAGAGCTTTAAAAACCCCGTCAGTCCCCACAGTCACCCAGGATTCTTCATCTGCTTTTCTTGTAGACAGCCCTGTGACAGGTCAGGGAGCGACAGATGAGAAGCTGGGGCAGGAGGCAAAGGGAAGAAGAGAGAGGGAGGCCTAACCGTGGTTTCAATTCCGCATCACCTGCTGCACTCCTGAGTTCCAGGCACTAGACTAAGCACTACAGCTGACAGAAACAGAGCAGACTCAGCCCACATCCCCAACAATCTCCTGGCCCAACACAGGGGACAACCTGGGGCATGCACAGCAATGGGTCTGGAAACAAGTCCTTATAGATCTTGGGTTTGGGGTCTCCAAGCCTTGAAAACCACCAAGGCTTCCTCCTCTCCAACCAGACAGTTGAAAAAGTTTCAGATTCTGCAAAGCATGTTACATCTTTTCCAAAACCCTATTCACCCAACAAGAGGGCCTCGGAATGTCTAGACTCTGGAGCCTCGGAGCAATTCCCACCAGGGACAGGGCCCCCGCCCATCATCACTCCCATGAGTCTCTTGCAACACAAGACACATGATTTGACAACAGTCCCAAAGAGAAGGGTGACTGGTAAAAACGGGCCAGTGAACAATTTAATGCATACCCTCCCTTAGGTGTGCCCTGAAAGTGTGACAAGGAAATGCATTCAGCTAAAGGAGGACTTTTTCCTTTCTTTTCTTCCCTGAAGCTACGGAGCTCTGCAAAGTCTGGCCAGCAGGTAATACTGTGTCTGTGGCATATCTGAGGTTGTGCTGTGCCCTCTGGCTGGGATTCTTTCAGGGACCTTGCTCTACACTCACCTCTGTCTTCCTGAAATGGGAAAAGGCCTTTCCTCTGAACTGGGTTTTAAAGGAGAAACAAGCATGTACAAGGTGAACCACAAAGCTTAGTAGAGGGACTAAATGTATAGGACTAAATGCTCAAAGAACTAAACGTAGATTGATTTTTATTGGAGCTTGAATTGCAAGGGAGTGAGTCCTGGGATTATGAGCATCAAATGAGGTAATCTAAGCATGTTAGAAAATGTCAAGTCCTGGATAAATATTCATTACTCCCCATACCACAGAGGTATTGGGGAACTAAATGATAGGTTATATGCACACTTGCATTACATAAATTGGGGTTGTAAAATGTTTTAGAAGAAGAGAGACTAAGCTTCAACCATGAAGAAAGATTAGAAAAATATGTATCTGTTAATTTTGTTTGATCTTACCTTGTTAGAATTTACAAAAAAAAAAGGATTGTTTACAAACTGGAAATTTTGGATAGATTTCCTTTCTGTTCTCTTTTTCAGATGGACATACTGTTCCTAATTTAATAATTACTCTTAAGATAATCTTGGTTTCCTATCAATCTGACCAACATGTTTAGTTTTAAAGCTTTGTGATTTTTTTTTATGGCCAGACAATTCTTTGTGAGTGTGGGCAGAAGACGGTTGTTATTTCCATCCCTTTCTATGTCTTCAAAGACATTATCACACCACTCCTAACTGCCATAATTTCCTAGCTGTCTATTCTGCCTCTAACTTTCTCTGTCTCAAAATCACCTTCCTCTGGGCTGCTCAAACATCATTTTTACCACTAAAAGTAGATATAAAAGAACCTCTGTCATAGCCACCATGATAGGACAAGAAAAACAAAAGAGGTAAAACTGTTGGGAAGGAAAAAGCAAATTTATCATTATTTACAGATAATATAATTATATATCAGAAAACAAACAAACAAAAATCACAGAAATTCAAACCAATGAGGTCAGTAAAATGGTCTAATATAAAATATATGTGTATGAAACAATAGTTTTCCTATATAGTAACAACAGCCAGTTAGAAATATAATCAAATAAGTGGTTCACAATATATATCCAGCTTCTCTGTTGACATCTTCATGAGAATGTATCTCAGAAACTTCAGTGCAAAAGTGACTTTTGGATCTTCCTCCAGTGCTCCTTAGCTCAGCGGGGTCTCTTCCATCCACCTGTTTGCACAAATCAGAATGCTTGGCTTCATCTTTGCCTCCTCCCTCTCTCATACCCCAATATGTAAATCTGTCACCAAACCCTGACATATTACCTTCTAGATGCATCTGCTTCTCTCCCCAAAGCAGCAGCCTCCCTCATCTCTCACCTGAACAACTATAGTGGCTGCTCACTGTTCTCCTCTTTTGAGTTCCTTCCTCTCTCCAATCTGTCTCCACCAAGCAGTCCTAAGGATCGTTTGAGATTGTCAGCTAATCACACCATTCCCCTGCTGATAGCCCTTCACTAGCTTATAAACCCCGTATCCTCATCACACCCAAGTAGCTGGGCTTCCCATGATCCTGGCCTACCTCCCGGCCACTCGCCTCCTCATTCCCTGTGTCCTGGCCACATCAGCCTCCTTTTGGTTTCTCAATGCCCCCCATCTTTTTCCTACCTCAGAGCCTTCACTTTCTGTATTCTCTGCTAGGACTAAGATCACTGATCTTCCTTGAAGAAGGTTGGGCACCAGGGAACTTAGTCCTTATCAGAGATCTCCTTGACTCCCTGTTACAACATCGGTTGGCTGAACCAGAGGTTCTCTCTAACAGTCTGTGAGCTGAAAATTCAGTAAGAGGCGACAGCAGTTGCATTGGTGGAGAAGAAGAACAGGGAATAGGGACAGGGTAGAGAGGAAATGGTCTGGGGAAGACAGCACAGAAATAAAAGCTAGAAAGCTACTAAGCAACCACTTTAAGGTTTTTAAAACCCTACCACTTTATTTTTATTAGGTGAACAATTCAGATTAAATCTTAACAGGATTCAGGATCATCATACTAATCTTGTCATGAACACAGAAAAAAACAGGTAACTTGTGGCATTTAAATATTAAATACATGCACTATATTGAAAACTTGATTCCATTCCATGAAAATAATTCATATCATCCAAAGCCAAAGGAAAAAAAAATTTCATTCGTCCATGTGAACAGCTTCTAGGTAACCAAAGGAAGGGACACATTTGCTGCTTCTGCTCCTGGCTTCCACAGAGATTCCAGATTGCCTACTCAAATCTCCTTCTCTCTTCCTAGAAGAACTTTGGTTTCATTCAGAGAAGCAATGTACCCAATTAAAATGCTACATTTCCCAACTTCCTTTGCCAAGAGACCACATAGCATCAACTGGCAAGTGAGTCGTAAGATGAATTGCTGGGTGGACTTCAGAGAAATGTCATTAAAGGCAGGGCAGGCTCACAGGCCTTTTTTTTTTTTTTTGGTCCTTTGCTTTTTATACTTTCCTCTCCTCCCTTCCTCAACAATCCTACGACCTTGAGGACACATAAGACACAGTACAAGAGAATCAGAGACCTGTTTATATCCCAGCTCTGCCAACTGCAAATTCTATGGACTTGATCAGGTCATTTAACCTGAGCCTCACTCTTATCTACCAAATGGGAGTCAATGCCTCACTTAAGATATTATTAGGATTAATTGAAATATTTTATCACACATAGATGAGTGTATTTTGTAAATTGTATAACTCTAAAAGCAAATGCTACTTATTTGTTTGCTTCTCCCTTTTTTATAATTGATAGGTTTATTACCCACCTAAATCTAAAATACTTTAAAAGTTAGAGTGTTGTATTTGTACACCATATTCTTTCATAATAGGAATATCTGTCTCCTTGACATGATACCAATCCATCATATTATCAGATGCAGCCAAAGGTCCTTCTGTATAGTCTGGCCACATGCAAATCACAAGTTAATTTGCATTCTCCAACAATGGCCTCAATTATCTTTTAAGTCAACCAGTAACTTCAGATGCACTGTACATTTTTTTAGGTGTAGATATATTTTATCAAACATTTTATCAAGCATTTGAGGGGTCCTATCAACCTACAATTCTACATCCTTTGATTCTAGCAATTTGTCTTGCATTATTTTTGATAATGTCTTCCCTTTTATTTTGTGTTTTCTCATTCTTGAAATCCTAATGTTTGGCTATTGGACCCTATAGTATGTTTCTCCAATTTTCTTATCTTCTGATAAGTTCTCTTATCTTTATTATCTGTGTATCAGGCAAAAGATCCTGAAAGGAAAGGAATCATCCTTCCTAGAAGGTAGAGAAGAATCAAAAACTTCTCTGGCATACAAATCAAAAAAAAAACAACCACAAACATGCAGATATTTTTTAATGCTCTCCTGGATAACATCCGGGCTAAATAGGAAAACTAAAAACTTCAAACAAGCTATTTACAAACAATGAAAGAGAAAAATCACAGGAAATCTTATAGGATGAGGCAAAGCTGATTCATAGGCAAATTCATATACCTTAGATGCTTTTATGGTTAAACAGAAAAGCACAACAGTAGGTAAAATAAACATTTATTTAACTAATTTGGTTTTCATAAAAAAGCAAAGTAACTATGGAAAAGAAATCTGGAAAATATAGTTAAAGCAAACCTTACTGATTAGTAATCTTAATTGAGAGCCAGAAGAATAATAGAATTAGCAGATAAATTTTAGAGTTGGTTCATGAAATAGCCTTGTTCCCACCACTAAGAAGGCATAAATGTTATAAATGCAAAATTGGAAACTACAGATTTTAAAACTGTAAGAGGGCTCTATGCATAATCACATGCTAATACTTTCAAAACCTCGGTGAAATGGATTCTGTTCAGGGAAAACATAACATACCAAAATTGCCTCAAGAAAAATTACCTGAACAGGCTGAATATAAAGGAAAAAAAAAATCTAAGCAAGTTACCAAAGGACTGCCTCCTAAAATGGCTTCCAGCCTCAGAGGCTTTCACGTGTGCGCTCCCTTCAGCCTTGCACAGAACAAAATTTACATGGCATGAAAAAAGATGCAAATCTTATCAATTCATCTTACAAAGCCAGCAAAACTACTGACATAATGTTTTGAATGAACTTCAAAAACCTTCTGTTGAATGAAAGAAGCCAGACACAGAGGAGTATAAATTATATGACCCCGATTATATGGAGCTCAAGGACAGACAAAACTAGTGTCTGGTGATAAAAATTGAGAGAAGTGGTTGCTGGGGGTAGGGGTAGAGGATTGCCTGGAAGGAGGGAGCCCCAGGGGAACTTTCAGGGGCCATGAGAATGTTCCATGTTGTGATCTGGATGATGGCTACTGGGCATGTATATTTGTCAAAATTCATCAAGTACACTTAAGATTTCTTCATTTTACTGTATGTAAATTCTGCCTCAATAATCTACTCTAAGAAAAAACCTTGTAACCGTGACTTAAAAGATAGCCAAGAAAAATAGCAGACTGATCACAATATGTTGCATATGCAAAAATACTAAGCAAAATATAGGCAAAGGTAATCTTGCAAAAGATTAGAAAAATAATACACAAAAAAAACTGCAAGGTTGTTTCAATACTAGCGGTCTTTTACCATAATAATTCAAAGAAAAAGCATATCCTAATAATATTGAAATTAGTCTGTAAAGCTTACTTGTGATTTTAATTCCTAATAAACTCATGTAAGAAAAGAAAGTATCTTAGCATGACAAATAACGTCTACCTCAAACTGAAAGCGTGAATCATCCTTAACAGTGAAATTCAAGAGGCCACTTCATTAATGTCAAGAACAAAACAAGGCTGGCCACTGTTCTCACTGCAATTTACTATTGTTCTGAAATTTCTAAGCAATCTAAAAGGACCAGAAATAGATATGAATCATAGCTATAAGGAGAGAACGAGACATAAGTTTCATATTTTTACCCATGATAATATTGTCTTTCTGGAGAACTCAAGAAGGCCAACTGAAAAACAGTGTTCTGACTGGTTACAAAATAAATATACAGACACACTAGGGGTGCTCACCAAAGCTTTAGCATAAAGAGAAATTGGAAACCACCTAAATGGCCACTAACAGGAATCTGGATAAATAGAAGTGTACACACCACAGAATACTATACAGCAATTAAATAAATTAAAGAGATACAAAAATATTAAGTGAAAAAGAAAGTACAGGATGTTACAGTATGGTACTTTAAATGTGAGTCTAAAAACACACAAGACACAGCTCAGGGAAAATAGTTTATAATAGGGTAATAACTTTGTATGGTGACAGATGGTAACTATGCTTATCATGGTGAGCATTTTGTAATGTATATAATTGTCAGATCACTTTGTTGTACACCTGAAACTAATATTGTACATCAACTGTATATCAATTAAAAATTTTTTAAAAATAAATGAGTAAATAAAAACACGCTAAACTATATTGCTTGGAAAACTCCAACAATGTGGATGTGAAAGATACATTCCAACCTCAAACCACTGCTGCCTCTGGGGCAAGAGGAAGGGGAATGAGAGGGGAGGGACTCAAAGAGGCTTCAGCTGTGGCTCTACCTTTTTGTAAGGAATAAAGTCCTAAGGAAAACACTCTCCATGAGACAAGCAGACCCAGTATGCCAGAAAGTTCCCTTGAGGCCCTGTCAGTCAGTCCTCCAGCCCACCCGAAGCAAACACTTCTCTGATTTCAGGCACCAGAGGCAAGTAGTGCCAGTTCTTAAAGTTTATTTAATTGGCACCCTGGGTTGCCTTTCAGGCCTTCCTTGGCCTCGCTCAGGAAGACTGGCCTCCAGTAGGACACCAAGTCTCTCCGACAGACCAGAAGCAGCCTGAGCCAGGTGGAGGACCAGACACCCAGCAAGTCAGAAGCGCACACAGCCTCTCAGAGGGCTGCTCATCTCAGGGCATGGAGCAGACCCCCAGAGGACGGGTACCCCCCGTGGCACTAACAGATGCGCCTCTGTCACCTGTCAATACTACTACACCAGTGGGACAGGCCACGGGGAAAGACACCGTTCACAACATACATCAGGGTTTCTCAGCCTTGTCACTACTGACACGAGGGCTGGATAATTCTGGGTTATGGGGACTGTCCTGGGTATTGCAGGATCTTGAGTGGCATCACTGCCCTGTCTCCCCAAGATGTAGTTGGTTCCCTGTTAAGACAACTAAAGATATTTCCAGACATTTCCAGACCTGTTCCCTGGGGAACAAAATCACTCTGAGTTGAAAACCACTGAGATAGAAGACAGAGTAGATGGGGAGGGTGGGAGAGAATCCGGAGTTTTGTTACCTAGGAATAAAATCATTAAGATACATGCACTGGTATTTGAAGAAATGACAAAACTGAATCAAGGACATAAAAGAACCCTGCAAGGGGACTGGAGAGGGTGGGGGGGGAGGGAGGAAGAAGGGGATTAAGGGGTATCATGATTAGCACACATAATATAGGGGGGAAGGCAGTATAGCACAGAGAAGACAAGCAGTGACTCTATAGCATCTTACTATGCTGACAGACAGTGACTGTAATGGGGTATGTGGTGGGGACGTGATAATGGGGGGAATCTAGTAACCACAGTGTTGCTCATGTGATTGTATATAAATGATACGTTAATTTAAAAAACATAAGAAAAAAAAAGAACCATGCATGGTTAGGGAGCATACCATATTTAAGGGTGGGAAAACAATAATACAAATCGATTAATTCAGCTCAAAGTAAAACATGTAAGTTTAACAGATTGGCAATTAAAACTTGGTTGGAAATTCTCTGGAACTTAAGAATGCTATCCTAAAGTTCGAATAGAAAAATTTAAGAGATTGAAAAACAAAGAAAATTTTTAAAAATGTGAATAAATAATAGATTTTATCTACCAGATATTAGATGTGTTGTAAATTATAATAATTAAAACAGTGTAGAAGAATAGACGAAGCTATGAAAAAATTAGAAGCCTGGAAACAGACCCTGGTCTACTCAAGAATTTAGTATCGATTAAAGTGGCATTTAAATTAATGAGAAATGTTGTAGAATGCTCAATAAATGATGCAGGAACAATTCGTTAACAATTTGGGGCAGGAAAAATTTTCAAGGCCTTGCACCATACATCACAATAAATTTCATGAATCTGAGAGTTATTATTTTAATTAAACTATAAAACACTAGAATAAAATATAGATTAATATTTTTCTATATTAGAGAAGAATGGCTTTCTGAGCGAACAGAGAAAAAAGCAAAAGAAATGGCTCAAAAAGGAATAACTGAAACGCTCGGCTCCACTAAGGTGCCAGCCTTCTCTGCATCAGCAAGCACCACAGACAAAATTAAAATCCAGAAAAACCATTTGTCACGTAACAAAGAACACGATATCTAAGATTTCTTCTATATCAATATGAAGAAGACAAAGCGTCACCCCCATTTTTTAAATGGACTAAAGGATACAACCATGCAGTTCACAGGAGATGAAACAGAAATTGGGCAAAAAAACGTAAAGAATCTCAGTGGAAACCCCTATCATGCAAATTAAAATACTGAGACACCATCTTTCACCTATCACCCTGGCATGGGTATTTTCGGGTAGCACCCAGTGCTGGGGAATTTCCACATCCTCTAAAGAGAGTGTTAATTTATTAATGTTTCTGAAAAGGAATTTGACAATTGTTTTCAAAAGCCTTAAAAACGTTCACGGACACCTAAGTGTTTCACGTTTATACCTCCAGGCCAGAACTCACCCCTGAATTCTACAGTTGGATATCCAGCTGTCTCCCACCCAATATCCCCACTTGGGTATCTAATTCTTGCCTCAAACAAATCATGCCCAAAACCAAGCTCCCAATTCCTCCTGCCCCTCTCTGCCCCAAAGCTGTTCCCCCTACTGTCACCTCCATCTCAGGAAAAGAAGGGTGACTACCTTTCTCGTTGCTCAGACCTGAAACCTTGATGCCAGCCCTGATGTCAAATACTGCGATATTAAGGTTCAAAATAAGTTCCAGGCCCTTGTCACCAACAGCCTGGTCCAAACCATTCCTTACCTGGACCATTGTTAATAGTGTCCTGCTGGCCCTGCCTCCACCTTCGCCGTCTTCCAGATTATCAACAGGACAGCTGAAGGAGCCTTTTGTAGCCAGAGTCAAATCACATCACTCATCAGTCAAAACCCTCCATTTCCTCCCTTCTCAGAGAAAAACAACCCTCATATGAGGGCCTATAAGACTGCAATATTGTGATTTATAAGAAAGATATGTATTGGTCATTCAGATCACCAAAATATATTTCTCATATATATTTGGTCTTCATCCATGGTTCCTGACTCACAGCTCCCAAAACCCTTTGAATTTCCTAAGTGTGGAGAGTGATAGTGGGATCTTTTTGTTATGTCAATGAAGTGACTTTTGGAAACCTCAAGGGGATGTGGGCTGGTTGCTGTTGGAACCAGCCCTGTAATTACAGGGTCGGAACTTTCAGCCCCACCCCCAGGCCTCCAGAGAGTAGGGAGGGGCAGGAGGCTGAATCAATCGCCAATGGACAATGATTTAATCAATCAGTGAAGCCTCCATAAAAACCCAAGAGGATGGGCATCACAGGAAGATGGCGGCATGAGTAGTTCAGTGGAAATCTCCTCCCAAAAACATACATATTTATGAAAACACAATAAATACAACTATTCCTAAAAGAGACACCAGTGGATACAGTACAACAGCCAGGATACATCTACATCTGCGAGAACTTAACAGCACACGAAGGGGGTAAGATACAAGCCGCGGCCAGGTGGGACCCGAACACCCCCCCACCCCAGAACCCGGCGGGAAGAAATGAGTCGGAATGGGGAGGAAGTGAAAGCCCAGGACTGCTAAACAACCAGCTCTAGAAATCCGCACCTGGAGCGCAGACACAAGGTGCACAGGGTGCTGGATATTAGAGAAACAGAAAAGCAAAACCTGCGGGCAGGTCCCCGTAACCGGCACCCCTGAGACAAAAGAAAAGCAAGTGCTTTTTGCAAGTCTTAAAGAGACAGGGACCCCACAGCTGGACGAAGTTATCCCGGCACACTTAGCCAGCAGCTGGGAATCCCAGGGAACTTCAGGCACCCTGACCCCCTGTGTGGCAGCGCAGCTCTGAAGCCCCTCATGGCACTAAGTAGCCTGCCAGTCATTCCCCCAACTGGTGCAGACCCCGACACACCAGCCCAGTAGTGGGAGAGTGGCAGCGTACTCCAGGGGCGGTGGCACTGGAGGGGACCTGGAGCGGCCCACATGCACCGGCGGCACCAGAGGGGACTGGGAGCGGCTCGTGCGAGCCAGCTGTGACAGCGACCGAGCAGCCCAGGTGTGGCCCGTGCACACCGGTAGCAGTGGTGCCAGAGGAGCCTGGGAGAGGTCTGCGCAAGCCCGCAGCGGCGGTAACCAAGTGGCCTGTGTGTGCCAGCAGCGGCAGCGCCAGAGGGGCACAGGAGAGGCATGCACACACCTGCAGTGGTGCCAGAGGGAGCAGCCGTGTTCCCAGCAGCTGAACAGAATCCCAGCCTGACGCACAGCCGCCCGGGCCAGACCCAAAGACCGCTGCTGGCACATAGCTGCCCGGCAGGGGCGCCGCTATCACGGAGGAGCACACCTGGCGTGCCTGCCACTCCCTGCAGGGCTCCGTGCGGCTCTGATGGAGACCCCGCCCACAGCAGCTTAGGGGACTAACCCGGTGGCAGCTCCAGGAGTGCGGGTAACCGACACAGGCAGAGGAGAAGGGCAAGGCAACCAGCAAGCAGGAAAGGACTTTCTTCTCCCAGCTGACACATCCGCAACCTGCCTACAGCCACTGCTATCACCATGAAAAGGCAAAAAAATTTAGTCCAGTCCAAAATAGTTCAGACAACCCCTGAGAGAGGATCTGCAGAGACAGACCTAACCAGTCTCCCTGAAAAAGAATTCAAAATAAAAATCATAAACATGCTGACAGAGCTGCAGAGAAATATACAAGAGGTAAGGGATGACGTCTGGAGGGAGATTACAGAAATGAAACAATCTCTGGAAGGATTTATAAGCAGAATGGATAAGATGCAAGAGGCCATTGATGGAATAGAAACCAGAGAACAGGAATGCATAGAAGATGATGCAGAGAGAGATAAAAGGATCTCCAGGAGTGAAACAATATTAAGAGAACTCTGTGACCAATCCAAAAGGAACAATATCTTCATTATAGGGGTACCAGAAGAAGAAGAGAGAGAAAAAGGAATAGAAAGTGTCTTTGAAGAAATAATTGCTGAGAACTTCCCCAAACTGGGGGAGGAAATAGTTGCTCAGACTACAGAAGTAAACAGAACTCCCAACAGAAGGGACCCAAAGAAGACAACACCAAGACACATAATAATTAAAATGGCAAAGATCAAGGACAAGGACAGAGTATTAAAGGCAGCCAGAGAGAGAAAAAAGGTCACCTACAAAGGAAAACCCATCAGGCTATCATCAGACTTCTCAACAGAAACCTTACAGGCCAGAAGAGAATGGCATGATATATTTAATGCAATGAAACAGAAGGGCCTCGAACCAAGGATACTGTATCCAGCACGATTATCATTTAACTATGAAGGAGGGATTAAACAATTCCCAGACAAGCAAAAGTTGAGGGAATTTGCCTCCCACAAACCACCTCTACAGGGTATTTTAGAGGGACTGCTCTAGATGGGAGCACTCCTAAAAAGAGCACAGAACAAAACACCCAACATATGAAGAATGGAGGAGGAAGAATAAGAAGGGAGAGAAAAAATCATCAGACTGTGTTTATAACAGCTCAATAAGCAAGTTAAGTTGGACAGTAAGGTAGTAAAGAAGCTAACCTTGAACCTTTGGTAACTACGAATTTAAAGCCTGCAATGGCAATAAGTACATATCTTTCAATAATCACCCTAAATGTAAATGGACTGAATGCACCAATCAAAAGACACAGAGTAATAGAATGGATAAAAAAGCAAGACCCATCTATATGCTGCTTACAAGAGACTCACCTCAAACCCAAAGACATGCACAGATTAAAAGTCAAGGGATGGAAAAAGATATTTCATGCAAACAACAGGGAGAAAAAAGCAGGTGTTGCAATACTAGTATCAGACAAAATAGACTTCAAAACAAAGAAAGTAACAAGAGATAAAGAAGGACACTACATAATGATAAAGGGCTCAGTCCAACAAGAGGATATAACCATTCTAAATATATATGCACCCAACACAGGAGCACCAGCATATGTGAAACAAATACTAACAGAACTAAAGGGGGATATAGACTGCAATGCATTCATTTTAGGAGACTTCAACACACCACTCACCCCAAAGGATAGATCCACCGGGCAGAAAATAAGTAAGGACAGGGAGGTACTGAACAACACAGTAGAACAGATGGTCCTAATAGACATCTACAGAACTCTAAATCCAAAAGCAACAGGATACACATTCTTCTTAAGTGCACATGGAGCATTCTCCAGAATAGACTATATACTAGGCCACAAAAAGAGCCTCAGAAAATTCCAAAAGATTGAAATCCTACCAACCAACTTTTCAGACCACAAAGGTATAAAACTAGAAATAAATTGTACAAGTAAAGCAAAAAGGCTCACAAACACATGGAGGCTTAACAACATGCTCCTAAATAATCAATGGATCAACAACCAAATTAAAATGGAGATCCAGCAATATATGGAAACAAATGACAACAACAACAGAAAGCCCCAACTTCTGTGGGACGCAGCAAAAGCAGTCTTAAGAGGAAAGTATATAGCAATCCAGGCATATTTAAAGGAGGAAGAACAATCCCAAATGAATAGTCTAATGTCACAATTATTGAAATTGGAAAAAGAAGAACAAATGAGGCCTAAGGTCAGCAGAAGGAGGGACATAATAAAGATCAGAGAAGAAATAAACAAAATTGAGAAGAATAAAACAATAGAAAAAAATCAATGAAACCAAGAGCTGGTTCTTTGAGAAAATAAACAAAATAGATAAGCCTCTAGCCAGACTTATTAAGAGAGAAAGAGAGTCAACACACATCAACAGAATCAGAAACAAGAAAGGAAAAATCACAACAGACCTCACAGAAATACAAAGAATTATTAGAGAATACTATGAAAACCTATATGCTAACAAGCTGGAAAACCTAGGAGAAATGAACAACTTCCTAGAAAAATACAACCTTCCAAGACTGACCCAGAAAGAAACAGAAAATCTAAACAGACCAATTACCAGCAATGAAATTGAAGCGGTAATCAAAAAACTACCCAAGAACAAAACCCCCGGGCCAGATGGATTTATCTTGGAATTTTATCAGACATACAGAGAAGACATAATATCCATTCTCCTTAAAGTTTTCCAAAAAATAGAAGAGGAGGGAATACTCCCAAACTCATTCTATGAAGCCAACATCACCCTAATACCAAAACCAGGCAAAGACCCCACCAAAAAAGAAAACTACAGACCAATATTCCTGATGAACGTAGATGCAAAAACACTCAACAAAATATTAGCAAACCAAATTTAAAAATACATCAAAAGGATCATACACCATGACCATGTGGGATTCATCCCAGGGATGCAAGGATGGTACAACATTCGAAAACCCATCAACATCATCCACCACATCAACAAAAAGGACAAAAACCACATGATCATCTCCATAGATGCTGAAAAAGCATCTGAAAAAATTCAACATCCATTCATGATAAAAACTCTCAGCAAAATGGGTATAGAGGGCAAGTACCTCAACATAATAAAGGCCATATATGATAAACCCATAGCTAACATCATACTGAACAGCGAGAGGCTGAAAGCTTTTCCTCTGCGATCAGGAACTAGACAGGGATGCCCACTCTTCCCACTGTTATTCAACATAGTACTGGAGGTCCTAGCCACGGCAGTTAGACAAAACAAAGAAATACAAGGAATCCAGATTGGTAAAGGAGAAGTTAAACTGTCACTATTTGCAGATGACATGATATTGTCCATAAAAAACCCTAAAGACTCCACTCCAAAACTACTAGAACTAATATCGGGATTCAGCAAAGTTGCAGGACACAAAATTAACACACACAAATCTGCGGCTTTCCTATACACTAACAATGAACTAACAGAAAGAGAAATCAGGAAAACAATTCCATTCACAATAACATCAAAAAGAATAAAATACCTAGGAATAAACCTAACCAAGGAAGTGAAAGACCTATACCCTGAAAACTACAAGACACTCTCAAGAGAAATTAAAGAGGTCACTAACAAATGGAAACTCATCCCATGCTCTTGGCTAGGATGAATTAATATCGTCAAAATGGCCATCCTGCCCAAAGCAATATACAGATTTGATACAATCCCTATCAAATTACCAACAGCATTCTTCAATGAACTGGAACAAATAGTTCAAAAATTCATATGGAAACACCAAAGACCCTGAATAGCCAAAGCAATCCTGAGAAAGAAGAATAAATTGGAGGGGATCTCGCTCCCCAACTTCAAGCTCTACTACAAAGCCACAGTAATCAAGACAATTTGGTACTGGCACAAGAACAGAGCCACAGACCAGTGGAATAGAATAGACTCCAAACATTAACCCAAACATATATGGTCAATTAATATACAATAAAGGAGCCATGGACATACAATGGGGAAATGACAGTCTCTTCAACAGATGGTGCTGGCAAAACTGGACAGCTAAATGTAAGAGAATGAAACTGGATCACTATCTAACCCCATACACAAAAGTAAATTCAAAATGGATTAAAGACCTCAATGTAAGTCATGAAACCATAAAACTCTTAGAAAAAAACATAGGCAAAAATTTCATGGACAAAAACATGAGTGACTTCTTTATGAACATATCTCGCTGGGCAAGGGAAACAAAAGCAAAAATGAACAAGTGGGACTATATCAAGCTAAAAAGCTTCTGTACAGCAAAGGACACCATCAATAGAACAAAAAGGTATCCTACAGTATGGGAGAATATATTCATAAATGACAAATCCAATAAAGGGTTGACATCCAAAATATATAAAGAGCTCACACACCTCAACAAACAAAAAGCAAATAATCCAATTAAAAAATGGGCAGAGGAGCTGAATAGACAGTTCTCTAAAGAAGAAATCCAGATGGCCAACAGACCCATGAAAAGATGCTCCACATTGCTTGTCATCAGAGAAATGCAAATTAAAACCACAATGAGATATCACCTCACACCAGTAAGGATCGCCATCATCGAAAAGACAAACAACCACAAATGTTGGTGAGGTTGTGGAGAAAGGGGAACCCTCCTACACTGTTGGTGGGAATGTAAATTAGTTCAACCATTGTGGAAAGCAGTATGGAGGTTCCTCAGAATGCTCAAAATAGAAATACCATTTGAGCCAGGAATTCCACTTCTAGGAATTTACCCTAAGAATGCAGCACTCCAGTTTGAAAAAGACAGATGCCCCCCTATGTGTATCACTGCACTATTTACAATAGCCAAGATATGGCAGCAACCTAAGTGTCCATCAGTAGATGAATGGATAAAGAAGATGTGGTACATATACACAATGGAATATTATTCAGCCATAAGAAGAAAACAAATCCTACCATTTGCAACAACATGGATGGAGCTAGAGGGTATTATGCTCAGTGAAATAAGCCAGGCAGAGAAAGACAAGTACCAAATGATTTCACTCATATGTGGACTATAAGAACAAAGGAAAACTGAAGGAACAAAACAGCAGCGGAATCACAGAACCCAAGAATGGACTAACAGTTACCAAAGAGAAAGGGACTGGGGAGGATGGGTGGGAAGGGAGGGATAAGGGCAGGGAAAAAGAAAGGGGGCCTTACGATTAGCATGTATAGTGTGGGGGGGGCACAGGGAGGGCTGTGCAACACAGAGAAGACAAGTAGTGATTTTACAGCATCTTACTACACTGATGGACAGTGACTGTGAAGGGGTATGTAGGGGGGACTTGGTGAAGGGCGGAGCCTAGTAAACATAATGTTCTTCATGTAATTGTAGATTAATGATACCAAAAAAAAAAAAACCCAACAGGATGGGATTTGAAGCACTTCTGGGTTGGAGAACACATGGAAATTTGGGGGAAGTGGCACCCTTGGAGAGAGCTCAGGAGTTCTGAGCCCTTTCCCCGTACCTTACCCTATGCACCAGATATTCCATCTGGCTGTTTCTGAGTTATATATGTTTATAATAAGCTGGTAATCTAGCAAGTAAAAAGTTTCTGTGAGTTGTACGAGCCACTCTAGCAAAGTAATCAAACCTGAAGAGAGGTTCATGAGAAGCTCTGACTTACAGTTGGTAGGCTGGAAGCACGGGGGATGACCTGGACTTGGAATTGGCATTGAAAGCGGTGGTGGGGTTGAGGCAGGAGCTGTCTTGTAGGACTGAGCCCATACCCTTTGGAATCTGGTGTTATCTCTGGGCATACAGTGCCAGAATTGAGTTGAATTCTTGGATATTCTGCTCGTGTGTAAGAACTGCTTGTTGGAGGTATGGGGGAATCCCTCCCTTGCCCCCTGCCACACACACGCACATTGGAATTGGGTCCAGGAACCAAAAAAGGAGACCATATAGAATGTAGCTACTTTTCTCACCTAACCCTAACGGAGGCTACGTAATCACAAAACCCAACCTTGCAGAATGCCAATGCCAGGAGATTACATTCTACTTCAGCAGGTCTGTGCTGATATATAAAAAGTGCTTCACTAGTGCCTCAGACAGCTGGGAACTCTACTGAGATTCTAATCCAACACTTCTACGAAACAGCCAAGGCTTGTAAAGTGAATTCCTGGAGATGTGTAGTCAGTGACGTGTCTCAGGATGTCCCCTTGATCCAGCCCTTCCTGCATCCCAAGACACTCTTCCCCCACAGCACACCTCCCCCACACCTCTCATGTGTCCTACAAGCCAAGCCAGCACTGCAGGTCCAGCTTCCTCCCCAGATAGCACACCTTTGTTGATTTTTGACTCCCCACCATCCAAACACCTTTCTGGTTTGAAAACAATCCCCCAGTTGCAGGTGTGACCAGCAACCCTGACCAATACACCTGCCCGAGTGGCCAAACTGTCTGCTCTTTATCCCAAATCCTGTCATCCGTCTATGGATCTCAGTCTTCCCACCTGACAAGGTGTGTGAAAGCGTCATCCAGAGCATCACAGGGCCGTGTTTGTGCCTGGGCCTCTCATAGAGCTCGGGGGTACATCTCCAAACTCTGCAAAGACCTCTATTAAAGACCCAGCAGCAGCAGAAAACAAAGCGATGCCTTAATGACATGCCTTGGGAGCAAGTCTTCTTATGACTTCATTCTTCCCTCTCAATGGCCCCAAATGAAGAGGAAATCAGAAAGAAACCCTTGGCAACAGCACAGGAGAAAACTCAGACTTCAAAGGGCCTTCTCCTTGGGCCCAAGTTCTTAGAGACAGATTAGGCCTCTCTGGTACCCACCATGTTCCCAATTTTCTGGATCATGAGGAAAAACAATAAGCACCCTTGGGAGAAATTGAGCCAGTCCTGCAGATGCTCTAGGCTGTGGCTGTCACACTAATCAGCTGCTCCTGTTCCTTGAGTCTCTCTACCTCTCCCTCCATCGTCCTTCTGCGGTCTAGCCTCAGGTAGGTGGTGGGCAGGGTTCCATGAAGAAGGGCCATCTGCAGAGGCCATCAGACACCATCACTTGAGGTCAAGAGCATAGACTCTGCAGTCAGCCTGCCTCAGTTGAAAAACCAGCTCCACCACCTATTAGCTTTGTGACCCAAAGAAAGTTATTTCACATCTTTGAACCTCAGTGTCCTCATCTGAAAGTGGACATAGCAGTGTCCATCTTTTGGATTAAGTGAGATGCTGTGTATGAAGCACTTAGCAGTGCCTTGTACAAGGGGGGGCTGGATAGATTTGGCAATGGCTGCTGATGTCAGTGAGCACATGTGCATGAATTAACACGTCCCACACATGTGTTCTCTGGATGTCCCTCCAGTCCAGGGTCCTGTGCAGAAAGGGCCCCAGAAGACGTTTCATAAGGACTGAATGAGGTCATGGGGTTGAAATCCTAGCAGTGCCTGGCATATATGTTGGGACAAGTTCTTTAAGGGGGTGGTCATCTCATGCCTCACTGCTCAGGCAAGACTGCTGCACTTCACAATGCCACAGACATTATTCTTATCTTATTCCACCCTCTGGGCTTGTGCAGTGCACAGCCCATACTCCTGCCCATGGCAACCCTGTGCTTAGGGCAACCTGTGGGACCATAGAAGATCTGGATATTAGATTTCTAGCTTGAGAGCACAAGCACCATCAGGTTAGCAACATGCCCTGGTTTGGGGGTCCTCCAGTTGAGAGCTAGAATCCAGGCTGATCCACAGCTGCCAGAGGGAGATAACGGTAAAAAAAACAGTAGATGCCAAAACAGGGTGGGGAGTTAGACTTCTGGGTAAGAAAACGGAAACTGGGCAAACAGCAGTCTTGGCTCCAATTCAGGGTCTCTGAGTAAAAGTAATCCAGAGGTACGGGGGAAGACCTGCATATTCTGACCATGAAAGATGAAACATCAGATACCAGTTGCTGCTTCAGAGTTGATGCTGTGTCCTGCAGAACAGCAGCCCAGCCCTGAAGGAGGCCAAGCTGAGTCTCCAACAGGCCACCTTCCCTTCCACCAGGCTGGCAGCTTCTGCATCTACATGGTAAAAATAGCAAATCTCATCAGCGCCTCACTGCTCTCGCTGTGGCAGAGGAAATATTGTGGCTATGAAGCCGCCCTTAACAAGTTTGCAGATGGTGATGCTGCCAGGACTGGATGGAAATGGAAACCCAGAATAAGTGTCTGTTCCAGTAGGAACAAATTGCTTCCCTGCCCCATCAAAAGAAGACTGTTAGCCAACCAACCACCAGGTCCCTGCAACAAGGTATGGGCCTCACTGAGGGCCTGGAGTAGACATCTGCTGCTGGAGCACTGGGCACTGAGCAGTAGGAGCAGCCCAGGAACTCTGGGTGTTCGGTGCATGTGTGCCCCCACGCTACTGACCAGGAGCCCCTTGGAGCAATGGGGCTGGCCTGGAAAGGGAAGATCAGCACCCATGGGGCAAATTACCTTGTCTCCTGGTGAATGGCACATAGTAGCTACTTAATAAAAATTTACTGAATGAATATTAACCTGATAATTGAGAGATGGAAGGCTTTAGCCTGGACTGCAGTGAAGCAAGTAGAGCACTCACCTCAGGTACGCAATTTGAGGTGTGCACAATCTCAGTAAGCAAGATAAAAAACATTTTGTTGAACTCATTTTTACAATAAAAATTAATGCAAAAAAATCTGTGATGGATAAAATATTAAATAAAGAGGATCAGAGAGGGAAGCCAAGATGAGGGAGAAGTGAATGAAGCTGAGTCATACAAATGCAGGGTTGGGTCTTGTCTTTACTTAAGGTTTGACATTTTAATGATGAATTTTTTGCATTCCATTTTATTTTTTAAAACCCTGAGTTAAAATATTATCTCTCTTACTATAGTCAATGATTCCATAACATCTTTCTATGTTCATAGATAGTACCTGCACTAGAGGGAGTGAGGATTTAATAATATGGGTAACTGTTGAACCACTGGGTTGTATATCTGAAACCAACATAAGATTGTATATCAATGATACTTCAAATTTAAAAAATATTCTTTCTTGATTACTGAGTTTTTTCAGCACCCCTTAAATTTTGTGTACAGGACTACTTGCCCCACACTAGTCCTGTCCCAGTTCCTGCCTAGGACTGTCTGCTAGAAGTCTCAAGCTTGTCCTCTGGCTGCAAACAGCATCAGAATATGCCACCAGACTGGCCAAGAAGCAGGGTCACTGCACTGTTATCTGGACCAGCTGTGGGAACTGTGCAACCGCCTCTGGCCCCAGGCACCATGTTGGTAGCTTGATCACTGGTTGGAAAAGGCCACCAGATGTGAAGAACTGCATCAGGCACTGGTGCCTTCTACTTCAGGAGGGAAATTCCACAAGACCCCACCCACCACCCCCTTAGTGCTAGGAGCTTCCCTACAGGGTCTGGCCATGAGGTTGGTTGGTTGACTGGCTTTTTAATTAATAGATCTTATTTTATTTTTTAATAGCAGTTTAAGGTTTACAGAAAAATTGGGCAGAATATACAAGTTTCCCATATATGTCCCCCCCTCCACACAGTTCCCCTCTTACTGGCATCTTGAGCTAGGGTGGCACATTTGTTCCAATTGATGAGTAAATATTGATAAGTCATTAATAACTAAAGTCCATAGTTTCACTAGTATTCACTCTCAGTGTTATAGATTCTATGAATTTTGACAAAAGCATGATGTCATACATCCACCATTATGGTGTCATACAGAATCGTTTCACCACCTTAAAAGCGCCCTGTGTCCAATCTGGGCATCTCTCCTCCTGCCTCCCAGCCCCTGGCAACCACTGACCCTTTTCCTCTCTCCCTGGTTTTGCCTTTTCCAGAATGTCATCTGCTGGACTCACACAACACATAGCCTTTTCGGCCTGGCTTCTCTCACTTAGCAATATGCCTTTAAGATTTCTCTCTTTCTGTGGCTTCATAGCCCTTTTGTTTAATTACTGAATAATGTCCCACTGTGGGGATGTACCCCAGGTTGGCTGTCCATTCACTTACTGAAGAGCATCTTGGTTACACTCAAGTTTGGGCAATTATGAAGAAAGCTGCATAAACATTTGTGTGCACAGTTTTGTGTGGACATAAATTTTCAACTCATTTGGGTCAATATTAAAGAGTATGACTGGTCCATAGTTTTTGAGGCCTGACAACACCTCTAGGACACGGGGCCCCTTATTATTCTCCAGGGTCAACAGACATGACCTCATCAGTGGAGTGGATCAGTAGGACGTTCTGTAGGATGGGAGACCACTGGTCGTTAACCATTGGAGATGGCTTATCCCTAGTGCAGGAGAACAGAGGTGCGCTGCCTGTGCACAAGAAGGCAGACAGTGTCCAGGGATTCAGAGAGAAAGACAATTCTCCCCAGCAACCGGCCCTGCCCCCACCCTAGGAGAGGGTGCCACAGACAACAGAGGGGAGAAAATATTTGCATTTTCCAATTCGGCTCCAACATCTCCCAAAGGGTAGCTGGGGCCAGCTCTTACCTTCCTGTTTATTCTCTCAATAAGAGGACTTTGCTGCAGTGATTACCTGCTGCAAGGAGATCATAATTAACAGAGAGAATGAATATTTCCATCAGTCAGAAAGCTGTTTTCTAACAACAAGTAAAAATATGATTAACATTCCCTAGCTCTCTCCTCTGTGGAGATTTTTTTCCCCTCACTCTTTACAGATTCAGAGGGCGGGGGGGAAAGGTTAGGCAGATGTTATAGATGGAACTGTATCCCTCCAGAAAGATATGTTGAAGTTCTAACCCCAGTACCTGAGAATCTGCTCTTTCTTGGAAATAGGGCCACTGCAGATGTAATTAGTTAAGAGGAGAGCAAACTAGAGTAAGGTGGCTGTTTCTTAATGCAATATGACTACTGTCCTTACAAGAAGAGGAGAAGATACGCAGAGACACCCTGGGAGGCCGTGTGACGGCAGAGGTGGGGATTGGAGTGAAGCAACTGCAAGGCCAGGAGCACCAACACCAGAAGCTGAGAGGAGGCAGGGGAAGCTTCTACAGAGTCTCAGAGGAGTGTGACTCTGCTGACACCTTGATTTCAGACTTACAGCCACCAGAACTGCGAGCAAATAAATGTCTGTTGCTTTAGGCTGCCCAGTCGGTGCCCTTAGTTACAGCAAACCTGGCAAACCAATACAGAGCAGGATCACCTGACTCTCCACCTTGCAAATGAGGCGCCTGAGGCTCTGGAGGGTACAGGGACTTGCCTGGGGTCCCAAGCGAGGGGGAGGCAGAGATGAGACTTGAATCAAGGTCCCACTGATCGGAGGTATTCCTTTCACAATATGAGCAGTTCTCCAGGTACGGGCAGCCTTGGCTGGTACTGCGTGCTCCACCTGGACGTGGACTGCCGTGGGCTCAGCACCTGGACAACAGGTGCAAAGCAGGCCCGCGGTGCACTCTGGGTGTAGGATACTTCAGAAACCAAGGTAGGAACAAATGTGATGAGTGAGGAAGGGGAGCTAGATGGAGAAAAGGGACTAACATTGACTGAGCTGAGTGCCAGGCACCTGACACACCTGATCTCATTTACATCCCACAACAACCTTTTGGTGTAGGTTTTGTTAGCCTCATTTTTCAGATCAGACACTGAGTCTCCGAGAAGCTAAGTAACTCTCCCAAAGCCATACAGGCAGCATGTGGTGGAGATCGAAACCCAAGCCTACATGACTCTAGACACTTCAGACTTTTTGCTCTGAGTAGTTCCATTTCTTCCCAGTGATTTTAACGGCCATCCATATGCTCGTGGCCCCCAAATATTTATCTGCAGCTCCTGCATCTCGCCTCCCTGTTCACTATCTCCATTTTTATGTTCCTCAGATTCAGTATGTCAAAAACTCAACTCATCAGCCCCCACTGAAAGCCTGGCTCTCTCCCACCAAGATGTCCAAACTGGAAACCTGGAGGTCACCTTGACTTCCTCCCAGCAGCCCAGCACACACATCCAGCAGATCACCCAGTCCTGGTCATTTGCCCTCTCCCTGCCCCCCGGGGGAACTGCAACCTTCCAGCTGGGGTCTCTTCCATTCTCTGCCTTCTGCAGGCTTGTTTCCTTTCGTGCAGTAGCAAGAGTAGTTTCTTGAAACACAAATCTCATCACATTACTCTCCTGATTAAAACTCTTCAACAGTAATTGCAAATTCTTATGTGCTATTCACTGGGATAAGCCCTGTACATATATCGACTCATTTAATCTTAAAACCACCCTATGATATGAAATAGGCACTGTGTTATTCTCCTTTTACAGATGAGGAAATTGAGGTTTTTAACTTGCCCAAGGTCACAGCTGGCAAGTGGCTGAACCAGGATTAAATTCCCCTGTGTTCTTAGGATAAAGTTCAAAGTCCTTCTCATGGCCTACAAGGGCCTACAGGGTCACCCCTGCCTCCATGTCTCCATCCCATCCCACCCCACCCTCTCTCTCTCTCTCTCTTACATACTCAAGTTCAGAGCAAGGATGGGGCTGGGCTTCATTTTTTTAATAGTTGTTCAAAATCCCCAAGTTTCTTCCTGCCTCAGGGCCTTTGTACATGCTGTTTCTTCTGCCTGGAGCACTGCTCTCCCCATTCCC
Source organism: Manis pentadactyla (assembly GCF_030020395.1). Classification (NCBI taxonomy): domain Eukaryota; kingdom Metazoa; phylum Chordata; class Mammalia; order Pholidota; family Manidae; genus Manis; species Manis pentadactyla. The sequence continues at coordinate 163,439,637 of NC_080023.1, read as the reverse complement.
ACCTGGCTGACTTTGACTCCTCCTTCAGACCTCACTGTAAGTGTTGCTTCCTCAGGGAAGCCTCCTCTGAGCCCCAGGCCAAGTCAGGTACCCTGTTTCATGTTCTCATCTACACTTCTTCTTTGTCGTACTTACCACACTTGTAATTATTTGTATGATGCTATGTTTCATACACAGTAAGCTCCATGAGGGCAGAGACTGTATCTGCCTTGCTTCTATAGGACATCACCTGGCAAACAGTAAATGTTCAATAAATAGTGGTAGATTGAAAGATAATAAACAGAAGAATAAAGGAATAAGCATGTGCTGCTCTTCAGCTGCCTGTCCAGCCAAGAGGCACATTTCATGACATTTCTCTAAAAAGAGTTTCTTGTGCTTGTGCACACAAATCACCTGGGGATCTTTCTAACACAAGGCAGATTCTGAATCAGGAGGCTGAGCTGGGGCTGAGAGTTTGCATTTCTGAGAAGTTCCAGGTGATGTTAGTGTGACTGGTCCATGGGCACTGCTTCAACAACAAATATTTAAACAGTCTCTCACCTCAGTCTCTCTGAAATTCCATGTTGTCTCTCCCCGTTTCCCATTTCCCTCCCACAATCCACCAGGGAAGTGAGACAGGGACCATGGGCTTAGACAGAGTAGGGTGAGGGCCTCTAGAAAAAACAAAAGCGAGATAATCCATTGTGAGATTTGCTTTGGCCTGCCCAGGGGGCCCAGTTTATTTTCCTGACTTTACCCAAGTGCTGCTTTTCTTCCTCCAGCCCTAAACAAATGATTTGTTGCAATTTAGGCAATGTAGCAAGCAAGCCCAAAACAACATAGTAAAAACAGGAAGGATTCCATCTTAAAACCCAAATAGTTAAAAAGTAAGACAGTAACTCAGCCCACAGTGGGAACAAAGCAGGCAGCCTTGAGTGATATGCTCCCAGACCAGGGAAGCTGCTATCCTGGGAGGAAGGACATCAGAGCAGTAAAGTTCTTGTAAATAACCAGGAAGACTAATAAGAAACTTAATGTCTCTTCAAAGATAAACATTTTGGGACCACTTAGCAGGTGTACATTCCTAGCCCTTTGTCTCTCAACAGCCTATAAAACCCCTCGACAACACACCACCCTGGGGCTCTCTTGTCCCCTCTTGGCGTGAGCCAGGAGCTGTCTTTTCGCTTTATCTCTAAATGAAAGCCTCTGCCTTGCTCTCCACCTTGACTGTCCACAAAGTTCATTCTTGGGCTCCTTGAACAAGAACCCCGGCATCAGCAGGAGGTAGAACCATCCCTCCCTCCCTCCTTCCTATCAGGGCTCTGCCTGCACCAGATGCTCTTGGTTCCCCAGCTGTATCCCCTTTACCACACTAGTGTCCCCAGCACCCCGGTCCAGTGAGTGTCGGCTGCTAAGGACTATACCGTGCACTTCCCTGGAGACTCGCCTGTGGGGGAGAGTGTGCCTCACCTAGGAGGTAACTCTCCCTCCCCAACCAGTGGCATCCAGTGGCCATTGACTGACATGGGAGTACCAATGCCAGCCCCCTGGTCTCAAGTGGGGACCGACTCAATGACACATTTCATGTACCGGAGCAACTTGCGGTACCGGGTGGCAACTGTCTCAGCTTCGGGCCCCACCCCCGGCCTCTGCGCTCCTCTCCTAAGGGCGCTCTGCAATAAATCACTCTCACCAGGATCCCAGTCTTAGGCTCTGATCCTAGGGAACCTGACCCAAGAGGCTCCCCTACAGCAGGTCCACCTCTTCTTTCTCAAGGTGGTGCCTCCCCTCTTCTTTCTCGAAAGGCAGAATGGAGACAAGATGCAGAAGAAGAGAAATCAGCTCACAGATAACAGAACATACCTTTGAAAGTGCAATGAAAATATCGCACAAAAGAATCTCCAGGGTCTTGAGCCCCAGGCTGTCCATTGAAATGCTTGCCAGCAACCCTAGCAGGACCCTGGAGCTCTGCCTCCAGGAGGGAGGCCACCCACCAAACCGGGGAGGACCTTGGCATAGATTCCATGGACACTGAATGCCGAGTTGAACAACAGATCCTTGTCCCCGAGCCCCATCTGGCCTTACCTTGGCTTTTCCAGTGCAAAACTCATTTTATTGGCCATGCTGGGGAATAGACATGCAATGAGAACAGATAAGATTTCAGAGAGGAAGAGAAAGCATCATCTTCCAGAAGGGCCCATGCATCTCCTTCTTTGGCCCGTTAGGAAATGCACACCCTCTGCCTCGCCCGCCCACATCCCAGGGGCTGCGCGTGTCCCACGGAAGAAGCGTTTTCAGGGCTGGGTGCGTGTGCGGACGCGGTGGAGGTACTGAGGGAGAATGGGAGCCCCGGTGCGCCTGGGCGGCGGGGGAGAGCGGCAGGAAGGCGCAAGGAGAGGGTTAAGAAACCGGCCGGCCGCACAAACACCTCGCACACTGCACTCCTTTCCATTTCTTTTCCGTGAATTTAAATGTGTCCTGTCACAGTGAGTTATGTCACCCGGAGGAAATGCCCAACGCGGCCACGTTTTTAAAGATTATTTTTTAGATCACCTATCACTATCCATTTGAGGAACGATTGTTCAATCTGAAAAAATAAATTCAAAACTGTCTGCATCTAAGCAAGATGGAAAAATAACTCCCCCTATTCCTTCCCTTTCTTTCTTTCTGTTTTTTTTTAAAGAGGGCTTATTTCTGAAGGACAGGTCTGAAAATCTGTTTTCACCTTGACATTCTGGCTAGATTTGAGTGGCCAGGTAAAGGGAATAGCATGCCTTGTCACACAGTGAACAAATGAATTTACAGCCAGCTGTGTGACCTCAGGCAATTCACTTAACCTCTCTGGGCCTTAATTTCCTCGATTGTTACACTGAAATAACAGTACTGACCATGATCGTCAAATGAAATGACGTCTGAGACAGCCTTTGAATGCGAGACAGATGTCAGGTGTCTGTTCCACTAAACTGTCAACTCCTCGAGGGCAGGGAGCGGACTCTGGCCAATTCTGCCCTCCCTGTGGGCCGTGTGCAGGGCCTGGCCCACAAGAAGGGTTTAATCAACCTTGGACCAATGGATAGTTCAGTGCGTGCATGTCTGGACATACAAAGAGATGAGTGAATGAAGGAAGGATGGATGCAGTGGTGTCCTGGAAAATAGCTATCCGAAAGCAAACAAATGGACCAAAAAAGCCCTTACTTGTACTGTCCTCCAACTTTCATGGTGTAAGTCCCCCCACCAGAGCCAATTTCATGACATCAACATGACAACCCTGGATGTAGAGTTGGAAAGAGGTGTGCAAACTTGTCGCTTATGCGTCTGTAAATGCAACTTCTGTTCTCCACTGGAAGAAGGGAGGGAGGGAAGATGGAGAGAAATAAGGGAGGGAAGGAGAGAGAAGAAGGAAGGAGGAGGGAGGAGGAACCCTGAGTACATGTTTACTTTGAAGAAGAAAAGAAAAATACTCAGGCACCAGAGAATGCCAGAAAGAGCGAAGCCAGAGAAGGCAGAAGACCTGGGCTCCACCGTTTATCATGGAGAAGGACCAAATCTGCCACTTTTTGGAGTGGATTGTTTCTTTTAAGGAAGGGTCGGGTGGGAGGGAGGAGTTTACATAGTGAATAACGATGGTCCTCAACTATCTTTAAGAATTAGAAAATTTTTTTGTTCAAAAGAAATCTTACTTGGAGGGCACAGTAGTAATTATGGCTGATATATCTTAAGCTTTCATTATGTACTGGGTACGGTCTATGTACATTGCATGGAATACCCCATAAAATCCTCCCAATAACCCAGCGGGACAGATAATCTTACTCTCCCCAGTTTACCAGAAGGGTGGTGGCCCTTGTCCAAGGTCACTTAATAAGCAGTAGGTCCAGATGATGCAGTCCTAGTTTCTCTGCCCTCCTGACCAAAAAGGAAAGGACCGCCAGTTGAACCGCACCCTGCAGGCCCTCGGCCCAGCGACTCCAAAGTCCCCACAGAGAGCCAAATTATTGGAAAAGAAGCAGAAGGAACAGGATGTGTGTTCTTGAAAAAACCTCTTGCCCTCTCTGAGCCTTAGTTTTCTCCTTTAGAAAACAGGATGCTCACTCTCTACAACTATTACAGACTATACATTGGGCAATTCTCACGAGAAGGATCAGGAGGTCTTTGGAGAAAAATAGCCCATGTAAGTCACACTACATGCAATTGATTTACCTCTCGGATACTGAGGCCCATTTGATTTAGAATTACATCCTTTTTTAAGCCTATGACATTCTTGAAAAAACTGGTAGTAATCGTTCCTCTAGTTAAATTAAATCTTGTAAGAATGACTTTATTCTTAAGGATACTTATTTTGAAAGTCATTTAATATTTAGTAATATTTAGCTTCTAGCACTACCTTCAGGTACATTTTTACAAATGTGTGTGAAATTAAGCCTGTCTTTGTGGAGAAAACCATCACCAAAGAACAGAAACTCCAAAGAACAAAAGATGGTCAACCTATTGAGTGTCACTTTCTTTGGGACTCATATCCCTTTGAAAATCCAAAGAAAAATATGGACTTTTCTTCCCAGAGAAATGCAGGCACTTGCCAAACTCTGGATATAACTTTGGGACAGGAAAGATGAGGGGACAGTCAGCCCCAGTAGCCAAGACAAGGGAGGATCTTAGTAGAGGCAAGAATGCCTCTGAAGTCCACAGTAATTCTTCAGGTCCACATTTCAGCTTCCTCAATCAATGCAGAAAAATAGCCAGAAGCCACTGAGACACTGCCTGAGATTTTAAAATGAAGAATTCTCTTGATAAATAAATCTCTTAATGAAATACAAGCAATTAAGCTAAAAGTCCTATCAAATGCAGCCTGTCACTCAGCAGCCTGACACATAATTGAATTTCTTTTTCCATCCCCTGGCTCTGTTTCCCTGATAAACAAATTCATTCACTGCAGATCAAGTTTCCCTTACCTAGAAACCAATGATAGTCAATCAACTAATTGACACAACAAAGACTTCTATTTAAAAAAGAAGCTCCCCTAATTAAAGTGGGAATGAAATTTTATAATACTCTGGTGCCTGATCTTAATTACGCTGTGGTTAACCCTCTCCCGCCTCCTCAGGGACACGCAGAAGATTAGGGGGAATAAGGGAGCCCCAGACCTAGGTACATGGCCAAGTTCCAGCTTTATCCTGAATTTGCTGTGTGTCCTCAGAAGGTTTGTGTGACCTCTCTGCATTCCATCAGCTGAACATAAGGGATGGAACTAGGTAGCTTCCCAAGCTGCTTCCAGTTCTAACCCTTTCATTTAACAAACCAGAGGACAGTCTGATGGCATAGTTTTCCCCCTGTAATCACAGGTTAGCCAGCGTAGCATCCAGGAACCTCCAACTGAAACAATAGCCCATCCACAGTGCACTCCCTCTGCCCCTACCTGGCAAATGCAGCAGACCCTGCGTGCACATGCCCTCCTCCCCTAGCGGCCACCCCTCCATTCCCAAGTTCATGCCTTACACACATTTATAGCATCTCTCTTTGCAGCCCGCTTCCTCACACACACCTCTCTCTCTCTCATATACACACACACTGACGTATTCCCTCACATATATATACAAGACATGCACACATAGTTGAATGCATGCTCACTTACAGAGTAAGTCCCCTCCATCAAGGCCATACACACACACATACCCTTTCCTCCTGAGACACCATGCAGGTCTATACTTATGCACATCCAAAGGGCAGATCCCCTCAGGACCTTGCACATGTCCATCTTCCTCACCCCATGCATAAGCACACATGTATGAAGCCCCTGCCTCCCTTTTAGAGCAAACCCCCTCCAAAGAGACTATGCACACATGCATTTACACACTCTCATGCCCCCCACCCCACACTCCTCCTCATGGTCACTGTCAGAGGTGCGCTTGGGCTGGATATAAGTGTGTTTTTCCAATTGTAAGGAAGCTTGGGGTGGGGCAGCCCCAAGGATCCCAGAAACCTCGTGACGGACCCAACAGGATTTTCCAGAATGCTTTGGGTTCTAAAGTTTCTTTCACTCAACCAAGTTCCTCCCCTGCACCAGGCACTGTGCGGGGAGAAGAGTGGTGGACAAGACAGATGAAGCAGCTCTGCTCCCAGTGGCCTTCACCCCGACTCCCCAGCAGGTAACGAGGGCCTGTCCCTGGGGCCTAGCATAGAGGCAGCTTTCCATGGCCTCATGGCCACGGGGGCCTTTAAGCCAGGCTTGCAGGACACAAGGGAGGGTGTACTTGTACAAGGCAGAGAAACAGCATGAGAAAGACAGGGAGGCTGGGGAGCAGGGGTGCTGACAGCCCAGCTCCACTGCTGGCTGGCTTGGTGGTTTGGGCAAGTCACTTAATGCCTCCAAGCCCCAATTTCCCCATCTGCAGAATGGGGACAAGAGCAGCCAGAGAAGTACCATCCACTCACTCAGCAAATAGAGATTGAGCAGCCACTCTGTGCCAGGCACTGTTCTAGGCACTGGGGCTCACGGTGAAGAACAGGAGATGATGGGTGCTGCACACACAGGGCACCAGCATGGCAGGACCCCCAGACCCGTGAGGGAGGTGAGGGAGTGGGAAGCCCTGAATTCCAGTGTGAAGACTGGGCTCTGGAATAAATGGATAGTTTGTGGTGTTCTTACGTGCAGGGCAGGAGTGAGCTGGTGGAAGGATGGGAGTGGCAGAGGCTAAAGCCTAGAGGCCAGCCTGGAGGAAGGGATCATGAAGAGGGCCTGGTGGTGGAGCCCCCAGGCTCAAGCTGCATCTCCAGGTGAGAGACACCACCTGAATCCCGCCTCCTCTCCCCCCACACCCATCCCGCTCAGGATTCCCTTCCCTGGCAGGGCTCAGCTTCTCCTGAAGGTTTGCAAAGCCAGGTTGGGGTGGGAGGGGCACATTTCCCTCCACCTCGGACACACAGCAGATGCTCTGGGCATCTGATGCCTTCTGTTGAGCTCACCTCCCTGTCTGTTTTCATGTTTTCCTCTATCACACTGGCTGTGTGGAGCACATCTCTCAGAAAATACTTGCTTTTGAAAGTTGTTGCCATAACAACCACTTCATTACACGCCAGGCCCAGTATCTCAGAAATGCAGAATCTTCCCTTAAAAGCATGCGCTGCACATCAAAGGGGAATGGGAGCTCATTATTTTTACATTATTTTGCAGGCAAATAGATATTTTCCAATACACATTTCTTTTCTAAGTTGATTTTCTTGTTCAGTGGAAATGCACAATTCTTCCTTAACACTTTCCTGCCTGCAGGATTCAGGGACTAGAAACCTAAGTTCCTCAAAGCAGGAGGGAGAAAGCATTTCTCTGCTGGGCTAACCATCCCTCAGCTCCCAAGGCTGTTGCAGCTCCTGAAAGGTGGTTTGCTCTAATTCCCAATTTAACTGCACCCAGAAGTTCTAGAAGAGGCAGAAATTCTCACTGTAGCATAGATACACCTTCATTGGTCTGCCTTTATTCTAACCAAGATTTCATAACAAGTGAAGCTAATTATTTAAGGAACCAAATAAAATCCAAACCAAACAAAAATGTTAACCATTTGGGACAGAGATGTTTCTCAGGGTTTTGTTTTCTAAATCAGAGGGAACTATCGGAATTTAATAGGTCCCTTTAAGTGAATGTCTAGCATGCCTTTCTCCTCTTACTAGCTCGTGAGCCCCATGATTTCTGTCTTTTGGCCTCACTGCTTTATCACCAGCACCCAGAACAGTGCCCCAGCCTGTAGGTGCCAGTAAGTATTTGGACCAATGAATGAATGTACTGTAAGCACTGCCTCGTATAACAATTCTGCAAAGAAAAGGATTATCATCTCCAATATACAGATGAAGAGCTCAAGGCCCAAAGAAGCTAATACAATAGTAATATTAATAAAAATAATAATAGCTAACATCTTAAACTTTTTATGGACATATGCCTAGAGAAAGGTATACCTATTAAGTACCCAGCTCCCTGACTTCTTAAATTGCACCCCCTTGAGTAACACCCAGACCAAGAAACAAAACAGTTGGCAGGAAGGAGACCATGAGACTGTTCTCTGGTGGCCTTATGATAACCTACTACTAAGCTGCAGCACATCTATCTTATGTGGATTTCTGTATCCATTCTATTTTACAATGAAAAGGTCAAAGCCCTCTTGAGTTACTACCCCTCATAACCACTATCATGACTTCCAGTGTAGTAAATTAGTTTTGCCTGTATTTCTGTAAACAGAACTACAAGTGGGTCCCCTCTTATGCCTGACTTCTTTCCTTCATCATCCTGTTTTTGAGATTTGTCCATGTTGTGGCATATGGGTGACCATCAGTCACGTCTCTTTGAGTAGCAGTGAATTTTAATGAGCATTTATTCCTGTAAGCTCATTGAATCCTCCCAGAATGCTTGGATAAATATAGTTGCAGGCAAATGAGTAGAGAATTGAACCCAGAGCTTTATAGCCCCCAGATTCCTGTGGTCAGAAACCTCTTTCCTGGATGACTCAAGGCTACCACTAAGCTGATGGCTGGGCTGCGCCAGGGGTGAGTGGAGAGCTCCTTGCTCCAGTGTGACATGGCCCCAGCATGCTATGTCTCAGCCTCTTCTAACTTCTTTTATATTTCTCCAGCTTCTGACCTAGCAGGCTCTGGGCTGCTCCCTTCTGCTGGTGTTAACATGCCCACCAACAGCCCCACCAACAGCATTTCTGTTAAATCTAATCCCCTATGACCAGGAAGCCAAAAATACCAGGGTTATTAGAATCATGGGCAAAGCAAGGGATAATGGCTATGATCAAGGGCTTGCCAGCACATGAGTTTATAGGAAATCGTATCTGTGATAGTTGCACTTCTGTTTGTTTCCCTGGGTCCAGATCGGTGAAGTTTCTAGATAAGCCAAGTGCCATTCCAGTGAAGTTTTTCACTTTTTGACTGCTTCAAGAAACAGCTTCTTGGTTTGGGGTTTGAGAACTTCACTCTTGTAGTATTCCTGTGGCTAGTGCCAATGGTCAGTACCTGACATGCTAACGCAGATGCTTGGAGTCCTAAAGTGCCGCTGGACAAAGGAGCTAGGAGAAACAAAGGCCCTTTGCAGGCCTCAGGTCTGAGGCAGAAGTGGGCACTGAAGCGCTGTGTGCTGCTGGTTTCTGGCCCCTTGGCAGAGCGGGTGTCCTGTAATCCTGGACTTTCACCGGCCTGCTCCAATTCCACTGTCTTGGGAGCTGGCCTCCCATCCCCTCATGTCCCAAGGTCAGTGGTGCACTTACCCCTGATTCTGGGCCTGTGCTGGGTGCTGGGGACACTGACACAAGCAGGAGAGGACCCCCCCAGCCTCATGCCCTCATGGCTTCCTGCCGCTCTGCTGTGCAGCCCTCCTGAATGGACACCAGGTAGCATGGTCCCACTCTAGTCCCCCAATCCCAGCCATTTATCCCTCCATTGGAGCACAGATCTCCCCTGGGCACTTGTCATTTTTTTTTTTTTAATGAAAAACTGAACCTTCTCTCCACCTGCCTTACCCACCTCAGAAGAAGCCAATTTTGCATCCATTAATCAACTCATTTCCACCTTCCCGATTATCTGTATTTATGTCTGCTTTCTGGATTCTCTTTTGAGCCAGTCCTTAACACCCTAGTGTGTCCTTCAGTAATTAATGGGTAAAAAAAAAATCATTGACATGTTTTAAAAAAAGAAGCAAAAGAAATCTGTCCCTTTGGGCTACCACCATGAGTGTAAGCATTCAGTTTTCCTGAGTTTCACACTCCCCTAAATCCAGGACCTGACACCAAAGAGTTCCCTCTTCACAGACAAGGACAGCCATTCGCTTGTTTTCTGACACTTTTTGCAGATGCCTTGATGGCTGTGCTGTAAAAAGCCACTCTACCTTGGGCCCACAGCTCACATTTGGCAACTGTGTCCCTTTAATGGATGCACACGTGTCTATTGTGAGTACAAACATAATGGTTACCATGGACACATGGTCACAATGACTAATTAGACAAAAGAGTGTTTTTCAAAACCCTGAAAGACATCCTGGATGTAACAAATGAACCTCATCTTATTCAACTGATGTATTCCTTCTCATTTCTCCCTAGAAACATCAATAAATGGTCCCAGGTGACTCAACCCTATTACGGACTTGGGCAAGCTCAGCCACCCTGTGAGAGACTTCAGATGCTCCGCCACAGGACGCTGGTCCTGGCACGCATTCCAAGCAGCCACAGGGGCATTCATCCACTGCTGGCATTTCCAGACTGGGTCGTCCCACTCCAGTCCCACCTGCTCACTCATATCATGGCCATTAAGGAGGCAAGGGATGCTTGCCTTTGGGGACCTTGTCTAACCCCCTCGTCACAGCAGCCTGACAGCCATCAGCCGCCCCATGGGGCTTCCCCTACCACCTTCATGTACTTGTTTCAGGATGTTGGATGTGACTTTTCTTTTTGCCACCCCAACAATGTTGGGGGCAATGAGTTGAGTATCAACTATCCGACATTCTAAAGAGAAGTTATCCTTCTCCCCAAGGCAATACACCCTAGCATAATGTACTGACAAAATCTCAGACGTGAGAGAGAGAGCAGCCCCAGGTGTTTCTTCCAGTGACTGTACGCTGATCTGAATGAGCTTTTCTGTTCTCCTGCCCCTCCTCCCACCATGACCCCAGGCTAAAGAAAAAATGTGCAGAATACAAAATACCCAGGCCTCGGACTATCGCTTGGCAGGGAAAACACCTGTCCCTGATGTCCTGAGAAATGAGTCCAGAATCATACTATGTAACAGCAAAAAAGAATATCTGGATAGAAATGCCTGAGAGCAAGTAAGAAACAGATGGTAACTATGCAAATATATTCCAACACCTCAAGAAAAAAATCACCCACAAAGAATCCAGTCTAGAAGTAAATATAACCCCAAAACCAGAAGAAAATTTCACACAAGTGCTTTCTGCTATACAACTACAGAATGAAACTGAGTATTTTTAAATCTTAAGTTCTCAAGAACAAATAGAAGAGATGACAGCAAAGAAGAGATGTCATCAAAATTTGGAATATAAAATGTGAATGAATGAGTGGTAATTGACCCAGAAACAGAGAAAATGGAGACCTATGTGCACCTGCAGGGTAGAGAACCTGCAAAGACAAAACTGATTGGAGCCAAAGAACTCTGCATCAACCCAACTAAGGTTACAGTACAAGAGATGCTGAGATAGAAGTGATCTAGAGTCTGTTTGATGAGCACTTAGAACTCCAGATCCCCTTTCTTGACCTTGCAGAGTCAGGTAATGGTGCCTACCACCCAGGAGAAGGTGGAAAGTTTACTCCCTAGAAAATTTGAAGCCAGGGGCTCAAAATTGAACATCCATCACCGCCAATGATCTGTACAAAGTGCCCAGAATTAAGTGCAAGTCTGTGCACTAAACAGCGGGACACATAAGTCTTTTCCCTATTTAACCCCCAAAACAGGCTAACTCCTTAATGCAGGAAAGCAAAGGGCTCCTCTGGCCCAAGAGAAACTAGCCCAAGTGAAAAAATACTTAGAGATATTGACATTGGAGGTCTCCCAGTGGCACACCGTGACCCCTGCCTCTTGACCCCGAAGTGAAGCCTACCAGCCAACAAGCCTACCAGCCAGCAAGCGCCTCCCAAACTCACTCAGAGTGTCCAGTGAGCCTTGTAGTGCCTCATTCTAAAATATAATCAGACAGCCGGGGATCCCCAGATCCTTGGAGGAAACTTGAATTGTGAAAAAGAACAAAACAAACAGAAAATGGCCCCCAAAAACCCAACCTGACACACAGATAAGGAGGAAAAAGATGAATGTAGGTATAACTCAACAGAGGATTCCAAAATGGAAAAAAAATTAACATACAGCAATGTAACCCTGTTATTTAGAAATACAGAGGTAAAACTGAAAGAAACAACTTAAGGATTTGAAAGATGTTATCAAGAATGAAGAAAGGTAGGTAGGAGAAAGTTGATTTTCCTTATAAGCCTGAAGGGTACAATATGACTTTTTTAACTACATGCATTTATATATTTTTAAACATAGAAATCGTTTTTTGAAAAACAAACTTTGAGTTAATAGATTTCCAGGCATTCCAGAAGAAAAAGCAAATAATCTACAAATGACAAAAAACATCTGGACTCAGACTTCTCCTCAGCAATGGTCAAAACCAGAAGATCTTGGGAAAAGAATGCTTTAGTTCAAGAGCCAAGATCGGTGAGCCAAGATCAGTCTATCCTGCATGAATGTTGTTCAAGTATAAAGGCAATAGAAAGACATTAGCTAATGAACATTTGCAAACATAGCTAACTCCGAGTGTACCTTGCTTATGAATCTTTCTTGGAAAAACTACTTGATAATAAAATCCAGCCAAGGAAGAGATAAATAAAAAGATAGAAACCTCAGTGAGGGAGACACCGTGGCAAAAGGACGGGGCATGAGCAACGAGTCCATCTAAAATTAGAGTTTATGCCAAAAAATATATTCAGATTGCTACTTCATATAGATATAAATGCTTTAAAACTTAACAATGTAAAAATAATAACGAAGATAAGAAATGACATGAGAGGAAGCAGGAGAAGATTGATGTCCTGTTCTTTAAAACAAGGAGCTCATCCATACTGCCTAACATGTAAGCATGTCATTTACACAATTCCCAGGGAAATGCAAATGAAAACTACAATGACATACTAACATATATCTACTAGAATGATCAAATTTTTTTTAACTGGCAATGCCCAGCGTTGGCAAAGACACAGAGCTGGACCCCTCCTACTCTACTAGTGGGAATGCAAAATGCTACAGCCACTTAACAATTTGGCAGTTCTTATAAAGTCCAACATTTACTATAAAATCCAACAATCCCAATCTTAGTTACCTAAAACAATGAAAGCTTATGACCTCAAAAAACACTAAATGCAGCTGTGTAGAGCATCTTTACTCATAACTGTCCCAAACTGGAAACAACCCAAATGTCTTTTATCTGGTGAGCAGATAAACTATGGTACGTCTATACAATGGACTTAGCAATCAAAACCATGTAACATGCTTCATCTCAAATGCATTAAGCTAAGTGAAAAAAAGTCAAATTGGAAAGGCTGTCTTCTGTATGAGTTGTATGATTTTCTGGAAAAGGTACAGAAAAGAGCTCAGTGGTGGCTAAGGTCCAGGAGTAGAAGTGGTAGGTTGACTACAAATGGGCACAGAGAATGTGGGGGGTCATGGAACCATCATGCATCTTGACTGATTGTGGGGTGATTATGTGAGTATGCATTTGTCAAAAGTCACAGAACTGACTGTGAAAAAAGCATTAGGAAAGGAAGGAAAAGGTTAGTTACAGACGTCACACACAATATGCCCATGTCTTTTGATTTAATGGACAACTTTGTGCTGCGCTCTCAAAAATTACATTGTTGGATTAATTTAACTATTTTATCTGACAATAATACCATTTTTAACTGTGCTTATAATAAAATACATGGAATTTTTTAAACCATGTAACTCTAACCACAAAGTTTCCCCTAATCTCTTGTTAAACTTGGAGAGATCTTTTAGGATACAAGCCCATTAGTGATGATGTAATATTTATTGGAGGTTCAGAAATTCCTTCGGCTTTGTTGGTTTCCTTTCCTTCTGTTAATGTCGAATAGAATTACATTAATGACTTTTACTTTCAAAAGTACTCCATTTTACAAAAGTATTCCTGTCTATCTCTAGAGTTAGAAACGCCACACAGAAACATAGTTTGAAGGACGGTTTTTCAGAGGGCCTTCGTTTCGTCTTATTATTGCATCTTTCTGTATTCTTTTGCATTTTAATGCACATGCACTTTTACAGACAGAGTAAATCATTCCCTGACCCCACCTTGGCTACAGTCACGGATCCCTCTCTTTTCTCCCATCATACACGTCACTCTCCTTACTCCAGAGAGGTCTGCTGTGCCTGGCCCACCCACCTTGTACACTGCACATTTTTGAGTAGCAAGAGCTTGCTTGTGCTCATGTCTCACTCATCCTTACATCCCATGCAGTGCCCCAGTCCACACAGTAGGTCCTCAATACATGCAGCCAGAATAAAGGAGACCACTTATCAAGGAGGCCAGAGGAGACATCCTTCATGAGTTTGAAAAATAAAATACATCTCAGAGTATTCCATCCTGACCTCAGGCAATAGATTCCCATTATCTACTTCCTACAACGCGAGAGAGGAAACCAGGAAGAGCATACATGGCTGCAAGTTTAGCTCAAGGACACTGGGAGACCAAACATGGCCATCTCACTGCCTAACATCTACTGACATCTCTCTCCTCCTAGAGAGAGATGGAGCCTTTCACAGAAACCCACTGATTAGGATCCTAGAACCATGAGTAAACAAAGAGAACTTAAGAATGTTATGTTGCCATGGAAGCGTACAAGACACCGAAGTGAAGCAGAGATTGAGTAGATGAATCCAGCAGACTCCTTCGCATTTCTGAAATCAGTGTTAATCATTTGTAAGCCAACCTCAAACACCATGGCATGAGATCATTCATTATTTCATTGAGGAATGAATTCAAATTATGTGCACTGCAGACCTGGAGAAGGTATCGAAGGTGAATACCTAAGCCAGTGCATGAGCCAAGTCCACCACCCAAAACATCTTCACAGGCCTCTGCTGTTTTTCCTTGATCCTTACGTGTCTCCAGTACTCCCAAGGAGTGATGGAACTTTGCTTTTTGTAAGAAATGGTGCCAAAAATAAATCCAACTGCTGATGTTGGTAATGGAAGTGAAGAGGAAGTGAAGAAAAATGAACACATCTAAGAAAGTGGTGATGTAGAGCTCCATACTAAAAAGCAAGATCAAATTCTACTGTAGCTCAAATCTACCATGTGAATGACTTCAAGATATACAATACAGAAAATCAGAAAATGTGACTTTCAGCAAATGCTCCCATCAAAGGCAAAAATGCTTTTCAAATGAAAGCTCAGTTCATCCTTCTGTTAATTCTTCATTTACATCACATTTGAGATAACCGATATCCTACAACGGCCAGAGCACTGGTCTTGTCCCTGCGGATGTAACAGTCTGCAAAGTCAGCTCCCCGCTTTCATGGAGCTTACAGTCCAGGTGGAGAAAGACAATAAATAAATACATCCTATGTCAAGTGGAGACAAAATATGAAGAAAAGCCCACAGGCAGAGGGATAGAGTGAAGGAAGCTGATATTTCTGAGAGTGGCCAATTAAGTGCCTGCAATTGAACGGAAACCTGAAAGAGGCAAGGGAGGGACCCACACAGGTATCTGGGGAAAGAGCTCTCCAAGCAGAGGGAACAGCAAATGCAAAGGCCCTGCGGTGGGAATGAGCCTGAAGGAATAGAAAGGAGGCCAGAGAGGCTGGAACAAGGTGAACAAAAGGAGAAGCAGCAGGATATGAGTTCAGAAAGGAAGGAGGACAGACCTGTAAAGCCATGCAGGCCACCGTTAAGGACCTTGGCTTTGACTCTGAGTGAAAAGGAATTCTTTCAAATGTGAGCAGCATCGATATGACTTGACTTGTTTTTAATAGGATCCTTCAGCTGCTGTGTGGAGACCCTGCAGGAAGAGCAGGCTCAGTGGAAGGAGAGCAGTAAGGAAGCTACCGCAATGATCCATGTCCTTCACTGGAGCTTGGCTAAAGGCAGTAAAGTGGAAGTGATGAGAAGTGGTCAGATTTGGGATTCAGCTTGCAAAATCACATTCACATGTCAGGGGACCTTTGGGTCCATCCCTAGAAGGTGTCAAGGGTCTACTTGGAGCAAGAATCTTTTACTTGTGTTGAGTTATTTATTTAAATATTGCTTTAAATTATGCATTATATATATTTTTATGAAAGTATTATTGATATACAATCTTATGAAGGTTTCACATGAACATTGTGGTTTCAACACTCACCCATATGATCAAGTCCTCACTGCCCCCCATTGCAGTCACTCTCTATCAGTGCAGTAAGATGCTATAGAGTCATTACTTATCTTCTCCATATGTATTATATTCTTAAATAAAATGGTGATAATTAATAGTGGCTTAAGCAATCTCATTTGGGTAAGAATGACCAGTGAGGATGCTGTTATCTCTGACATCAATAACTGACCCATGGGCATCCCAACTGCACCCCAGTGGAATCCTGAACCTCCAGATCAACCACTGCCCCACAGGGAAGGACCAAGGGTGACTTGTTCTCAGTGGAGACTTGCATGGGATCAGAGTCACTACACTTCAAAGGTGGGGGCATCCACTGGGGAGTAAGATGAATCAATCCTCTTAGGGAACTTTGAAATAATCAAAAGGAAACTGAAGCCCAAAGAGGTAAAGGTGACATCTACAGTCACATCATCAGCAAATGTCATACAACAAACTGGAAAGACACTTAAAAATCATCTGGTCTGGAAATGACAGCCTCTTCAACAACTGATGTTGGCAAAACTGGACAGCTACCTGTAAGAGAATGAAACTGGATTACTGTCTAACCCCACACACAAAGTGAACTCCAAATGAACCAAAGACCTGAATTTAAGTCATGAAACCATAAAACTCTTAGAAGAAAGCATAGGCAAAACTCTCTTCAATATAAACATGAACAACTTTTTCCTGAACACTTCTCCTTGGGCAAGGGAAACAAAAGCAAAAATGAACAAATGGGACTACATCAAAGTAAAAATCTTCTGTACAGCAAAGTACACCATCAGCAGAACAAAAAGGAATCCTACAGTATGGGAGAATATACTCATAAATGACATCCAACAAGGAGTTAACATCCAAAATATATAAAGAACTTACACACCTCAATACACAGAAAGCAAACAACCTGATTAAAAAATAGGCAAAGGATCTAAACAGACACTTCTCTAAAGAAGAAATTCAGATGGCCAACAGGTGCATGAAAAGATGCTCCACATTGTTAATTATCTGGGAAATGCAAATCAAAACCACAATGAGATATCGCCTCACACTAGTTGGGTTGGTCAACATTCGAAAGACAAGAAACAACAAATGCTGGTGAGGATGTGGAGAAAGGGGAACCTACCTACACTGTTGATGGGAATGTAAATTAGTTGAACCATTTTGGAAAGCAATGTGTTTCCTCAAAAAACTAAAAACAGAAATACCATTTGACCCAGGAATTCCACTCCCAGGAATTTATCCAAAGAAAATAAGATCCCTGATTAAAAAGACATATGCACCCCTATGTTTATCACAGCACTATTTACACTAGCCAAGATATGGAAGCAACCTAAGTGTCCATCAGTAGATGAATAGATAAAGAAGAGGTGGTACATATACACAATGGAATATTATTCAGCCATAAGAAGAAAACAAATCCTACCATTTGCAACAACATGGATGGAGCTGGAGGATATTATGCTCAGTGAAATAAGCCAGGTGGAAAAAGACAAGTACCAAATGATTTCACTTATTTGTGGAGTATAACAACAAAGCAAAACTGAAGGAAGAAAACAGCAGCAGACTCATGGACTCCAAGAAAGGACTAGCAATTACCAAAGGGGAGGGATGGGTAAGAAGGAAGGGATAAGGGGATTAAGGGGCATTATGATCAGCACACATAATGTAGGTAGTCACGGGGAAGGCAGTATAGCCCAAAGAAGAGAACTAGTGACTCTGTGGCATCTTACTACACTGATGAACAGTGACTGCAATGGGGGAGCGGGGGTACTCAATAATACGGGTGAATGTCACAACCAAAATGTTGCTCATGTGAAACCTTATAAGATTATATATTTTTGGTACCTTAACAAAAAAAATCATCTGGTCTGGCCCTTCTTTTTCCAGATAGGCAGACTAAGCCCCAAATAAAGGAGGGAGAAGGCCAAGGTCATATGGTCACTAAGTGTCAAAGCCATAGCTAGGACTTGGAGTCTGGTGCTCCCTCCCCCCACACTGCTGTGTCCCGCTTTCACACCCTTCAGGGTTTGGCAGAGATCCCCTCAGGTCCTGCCACAGATACCCCAAGATGCTCTTTGGAGCTCATGCAAAACATTTTGTTTTGTATCACACCTGTGGTGACAGCTGAGTGAAACTGAATGTTCACAGTCATTATGCTCAGAAACCGCGCACGAGTTCCATCTATTGGGGTTTCAGAATGAATCAGGTTTCCAAACTCTCCCCTCTCCTCCTAATCTCATGTCTGTATATGGTAACCTTTAGAGTATGAGTCGAATAATTAGTCATCTTGGCTGAATTCAACACAACAGTATGTTCTCTAATTTCACTTTATTTTCAACAAGAGAATGATGCCAACGGTAATTTTCACCCTGGTTAAAATATGCTTCTCAGCTGGTGCCTGCAGTCAACTGAGACAGTGCAGGGCTTCCCTACGGCTCACTGTTTAAGCAGGCTGTACCCCTAGCCCAGATGCCCTCCCTAGCACTCATTCACATCTATCACCAGTTGTGTACCAGGCATTATACTAGATGTTCTGGACCCATCATTACTTTTAATCATCTTTGCAAGACAAAGCTTATTGCCCCTTCTGAAGATGAGAAATTTGAGAACCCAAGGGTACTAGCCCCTGCCTACTGTCCAGACACCAGGTCCAGCCACTCGGCCCCTTCTCCCTGCACTCCAGCCATGGTGCCTGCCTACAGTTCCTCAGAGGCATTGAGCTAGTTCTCACCTCAGGGCCTTTGCATGTGCAGAGTCCTCCACCTGAAACACCCTTCCCCCGACTCTGTGCCTTGTTAATTCCTATTCACCCTTCAATTCAAGCATAATTTTCTAAGGGAGGACTTCTCCCCACACACATGTTCCTAGAGTTCTTTACTCACATCCTCTTCCTTTAAAGGAACTGTTAAAATTTGTAATTTCATATTTATGGGCTTAGGTGCTGACTCCCCCACAAAGCATGAACTCCAGGAAGGCAGGATGGTGTCTGTCTCATCCATCACTGCATCCTGTGTCCCACACCTAGGAAGGCCACACAAGTAAGAAGACTATTTACTGTACTGGATGAGTGATGGATGATGGATGGTTGAGAAATACTAAAAACAAAACAAAACAAACAAAACGTGTACCCATTCAGGTAAAGGATGGGACCAAAATGCAAGCCTATCCCTCTTGCTCTGTTCTGTATGATAGTCTTCTGCAAGCCCCACCTCACAGACAGACGCACACACACAACCCCAAACTGCCCCCCTCGAAGCGTGTGCCCACTTCCTTGTAGATACAGTTCTCAAATCTCCCCGGGCCATAACCTTGCACTCCAAACTCCCACACCCCAACGCAGGGCCCCCAAATCTGCATTAACAATCGCCCGGGTAATTCTGAAGGAAGTGTGTCCCGGTCCCCCGTCATGGATCCCTAGCCTCTGGTGAATGCAGAGAAGCCCGAATCCCGGGGACTGAGCCGCCCCGCCCTCCGCCCTCGCAGCCCGCACCAGTAGCGGCGAGAGCGTCCGAAGCTGGGGCCGTGCTGCCCTCTGGTGGTCGCTGAGGCGCTGCAGCTGCCCGCCTCCGAAGGCCGCCAGCGCAGTGCCTCCCGCGCCGCCCTTGGCCTAAGCGGGGCGCCGCCCCTGCGTGCAGGTCTCTCGACTCCAGAACTTGTTTCCCTTCCTAACTAGAACGCAGTCAGTGTTCCCCAAACTTCGGTTCTTTGGGTAATGTCACCCTTTTGCCCATCTCATATGCTACCTGAACCCCTACTCCATTTTTTCTCTAAATATATGTATGTAAAGTAACTCATTGTAAGAAGATTTGAATCACTGGAGTAGATGAGAAAAACAACCAGTTTCACTTACAATAAATGGGGGTGGGGGTGGCGGGGAGATGCGGAGCGGTGAAAAAGGAAAACAAGGATTATCGAAAATTTCTGTTAAATAAAGTTACCATTTTACTAACAAAGTTAAACAATGACCAGCCCAGGCCAAGGAACTATAAAGAACAGCACCGGAAGTACCGTGGAAGTCAGGACATGGATGAGCATCTCTGGGTGAAGGCGGAGGCTGCAACTGGGAAAGGATGGTGGGGGTCCTGGGAACCCATTTCTCCTTAACGTGGGGACTAGTCACAGCTGTGTGTTAACCTGTACATATGAGATTTATGTATTTTTTTCCTGTAATTTTATCTCAATAAAAAAATGCTAAAGAAAGAAAAAATAAGCAGCGAAATACAGGTAATTTACAAATGCACACCTGAAAATAAGGGAGGTGACACTGAGCTCTAGGATGCTAGGAAAGGTCCTTGGTCTCCACAGCTGAGCAGGGCCAGGAACCCGCCTGGATAAACGCCCCAGAAACAGGCTGATACAAGGGGCCTCCCGTGTGGTCTGGCTCCAGACAGCAGCCCCCAGGCGCACCCCAACCCTCCTTTGTTCCAACCCACCCTCCCTGGGACCTCCATGAATGAAGCTCAAAGCTTGGAGTGCGACTGTGGGGCCAGGGCGGTTGTCGGAGTGCCTTGTGGCTCCTGTGAAAACAGCGTGAACCACTCTCAAGGGACCACAGCACCCCAGTCACCAGGTAGGTGGGGAAAATCAGGCAGCTGGAGTTTAGTTATTGGGCAACTGGAAACATTCACAGGTTATTGCCTGCCACCGTCCCTTCTGATTGGTTGGTGTCTGCTCTATACTAGTTGTCAACTACACTTACGATCAGTATTGTTCACAGTCATTAAAGCACGTACATAATTATTAGTAAAAATTGCCCATCGAAACACCATCAAAGATCACTCACATACCTCCAGTCGGGTATGTACCACAAGTTGCAGGACGTACTAGTAGGACTTATCTCCCCCCACCCCCCAAACCCCGGGCCGCTCGACTGACCCAAACATCACAGCTCGGCAGTCCCCAGCGCTGAGCCTGGCTCGGAGGAACGTGGTTGTGGATAAAATGAGAGTTCTTGTGGCCAGCATTCTCACCTGACTGTGGTTGACTAGCTCACTGCACGCCTGTGGGCACTACATGGCTGTTGACTCTATAAAAAGAGCTCCGCCCAGTGCTCTGGGCGCCACACGGTGGCAGGGGCTGCAAGGCTGCAGGAGAGCAGAGCAGAGGCTAGAGTGGTGGTAGCGCCAAGGACAGAGGCCCAGAGGACAGCTGTGCAGGACGACTGTGCAGAGAGGCCCAGAGGACGGCTGTGCGGACAGAGGGGCCCAGAGGCAGAGACTGGCCTGCTGCATATTACAGACTCGCTCTGAGTGAATGGGATTCTAGTGACTGACCTGCCACCTGGAAATAAAGTTGGGTATAACGCTTTCACCCCAAGAATGTTTTGCTGTTGATTTCTTTGGTGACACTGAAACCATAGCGAACTTGCCCGGGGCTGAAACCCATTGGCAAGACAGTGGTGAACACGGGCACTTTCTCGTGCAGACACCGTGGCGCGGGCACATTCCCAGGACAGACGAGAACGCTGAGGCGCAGCGGGTGGAAGGAACTCCCAGAGGCTCTGCCGGTTGCGTGTCTCTCGTTTAATCCCCACACCCACCCTGCCGAGGGGCAGCTGGGGAATCAGGCCGGCCAGAGACCCCCGCCCCCGCCCCGGCTTCGCATTTCCTCTTTTCCGAGCGTTCCTGGGCAGCCTGCTGCTGACTCGCCTGTGCCGGCCCCTCTCTCCCACCTTCTAAAGCCAATTCCCATTTTAATTAAATGTGTGTGTCCCTGCATGGAGTGGCAGTCTGGAAGAATACATACTACATGTTATTTTCTTCTTTATGCTTTTTTGCATTTTCTGGCTTCTTTTTGTAGTAAGGTTTGAAAAGGAGAAAATACAGACTTGTGTTAATAAAGCAGCACCGTTTGGGGACAAGTAGTTCTCGCAGGAGAGTGAGGCTGCCTGAGGGTGAGTCCTCACCCTGCCCCTCAATGGCTACGTGACCTTAGGCAAGTCCAACCCCTGCCTAGCCTCAGTTTCCCCACCTATTCAATCAGAAGGGTATGCTGGTATTCATCCCCAACCCCTCCCGCACCCATTCCCGTGCCCTGGAAGGTTAGCCCCTGAGGGCTGTACCACCCAGACACCCGGGCTGGCTGGCTTCTGGGTGCTGGAGGACAGAGGGGAGAGGAGTGGGGATATTTCTTCCCTCTTTGGGTCTCATTTCTGGCAGTAGCTCAGCCCCTGCACAACGACATCTCCTGTGGGGTGGCCCCTGCTATGCCTCTAGTTCTCGGCGGACCCCAGTAGCGCAGTCCCCTTCTCCTACCCTCCGTCTTCCCAGGGCTGTAGCCTCTGGGAGCTTGAGCGCTTTGCCCCCACGCCATCTTCTGTCCGGGCCCCTCATCGACTCCAGCTGAGCTGGATTCTGTTCCCTGCCTTAACCTCAAGTAATCCAGGGGCTCCGACTATGCAGCCAGTATAAACGTCCCCCACCACATCTTCAGAGATAATAAACCTATTAATTTCTCTATTTCTTCATATTTAAACTCATCCTGGCTTTTAAACTCCCATTTCCACTGAAGGTAGACAACAAAGTGACAAGCATAAAACATAACAGGCACTTCACACAGCTTATCTTTCAGCGAACACCTGTTGTATTCAGATTTCGCACACTTGGCTGCACAGAAACCACCCAGAAAGGACCCAAGCCCATGGGGAGCTGGGGGGAGTGCCATGCTACACCTGCACCTGGGGAGAGGCATCCAGCAGGGACTGGTCCTCAGCCCTCAATAGCCTCCCTGGGGTTTGGGTCACCCCGACCCCCGCTGCTGCTGTAGAGATGACGAGTCTGCCATGCCCCCCATAATTCACTGCTGGGACCCTGAAGCCCGCTCAGGACAGAATCCACCCCATGCTTCTGGGGGTTTGAGGACTCTGGTCTGCTCCCCTGCACTACACTGGGGTCCCCAGCAGCGCTGATGCTGGCCTCGGGCCACTCCCTTCCGAAATCTCCCTTGACCACCGCTGCTGCATGTCTTCTAGATAAGGCCCCTTCTGGGACCCCTCCAACCTTAACTGGTTTGCTCTCACCTCGGAGGAAAGGGTACCAGATTCATTCTCGGGAAACCAGCAACTCTAAACGCTACCTACACCCCGTCCATCTGGTCCTTCCACACACACTGATTGACTCATCTCCTTTTGAGTAAGAAAACACCCATTCTTGCCCCACCCTGTGGTTTGTGGCATAAATTGTGTGCTCTGGGTCCCTTTGGCTTTGTGTGTGATACGCTAAGCCAAGCTTTGAGAACTAAAAAACCAAGCGCAAAGAAAGGTTGTTCTCTCTCCAGCATCTGGCTCTTGCAGTCAAAAGCCATAACTTTCAAGAGCACATGGAACTCAAACCTCTGAAGTTTAACTCTCACTGCCCAAGAATCTCAGGGGTTCTCCCTTCCCTGGGATCTCAGCCTCAAGATCCACTGGAATGATCATAGTGATCCTCAGTGTCGCTTCCAGCTGAACCAGCTCTAAGTCATGCATGCTCATCCCATTAGCAAATATTTTGGGGTACCTACGAGGCTTGGGTACCAGGTGCTATGCTGGACACTGGAGAGACAGTCTGGAAATGAAACACCATGCCTTTAGGAGCCTGGGGTCTACTGGAAGAGGCAGGCGCTCAACTGGAGACGGACAGAAATGAATGTAAAGTGATAACTGGCATGATTTCTATGATGGCATGTAGGGCCAGGAGAGCAATGAATAAAGGAATATAACCTAGTAGAGAGATCAGGGGAGGCTGAGGTCCCAGGGGCAAGTAGGAGCTTAGCCACACAGAGAAAGAAGAGCAAGCAGGAGATGCCAAGGCTCTGTGCTGGCAGAGAGCAGAGCCCACACAGGCTGAGAGTGGTCAGTGTAGCTGCAGTGCAGAGAGCGGTGGAAGCCCATGCCACACACGGCCAGGTGTGGGCAGCCCTCGGACAGTACAGGATCCTGCAGAATCCTAAGTCTTAATAGCAATGGGAAGCCGAGGGGACAGTGTATCTGCATGTGCAGATGTTCCCTCTGGGTCTGGTCCAGGCAAAGGCTGGGGAGTTGGGGAGGCCATGTACAAGACTACCTCAGACCAGGCAGTAGTCCTGGGATTAGTTCAGTGCTGACGGGAGGAAGAAAATACAGAGGACTCAAAGTTGTCCCAAAGTAAAGATTGGCAGCACTTAGTGATACATTGGGAAAAGGGGCAGGGAGCGAGGGGAAGAAAGGAAGCAGGGCTTACCCCGCTCAGCAGGAGTGGATGGCAGTGGACAGGCCCCAGTGGCAGTGTCCTATGTCAGTGCTGTACCAGCCTATTGTGACCAGTTAGGGTAGGAGGGTCGTTTTCAGACTGGTTTAACGAAGGGTACCAGTGAGGCACCCAAAGATGTCCACGAGGAGAAATCACATAGCAAAGTGGATAATTTGCACTCAGCAGGTGGTTTAGATCTTGAACTGCTTTTTGGGGAGCTGTCTGCACACAGACAGGAAGAACGAGGAGAAAACCGAGCCCAGAGGACCCCAGTTTTCCATGGCCTGGTAGCAGAGAAGATTAAGGAATCCAAATGCAAAAATAGGGAAGAGACAGTACACAGAAAATAGAAACTAACAACCAGAATGCAAAAACACAAGGCTGACTACAAGCAATGAGGCATAAAACTCATTGCAAATGTCAGAAATAAATATTAAAGCTGAAGATCTACAACATGTTAAAACCAATTAATTATGACTATGACCATAATCATCTGGTTCTAAAAACTCCCTATTTCTTCCCCCAAAATGAGATATGTGAAAGGAAGGGAAAGCATATGATGGAAATCAAGATGTTTGTATTTAAAAATAACCTCTGTTATTTGAAAACAAAATGCATGACTTCTAACCCACCAAAGAAAACCAATTCAAGAAAACATGGCTCACTAAAAACAGATAGCAGAAACAAAATGACAGAAGTAAGACCAAATATAACAGGTGTCACAATAAATGTGCACAGAGTAAATTCATCAAGACCCAGGTTGCATTCAAAACTAAAATCCAAATTGTTAGGCCTCAAAGTGAGATTTTTTCCAGGTATTTGATGGCAACTTGCTGGAGGACGGATGGGAAATACCAAATCCTGCCCTGCCACCCACTCTCCCTCTTGAAGTTCCCAAGGGACAAACTCTCAAAAAAAGAAAAGAAAAAGGGGAAAAAACACCCACATTATTATGGTTGGGCTTGAGCCCTCACTATAGGCTCCATGGAAACCCCAGTCCAGACCTGCTGGCTCACTATTCTAGGGAACCCCCAGAACAAAGTTGCCAGCACACAGGTAGCCAGAGATAGCAAGTGAAAATACAGGATGCCCATTGACATTCAAATTTCAGATAAACACTAAATAATTATTTAGCGTATGTCCCAGGCAATTTTGGGGACATCCTTGCATTATAAAAGTATTGTTGTTTATCTGAAATTCAAGTTTAACTGGGCATTCTATATTTCGTGTAGCCACTCAGTACAACACAGCAGGTGAATTGGAAATTGAGGGCAAAGGAGAGAAAGGTGGCACGAACTCAGCCACCTGGGGGGCCATGGAAGAGGAGGAGACCCTCCCACTATTAAAAGTGGGCTCATCGGGATCAAAGTACATCATGGAGAACATAGTCAGGAAGTCTGTAACATCTTTTTATGTTGACAGGTAGTAACTACACTACTAACTGGGGTGAGTGTTTAATAATGTAGTTAAACATCAAATCACCACATTGTATACCTGAAACCAATAATACTGTGTATCAACTACAGTTCAGTTTTTAAAAACTAGGATGATTTCTGCTCTAGGTAATAGAAAACCCAATTCGAACTGATTTTTTTAAAAAAGGGTTTATTGTTTGTAACCAGAAATCTATAGAGTATGGGAAGTTTCAGGACTGACTTCAAGGACACAAGCTCCTCCCTCTTTTGTGCTCTGTCATCCTCAGCTTACTGGCTCTGTCCTTAGCGCTGTCTCCTTATAGTCACTTTAGCTGCCACAGTTCCAGAAGTCAAGTGCAGACGCAATGGTGTCAGACTGAAAGCAGACAAGCATTTCCTCCCAAAGTCTCTTCTTGTCTATTATTACATGTCAAGCCATCCAAAAACTTGGTGGCTTAAAACAATAGTTTACTATTATCTCTCATAATTTTGTTAGCTGACTGGATGCAGCTGGGCATTTCTGGGGGCTCTCATATGGCTCCAACTGGATTATGCCTGGGGCTGGATTCTTCTGAAGGTTCCAGGGGCTGGATGTTCCTCAAGACGGTTTCCCTGCTCACACATCTGGTCCTCAGGACTCTTCGACGTGACTTTTCTCTCTAGCAGAGCAGCCTAAACTTCTTACATGGCAGCCACAAAAGAAGACAGGATGCAGAAACTGCAGGTCCCTTTTAATGCTAAGTTTGGAACTAGTGATATTTTGTTATGTCATATTCTTCTGCCATATTCTGTGGGTCAAACCAGTCCAGCCCAGATTCTAGTCTGCACTCTTCATGTGTGTACAGGGAGGGAAGGAATTCAGGGCAGTCGTCTTTAGAGTCAAATTACCACAGGATTTCTGACCAACATTCTAATAAATTGGGATTGTGTTAACAACAAAAAAGAGTTGACTCATCAGTCTGCAGGTGGCCAGTGAGGTCAGCAGCTCCTGGGGAGAAGTCAGACTGAGTGAAGGGCAGCAGCTTTCACTCCCATACTCAAATAAATGCTGTTTATGAAAAGCTCACATCCATTCAAATGCCACATAAAGGTTAAAAGTGAAGGGATTTCCAGGTGACTGACAGCAGTATACACTTAACTGCCTCTTGCCAGCTGCCTGCTGAAATGGTCAAAGGGAAAACACAGAAAAATCTATGTTGGTATATAAACCAAGGAGAACCCAGACCACACGCTGGATACCTTGTGGTGAAAGGTAATCCCAGGGAAGCCCAACTGAGCAAAGGACTGACCAGCGATGTGCAGACGGAGTTTGTACTGACTCACAAGAGCCGAAGTTTCCAAGCTGGTTGTTAAAACATTAGTAGCTTGAAATTGGCCATGGTGGGTGTGTTTACACCATGGAAATGGCAGATGGTACAAATCAGGGACTTTCTTTTTTGAAAGATGGACTGACTACTCTGTAAGTCACCAAATAAGAAGAAACACATCTCTCTGAGTTGAAGGGACCCCGTGGCAGAAGTGGCCAGTACCCCACCTTATCCGTGGGACCTTTCAGTGTGTCCTAACTTCTACCCCTAGTCTCTGCATCTGTGTGTGAGGGCTCTTGTTGGAAGTGCCAAGGAGCTTACAAACCCCCCAAAATGGCCCTCAAACGAGTCTCTAAGAAGTTGGTATATAAATGCCCAGCTCCCTCACCCCTTGGGTGGGGCGATTCTGAGTTGTATGTTTCATACTAGTTCCCACTGCTTCCCCAAATGCCTTCAGTTGCCCACCAAAGTAGCTAACTTAATTACTCAATTTTAACCTTTGCAAGTCTTTACTAGTTTCCACACATGTTTTTCTAAGTATAATTTATGCTTGGTTTTTCTTATTATGGAAAAATACATGCATTGGAAGTTTTAGAAAGAATAGAAAATACACTATTGCATAGAACAAAAAGGTATCCTACAGTATGGGAGAATATATTCATAAATGACAGAACCAATAAAGGATTGACATCCAAAATATACAAAGAGCTCACACACCTCAACAAACAAAAAGCAAATAATCCAATTAAAAAATGGGCAGAGGAGCTGAATAGACAGTTCTCTAAAGAAGAAATCCAGATGGCCAACAGACCCATGAAAAGATGCTCCACATTGCTTGACATCAGAGAAATGCAAATTAAAACCACAATGAGATATCACCTCACACCAGTAAGGATCGCCATGATCGAAAAGACAAACAACCACAGATGTTGGCGAGGTTGTGGAGAAAGGGGAACCCTCCTACACTGCTGGTGGGAATGTAAATTAGTTCAACCAATGTGGAAAGCAGTATGGAGGTTCCTCAGAATGCTCAAGATGGAAATACCATTTGACCCAGGAATCCCACTTCTGGGAATTTACCCTAAGAATGCAGCACTTCAGTTTGAAAAAGACAGATGCACCCCTATGTTTATCGCAGCACTATTTACAATAGCCAAGATATGGAAGCAACCTAAATGTCCATCAGTAGATGAATGGATAAAGAAGATGTGGTACATATACACAATGGAATATTACTCAGCCATAAGAAAAAAACAGATCCTACCATTCACAACAACATGGATGGAGCTACAGGGTATTATGCTCAGTGAAATAAGCCAGGCAGAGAAAGACAAGTACCAAATGATTTCACTCACATGTGGAGTATAAGAACAAAGGAAAACTGAAGGAACAAAACAGCAGCAGAATCACAGAACCCAAGAATGGACTAACAGTTACCAAAGGGAAAGGGACTGGGGAGGAAGGGTGGGGAGGGATAAGGGCAGGGAAAAAGAAAGAGGGCATTACGATTAGCATGTATAGTGGGGGGGGGGGCATGGGGAGGGCCGTGCAACACAGAGAAGACAAGTAGTGATTTTACAGCATCTTACTATGATGGACAGTGACTGTGAAGGGGTATGTGGGGGGGACTTGGTGAAGGGGGGAGCCTAGTAAACAATGTTCTTCATGTAATTGTAGATTAATGATACCAAAATAAAAATTAAAAAAAAAAGAACACCTAGAGATGAATAAAATAAAACAAAAACAAGTTCAATGCATGACAGAACTAGGAAGCCAGAAAGGGAAATCCTAGTGTGAGAGCCAGAACAGTGATGAGCGTGTGGGGTCAGCAAGTGACTGGAGTCTAGCAACTTGCATTTAAATGTCCATGCAGGGACGGAAGACCGGGCCTAAGGTGAGGACTGGAAAGAAGACTTAAGCAACCCAGTTGTTCTCACAGAAGAGGAAAGCTTGTCACATTAATTTAGAAAACACACAAGCAGACCATACATGGTGAGTCAGTAAATGCAACAAACAGAAGATAGAATTAAAAGGAGAAATTGGCAAATCCATAATTGGAGTGGAAGTGTTAGGCAGAAAGACACATATGAGCGGTTGAAAAGAAGGAGTTAATTTCTGAATCTGAGCTGACCTTGAGACTTGCTGTAGCTAATGCAGGTGAGATAGGGCAGAGACAAGGGACAAGCATCATGATTAACTTTCCCCCCAAAATGCCGGGATTAGCATAGGAACAGGGGAGACTTATTTTAAGGCTGAAGAACTATTCCCTGAAATGGCCAGCCTGAGAAACAAAGGGGTTTTCTGCTCTTTTTTTTTGACTCATTAAAACCTTTGCTGGTGCCTCTGTAAAAAATTTTTAAAAAAAGAAAATATACTATTGCAATGTTCTTCTTATTCCTTTTTAATATTCGTATGTGAGTGTATACACAAATGGATCTCACCTCTCCACTCTCCTACAAGTTTACCTGCACTTCCCAAATAAACTACTTGCATCTGAATCCTTGTCTCAGGCTCTGCTTCTAGAAAACCCCAAGTGAGCCACTTCCCCAGTAGGACCCCATAAAACTGATGCACTCAAAGCAGGGAGCAGGGATGCTGACACCACAGGGCAGCTGTAGGGGGCTAAGGCTTGGTGCTGAGGTTACCCTGGTGCAGAGGGGCTGGCTCATGGTGCTGCAGGCTGTGACTCCACTTCATGCCCTCAACATGTACTGATGTTGGAATGAGGTGTGGGTTGTTCCTGTGGCCAGGAATGGAAAGGGGATCCGGCCAACTTCAGCAGAGAACCCTGAGCACAGCAGTGAAGTCACTGCCATGTAACTCCAGTCTTCGTTTGGGTCCCTCAGACAATGAGGCCTCCATGATGACAAAGCAAAACCACACCAATATCTGAACTGACACTGGCTCAGCATCCTTCAGAGACTACACACACATTCTCCACTGCAGCCATTCCTTCCAGGAAAATGAGCAGAGAAGCACCTCAGGACTCATGGATGGGCCCCAAGGTCCAAAAGGAGGGATCATACCTGAGGAATCAGCATTATGACCCTTAGCTGTCCCCAAGAAGTAAGAGAAAACCTTACACCAGAATTTTCTGTAATAAGTTCCATGGAAAACTAGCTGCTCAAGGAGGAATGAAGTGCTAAGGAGAAAAGGCACACTCATAAAACCCTGAGCTAAGCAAAGGCACATGGGTGGTTCACCTTAGGACTTCTTAGGTCTATACTGAAGGGCATGTGATTCCCCAGGAGTGGGATACTGGCTCCCTAGGTGACGTGTAGGAACGTGTTCCCAGGAATGTCAGCTTGGAAAAATAAGCTTCATCTAATAAATACAAACATAAAAGACATTTAATTCAAACATCTGTAAGAAAATGACTGAAACTGATGACATTCTAGGCTACAAAGAAAACCTCAGTGGTACTAATGAGCAATCATCTTCCAGGCCACATTACCTGGCCACAAGCCAATAAAAACAGAAATTAAAAACAAAAGGATAGACAAAAAAGTTACATCACTTGGAAATTTATTCCTAAATAACTCAAGTCAAAGAAGGAAACAAAACTTCAATTCCAGGCTATTCAGAACAAACTCATGGGATGTAACCAAAGACTCCCCATAGCTCTTAATGTTTTTGGTATTAAACAAGGAACACTGAAAGTAAATGAAACATCCAACTGAAGAAGCTAGAATATAAGCAACAATTAAACCTGGGGAGAGAATTAAAAGTAAAGGGAGAACTTAATGAAATAGAAAACATAAGAATCAGTAGAACTGGTAAATCTAGGACTCAGCTACTAGTAAACAGCTGTAAGATATGTATACTTGTAAAAACCTGATAAAGGGAGCAGGCAGGAAGCAAGTGAGAGAAAGAATTTTTTGCTTAATTAGAAAAGTAAAGGAAATTTAGCCAAAGATGCAGAGAAGAGCTTTCAAATTACAAGAGTATATGAAATACCTATGGCTTGCTAGTTAATTTGGAGTGTTCGATGGAGAATGCGTATGTATCAGTCTGCTCCAGCTGCCATAACAAAACACCACAGACTGGGGCCTTAAACAGCAGAAGTTTGCTTTCTCACAATTCTGCAGGCTAGAAGTCCAACATCAAGGTGTTGGCAGGGTTGGTTTCTGGTGGGAGCTCTATTTCTGGCTTTCAGACAGCTGCAGACCTTTTCTCTGTGCTCCTGTGAGGAGATCCATCTCCACTGTCTCTTTTTATAAGGTCACCAGTCCTACTGGATGAGGGCCCCACCCTCATGATCTCACTTAACCTTCCTTACTTCCTTAAAGGCCCAATCTCCAAATGGGTACAGGGGTGAGAGCTCCATCGTATGAACTGGGGTAGGGGGACACAATTCAGTACACAACAGCATGCTTTTCTAGAAAAATGGGAATTGCCCAAAGAAGTAGTATACGTGGAAACCGATTTGAAAACTGACAGAAATATTTCCCCAAATAGTATCAGTCAGAGAAACTTTGTTAGTAAAGTTCTTTCATATTTTCAGAGAATGTTTCTAGGCTATTTAAGCCATCCAGAAAACAGATAGAAGACATTCTGATTCATTTTACAAATCTAACACAGCAGTGACATATAAACCTGACACAGATAACCAAAATTTCACCTCGTCTAGCATCTTAACAAGATTCCAGGTGACTCAAGAGCCTTTTGGAGAAGCATTACATAATACGACACTGAGAGTTTTCAAAATAAGGTCCTCAGACCAAAGGGGCTAGCAGGAGACCAAGTGGGTGGAGACCAGGGTTGCTCTGAACAAGGATTGGAGGGCAGCGTGGGGAAGCTCTGGGCCAGGGCTCCAGTGCTCAGAGGAGCTCCCTAGACTGTCCACACCTGTCTCCTGGACATGCGAGGAGATACAAGGAGCCAGAAATGGAGTGGACACCCCCACCCCAGTGCCATGTCCACACAGCCTGAGTTTGGGGTGCTTGGGATAGCCTTCCATCCCAGAGGATGTTCTTGAAGCAGAAGGAGCAGAGTTCACATAACTGCAAGAGGGTGTAAGCCACCCAGTCAGCTCAGCTCGGTGTAAGAACCCTACCCACGGAACTCTCTTGGTTGGTGGGGAGCTCCTACATCTGGCGGAATAGGACCATCGCCTGGGGATGCTCTGCATGGGCCGCCAGCCCTGGGAGAGAAGCTGGCCTTCATGTCAGAAGTCTCTCCACGCTTGAAGGATTCAGACTCACACTGAGTTTGATCTCCCAACGGCCCCATCCCACCCCATACTGATCATTGCTGACTTGGCTGGCCAGGACACACGATTTTTCCTTTTCAGTAAACATGGTTTCTGCACACTCTGTGCTGCCCTTCTCCTCTCCACATCTGCATTACCACCTGTTGGCAGCATCTCTCAAGCTGCTCAGTGTGTAGGGGCATGAGTGAAAAGTGGAACTGGCCTCTTGTGTGTTATTGGTCATGTGCAAGTAGGCAGGCAGAAGTGCCACCTGGACAGGTGCACCTGCCCCCTTCGCTGCCCTCGTGTTGCTATGGTGAGTGGCCTGTCAGGCCCCAGGCTTGGAGCAGATCCCGGGGAAGTCTGCAGGCTTGAGGACCATCCAGGATGCCCAATTAGAAGCATTAACAAGCCTGCCTTCCCTCTACATAATGCGCTCACTGGGGCCTCCTGCACTAATGGCTTCTTGGCCACAGAGAAACCTGCAGCAGCGAACGTCCTGCTCCTTATTATGTGGATCTCAGTGGCAAACGAAGTCCCTTCATTATCATCTCCATTCAGAGACATACAACTGCCTAAATTACTCAGGCCTGGGCCACCCTGGTCATGAGTGTGAAAAGGCTATGAGCCTGGGAATTTTAAGAGCATTGTCGGCATCATTGAGCTTTGGGGGGCTGTAAGAGCAGAGGCCCAGCCACCTGTCAACGCCCAGGAGACCAGGGTCAAAGTTCCTTCAGTCCTGGGTTGCAGCTTGGAGGAACGGGCACGCTGAGCCATAGATGAAAGGAAGTTACAATCTACCAAGGACACCTTCTCAGCAGCACCAGGAGATATCCCTGGGGTGGGCTGGGGCTGGGGATACACTGAGCCCGACTCCACGGGACTCTCATCCTTCACAGTGGACAGCTTGGTTTGAGGCCCTGGAATTTCCACCAGCCTAAAGAAGCCCCCAGTGAGTGCTAACCAAGCTGCTTACCCCTGCACTCTACACTGGGGTTTTGGGTTTTCTTTCCTGAAGAGCAGGGGGTGTGTACAGAAAAAGAAAACAAATATTGGTGTCAAGAAGGACAGACTGGGGCCATTTAACACTCCTGACAAATTTTCTGATCTCTGAGCACATGATAGGACTATACCTCCTTGACGCTTGAAGCTGGTGTGGCCATGGACTCACTTGGGACAATGAAATGTCAGTGGAAGTGACATTTCGCATTTTGGTGGAAGTGACAGAATAGGGTAGAAATAATCTTTGAAGAGACAAATGGCTGAACACTTTCCAAAACTAATGAAAAGACACTAATCCCAAGTCCAGAGTTCTAACAAATAAGCAAAAAGAACAAATAAACTAAAAGAAACCCACAGGTCAGTGTCATAGTAAACACACAGAAAAACCAAAGATAAAGACAAATTCCTTAAAAATAGGCACAAGACAAGAAATACCTTACTGGCAAACGAAGTTAGGTAACAGTAGGATTCTGAATTCTCGACCCCGGACTGGAAGCTGGACGGAACTGGACTCTGCTTCAATGCGAAGAAAACAACACGACTACACTCAGCAAAAAGTATCTGTCAAGAATGAGGGCGATGTAGAGATACTGTCAGATAAACGAAACCATCCGAGTTTGGCAAAAAGAAATTCTAAAAGGTGACCTTCTGCCAGAAACAAAGTGAGCCCCCGTGGTAGGTCTGAGGTCCGAGCAGCAGAGAGGCAATGGCACAAGGATCCGAGCAAAACTGATAATGTAAAATGGTGATGGCAAGGCTGATGTTTTTAAAAATAAGTTTTAAAACACAAGGAACAACAATGTAAGAAGTCAGGAAGGGAGTGAACGAAGGAAAAGCCATGTAATATCCAGGAAGAGGGTGATACTTTTATTAACTTTAAACCTTGAATGAAAGTTATCTATAATGTTTTCATTTGCACAGTAACCACCAAACAATTAGGATTAGAGAACAGGTAACTTACAAAGTAGTGGGGGAAATGGAAAGATTTTTCTTTAAACTCTCTATTTAAAATAAAGGAAGAAAGGAGAAAAGACAAACCAAAGAATAGTTCAGGAAGAACGAAATAAGATGGTAGATTTAAACCCAAATACATCAATAATTATATTAAGCGTATGAGTTGAAAGACAGGCCAGGGCCAATTCTGAAAGGCAGCTTTCCCCAAAGGCATCCAGCCCCTGAAAGCAGTGGACAGCAAGTAGCCTTCTGTTGATGACTTGCTGCCCATTGGGACACCCCGTGACTGCCCCTCGCATCACACACCTCTCAGTCAAGGGAGGCTGGCACATACCTTCTGCACCTTCCTGTGGGGCTACCGTGTTTTTTTGGCTCCAGTGTCCACCTTACATAGTTCTTCTGTCTCATGTGCTATTTGATAGCTCTGTGACCTGAGCAGCTGCTCCTGACAGCCCCTTGTCCTTCTCCCAACCCACCACTCGTGGTCTCACAGCACAAGGAATGCGGGCTGTTAAGACCTTTGCCTACACAGTTCCGAGGGTCAACACTGGGCTGAGGCCAGCTCCATCCTCCATCCTCCTTACCAAAGGGCTTTTCCACGAGGGGCATTTCCTTTTGACTCTGGGCAGCGAACTACTCTCCTTGAAGAACAATTTTGCATGGAGCCAGAAGCCTTAAAAATTTGCCCTTACAACCCTCACCACCGAATCCCACTCAGCAGGTTTCAGTACCACCTGGCATTGTGCAAGAGAAAGAACCCCAAGAGAGCCAAAACGATGGCCAGCTGCAAATACAACGCCCGCCTCGTGGTCCCCATCAAAAAGCTGGAGGAGCACAAAGCTGCCTGTGCCAACAGAAGCGCGGCGGAGGGCAGCTCGAGCCCTGGGACAGTCAGCCTTCCAAGCTCAGGGCAGAACAGAAGCACCTCTGCAGCATCATCCTGGCTCCCCAGCCCCGAGGTCTGGAATGTTGATGGTACTATTTGCCACCCCATGTTTGTCCTTAATACTTCTGTTTCCCAAAAACTTGTTTGTGAAAGCGACACGGGAGTCTGAAAGAGCATCATGCCCCACCCCTGGCCATCCCCCAGAAGATCCTCAGACCAGGAGAGTAAATTGCCAGCAACAGAAAGACCTCGCCTCTTAACTACAGGAAAGGAGAGGCAATTCACCAGAATAAAAGGTGTGCAAACTAAGCTATCCTGGAGTACCTTTTTTTTTTTTCACCTAGCAGATTAGTAAAGACCAAAAGGCTTAAGAATGTTCTACTGGCAAAGGTGGAGCAAAACAGACACTCTCACAACATTGATGAGATGTAAGTTCATAAAGTGCCATGGAGGGCTACTTGAAAATAGCTATACTGATAAGAGCTATAAAAAACATGTTATGCTTCAATAGAGTGATTCCACTTCTAGAAATTCTTCCTGTAAATGTTTACACATGTGAAAAATGAATTAAGTACAAGGTTATTCACTCTAGCGTCTTTGCTAGCAGGAAAGGGTCAGAAACTAAATAGCCTTCGGAAGGGTTTGATTACATGGAATTTTGGTGCTGTCAGACAACAAAATAGTATGCTGCCATAAACCAGAGTGGAAAAGCTTTCAGTACTCACATGCAAAGGTTATGACATATTGTTTAACTCAGAGACCAGCAAAATTTGTCTCTAAAGGGCCAGAGAGTAAATATCTTGGGCTTTGTAAGTTTTATGGTCTCTCATGCAACTATTCAGCTGTCCTGGTAGCAAGAAAGCAGCCACAGACAATATGTGGGCAAATGAATACAGGTTCCAGTAAAACTATTTACAGAACCTGGTGACAGGCTAGATCTGGCTTGTGGATCATAGTTTGCCAACTTAAGAAAAAACCTTCCTGGAGACCTAGAGGCAAACCAGCCAAGGGAGGAATGTCTGCTCTAAATTCCTGAGCTGGATCTCAGCTAGCTGCTCCCTCTCCACCTTAGTCCTCCTTCCTTGCCTCTACTGGGCTTGTCTCTGGAGAGCATCTGCTGCGAGCCACACTCCTAGAGGGACTTGACGGGAGTGACAGTGGCCACAGCAAGCTGGTACCAGACTGGGTGCCAGTGACTGAATCACAAAGGAGAGCCAGCAAATGGCCTGAGGAACGGCAGTCCTGCCAGCCCTGGGTAGCAGGCAAGTTACCAAGTTCATGTTGAGGATTCCTGCAAAGGAGCCTGGCAGGAAACCCGTATGCCGGGCAGAGAGGGCTCTGGCATGGCAGAGGAAGGAGGAAAGAAAGGGGAGCTTCATCTGGCCAGGTGCTTTGTAGATATTATTAAGTCCTGGCCACGAGACTGAGGGGCAAGTATTTTTATTTCCAATAGAGAAATATGAAAAGAAGCTGAATCATTTGTCTTAGTTTACAAAGCCAGTAAGTTGTATGTGGCCTAATGAAACTGAACCCCGCCCCAACAATATGCATAAACCAGAAATATGCACACGAGGTCACCAAAAGATGAGGACAAGCTGTTCATAACAGCACTATGTGTAACAGCCCATCTGAAAATGCTCCACATGTCCTTCAGGAGAAGGGATAAATTGTGCAAAAGCTTTGCAAAGGAGTCCTACACAGTCATGAGAATAAGCTAACGATAAGGCATAAGTCTTATAATATATGAAGTCAAGTTCACACAACATATAAAAAAAGGCAACACAAATCTATAATGTTAGAAGTCAGGAAGGTGTAAGGGTGCCGTGGGTGGAGTGCAGAGGGGGTTTCCAGAGCGCTGGTCATGTTCTATTTCTTATTCTGGCCACTGGTTACATGAGTGTATTCACTGTGGGAAACTCACCCAGCTGTGTACTTGGAATTTGTACACTTTCCAGTATGTACGATGAACCTCCATGGAAAGTCTTTAAGAATTTAACCTATTCCAAATGCTTATGCTTTCTCTACTGCGCCACACAGCTTCCCCAGCTGATAACTATGAATCCCACATGACATGGAACGGGGAGCACTGAGGCATCAGCCTGTGTGTCACACCGGGGCTCAAGTCCCAGTGTGACCACTCCCCAGTAACCCTCCCTCAGAGCATCCCCTGCAACACGGACACGAACCTCCCCTTTGTGGGGTTTACTGTATGTAAGATACGAATGAGAAAGCATTTTGTAATAACATCGTAAGAGCCCATATTTTTTGAGCCCCAAGTGTGTGCCAGTGTTTTCTCCAGTCCCTTCAGCGACTCTAAAAGGTTAATGATTTCTCCCCATTTTATAGTTGAGGATCCACAGCTCAGAGCAGGAAAGACACAACTAGTAACAGCCAAGCTGAGATATACACCCAGGTCCGATCCAAAGTCAGAGCTTTTTACGTGGCTGCCACAAGAGCCATAGAAAGCTTGCCAGCTGTCCTGGGGGAAAATCAAGACAGGCATAAGCACAACGGCTCTAGATTCCAGACTCGTTCACCCACTCACTTGCAGCAAAGTCTGGGAACTCTGCCTCATAAATTCCTCCTCCACCCTTGTTAAACCCAAGGTCTGCTGTCCATTTTCCTCAGGACTCTCTAGTGAACACAAGTCTACCATGTGTATCAGCTAGTTATTGCCACAATAATGCTGGAACATTCAGTGGCTTCAAACAACACTGTGCCTTTTGGAGGTTGGCTAATCTAGGTCCATAAAAAGATGCAGATAAAAACCAGGGGATTGGATATTTGGACAAGAGGATGGGCATAGGACAGAATTGGATGTTGCCCCCAATGCCTGCACATTACACAGTCTTCTCAGACGCATGAGGAACAGTTACACAATTGATCATATGCTCAACCATAAAGCAAGTCTGAGCAAATTTCAAAGATTTGAAACCACACAGACCATGTCCCGTGACCATAGGAGAATAAATGTAGAGATCAACACTAAAAAATGGTAACACCTTCCCCACCCTTCTGGGTCTAGCTGCCCAGGGCTTTGCTACCATATGACTTCACAGCAGGAAGAGACATGGACTGAGCACCTACTGAGTGCCAGGCCAGGCTGTTCTCTGGCCAGGGTGCAGGGGCTATTTCTCAGAGAGGAGACAGATATCCCCTCACCTACGCTTTTTTGAAGGGCATTTGAGACTCAGGTTCTACACCTGTTCCTTGTCAGACTGTCCCATCTGCTGTGTACTTTAACCTCTATGCCTACAGGTCAGCCCCTATTAATATATTGACCAGCTGAGGCCGCTGTTCTGCATCAGTGAAAAGCTAGCTTCTCAACTCATAACAAAATTCAGCTTTAATTACTTTCAAACACTTCTGGCTGAAGGTGGGAACATTACATTAAACCAATCCCAGAGGAGGTTAAATCACTGTCATTACTCAGTCAGAGCCTTGGGTGATCTCTAGAAACAGAACACAGAGTTGATTCATGCTGGGGTTGGCTGAGAGTGACTACTTCAGGCAGTCAGACTCTCAAACTAATCCTGACCTATCAATTACCTCTCCTGGGACCCTGATTTCCCTACAAAGCTTCCCATGAACCCCACAAAGCTTCTGAGATAGTCATTCCTATTTTAATACTACAAAGGGGATAATTTTTTCCTCTGAATAAAGTATCATTTTCTTCACAGTTGGATCCAAAAATGGAGCTGGCTGCCGAATAAGTCACGTCTCCCCATCAGTGGATGTGTTCAAGCAGAGGTCAGACAAGCAGCTTGATGAGGAGGCTGAAGAAGG
This sequence comes from Manis pentadactyla, assembly GCF_030020395.1. Lineage (NCBI taxonomy): Eukaryota > Metazoa > Chordata > Mammalia > Pholidota > Manidae > Manis > Manis pentadactyla. The sequence goes on along the minus strand of NC_080023.1, from coordinate 163,401,012 downwards.
GGACTGAAATTCAGAAAAATGCTTCCAGGACCTTCCAAGACCTTCCAGAAACCTCTATGGCCCACTTTACCTGCTGCTGCAAACACACCAAAGGCCACCCGGTGGGGCTAGAGTTGCATCATCATTGCAAAGGCTTTACTAGCCCTGCACACACAGCTTTTCTTGAAAATACCAAAAACCTAATTGAAACAAATATAAACAATTAAAAATAAGGTTACCATATGGTTCATCAATCCCCCTGCTGGGTATATAGCCAAAAAAACTGAAAGCAGGATCTCAAGATATTTGTATACCCCTGGTCACAAGCAGCATTATTCACAATAGCCAAGAGGTGGAAGCGACCCAGTGTCTATCGACACATGACTGGATAAGCAAATTGTGGTGACACATACAATGGAATATCAGCCAGCCTTAAAAAGGAAAATTGACACGTGATACATCAGAGATAAACCTTGAGGACATCAGATAAGGTGCCACAGAAAGACAAATACTGTATGATTCCACTTATGTAAGATACATAGTTAGTCAAACTTTAGAAAACAGAATGATGGTTGATGGTTTCCAAGGACTAGGACAAGGGGAAGATGAGTTGTTTAATGGGTACAGAGCTTCAATTTTGCCAACTGAAAAAGTTCTAGAGCTCTATTGCAATGTGAATATAGCAACCACCACTGAGCTGTACAGTAGAAAAGGTTAAGATGGTAATCTTTGTTCTGTATTTTTACAACTGAAACAGACCAACCATAAACAGCCGAGTCTGGCATGTAAGTTTCTGAGGTTATCAGTCATGAGCAGAGACTGTGAATCAGGTTAGGCCATGGGCACCCCGGACAGGTGGAATTTGATGGCAGACATGGTCTGATTTGGAGGCCTACATTTGGGAGGGGGTAAGCATGAGGCAAGAGGCCTCTGGGCTCTTGAGGAGGCTGTGTCCAGAGCAGCTGGCGCGGAAGTGGGACAGGCTGTCAAGATGCAGGTGCAGCTCTCAGACCCTGGACACATTTCGGTTAGACCCTGTGGTCAAGCAGAAAGTCAGGTCTTCCCTTGGTCTCGGCAAAACTCCACCCTGAGTAGTCCAACATGGAGATCCTTAGCTCATGAACGCACAGAAGTGGCCAGTGTTGTTCATCTCTCGTTTTTCATTATTCATTCGAGAAATATTTGTTGAGCACCTACTATGTGCCAGGCACTCATCAGACGGTGGGGATAAAGCAGTGAACACAACAGGTTATCTTCCTTGCTCTCGAGAAGCTACATGCAAGTGGGAGGAGCACATGTGTAACTGTAGCCGGACCTAATCCTCTCCTGCACTTTCACTGCCTAAAATGTGAGACATATGGGGTGGGGGTGAGGATGTGCAGCAGCCAATTACCATGGAAACCACAGGGAGGCGCTGCCCTGAATCTGCCAGGACTGCAACTGAGCTCTGGGATTAGTGGAGCTCTAGGAGATACTGTGAACACTCAGGAAGAACAGCCTACTTCATTGATTTTGATCAACTGAATTTGATGAATAGCAGCCAAATAACATTGTATTTGATTAATAAAAAATATGGGATCTTATTTTTACCCCAAGTGGGTGAATACATCAGTTACATCCTTGCTACTCGGAAGTGCAGTCCCCACCCAACTCAGCATTTGCCAGGAAACACAGTGCCTCAGGTCACCTGACAACCTCCTGCAGTTGGCACTTTAACAGCACCCTAATTCATGTGCACCTGAGATTTGAGAAGTACTTTATTAGACCATAAACAACGGTTACATCTGGGGAAAGAAATTAAACTTATGAATTCTACTACTTCTATGTTGTCTAATTTTGTGTGGTTTAACCAATGCTGGCCGCCCAGCAGGCAGCACTAACAGCCTGGGTCCTGCACGTGACCAGGGGAAGGAGTATGGGGGAGGGAGGTTGGTGGGAACTTGGCAGAAGCATAGGCATGAGGCAGACTCGGCCGGGGCCACAGCACCTGCTGGAGCGTCCAGCTTGGCCACATGGGCTGCGGGAGTCGGGGTGGGAAGAGGGAACCCTGTCCCCAGAGTCTCTGCACCACAGATCTCGAGCAGGAACTAGGATACAGCCAGGACCAAAGCACAACTGCTGTGAAGCGATGGGGGTGACCTGGGTAGGGTTCTGCCATGCTGACAGGACCCCATAAGCAACCTGCACATGGGATGAGTGTCTGAGTCAGACAGGTTTAAATCCTGGAGTCCTCCGTCTTCCTACTGGAGGATGGGGCCGCAGGTAAGAGGACCTGCCCCCACGTGTCCCTGAGGAACCAGAGGCACTCAAGTGGAGTCTAGCAGTGAGTGTGGCCCAGGGAGCTCCCCATGCAGTAAACTGTGACCTCCCTCGGACCCTGGAATGGCACAGGGCCCCTCCCATGAACTCCAGCTGGAAACACGACTTCCCATCTAGACCTTTTCAGACCTGGCATCTGCCCATCAATCCCCAATGACCAGCAAAGTGCCGTCTGCCGATGGAGCCATGACCAGGGCAGGCCAAAGCCCAGGCTGCAACTCCACGGCCTAGGGAAGTTAGGGCCACTGACACCAGACAGTGCTGCCCATCACTCCTCCTTGCTTCCTGCTCTGACCTGAGGGCCGGGCTCATCACAGGACAGTTCAGCCACCCATGGCAAGGAGTAGGCAAGGCCTCAATTCATCTCCCACTCACCTCCCAACAGCCAGGAGTCCCGAGCTCTGAGCTGCCCCCAGCACACTGGGCCCCTGGGGGCAGGAGGTCCAGAGCCCTAGACCTGGGCTATGCATACAAGGCTGCACTCTGAGGACCCAGGTCCCCATATTCCTTGGGGCCCCGGGGTCACCAGCGAACCACAGTGAACCACAAGCAGGGCCCAGGAGAAAGGTGGAGTCTACAGCCGCACAAGAAAGGCAGTTTTATTTTTTCAAAAAAATGTTACCAACAGGTTCAGGGAAGGAAGGAGAGCGCTGGCCATGCCCCCTGCCTAAAGCAGGGTATGAGATGAGGCCAGGCCTGACCAGGGCTTTGGGAGAAGCTAATGGGACTTCCTATGGCACCCAGGAGGGGGCAGGGCAGGCCCAGGGGTGGGACTTTGTTCTGTTAGCACCAGAAACCGTCTGCAGCCATACACCGAGACAGGACAGTGGGTGGCTCTGCTCTGTCTTCACCTGAGCAGTCTGGGGAGGGGCTGGTGGCAGAAGGCTCCCTGCAGGTGGTCATCGGAGTGTGGCTCTCAAATTCACACCCACCTTGGTCTCCCCAGCCCCCTGTAAACATGAGAATGGGCTCTCGTGACAGCCAAGCAAGTCAGGACAAGATGAGGGTCCGGGATGTGTGGCTGGGCTTTGAGCGGCCCAGGAGCTGCCGGGCTTTCTCCTGCATGAAGAGCTGGTCCCTGGTCCCCCCACAGGCCACCGTCTTCCAGGCACTGGTCATCTGGGAGCAGGCAAAAGAATTAGCACCCAGGTGGGGGAAGCATGCTGCCTGGCTATGGAGGAGTGGGGGACATGTCTATGACTCTCCCTCCCTCTAGAAGCGACAAGTCTTCATGTGCTCACACCACCTTTCTGGTGGCCCTGAGGCAACCACTCTTGAGCTCCCTGATCTAGAGCAAGGAGGCTGGACCAGGCAACATGGCAACAGCTTCCACGAGAGCAAATGCTACAGCCATGCAGGCACCGCGGTGGGAAGGGGCAGCCAGGGACTCATACATGCATATGCTGGCATATGAGCAACCAGGGCAGCCCCTGCTGTCAGAGACAGACTTTTGCTAAGCAGCAAAATAGAATGACTTAATTACAAGTGAGCCCACCAAAGAGTGGTTTGGAGGCGGAGGTTGCTGGTACAGAGTTCCCTGAGAGTGGTGTCCAAGTTAATCAGGCAAACAGAACCACAGAAGAGCATTCAGAATAGCCTGTGCAAAGGCCCTGAGGTGAGAAGGGCAGCAAAGCAAGTCCCCAAGGATGATGCCACATTTGTGGCCAGCAAGCACTCACAGGGGCAGGTGCTGGCAAGTGGTTCCGGGGCCTCTGGGCCCCCGCTGGCTTCTCGGGCTTGGCCTGCAGGAAGCCCTCATTGAGCAGGCTGTTGTCCTCTTTGATGCCTGGCAGGAGGCTGGAGGAGCCTGATGGGACATTTGTCGGCTGAAATAAAAATCAAACTGCAACTCATTCTTGTGCCACCAGCTCTTAGTGGGAAGAAAAAGAACACAGCCACCCCAGGACTACCACCTCCCAGCTGTGGAGATCTCTCAGGTAGGGCATTCAGTCCTGAGCCTCCGTTTCCTCTTCCAGGTGGGTTCTCCGTTCAAAGATTAAGGACATATTTGTAAAGTGCCTGTTTCAGGGCCTGGCACCTCGTGGATGGCAACAATGCTGGTTCCTCTGACCCGAAGCACTGTGAGACCAGTATACGTGCTGCACAAAATGTCCCGATGTGTGCCCAGCCTCCACACCCTCCAGGCCACCACCTCTTGACAGTCTGCTGGACTCTGCTCTTATCACAGGCAAAAACCTGAGGCTCTTGGAACCTAGGGATCCCAGACAGTAAATGCTGGTGGCAGGACTCAACCAAGGTCCACCCCACTCCACACCCTCATCTTAACCACTTGCCATAGGTCTTTTCTTTTGGTAATTATTTCACATGCCTGAGGCAGCCTTCTGCAGGTCTGGCTGGAGGGCACTGGGTGCCCAGCCTGCAGGAACCCCAGGGCAGGCTGAGGTTTCTCTGCAAAGACTGTGGGCACAGTAGTCTTCCTTGTAAGACCTGGATAAGGAATCTGTCTCGCCCCACCTGCCTCCTGCTGTCTCCCCTGGGAAGCCAGGGAAAGATGGAGCCACACCATTATCAGCTGTGAGGATCAAGTGTGGCATGGTTTCTGGGGACCTAGGCTCTGCACAGGCCAACAGCCCCCTCCTGCAGGTCAGCCTTGGGAACTAGACAGCACCCCATCCCAGGGCTGATGTGCCCCAACCACCTGGCTGTGCCTTGAGACAGGACACGGACCTTCTCCAGGGTCATCCCCACAGGAAGGGAAGATGCTGGGACCCAGAGCCATGTTTTCAAATGTGTTCTAGCAATGCAACTCTTGCCAACAAAAACCCTCCTGTGGAAGACTTGAGCGGAGCTGTCATCAATGGATGCAGGGCTGGGTGCTTGCCCTACCTTCCCCATCAGCCCCCTCCCTGCTGAGCAGGGAACCCAGACACTCAGTCCAAGAACCCCCAGACCAGCTGACCTCCAGGTTCCTCTCCACAGCTGAAGGGTTCAAGGCAGAAGCCTCCAGGGAGACTCCCCTTCCCTGGGGTAGAAGAGCCCCTGCAGTCCCTGGGGAGGGTGGCTGAGACGGTGCTCCCCCCCTCAGGCCCCTTACCAAGGACAGAGCCTTGGGCAGCGTGGACATCATCAGCTTCACATCCTCGTCCACGATGTCAAGCGCCAGGGACTTGCGAACTTTCTTGATGGGGCTCCGCCGCAGCTGGAGATGCGGAGGATGAGGCCGTTAGGGCAGGGCAGGGGTCTGAGGTTTCCCCTGGTGCCCATCAGCACCTCGAGGATACCTGCCCCAGCCACCCCCCCACCGCTCACAGAACCAGGGCACTTTGGCCCCATCAGACTCTGCACCCATCAGACTGTCCTGGCAAATGCTGCAACACAAACACCAACCTCCACCCTGGGAAACTACACACAGTGTGGGACAGAGGCCAACCTAGAAGTGTGGCTTCTGGGCTAGCCCCTGCCCTGCCCTTAGCACCACCCGTGTCCATAACCAGTGTCCCCTGCCAGTTCTCCACCTCACCTGAACTAACTGTCCCCCGCTGGCTCAAAGCTCAGAAACCAGGCCATGCCTGAAGGATTTCCCTGGGAATTGGCTCTGTGCCTTCCTACTCCCTTAGTGCCATGTGTATGCAGTTTCTGATGTTTGTCCAGTGTCTGAGTCGGCCCACTCAACTCCAGGAGGAAGCGACCCCATCTGGGTCTCTGTCCACCCACCCAGCCCAGACCCACTTCAGAAGGGTCCAGACATGTTAAATAACTAAGAGACTGGTTCAAAGAGATGAGGGGAAGGTCTCGAGCACCAGGGATAACCACACAGGGAGCAGCTAGCCAGGGGCCACGGCTCCACCCTCCCCGGTGCCTCAGTTGTACCAGCTGTCCCCTCCCCTCCCCGTGGCCCCACTGTCCCCTGCCCAAGCCGCCCTACGGGCTCTCCTGCCCTGGCTAGCCACTTACCCCAGTCTTCCTCTTCTGCTTCTCAGGCCTCCCTTCATCCTCGATGAGCAGTTCGATGCCGGCCTCGGAGCGCAGCACCTCCTTCAAGTCCTCCTCCAGGTGAGGGGTCTGGGGCTAGGGGCAGGGCAGCCCAGGTGAGGCTCTGCACCCAGCCACAGGGAGGCTGTCCTGCACAATGCAGCAGAGGCCCATGCCAGGGAACTGGATTCACATGCATTATTTATAAACTTTAAGTGTCCTGCCTTGGACAGCAGACAGACCTCAACTCAGAGGGCTGCCGTGGGCCAGGCCTCCACCACAGCAAACCCTCACACAGCTGTGCAACAGCTGCCATCTTCTGCAGAATAGAAATAGAGGCTGGGAGAGAGCAAGAGCCTGGCGCAAGGCTACACAGCTGTTGAGTTAGAACCTGGACATGCTCAGAGCCCACATTCCTCACCCCTTGATCCTGCACTAATGGAGATACTTGGATGCATTTCTCTGGGGACTCCAAGAGACCTCCCGGGCTTCAGATGGCAGAGAACCTGAGAAGTCCATCTAAAAGCCCCTATGCCCTTTACTGCAGGTGCCAGCATCAGGTGCACCCCCTGACCGTGCACAGAGCACACTGGTGTTTCAGTGCCTGGGTACCAAAGCCCCATCGGGACATGGAAGGGCAGTGCCGACTAGTACCCTGCCAGGCCCCCATGGTCTGAGGCTTTCACATGGGGCTCCACGTAGAAGGGGGACATGCTGCAGACACAGGCTGGATGCTTCTCTGCCACCTGCCTTTCACCACCTCCAACTGGTTTCCAAAATGCCTGCCTGACCCAAGGTGTCAGCTTGTTCCCGGGAGCCAGGGTATGGAAGGGCAGTCCCATGGTGCTGAGGTGCTCCTTCACCGGCCACCTCCAGCCCTCCATCGAGGGGCTTTCCCGGCTTTGTAAAGAACTAGCAGTTAGTCAAAAGGCTTTGGTTTGAAGAGCAAGTTGCCTTTTCACCAAATTAGCCACAGCACCCAAGCAAGTCCATCTCCATCCATCCCCATTCCAACACCTGCCCATTTTTTCCCAGTATGTAAGATGTGCTGAAAGCACGCATTCACGTGTTTAATGTCAGTCTCCGCCAGCCCAGTCTGCAATTCACCAGGATGCCAGCCACTAGCTGTCCAGCACCAACCAGCCAGTGCCTGCCTGGTACAGTGCAGGTGCTCAGGAAAAGTCTGATTAATTAAAAGTAACTCAGCCTCAGTCTACCCATTTATAAAATTAGGATATCTGCAACTTCTCAAGGCTGTTGGGAGAATCCAGTGAGGTCTCAGAGCGGGAGGGCTCTGTGCACTGTAAGTGGCTGGATGTGAGACCCCACTGCACAGATCCAGCTGGCCACACCACATACCAGGGGCTTTAGTGGTCCATACTTCTCCAGGGCATTCTTGAATGGGGTGGGTGTGTGGGGCGTGTTATCCATGGAGTACTTCTGATCTGGGGTTACAAACCTGCCAGGGACAGAGGAGGAGGCTTAGTGATGATGGGGTTGGGGACAGACACCAGCTGCTCTGCTGCAGGCCATCCATGACTCCCACTTTCCCCCCACCTGGCCTTTGGCCTTGGCAGCAGGGAGGAAACCCTGGCTCAAGGTTTCTTCCCATGGCACTCATCCACCCACCCACCTCCTCAACCCCCAGGTGTCTTAACAGCTTAGACGAAGGGTACCCTCAGAAACAGGGAAGAGTAGGAAATAGTGTCAGAGGGTCCTGGTCCCAGGAGGGTATAAGCTGAGAATGCTGCTCAGTCATTAGTCTATAGCTAGGACTTTTCACAAAAAAAAGTGGGTCGGAGGCCACATTTCAGGTCAAGTGAGAGAGGGGCAGGGGAGCAAAGCGGAACTGCAGGAAGACCAAGGCCCTCCCCCCTAAGCTCTCTCCGGAGAGCACAAAGTCGCAGCGTTTTTAAAGAATGGCACAGCTGACAGCAGGTGAGTGATGGGGAGGCCAGAGCATGTGCTTCACTTATCTTCTTCCCAAGTCTCCTCCAATGACCACAGTGGGGACAGAAGCATGGAGGGGAAGCTATAGCAAAGAGAGACTTGGGAAGGTCTAGTCCTCAAACAGAAATACTAGGAAGCTACTATCAGATGTGGCCCCACCAGTGGGTCATTTCTGCCTGTGCTGGAAAAACCCTCTGGGAAGAGACAGACGGGGCACCTCGCAGCCAAGACCAGAGATACAGGGCCAGGACCCAGCCAGCTGGCCATGGGCAGATGTCGGATCTGATGGTGGGCACCAGACTCCCCTTGCAGCAGGCCCATGTGACCTCAGTCACCCAGAGGTGCCCCACCACAGCTGACTGCTGAAGCCTTACTGTGTCAGAGGATGTGAGAAACACCCAGGTGGTCAAGGACTCAGTGCAGAGTCAACTCCTGGACTTGGCCGCTTCCCTCAGCCTGTCAGCCCTTCCATGGGGAGATGAAAAGCCGGAGAAAGTGCAAACCTTTTTCTCTTGTCCCTCAGGACTGAGAAATCAGACAGAGATCCACACAGTCCCTTCACGAACCCTTGCTATCTCCCACATGGACACACACAGACCCCACTCTGCACAAAGAGAACATGGGCAAGCATCTCACAGTTCAAACAGATGACTGAGCCTCAGGACCAGACATACATCTCTATGGGACACGGAGCTTTTACAGCCAACATGAGAAAACTCTAGAACCTTTCTAATCCATGGTGTCAGCAAGAACTGGGAATACAGATGTTAGAAAACTGAGGGAGGCCCACTTGAAAAGGGAACACCGACAAATCCATAAGCTAGAGGACTCGGCACATGGGCAGCTGCAGAACGCAGCTGGTGAATCGGAAGACAATCCGTGACATCCTCGTAGAGTTCGAAGTGGCTTAAGGTGAACAAGGATATGAAGATGAGAACAGATGTAGATACAGAGGAGACTCTGTAGGAAAGGAAGCCTGAGGCGGAGGAAAAAGGGACAAATACTAGAGAAACAATTAAAAGAAAACACAGCACATTTTCTCAGCTCAAAGTCCGAGTCTTGAGTTTGAAATGAAAATTCGGAGGAAAAAGTTAATAGAGATAAGCACACCAGTAAGTAGCCTGGCAAATTTCAGGAATAACTAAAAAAAGCACACAAGGAAACAAACAAACCCAAAAACACCCCTATAAGGATCCAGGGAGGGGAAAAAAGGGTGTATACAGAGGAATAAGGGCTGGATAGGTATCAGAATTTGCTGTCCCTGACCAGGGGCCATCCCTGATGTCCTACTAAGTTAAAAACCCCTCACCGTTACTCTGTGCTCCCCGGGCCCATGTAATTTCCCCCCATAGTTTCTATCACCATCTGAAATCCTATATACTGACTGGGTTTTATTTAATGAAAACTGAAAAAGTCTTTTGTGACCACAATCTGGATTTAAAAATAAAGCAGATCTTCACTTCTGGCCAAAATGGGACACAAGGTACCAGACTTATTGTCCTGCCTAAAACAACAAAACACAGGATAAACTACAGGTTTCAAGACACTGGACATCAGGCAACAAAGGCAGTGACCCCTGAGCGGCGGGAGGCCAAGGAGATGAGCCGCCTGCTCTGGGCACAGCACCGGGAGGGGAGAGCTGCTGATGCGGGGCAGGCTCCTGGGCTCAGAGACCGCAGTGAGTGTCCAGGGAGACTTGGGCAGCTGGAGTTGGCAAGAGCACCAGAAAGCAGAGAACCCCAGACTTGTCACGTATTCAGCAGGGCACTAACAACGTACATACACCTGAGGAGGTTGCCTGAGACAAGGGAAGAACCACACAAAAAGATCAGAGGCAAACAGTCCTCAACACACAGGGCTGGAGAGAGCGCTCATTCCCGCCAGCAGACTGGGAAGCCTTATTCACAGGACACTGGGTTCAGGCGGGTCCTGAATATACTGCTGATCTGGTCCCATCCATACATCTTAAAAGATACAAAAGGATCAAACTATTTCCTAGCAGCTTAACTGCATCCCAGAACAAACCTCAAAAAACTTCACAGGAGTACAAAAATATATAGCACACAACAACGGAGAATTCACATCTGGCACCCAATCTGATGTAAAAAGCAGCAGAAAATAACCCCAGCAAGATACCAAACAAAAGCCCCCATCAGCTGAAATGGACTTTGAACTGATACACAGGCTAAATAAAATCAGCAGACAAGGACACTAAAGTTATTGTTTCATGTGGCTGAAAAGTGAAGTAGAGATGGACTAAATATTCATTCAGACAGATCCAGCTGAATTTGTAGAAATGGGAGACCATAATACCTGAGATTAAAAATGCACTAGCTGGCGTGACCACAGATTAGATGCGGCAGAGGAAAACATTAGTACACTTGAAGACATTACAGTAGAAAGTAGCAAAATGAAACAAATAAAAAAAACCCATACATATATATACATAAAATGATGTCAGTAAGCTGTGGGACAACTCCAAGTAGCTGAACAAATGTGCAACCGTGGCGTCCCTCAAGAGCACTGGAGGCAGGAGGCCCCCCAAAAATATTCAAAGATAGAGTGGCTGAAATGTTTCCAAATTTGATGAAAAACTCAAAGATCCAAGAAGCTCAGCGAACACCAACCTAAGAAACATAAGAAATTCACATCACGGCATATCACAATCAAATTGTTCAAAACCGATGATAAAACAGTACAAGCCAGATGATGGGGAGCAACATCTTTAAGGCTGAAAGAAAAAAATCTGTCAACCTGGAGGTCTAGCCTCAGTAAAAACACTGAGGATAGTTACCTTTTCAAAACTTAAGGTAACTTTTTCAGCTACACAAAAAGCTGTAACTCGTCACCTGCAGACCCACTGCAGGTCTTCTGAAGGATGACCTTCAAAGAAAAGGAACAAACTACCACATGGCAGCGGGGAGCTGGAGAGCAAGTGAGGGCACGGGAAACGCTGCTTCCTGTGGAAGAAAACAGGGAAGCTGGAGCAGCAGATTAGGAACATGGCTGAGAAGGAAAAGGAGAAAGAGAAGTACCAATGCTTTTGGGTTCCAGCATATCTGAAGGGTTTGATTTAATGCTCAGGACGCTGGCTTGACTAGAGAATCATTTCTCATGACATGTATTTATGTTAAATTCTAGGTCAGCTGTCGATTTCTGACCACAGGAGTCATCTGTCTTCTCTGAAGTTATGCATCAGTACGAGGACTCTAATTGCTGATCTGATCCCTCAGTTACGTACCTTACTGGAGAAGTAACAAAGAGCAGTGCTTCTCCTGCAGCAAATGCAAATAGCAGACGCAGTTAAGCAACTCTCCCTCCCTGAAATTCAGTCTGGCCGAAAAAAGGAAGCACAATATGGGAAGGCACTTTTGTAAAAGCATGCAGGTAGGCAGCCTGTACACGCTCCAGAGGGCAAGACCCCGGGCTTTGAGGGCTCACGGCCTTCCCTCCCCACCAGGCTCCACAGAGATGGAGAACCAGGCAGCGACCCACTGTCCCGCTCACATGGCTCCTCAATCACAGTGCATTTGCACTTGAAACTCCTAAGAGTTGGAGAGATTTAAGTTTGAAGTGGCATTTTGGACTCTCTCCATTCCTGAGATTAGAAGCCCATCAAACTAAAAAACAAAAATGATAAAAGAACAGAGGTGAAGGACCAGACCATACTGACAAAAATGAAGGACGCAGTGACGTGATGGAGGTGGCTTCCCGGAAACAAGAGTCCCAGGTCTTTTTCCAAGGGGGCCCCTCCCCCAGGGCCAGTCCCACCAGGCTAGCCTCGCTGTGCCAGCAGGGGGCTGGCAGAGCACTCACGCAGCATGTTTCTGGTGCAGGGGTGTCTTATCCCGGTGCAGGGGTGTGGTGACCACCACCTTCTGGCTGCACACCGGGGTGGACGTCAGCGAGGGGCTCTCCAGCTCCAGTGTCTCCTGTTTGTTCCAGAAATTCAGAAACTGCCACAGAAGAGAAAGGAAACAGGACAACGTGACAGCCGGGGGTGGTGAGAGAAGTTCCCTCGTGACCTAGGAGCAGCCCCCCTCCGTCAGACACCTGAGAACAGAGACCAGGTCAGATCAGCTGGGCTCATGCAGACCCCTCGGCTTGTCATGCCCCCCAGTCCTCGCCTTGCCAGGCTGGGGGAAAGCTGTCTCCCGCTCCATGCCAAGACGCAGACAGCACAGGTAGGGCAAAAGAAAGTGAGAGCAGCACTTAGGAGGGGGAGCTCTTAAATGGCCTGGGGCTAGGAGACAGAAGGATTAAGGTTGGTGATGGGGACATTTAAGAGCAGCTTCTCAGGCCAATGATCAGCACTTTACACCAGGAATTGACTAGTTTTCAGATTTTCCAGGACCTACATACTATTATGACCCTATTTAGAGATTAGAGGCTTAGGGTTAGATTCTTGTGCTGAGTACTGGAGACAGGACTCAAACCCAGGTCTGAGCCAGTCTGCAGCACCTTCTGCCCCATCCCAGTGGCCCTGGTAGCTCCAGGCCACCTGCAGCCCTCAAGTCCAGTACAAGCATGCCCTCCATCACCTGGCTTTGTTAGTGCAGCTCAGGGCTCTGCTGCCTACCTTCTCTAGCAGGCAGTGCTCACCTGGGGCGTTATGGGCTGACTGGTGCCACCCCCCTACATACATACGCTGAAGCCCTAACCCACAGGGCCTCAGAGTGTGACTATTTGGAGACAAGGCCTTTAAAGAGGTGATTATGGCAAAATGACATCATATTGTTGGGCCCTAAACCAACACAGCTGCTGTCCTTCTAAGATCACACAGTGTAAATGAGGACACAGACACAGAGAGAAGACTGCATGAAGACACAGAAAGGAGACGGCCGTCTACAAGCCAGAGGGAGGCCTCAGAGGAAACCGACTCTGCCCACACCTTGATTTCAACTTCCAGGCCTGTGAGGCAGTTTCTGTGGGTTAAGCCCCACCCCAGTCTGTGGTATTTGTAATGGCAGTCCTAGGAGACTAAGACAGGGCCTCTCAGCAAACACCACTGGTCTCCCAATGAGCAGACCTGGCCTCACTTGCTCAGGATCCTACACTGGGCTTTGGGGTTGACAGCCTGAACCTGTGCCACCTCCGGGCCTCCCATCCTCACGGATGGGAGCAGACCAAGAGACACCCCAAGCCTCTCACCCACCTCCCAGTCCATCCTCCTGGACCCTACCCCACCCGTCCTCCCACTGCCCCCACTCCCCACCCCCATCAGGTCCAGCTCTGGATCTCACACCTGCACTCTGTTCTCCCCATCTCCACACCTTTGCTCCAGCCCACTGACTAACAAAACCCAGCTCAGATATCTCGAAGCAGCCCAAGCACATCCCCGACATCTAGGAAAGACAGGGCACCTCCTCAGCCCTCTGTGGGATGTATATATACAGAGCCCCAGGAAGCAGGACCTGGGATCTCAACAACTTAGTAATGGCCATTCCCAATTCCATCCTGGTCAGCCCTGTTATAAGCCTGTCCCCAATATGGCCATCCTTGGCAAGGGCAGGGATATCATCTTCACCTCTGCACCCCAGTGCCTGTTAGTCTGGCATGAAATAGATGCTCAATGAATTGATTTTTTTAACAAACAGGCCATGCAGTGCCTTCCCTTTTTTGCTGATTATAATCTACTGTTCCCCAGCTCAAGCAATTCTTCCTCCTCACAGAAGCCCTCCTGGATGACAACCTCCCCAGACTAGATTGTCATCATCTGTGAGCCTTCTCCTTCATACCAGATTTCGTATCTATTTGCCTTTTATTAACTGGTATTCCTACCAAAGTGTAAGCTTTGTGAGAGCAGAACCAGGTCTAGTTTTGCTCACCCCATGTCCCCAACACGTAGTACAGAGCCTCACACACAGCAGATGCTCAGCGAACACTAGCTGAGTGGCACATGCCTGTGCACCAGGCCCCAGTACTGGGCACTGGCAGTCCGCAAACCAAACCCAGTGAGCAACCGGGGTGAGGCCCACACACCTGGGATGGAGAAAAGGGCAGGGTCTTGACGGGAGTGCTCTTGGGGGTGAGGCTGTTGCAGGAGTCCAGGAAGGACAGGCTGGCATTCTTTTCCGTGACGGGGGACAAGGCGACACGCCTCTTCTTCTGCCGCTTGAGCACCGAGGGTGGCGTGCTGATGCCAAAGCCCCCCACTTCAGTGCTGGGGGAAATGGGGATCAGCTCGCCTCGGCTGCTCCGGCTCAGGTCTGAAATGGTGTGGCCATCCAGGCGGTACTCGGTCACACTGGGCACCGGAGCGACAAGCTGGCGGTGCAGGGGAGCCTGCTGCGGCTGGGGTGGCTGAGGCGGCACCGGGCTGTTGCCAAAGCTGCCATCGGCGGAAGGCTCCTCGGGGAGGTCAAATTTACTCAGGTCACACCAAGCATCAGGGTCCTGCCCAGAGGGGGTGTAGGAAGAGCTGCAATGGCTCTGCTTTTCTACCCGCTGATGCAAAAAAAACCTCACTCATTAAAGGAAAATACATGAGTGCCAAGCGTGATCCCAAAGTCCAGGAATGACCATCATTAACATTTTCTTGCATTTCCTTGTCTTGCATTTCCTTGAAGACCCTTCTATGTCTGTGTATCTATATTGGTAACTATAACTGAAGTCATATTGTGCATATGGTTGCTTGCTGTTATTTTTAAAAATGTTCTAAGCAACACATATACAAGAGGCACAAATAAATAGACAAAAGAGGAATCACATCCCCATCAATAAGTCTAGAAATAAAACCTCATCACTGACACCCTTTTCCACCTCCTGCTCACATCCTCTCCCTGAAAATAGGAGACCACTGCCTGAATTGTGTTTACCATTCTCATGCATGTCTTTACCATTTTACCACTTACATGTGTCTGTGTTATCTAGAATTTTGCATGTTTTTAACCTGAGTATAAATCATTTCTACATCCTGCTTTTCCCACTTAAATTATAATAGTACCTAATTCTATTACCTATGAGTTAAATGTTTACTATTAGTAAATACTAGTTATTATGGTAAAAAAATTTTCAACTTCTTTAACAGTTTTTATGACTGCGAAATATTCCGTCATGTGATTATATCAGTTACTTAACTATCCCCTTTCTGTTGGACATTGAGGTTTGTTCCCCTAATTTTTTAAAATTAAAAATAACATCTTTATTAACATAGATTACCAGAAGTGGGCACCTGAGGCCCAAGACTGTGTGACCAGGCTTAAGGGTCTTGATTTGCTGGCCACACTCCTGGAGAGGAGGCACCACCCCACTAGCCTGTCAATTGTGGGTGCCTCCTTGACCATCTCAGCTAAGTTGCTTCCAATCCCACAACAACCCTGCCAGGGAAGCATTACTCTCCTCCTTTCATAATGGAGGAACACAGGCCAGAGAGGTACAATCAGGCCAAAGTCACTAAATTTCTAAAACCCACACTGAGAAGCATAACCAGGTGTTCCCACCTCTGCCCAATAAATTATAGCCCAGCCAAGGGCTTCTGGAGACAGAAGCTTCCACTCTGGTCCCTGGAGGTTTGACCCTGAGTGGACCCAGATCCTCATGGTGATTTCTGTTCCTTGGCATCGGCAGGAGCCTGGGCAGTAGCACTGACTTCAGGCCCACACTCCCAGCAGTAATCTCTAACTTGAGATGGCCCCAGACAGCATGTACTAGACCAGAAGCACCTCCTAAAAGGACTGCCTAGAGGTGCTGCAGGAAGGACAGATAGCATTTCTGCAATTGCAATTAACTGCACAATTAGCCACTGAAGGTCATCATGGAAAGAGCTTGAGCTTAGAGCTGGACAAGGCCTGATTCTTGAAATAAGCACTCACCAGCTGTGTGATGTTGGACAAATCTCCTAACCTCTCTGAGTGTGGGATTCCCTCACTAGTGATGAACTACCACCCACTTCACAGCGCTGGAACTAACAGGACTAACAGAGCATGTATTTTAAGTACCAAGTAATGAGCCTGCCACACAGCAGGCACTCAAATGTTAGATATGGAATTAATGAAGCATTGGACACAGCATACAGTGGGTGCCAGATAAGAGTGAGCTCCCCTGTCCTATTCTCTGTGCCTACCAAGTAGAAGAAGATAAAGAACAGCCTGAGGACGAAGGGAGATAACTCCATGAAATGCCAACAGTGTTGAGCACAGAGCAGACCCCGAGGGACCACACAGCATCAGAGCTTGCTGAACAACAGATCTGCTTCTCAATCTACTCTGCAATCCCTTCAGCGTTGAGACCCAGAGCCAGAGGGGCCTGGAGACTGTACCATCCAACTTCTCATTGGACAAGACAGTGAGAGCACAGCACAACGGTCAAGGCCACCAAGCTTACTTGGCTGTGTGACCTTGGGTATACTACTTAACTTCTCTGAGCCTCCACCTCACCTACAAAACACAAAGAAAGGACACCACTCACATGATAGTGTGTGCACTGTACAGTAAAGTCAGAGCCTAGTATTTCGTAGTATTCAATAATAGTGCCGTTTTAGCAAGGGGAGGGAAGCCCACCTGGGAAGCCTCTCAGTGATCTCCACTCCTCCTGAATGGCAGGCCCCTTGCCCATCACTTCCTGAAAGCCACCCCTCACCACAGGCCTGACTGATGTAGCTGCAGATGTGACACTAAGAGGTGCAGTGCAGCCCCCACGAAGGAGCTCTCCTGCAAGGGGCACAACCCACAGCTAGTGCGGCCTGGAGGGCTGTTCCACTGAGTTATCAGACCTGCTGACCACTTCGGCTGCAGGCACTTCCCAGGCCCTGAGAGCCATCTGCGGTGATCAAAGATCCTGCTGTCCTGTGCTGTTATAGCCTGACACCCTCCCCTTGCTCTCTTGGTACAGCACCACCTCTAGGGAGCCCTCCCACCCAACCCTGCACCAGTCAGCATGAGTCTGGAGCTCCCTGGAGCCAGGGACTACATGGCAACTATCTTGGTGTCTGTCCCCAGGCCCTGGCTCCAGGCCAGGCACTCAGCATCAGCTTGGTAAATGTCAGCAGGACAACAGAGCAAACAGAGGGATGCTCAGCCATGACACAGGTACTCCCTGCTAGCGGTGCTTTGGGCCCACTGTAAAGTGCTCTGGTCAACATTACCGACTCGATCAAGTCCAGGGCTTCAGAAAGGCTGTTCCCCACAGCAGGGATGAGGAGGTTTGCGGCCTCCACCACCCACTTATAGGGCAGGCTGGTTTCCGGCGAGGAGCCCTCCCGGTCTTCACGCTTGGGGAAGTCCTCCAAGGGCTCTGGTGTTTGCACCCTGTCCAGCTCCGCAGGGACAGGCTCCTGCTCCTTAGAAGCAGTGGCTGCTGTGGCCTCCTCCTCACTGCTCTCCTCTTCCTTCATGGCAGGGAGCCCTTGGGGCCAGTCAGTCACAAGACTTCCCTGTTGGACACAGGGCACACCATTTGGTATTTGTTAGGAGACAGAGTTTGCGGGCATCCCAGCTAAGACGAACAACCTGCATCTGATTCTAAAGAAAAGTGCCAGGCAACGAAAGCCTAGTAAACAAACTGACCTCCAGCCTAGCGGGATTTTCAGAGACTAAGGAAGGACGGTCCACTCTGCCTATCCTGAAAGGCAACTTCTCCGTGTTTGCTGATGCCCAGTTTTTTGGTGGAATGTATGCTTTCTCACAATCAGCAGTAAAAGGTTTTGAAATCATATCACTTATATACACAAGAAAGCATCAGAAGTAAATTCCTCTGATTAGGAGATGTGTTGGGGATCCAGACTGGAAGAAGTCATTTTAATTTTCACTTTATACTGCAATTTGCTACCCCATAGGTACATCCTACCAGGGGATCAAGAGATATTCTCTCAAGTTGAAAAATCAAGAAACAAGCAAAAACATAATGTAATGCTCCAGTGAGGCATTATAGAACTGGAGCAGTGAACAAGATTTATCTGACTGGTAAGAAAAGGGAAGGGGAAGCATTACAAATTATTCAATAGTTCATGATTACAGAAGATTGGAAACCAGTGAAAAGAAGTATCACCTACCACATAACCAGTATTGTCAAATCTTCTTACCTCGAAACGCTTGCTTCAAATCTTTATTTTTTAAGAATAATCATTAGAGGTGCAGCTTAGAGCTGCAAGCAAGAAGTTGCTTTGGCATGGGGGGTGGGAGATGTTAACACCTGCATACTGGTTTCATTTTTATAGCAGCAGAATACCATAGATTTCACTTACATGATTTTTTAAGGAACACCATATATTATGAAGACAGAAAACAAATGAGGTGCCAGGAACTAAGGGAGGGAGATGGGCTAATGGAGAAGGGCACAAGGGTATTTGGGGGTGATAGTAATGTCCTATATGCTGCCTGTGGTGGTTACATGACAGTAGTTTTTGTTATGGCTCCAAACTATATACACTAAACAACGAATTTTACCATGTGTGAGTTATAGTTGATAAACCTGTCTTTTCTTTTTTAATTGCAAATACATTTTTAGTATAAAAAGCCTGCAAGGGGAACAACAGGTAGAAGAAAGCTGTTGATGAGAACAGGACCTTTTCAACCTAATCTTCAATTTTACTTGTCAGCTTGCTGTCATTCTTCACCTGCAGCAGATAAGGGCCAGGTATGTACAGAAGTTGAGTGACAAGTAAAGGTCCTAGTGAGGGACTCACAGCCCACAAGGAGACCCTGTGGCAGAACTAGTGAACAGCTGTGGATAAGGTGACAGCTGTGGATAAGAACAGGTATTACATGAGACAGTGTCAGATACAAGTGCAATATCCTAAGAGACCTGGAGCCAAGTGCTATCAGTGGCCCAGCACCTTGGACAGCCGCCTCACCTGGCCTTCCCGGGGGTGGGCACTAGCACAGCCGTCCTTGTCCTCAAGCTCCAGCAGCACATACACAGGGGGCTTGCAGTCTCTGGCCTCACTCAGGAAGCCTCCGGTGTCCACCTTCCTTTTGATGGTGGAATTCCAGTGATTCTTCACAGCATTGTCTGTCCTGCAAGGGCCAACAGGGAACATTTGAACCCAGCTCCATGGCCCAGTTGCCACCAGGCATAACATGACCATCCCGGAGTTGAGCTTCCACTCTGTAAATGAGGATTCAACCTGATGAACAACATCCAGGTCTCTTAGCACTAAGATCAAGTCGCACATGTTTCTGGCCCTTAAGGTTTATAGAGCATTTCCACTCACCTCGGCAAAATAGGCCAAGGTTTTATTCACCCTATGGGGAAATCACAGGACAGAAATGTTTTTGGAACCTCACTCCCTTCCCTACTCACTCTGCAGCTGTCAAAACCACAGCACATCGCTGGCCTCTCACCCCCAGCCTGAGGCTCATTGGCCTAGAATGCAAGCCCTGTTCACCTCCCAGAGAGCAAGGCTAGATGACACAGGAGGGGGCGGCTACTGCTCACTCTGAGCCTAGGCTTCTCTGCCAATCAGAGGACTAGTCCCTATTCCATTACTTGCTGAAGACTAATAGAGACACGCATGTATATAAAGCACGAGTACAGTGGTACAGAAATGCAGAGAAGTACAGGAGGGGAGCAGATGGCACAGTAGTACAAAATGATGGAGAGTCAAGTAGGTACAGTGTATGACATATATAGCATGGTAGCCCAGAAATGCAGTGCACAGAAGCATGTGGTGCTCTATATGCACAGGCGGGGCAGAGCGCTATGGAAGCCCAAGCAGCCCTCGGCAGGACAGCTGTGCAGGCCACAGCAACAGGGTAGTTTAGAAGTGGGACACACAGCAGGTACCTCTGTCTTTGGGACTCCAAGCAGACTACTTACTTTTCCCTCTGTGAACAGAGAGTAACAGCTTGACTAAGCCACCAGCCTAAGAAGAGGGTCTGTATCTCCAGTCATGCCCACCGCAAGCTGTCGGGACAAGCTGACCTGCAGCTAACCGGGCAGGGGCAGGGTCTGGACTTACTACAGGGAGGTTGCTGGGGACCATTCACAGTCTGGAAGGACAGGCAACAGCCCCAGTGAGCACGAAGGGAGCACACTGGCCACACAAGAGACACAAGCAGAGTGTTCGGGAGCAACAGCACAGCACAGGGAATCCTCAGAAAAGAGCACAGTCTGCCTGAGGGACTGAGTGAGGAGCAAGCAGTGGCGAAGCCCAGCAAGGGAGCAAGGGGGGCTGTGTGTCAAAACGAGGCTGGTGGCATCAGCTGAGCCAAGCAGGCCATGCCAAGAGAGGCTGGAGTCAACTAGTCAGAAGTGCCCAAAGGATGACACGCTCAGGTTCGAGTTTTGAAAATAAGAACACTGCAGACTTCAGGGGAAATGCACCACTTGGCATTTTTTTTTACCTCCTCTCCTTCCCAGGACCGCTCTGCCACGACAAAGAGGATTAAAAATAAAGCAAGGGAAGGAGAAAGGCACAAAGACATAAAGAATAGGGGAGACAAATATATTTTTTTATAAGCTTCCAGGAAACGGACAGCAGTTTAGGGAGCCATAAGCAACTCCAGGAGACGGGGAATTGACCCGGAGATTCTCGCAGGAATGGGGCCCAGTCTTCCCAATGCTGCCCACAGAACCCCAGGGTTTGCAGGGACCAGGCCCAGCCAGGAGAGAACAGAGCATGGTTCAGACGCCCAGATCCTGGCCCTGACTTTATAGGCAACAGCAGAAGTTTATTCTCTAGAAAAAGTGAGCAGGCAACCCTGGCTGCAGCAGAGACCAAGGGATAGATAAGGCAGGGAGCTGAAATACAGAGCAAGTGAAAATCTGCATACTGAACGGGAGGCCCACAGGCCCCTTCTCCCTGCCTGCCCTGCTTCAGAAGTCCCTACAGAGATGCCTAGGCAACCCCAGGCAGGAATCCAAAAGGATTCATTCATTTCTGTGCAAAGCGAACAGCCCCAGAGAGATGAGTGACTCGGGAATATCCCCCCGACAGCTAGCAGGTGCCCTTAGGCCCTGGGAACAGCACCGACCACTCCAGCCTCCAGCTCCAAGAGGCAGCTCACCTCCCAGGCAGCATCTTGGCAATCTCAGCCCAGCGGTTGCCCAGCACCTTGTGGGCCTCACAGATGATGCGGTCCTCCTCCTCAGTCCAGCAGGACTTCTTTACCTCAGGGTTCAGGTGGTTGTGCCAGCGCTCACGGCACTGCTTCCCCAGCCGGCCCTTCAAGTTCTTGGCAATAAGGGTCCAATGCTTTGTGCCGTACTTCTTGACCAGCTCGATGACCTTGGAGGAAGGCCCGTGTGAAGCCAGCGGGGCAGGCCACCCTAGCACCTTCACTCTGCGAAGGCTGTGATGCAGCCCTGCGAGGTGCAACTCACCAGCCAGCAGGCTGACACGTGCCCCCACTGCCCCCCAGGGCAGCCTCACGATCCCTTGATGCGCTGTGGGGGGCAATGGCCCACTGAGTGTGCAGCTATGTCCCAGGATTACCTTTTGGTCTTCCTCTTTGGTCCATGGCCCCTTGACGAGGTCTGGATTCAAGACCCTCAGCCACCGGTACTGGCACTGTTGGTCAGTGCGGTTCTGGGGAGGGAAAAGGAATCTGTGGGATCTCTGGGTGGCGGCCTTAGGTCCTGGGACCAGGCACACCTCACATGGGTTCTGTCTTGTTCTCTGCTCCCATCACACACTACAAACATGCAAAAACACGCATGGTTTCCCTGTGGGAAGATGCCTAATGCCACCCTAACCCAAGCAGGGGCCACCACTGGGAGATACAGCAGGCAGCAGCTGAGCTGTCCCAACCTTGTGGGACTTAGGGTCTAGTAGGAGGCAGATGTTAATCAGAGGCTCCCACGAACAGATGTAGACCCGTCCGTGCTGGGGGCGTGGAGAGGTACATGGCAATTGCCTGTTTTTACTTTAAACCCCTGTAAAAAGCTTGTCAGGTATGTTGGGGATCCTTGCTTGCCTTTGGAAGGGTGTTACTTCACTGAAGGTTTCAGGTCCCATGGAAGGGGAATGGGGATGGAGCAGAAGGGGTCAGGAACCTGGTCTCTGAGCTGCCTGAGTGACCCAGGAAGTGAGACAGCAGCTCCTGCCACTTCCCCTCTCCACAAGATAACAGCTGTCCTGGGGTGGGGAATCTGAGAGGGACCTGCATCCCCAGGAGGCTCTAACACTGCTCTGTGGGGTCCTCCCCATGAAGCCTGCTGACACTATCATTTCCCCTCAGTTTTATCTGTCAAGAAACAGTACAATTCGATCCTGACATTCAGGAAGAAATGCAAATATACCGCTATTCACACGCTGCAAATATCACAGAGCTTCAAGGCATGGGGCTTCCGGAAGCTGCTGAGTGCACCGGCTTCAGTCCCTGTGCCTCGAGTTCTGGCTTGGGAAGAAAGGGCCTAAGAAAAGTGTTTTGTTGGACCAAGGTGGGGCTTGGTAAGGACTCCCTTTCCTTCTCCTTGGCAGGTCTGTCCCAGGCACACTGTCTGGTCACCCTGAACCTTTGTCCCTGGGGGAGGGGCCTCAAGGGGGCGGCACTCACAGGAAAGTGGCTAGCCAGGAACTTCCAGTCTTGCTGTCCAAACTGCCTCACCAGGGTCCTCAGCTGCTCATCCTGCCAACAACAGAAAGAAAGGGGGTTCAGTCCCACAAGTGCAAAAAGCAGACATTTGTGTAAGAGACCTCTCCAAAAGGAACAGCCTCATTCACTCAGTCATAAAGTGAGCACTTACTATGTGCATGCCAGGTACTAAAGACATGCAACAGGCAGCAGCTCAGCTGCCCCAGCCTTGTGGGACTTAGGATTTAGAGGAGGACAGATGCTAATCAGAGGCTCCCACAAACAGAAGTAGAGCCACCTGTGCTGGGGGCTTGGAGAGGTATGTGGTGACTGCCTACTCAGGGAGACCAAGGTACATAGGCTCAAAGGAAGCCAAGTGTCTAGAGTGCAGGAAGCACGTGCAAGAGGATTCTGGGGGCAGGGGCCGGGGGGCAGCAGGGGACACACCACACGCAGGCTGGAAAGCCACTGATGCATTTGAACAGTGGGTGGCCACAGTCCAATGAGCATATTATGCAGTTCACTTGGGGAGCTGCAAGGAAAAGGGGCTGCAAGAGGGCAGAACGGACAGGAGGCAGTATAGGCACCCAGGTCAGAGATGACAGTGACTCAGCACTGGAGATAGGCAGACATGGCAGAATCCACTATCTATTAAAACAATCTCCTGAGAATGACTACTGATTTTGGCAGAGCAACACAAAAATCTCATCATTATGAGTGAAAGAAGTCAGCAAAAAGCACACACTGTCTGATTCCACGCATATGAAATTCTAGAAAATGTAAACTAAGCTATAGGGACCAAACATAGTTAGTGGGTGTGTGAGGTCAGGAGTCTAAGACAGTTCAACCAATTCAGAAACAGGTCTGACAGTCTCTATAAAACTTAACATACACCCATGCCACAACCCTACTCAAATGTCCTCCCTAGGGAAATGAAAACAATCCTCAAAAAGGATCACGTAAGAACCCTCCTAGCAGCTCCATCCACACTAGCCAGAAACTGGAAAGAGCCCAGTGCCCACTGACAAGTGAAGTACACTGTGGTATACCCATTCAGCAATAAAAATGAACAAATGATTGACTCATGCAGCATTTTGCTGAGCAAAGGGGGCCAGTGAAAAAATTGTACAGCCATATGAGTTCATTTACAGGCATTCAAGAACAGGCAAAACAAACCAAACCAGAGACCCATCAGTGATTGCCTGGAGCTGAGGAAGATGGGACAAAGTAATCAGGGGAAGTTTCAACATTTGCTGAAACTGTTAGGACTGTTGGCTTTTAAAAGGTGCATTTATTATTTACAAATTGTACTTCCATTAGGTTGACTGAAAAATAAAATCAATTCGTGGCTTTTTAAAATAACAAAGAGGTGACAGATTTGGCCAAACCTCCTAGTAGTTAAAAGGACAAGAAGCACAAGGAATCTACTCCAAAACTACTAGTTCTAATATCTGAATTCAGCAAAGTTGCAGGATACAAAATATGCAGAAATATGTGGCATTCCTATATACTAACAATGAACTAGCAGAAAGAGAAACCAGGAAAAACAATTCCATTCAGTTGCATCAAAAAGAATAAAATACCTAGGAATAAACCTAACCAAAGAAGTGAAAGACCTATACCCTGAAAACTACAAGACACTCATGAGAGAAATTAAAGAGACGAATAAATGGATACACATCCCGTGCTCATGGATAGGAAGAATTAATATCGTCAAAATGACCATCCTGCCTAAAGCAATCTACAGATTCATTGCAATTCCTATCAAAATACCAACAGCATTCTTCAACTAGAGAAAATCGTTCAAAAATTCATATGGAACCACAAAAGACCCCGAAGAGCCAAAGCAATCCTGAGAAGGAAGAATAAAGCTGGGGGGATTATGCTCCCCAACTTCAAGCTCTACTGCAAGGCCACCATAATCAAGACAATTTGGTACTGGCAGAAGAACAGACCCATAGACCAATGGAACAGACTAGAGAGCCCTGATATAAACCCAAGCATATATGGTCGATTAGTATATGATAAAGGAGCCATGGACATACAATGGGAAAATGACAGCCTCTGCAACAATTGGTGTTGCTAAACTGGACAGCTACATGCAAGAGAATGAAAGTGGACTACTGTCTAACACCACACACAAAAATAAACTCAAAATGAATCAAAGACCCGAGTGTAAGTCATGAAACCATAAAACTCTTAGAAGACAATATAGGCAAAAATATCCTGAAAATAAGCATGAACAACTTCTTCTGAACGCATCTCCTCGAGCAAGGGGAACAAAAGCAAAAATAGGAGTGCACAGGGAGGGCTGTGCAACACAGAGAAGATGGGTAGTGATTCTATAGCATCTTATTACACTGATGGACAGTGACTGTAACGGTATTTGTGGGGGGGACTTGGTGAAGGGGGGAGTTCAGTAAACATAATGTTCTTCATGTAATTGTAGATTAATGGCAACAAAATGAATTTTAAAAATTATGTATAAAAAAATCATCTACATGGAAAAAAAAGCAAAAATGAACTCATGGAACTACATCAAACTAAAAAGTTTTTGTACAGCAAAGGACACCATCAACAGAAAAAGTCATCCTCCAGTATGGGAGAATATATTTGTAAATGACATATCCAACAAGGGGTGAACATCCAAAACATATAAAGAACTCACACGCCTCAACACCCAAAAAGCAAAGAACCCGATAAAAAAATGGGCAGAGAACATGAAGAGACAGTTCTCCAAAGAAATTCAAATGGCCAACAGACACATGAAAAGATGCTCCACATTGCTAATCATCAGGGAAATGCAAATTAAAACCATAATGAGATATCACCACACACCAGTAAGGATGGCCAGCATCGAAAAGACTTAAGAACAAATGCTGGCAAGGATGCGGAGAAAGGGGAACCCTCCTACACTGCTGGTAGGAATGTAAGCTAGTTCAACGATTGTGGAAAGCAACATGGAGGTTCCTCAAAAAAACTAAAAATAGAAATACCATTTGACCCGGGAATCCCACTCCTTGGAATTTACCCAAATCATACAACTTCTCAGATAGATTCAAAGACACATGCACGCGTTGGTGGTATAGTGGTGAGCATAGCTGCCTTCCAAAGACACAGGCACCCCTATGTTTATCACAGCACTTTTTACAATATTAATAGCCAAGAAATGGAAGCAACCTAAGTGTCCATCAGTACATGGATAAAGAGGTGGTACACATACACAGTGGAATACTATTCAGCCATAACAAACAAATCCTACCATTTGCAACAACATGGATGGAGCTGGAGGATATTATGCTCAGTGAAATAAGCCAGGCAGAAAAAGACAAGCATCAAATGATTTCTTTCCCTCATTTGTGGAGTGTAACAATGAAGCAAAACTGAAGGAACAAAATAGCAGCAGACTCAGATACTACAAGAAGGGACTGTGGTTACCAAAGGGGAGGGATGTGGGAGGGCGGTGATTGAGGGGTATTATGTTTAGTACACATGGTGCGGGGGATCACGGGAATTAACAGTGTAGCACAGAGAAAGCAAATAATCAATCTGTGGCATCTTGCTGCACTGATGGACAGTGCCTGCACTGGGGTATGGGTGGGGACTTGATAATATGGGTAAATGTAGTAACCACATTGTTTTTTCATGTGAAACCTTCATAAGAGTGTATATCAATACCTTGAAAAAAAATAGAAAAAAAAAAAAGGACAAGAAGCACTCTAGTGTTCACCATGTAAGTGTAGAACATACCAGCTTCCAAGAGAAAAAACAGCAAACTGCTGGCCCACAGGTCTGAGTGACAGGTCACCCCCAAGTCCTCAATACTGAGTTCTCCCAGGGTGCTGAGAAGAGGCCTGGGGAGAACAAGAGGACCATCCGCTTCTTTCCCCAGTTCCTCCTCAACATACCGGTCAGGGCATCAGGCAGACACATCTCAGGCTGAGCTCCCATTCTGGACCCCCACCTGCCAGCACCCTCCCCCCACCCCCCAGATGAGTCAGTGTCCCTCACCTCCTCATGGGTCCACTTGACCTTGCACTTGCTGTCCCTCTGCTCTGGCACATCTGAATCTGTGTCCTGGTAGTGCAGCTCATCCAGCTCCTGACTGCAGGGAAAGCAAACTAAGGGTCAAGGACATCTCTCCACATGCTGCTGCATGGACAGGATGGAAGGATGAACAGGGAGTAGGCAGTGGCCAGTGACCTCTAGGGAAAGGTTTGGGGAGACAGGCTTTTACTCTGTTTTTAAAAATGTAGGTGCCTCCCCCTAT
Source organism: Manis pentadactyla (assembly GCF_030020395.1). Lineage (NCBI taxonomy): Eukaryota > Metazoa > Chordata > Mammalia > Pholidota > Manidae > Manis > Manis pentadactyla. The sequence continues at coordinate 163,374,105 of NC_080023.1, read as the reverse complement.
GTTTATCGCAGCACTATTTACAATAGCCAAGATATGGAAGCAACCTAAGTGTCCATCAGTAGATGAATGGATAAAGAAGATGTGGTACATATACACAATGGAATATTACGTAGCCATAAGAAAAAAAACAAATCCTACCATTCGCAACAACATGGACGGAGCTAGAGGGTATTATGCTCAGTGAAATAAGCCAGGCGGAGAAAGACAAGTACCAAATGATTTCACTCATATGTGGAGTATAAGAACAAAAGAAAACTGAAGGAACAAAACAGCAGCAGAAGCACAGAACCCAAGAATGGATTAATAGTTACCAAAGGGAAAGGGACTGGGGAGGACAGGTGGGAAGGGAAGGATGAGGGCGGGAAGAAAAGAAAGGGGGCATTACAGTTAGCATGTATGGTGTTGGGGGGGCACGGGGAGGGCTGTGCAACACTGAGAAGACCGGTAGTAATTTTACAGCATCTTACTGTGTTGATGGACAGTGACTGTGAATGGGGATGTAGGGGGGACTTGGTGAAGGGGGGGAGCCTAGTAAACATAATGTCCTTCATGTAATTGTAGATTAATGATACCAAAATAAAATTAAAAAAATAAAATAAAATAAAATAAAAATGTAGGTGCCTCCACCCTCTTTTAATTATTTAAGCAAATGGCGCTATAGGCTATTTTTATTTTCTTCTGTATTTTTTAAATTTCTGTAACACTCTAATGATTTCATAAAGCCATGAGAAAAAAGGGGTTAAGATTTCACCAAGAATATTGTGATATTTAAAACCAGACACCCACTTAATATTTTCTATAACAAAACCTTTTAAATTTGCAGATATTTTGAGGATTAAAGCTGAACGTATTTGTACTCATCAGAAGCCATATATTAATACAAGTTATTTGGGAATAACACTGTACATCTATTATCTCATAACTGTCCACTTGTGCACGCCCCCTTCTCAATCCTTGCCTACACACAGGCACAGATAGCTTATGGAGAAAAAAATCAAAAGTACAAGCGGGTTTGAATTCTGGATGTTTTTAGTAATAGATCATTTTCCCAGTCGCTCCAAAAGTCTTATTTACTATTTACTAAGTTCAATATTTATGAAAATGGAGCTCATACTATCCACCTCCAGGGATGCCAGGTGCTCACCAAAGGTTCCTAGCTGCCCAACTCCACATGGTGGGACCTGCATCATGTCACCTATCAGGTACATCCCTAAGTCAGGCATTTTTAAGTGGGAAACACTTATACATCTCCACACAAGCAAGCCATCCACAGGCCTTGTACCAGAACAAGGAAGTGGACTTTCTGTCTACTTTCCTTTCTTCTTGTCCAGAACTCAGCATCTTCCCAGTTACTACTCAGCATCTTCCCAGTTACTATGCCCCCAAGGCACTTTGGAAATCCTCCAGTCTCAGAATTTAGACCCTTAGGCTACTATGGCCAAGGACATCAACACAGGTCAGCTCCACCACCACGTCAGTAGGGCCTTTGGGGGTCGGCACCACAGACCTTAGGAAATGTGTGCTCAGGAAATGACCAAATACACAAATGAACACAGAAGCAAAGCTACTACTCCCTATTAGTAAGAAATGCTAATTAATTTTATTAGTAGCAAAGGAACAGCAAGTGTCTAAACTTAGCAATACATTAAGGCACAGGAGCTGGAATTAATCTTTGTCTTGTCATTCCTGACACAGTCCATGGGGTCCTCCACCATCACAAAATGGGAGGCAAAAATTGCAGATACTAACAAAATGAAGCTGGCCAAAAATCAACCGTCCCGACCTCTTCCTGACAGAAACCACCTCCAGTTGTCAGGCACCCAGCTTCTAATAGAAACTCAGTAAATAAAAGTTCCTTCAAGGATGAAAATGTGTGAACCTGTGTTAACACTCTGATGCTCCAAGACTATTTAAACATAGACAGCAAATTCAGAAAGCTGGGAGAATTCTAGGATAACATATTTCTATCCCCAACATGGTGCAGACTGGTTCACATCACTCTCATTCAATAGATGTGAAAAATGAGGCTCACGGGGGTTGCCTCAGATACCCAGTCCACAAAACCAGGCTCCAAACCTTCACCTTCTCGTCCTCACCTCACTATCCCAGCAGAAAAAGCAGAAGCCAAGTCAGTGGTGGCAACCACGTGTAGGTTCAACACACCCTTCATGTGCTCTCTAGTGTTCTGGGCTTTGCTCCAGGTGGGGTGAGTCAGAAGCTGAGCGGGAAGTGGAGCACTGATGCAGCAGGGAGTTACAGTGAACGAAGAACCGACCTGTTGTACACGGGGTGCAGGGTGCAACCGTCCCTCACATATGGCAGGATTCTTCCACTTGACCCCAGGGGAGAAGTGGCAGAGGACCTGAGAGTTTTCTAGGGACTCTGTCGTGGCCTGGAGTAACATTTCCTGAGCCAAAAATCAGACGGGCTGACAAGTGCCGTAACAGAAAACATCCCCTGGGAATGTAGGTGCCCTGGGAAATTGCAGCCTGTGGAAGACAGAACCTGAGCCAGGCACCCCAACCATTGCCCAGGGCGCTTCCTGGAGAGGAACTCTAAGGAAAACCAGCAATGAGTGGTGCCCTAGTCAAACACCGCCTGAAGATAGGTTAAAGGTTATCTGGGCTGCATGAGTCCCCGGGGAGAACAGGGCCTCAGGACCCCACTGTCCTCCCCAACTCCCAGACTGACTGAAAAGCCCCGAACTCAAGACACCATGTGCACAGTTTTAAGACAGACCTAAAGCCCAGAGTAATGGTTCCAGGTTCCACTCTACCACTTACTCTCTGGGGTAAGTAAAATGGAGACTGCAGTTCCGGCCTCGGCCCCAGGGACTGCTGACAGAGGGGTCTGTGACACCCATCAGCCTCTCTTCCTCCTCACCTTCAACCCCGCTGTCCAGAACTCACGTGGATCAGGACAGGCCTCTGAAACTAAACCGAGCGAGGGCTGGGACAAAAGAGCCTCCTGCCCCCGCACACTTCTCAGGCCGGGGGCGAGGGCGTGGGGTACCGTGTTTCCCCAGTGTTCACAAATGCCCACCAGCAAAACTGAACCCAAACGGGCTTGATCGACAAGTGTCTTCCAGGCCGCTCGCTGGGACTAGGAGAATCACGTTCCCTCTCCAGGGGTCGCCTCCCTCCCTGGTAGAGGCCCTTCCAGCTGACACCGCCTTCCCACCCCCACCCCGCAATTAGGCGGGAGGCAAAAATGACATCAAGCAGGGCTTGGCGCGGGTCCCAGGAGACCCGCCCGCCCCAGCACCGAGGCCCGGCAGGCCCGGGAAGGGAAGCGAGGGACGCCCCAGCGGCCCCCGGCTCCGTGCGCGCCCTGCCCCGGGAGACCCACGAAGCGGCGACTCCCGCAGAACCAACACCCAGCCCCCGCCTCGCTCCGAGGGGTCCGGGTGCGGTGGAGGGGGATGGGACTTGGGAAGGCGGGAGGGGAAAGGCCCTTGGCGCCCAGCTGCGCTTACCCGCGCGTCCGCCGAGACATCCCCCCGGCCCGGGCCGCGGCGCGCTCGCCCGCCCGCCGGCTGAGCCCGGAGCGGCAGCCGGGCCGGGGTCAGGGCGCAGGTGCTCGGGCCGCTCCGGGCCCCGGGGCCGCTCCGGGAGGAGTCGGCGCGTCGCAGCGCCCGCCGCAGCCCGTAGAGAGCTCCGCCGCGGCCGGCGCGCGCAGAGGCACTTTTCTATCTCCCGCCAAGCGCGTCGGCGCCGCCCGGGCCTGGCGCGCGGGCTCGGGGGCGGACCCTGCGGGCGGCTGGGGGCAGGGCCGAGGGCGGGGCGGGCCTGCGGGCGGGGGCCGCCCGAGAGCCTGAAGCCGGAGGGCAGGGAGCGCCGGAGGTGGAGGGGTGTCCTGCGAGACGCGGCTCGGAACGGGCCACCGGTGACTGGGGCCCGGCCCAGGACTAGCCCGTAGGGCGTAGACTGAGGAAAGAACATGAGACGCAAGTGTGGGAGAGTCAGGTCAGGGAAACCCCCGCGCCTTCCAAGCTGCCGCACCCTAAAGCGGCCCCCTCACCCTTACTTAGACCAGACCTGCGACTTGGAACCGTCTCGTTGTTTCTTTTCAGCCTCAAATTCAATGATTTGAGTGAGCTTCCGAAAATGTAAACTTAAACTTAGCTCTTCAGAATTTAAAATTTATCACCTCTCCCTCAGGGTAGGATACTCGATAATGAGATTCACATATTCTGCCAGATCACCACCCTGCCCTTAGCCCAAGGAAACTTCCTAGCCTCCTGGCTTGGGCCACGAACACTCCCTGCCCCTCCCACCTGACTAATCCTAGTTATCTTTGGGATTCACTGCGCACTGTTGGCTCGGTGACTTGGGTGTTTCTCCCTTTGAAATATTGGCATGCTGAGGTCCACGTGACTCGAGTCACTGCAGTTTCCCCAGGGACTACAATTCCACTGCTAAGTTGAATTCACTTCACAATTTTTTTCTAAAGAAACTCCTGGAGGCTTAGCAAGGATTTTAGGGTTTAAGTTGGCATTTACCTAGTTACCTCCCTGGTGTCACGCCACACTGGGCTCCCTGGGCAGAGTGCTGAGACAAAAGTAACTTTGCGAGGAGAGCCTGGGAAGACCTGGCTAGACCCCAGTGTCTTGGTTCCTGCTTATGCCTCAGATCCCTTTTCCAGAAACTGCTGGCCACCTGGGAATAGTCCACCCAGTTGCTGCAAACTTCATTTACTACATCAGAAGGAACTCTGACATCTTAAGTACTAGAAACTTCCACAACAATTAGTTCAGGGGTTCCACCACCTACTTCCCTCATAGTTATTCACACAGACATCCTTCATCACTAGAGCATATTGTACAGTCTCTGGACTTCTTCGGGTTCAATTCCCAGCTCCATCATTTACTAGTTGTATGATCTCAAGAAAATTACTTAACTGTTCTATGCCTCACTTTTCTCATCTGTAAAAATTAGCTTTATCAGGAGCCATGGACATACAATGGGGAAATGACAGCCTCTTCAACAGCTGGTGTTGGCAAAACTGGACAGCCACATGTAAGAGAATGAAACTGGATCATTGTCTAACCCCATACACAAAAGTAAATTCAAAGTGGATCAAAGACCTGAATGTAAATCATGAAACCATAAAACTCTTAGAAAAAAACATAGGCAAAAATCTCTTGGACATAAACATGAGCAACTTCTTCATGAACATATCTCCCCGGGCAAGGGAAACAAAAGCAAAAATGAACAAGTGGGATTATATCAAGCTGAAAAGCTTCTGTACAGCAAAGGACACCATCAACAGAACAAAAAGGTATCCTACAGTATGGGAAAATATATTCATAAATGACAGATCCGATAAATGGTTGACATCCAAAATATATAAAGAGCTCACGTACCTCAACAAACAAAAAGCGAACAATCCAATCAAAAAATGGGCAGAGGAGCTGAACAGACAGTTCTCCAAAAAAGAAATTCAGATGGCCAACAGACACATGAAAAGATGCTCCACATCGCTAGTCATCAGAGAAATGCAAATTAAAACCACAATGAGATATCAACTCACACCAGTAAGGATCGCCACCATCCAAAAGACAAACAACAACACATGTTGGCAAGGTTGTGGAGAAAGGGGAACCCTCCTACACTGCTGGTGGGAATGTAAATTAGTTAAACCATTGTGGAAAGCAGTATGGAGGTTCCTCAAAATGCTCAAAATAGAAATACCATTTGACCCAGGAATCCCACTTTTAGGAATTTACCCTAAGAATGCAGGAGTCCAGTTTTAAAAAGACAGATGCACCCCTATGTTTATCACAGCACTATTTACAATAGCCAAGAAATGGAAGCAACCTAAGTGTCCATCAGTAGATGAATGAATAAAGAAGATGTGGTACATATACACAATGGAATATTACTCAGCCATAAGAAGAAAACAAATCCTACCATTTGCAACAACATGGATGGAGCTAGAGGGTATTATGCTCAGTGAAATAAGCTAGGCGGAGAAAGACAAGTACCAAATGATTTCACTCATATCTGGAGTATAAGAACAAAGGAAAAACGGAAGGAACAAAACAGCAGCAGAATCACAGAACCCAAGAAAGGACTAACAGTTACCAAAGGGAAAGGGACTGGGGAGGATGTGTGGGAAGGGAGGGATAAGTGGGGGGAAGAAGAAAGGGGGCCTTACGATTAGCATGTATAATGTGGGGGGGTCACGGGGAGGACTGTGCAACACAGAGAAGACAAGTAGTGATTTTACAGCATCTTACTACACTGATGGACAGTGACTAATGGGGTATGTGGGGGGGACTTGGTGAAGGGGGGAGTCTAGTAAACATAATGTTCCTCATGTAATTGTAGATTAATGATACCAAGATAAAAAAATTTTTTAATTACAAAAAAACCTTTATAAAAAATGTAGATGGCTTTTACTATATGCCAGCCACTGCTCTGTATACTTCATAAATTTTAATACATTTAATCCTCCTAACAACCCTAGGAGATAGTATTAGGGGATTACTGAGGGAATTACTGGGGAAACTGAGACACAAGCTTCCCCTGGGTCACACGGCTAATAAATGGCAAACACAGATTCAAACCTGGGCTGTCCAGTTTTAGGATCTGTATTCTTAATCACTACACTGGTACCTACGTTTTAGGGTGATTGTAGGATTAAATAAGTTAATATGTATAAACCACTGAGAACAATCCTTATAAGTACTACATTGTTTATATATATTATTGTTACGATTCTTCAGCTGTCCTCATGCTTCTCTGAGTTCCAGGAAGCTACTTTGCACTCAGCACACACTCACACATAGATTATTAATCCCATTTCAGGAAAGAGACAGAACCTGGCAGCTTGAGCAAGGTGTTAAGGCAGGAAAATCGAAAATGAGCGGCGTATAGCCCCCTATAAAGGACTCAGTTAACCAGTTAAAACTAGAAAGCCAGAAAAGACTCAGAAAGTTAATCAGTTAAAGCTCAAAAGGTCAAGGGCAACTTGGCCTTGAATGTTTGAATATTCCCCAGATAAAAAGTATTTGAGCACGGCCCTTGTCTTCATTGTGTCAATTAGGTCATTGTAAGATTTACTCTAGCCTGCTTAAAGGCCCACCTATATACAGCTTAATAAAGACAGGGGGATCCCACCTTAAAGCCAAAATTGCATTTTGAAAAAAAAACAAAACAGGAAGTTCAAGAAGAAAGATTCTTAACATACTCTTTAGCAAACAAATTAACTCTGCCCACCTTGGGAGGGGACCAGAGCAGTACATTTCTTGTGTTAAGGTAATACCTAGAGGACTGATAAGAAACTTAATGTCTCATCAAAGATACTTGAGGCCACTTAACAAGTCCACACCCCTAGCCCTTTGTCATATACCTGAAAAATCCTAGGGGGATCCCCCAACCTTTCAGTGCGCTCCTCTCTCTGAGGTCGCCCACACTTTCTAAGTGTGTAACCTTTTAATCTTAAACTCTTTCTCTTCAACCTTTCTGGGCGCTCCTCTCTCTCTGAGGTCGCCTGCATTTTCTCTCTAAGTAACTTTCAATAAAACTTTCACTCCGCTTCACTACTGTGTCTCTGCCCTTCAATTATTTGTTGCAGCAGGGACAAGAACTGAGGAAAATATACAACACCTCTCCCCCAACAAAGGTACCTGCCCAAGGCAAGAAATGGAGCACCTGGAAAGTCCACCTGGAACCTGGAACTGGGAGCCAGTTGACCAATACACTAGAGCCTAAAAAGTCTAGAGTCAGTGTTGTGAGTCGTGGAACAAGGAGATCATAAAGACAAGTGGAACCTGGTAATCTCCATGAGTATGTCTTCTGCAGCTGTCATCATACCCCTGGAAAGAGGACTAAATGTCTTGGGAGTAGCCCCACTTAGGAGTGGTCCCTGGGCCCAGGACTGACAACATACAGACTGCACTCTACTGGCAAACTTCCTGGACATGCCCTCCAGACAGGAAAGCTCCAGTCATTGGGTCATTCCACAATCTGCCCCAGTCCAGGCTTGACACCCAGACTTCAGGAATACAGATTCAAATCTACTTATTCAATGCTCAGGGTCCAGCTCCAGGGTGATTCATACCAACTAAATGATCAATAGTGAGACAGGGACTGTGGGTGTAGTCAGAGTAGGGTGAGGACCTCAGGAAAAAGCAAGGCAAGATATTTGCAGTCAGAGCAATGTAACTGCATGCAAGGAAACCCCCTACTAAAACTCTGTGTAAACATTCAGGTCTAAAGTCATTCTTCAGTGAGATCAGTTAATATTCCCAGATAAAAAAGAGTAGCACATGTTTTTATTATGCTAATAATTTATAATCATGTGTGGGATTCACTTTAGCATGGTAAAAGGCCCAAGCCTATGTGCTGTCTTCCCTCCTTCAAGATCTGATGAGGTGATTTTGCAAACTGGGCAGCTAATTTAGCATGCAGGCCCAGCCATAACACAGCAAAAGGCAAGAATTCCACCTTAAAGATCAGATAGCATTTTAATACCCAAGAAGTTAAGACGTTAGAAATTCTACCTTGAGTGTTTGTGAAGCTCATTCTTTGGCTTCGTGAACAAGAACCCGGGCATCAATAGGATCACATGGCCTTTCTGCCTGGTGTCTTTCCCTCTACCTGCTGAGCACCTTCCTTAACATCCCTTCTCTTCCTACCATTCTTCCTCCACCCACAATTTCATTGTTCTCTCAAGAGCAGACAGTCCCACTTTCACACTTTTAGCTTCAAATCTTTACTATGTTTGGCTCCTAGCAGGTACTCACAGAATGAGTTTTACAAATTTTTTTTAACTCAATTAATGAAATGTTATAAAGTTTACATTTGGGCTGCAGAGTTAGGAAGGCACAGACCAGAACTGAGAGGACTTGGAATGCTAGTTTGAATTGTATCTTGGAAGATAGGGGATATCAGAGGAGATTTTGAAACAAAGGAATGTTTTTCAGATACATTCTGCCCAAGGGCATCAGTGCAGAGAACCGAGTCATAGCAGCAGGTAAGTGGCCATAGGTATGAGAGGCCAAAGGCCCAGGACTGGATATGGGACACGTTCTACAGTAGGGTAGATCCCAACACAGGAAAGCAGTTCAATTACCCAATTCAAGGAATCAAATGTCTACAGAGAAATTTACACCCACTTCTCAAAAGATTTACAATTTATAAATAACTGTGTAAAGCACCTATCTTTGAGTTCCAGGAAAGGACCAGCAACATATTCAGGTCAGAAAATAGCAATAGCTGGATTTTACTGGGGAAGTCACCATATGCCAGGTACCAGACTAAGACCTTTACATTCACTTTGCATGTAATCCTCATTACCTTGTGAGGCAGGTACTGATAAAGTCCCCATTTTAAAGATAAGAAAACCGAGGCACAAAGATGTTAAGCTGCTGTAGCAGCTGGTAGCTTGAAGCAAAGCACCCATAATATGCCATGTAAATTTGAAGAGTACTGTTTGTGAAAATATGCCAATGATTAAGGTTGGGCTGCAACCTGGGGCAGTCAGTCATCATGAGACAATCCAACCGTCCATACACTCAAGGCTCATCGGCTAATAGGACAGACAAGTAAACAGAAAATTAGATCTATAAGGGTGAAGATAAACTGCAGGGGCTGTGATTGAAGGCTCTTCAGAGCTGGCTGATTTAGGAAATTACAAGGTGGCCAATGTGGAGAACGGTTTTTCAGGAAGAGGGAACATCCAGGGTCTGTCAGGGAGAAGTATTAGGGAGTACTTGGGGATTAGTCAGAGTTGAAGTCATTCCTGACCCTTCTCTCACATCACTTATCTGATCCATCTACAAATCCTACCGGCTCTACCCTCAGACTATGTCTACTGCCAAAAGTGATGCCGGGTTTCTTGTTCACGAAGCCAAAGAATGAGCTTCACAAACACTCAAGGTAGAAGAGCAAGGTACAGGCTTTTATTTAGAGATAAAGTGAAAGGACAGAGCTGCTGGATCACGCCAGGAGGGGACAAGACAGTCCATAGTGGTGAGTTGTCTAGGGGTTTTATAGGCAGTTGAGGATTTGGGGGAAAGTGAAAAAAAAGGCTTAGGGGTATGGACTTAAGTGGTCCCTGAATATTTAGAATTAAGTTAACACAAGCAACTTCCTGCTCTGATGATTTCTCCCTGAGATACCAGCATCTTGATATGGGAACATATCAAAGGTGGCTGGCTGCCTACCCAGCCCCCAAGGTGGGCTGAGGTATTGTTTGCTAAAGAGTAAGTTGAGAATTTCTAACTTCTTGGGTATTAAAATGCTATCTTATCTTTAAAGTGGAATCCTTCTTGCCTTTTTACTATGTTGTTTATGCCTGGGCTTACCTGCTAAATTAGTTGCTCAGTTTGCAAAATCACCTCATCAGATCTGGACAAGGAAAGACAGCACATAGGCCTGGACCTTTTAACATGCTGAAGTGAATTTTACACATGATTATAAATGATTAGCATAATAAAACGTGCTACTCTTCTTTATCTGGGGAATATTAACTGATCTCACTTAAGAATGACTCTATAGCTTTATGTTTAACACAGTTTGGGCAGGTAAGGGGTTTCTTTGCATGCAGTTACATTGCTCTGACTGCAACTATCCTGCCTTGCTTTTTCCTGAGGCTCTCACCGTACTCTGACTACACCCACGGTCCCTGTCTCAACCAGGATCCTGGGCGGCTTTACGCACACATGTCCAGTCCACACCCGACCTCTACTCTGGGCCTTCTGGGGCGCCAGCTTTCTTAAACACTTCTTTTTTTGTAATATGGCCACCTACAATTCAACAATCAAGCATGGAAGGGTTAGGAGTTTAGGCACAAAGGCAAGGAGAGAACTGCCAGTGAACACCAAGGCCTTAGTAAAGGCGGGTAGAATTCACCTGCAGAGCCCAGCCGGCTTCAGGCGGCTCCTGGCGGTATCATCGCCCCTTTGTGAATAAAGAGTGCTTATATCAGGCCTTGGAGTCAACCCTAGCACCCTGTCGCCACCGCAGAGGACAGAGGCGAGTAATGTGACCTGCTTGGGGGCGCCCGTGAAGCAAATCGAGGCGGAAGTCTCCAGGCCGTCTGACCACCACACACTTCCAGTGCCGGTCTCCCGCCGAGCCAGCCGCGAAAGGCATCGCGGGAGTCGCACCGCCTGACGTCACTACGGGCCGCCTGCGCTCTGGTAAGCTTGGAGTTCCGCTGCTGCGCACGGTGTCTCCACATTGTTGTCCCGCGCCCCGTCGCCGCCTCACTCACCTGGCAGCCCCGCGCCCCCGGCGTTCTGTCGCTAGGACGCCTCCCTGAGGCCCGCACTTTTGGGTCGTGGGGAGGACTTATGAAAGAAAGGCCCAGGGCGTGAGGGAGCAGGGCTGGTTCATCTCTGGCCTCCAACATTATGGCTGTGTTGGGAGATCAGTTAGTAGCTGCCCAGGCTCAGTGCCTGTTTGACCGTCTTTTGCCCCAGCTTTCATTGAAACCCTCGGTCAGCCCCGGACAAGCTTCTAAAACTGCAGACTTCCCTCATGAAATTTTTCACTGTTGGGGAGGAAGAATTTTCCTCTACCTATTGAGGTTCTTCTAGCTGGTATAAGAATGAGGTTGACATGAGACAGATTAACAGAAAAGTAAGTACGGGGAATCCACAGACGTGAGATTCCAAAGAGAAAGTGAGTGAGGTATATAGGTCATCCTGAACTAAGAGAAGGGTAGGGGTGGGGGACTTAAAAGGAGGCAATTCACAGGAATATGAAAGAGTAAATGTTTGGTAAACAAATGTTTGCTGGGCCACTCAGAAACAATGGAACATAGGAATTGTAACAGACTTTTCCACAGTCCTTCCCGTCTACCACCCCTAGGTTATATTATAATGAATCTATGGTGATAGCTCTTTCTGGAGCAAGTCCTCAACCTAAATTCTTTTCATGCTGTTGGTGGGGAGGTCAGAGTTTCTTCCTGAGTCTTTTGGGACTTGTTTTCAGCTCTGAAATAATCTGCATACCAAAGGGCACATCTAGGGTTGTCGGACTCTTGGCCCCTACAGCACTATTCAACTCTTAAAAGGTTACTCTCCCAGGTTAGATTGTGAGCTGCAGGAGCTCAGCCCTAGAATGAAACATTAGTAGTTTCATGTTAAAATTTGGTATAAGCAAGTTTATACTTTTTAGAATATATGTTTCTGTCTTGCCAAGGCAGCAGAAGAAATTGGTGTTATTGGTTGCAGAAAGGGGAGCTGAATGGCTGAAGAGGGTGAAAATTCTTAACACCCTTCATTGCTGTGCTCAGGTATTATTACCTAGTTAAATTTCATTAAAGCATATGTAGCATGCTAGGACCTTTTAGGGGACAGAGTTTGTAAACCTCTTATATTTGGTTTTATAAATAGGAAGTGATTTAGCAAAAGCAACACAGATCTGTAAGATTCCACAAATTTCACTCTTGGGGAGATGTTTTGTCATGACACACATTTCCCTTTCTGATGTTATCTCATTATTTTGATACTAAAGTTTCTCTGATTAGACGTGCCTGTGTTAGGCAGGAAAATAGATATGAGCAGGGTGGAAAGAGAATATGGTCAGTAAAGCCCCCTGGAAAGGACTCAATTATCCAGTTAAAACGAAAGCCAGAAAAGATTCAGAGTTAATCAGTTAAGCTCAAAAGGTCAGGAGCAACTTGGCCTTGAATGTTTGAATATTCCTCAGATGAAAAGTATTTTGAGCACAGCCCTTGTCTCCATTGTGTCAATTAGATCATGTGATTGTGAGATTTACTCTAGCCTGCTAAAAGGCTCACCTATAAACAGCATAATAAAGACAGGAAGACCTCACCTTAAAGCCAGAATTGCATTTTTAAAAAATCCAGGAAGTTAAGAAGTAAGATTCTTAACATACCGTTTAGCAAACGAATACCTTGGTCCACCCTGCCAGGCAGGCCAAATGATCTTAAATTGATATGCCCCCAGACCAAACAGCTGCTATTCTGGGAAGAAATCAGCAGTAAATTTAGCTTAATTTTGCAAAATTACCTGGAAAACTAATCAAAAGAAAGATGTGATGACTCATCAAGGATGAACCTTCCGGACCACTTAACAAGTCCACACCCCTAGCCTTTTGAAAATCTTCAACTGCCTATGAAATCCCAGACCCTAAAACCTTAGGGGCGCCTCTTCTCTGAGGTAGCTTGCACTCGCCCTTCTCTGAGTGTGCATGCACCTTTTTGCTTTAAAATTCCCACTCAGCAACGTTTTGTCTCTGCTTTTCCAATGGTGTCTTTATTACTTTGCTTTTTCTTGGTGGGACAGGCCTGCGCCTTCCAAAGCACATTCTCGAGCTCGGCGTGTGGTGGGAGAGGCTGCAGGTTAGTAGGCAGCCTGTCAGTGCTCCTCTACCACTAGGTTTCCCTAGGCCTCTGTGTCCCCTTTGGAAAGTGAAGTTGGATTAGACTCAGATCCAAAAAGTTCCTTCTGAAAATGTGTAGGTATGTGTAACAAGTTACTCCAAATTAGTGGCTTAAAACTGCTGCTGTGTAGATTCTGTGGATCAAGAATTGAGAAAGGTCACAGGGACAGCTTAGCTTTGCTCCTTAATGACTGGGGCCTCAGCTAGGACAATTCAAAGGCTAGGGGTGACTTAATGCTGGGGACAGGAATCATTTGGAGGTGTTAGGCAGGAAAATAGGTATGAGCAGGGTGGAAAGAGAAAAAGGCCAGAAAGTCCACTAAAAAGACGCAAAATTAATCAATTAAAGCTCAAAAAGCCAGGAACAACTTGGCCTGTAATGTTTGAATATTCCCCAGATAAAGGACGGTACATCAGCATAGCCCATGTCTTTATTATGTTAATCATGCAGGCCCAGTTTATTCTGTTACCTTTACCTATATGCTGTTTTTTTCTCCTTCTGTTCCTCATTAAGTAGTTTGTAACCTAGGCAACTAAATTAGCATGCAGGCCCAGCCGTAAACAACATAGTGAAAGACAGGAAGGATTCCAACTTAAAGATGGTAAGATTCTTAACTTACTCTTTAGCAAAGACAATAACTCAGCCCACCTTGGGGGCTGGGCAGGCAGGCAGGCTGTTTGATATGCTTCCAGACCAAGATGCTGGTATCTCAGGGAGAATTCAGAGCAGGAAGTTCCTTGTGTTAATTCTAAGTATTCAAAGACCACTTAATAAGTCCGCACTCCCAGTCCTTAGTCACATTCCTAAAGAATCCTTAAAAGGGGGAATGCCCAACCTTTTGGGGCACTCCTCTCTCTGAGGTCACCCCCACTTTCTAAGTGAATAACCTTTTAACTTTTAAACTCTTTTCAACCTTTCAGGGGGCTCTCCTGTCTCTGAGGTCACCCACACTTTCTAAGTATGTAACCTTTTAAACTTTCTCCAACCTTTCAGGGCACCTCTCCTTGCTGAGGTTGTCTGCTGCGCTTCTTTTCTAAGTAACTTTAAATAAAACTTTTACTCTGCTTCACTACTGTGTCTCTGCCCTTCAAATCTTTGTTGTGGCGGGGACAAGAACCGAGGAAAATACACAACGCTCCCCCAACACAGGCATCTTCACTCACATGTTTAGCAAGTGATGCGGGTACAGGCTGTTGGCCAGAATACCTACACATGACCTATCCATGTAGTCTGGCCAAGTGGCCTGGGAGGGAGGGAACGTAGACTTCACCTAAGGCAGGAGGAGCGTCAAGCCCAGTGTGAGCAGAGCAGATGGGTTGGGAGATAATTATTGAGTACACTTTTCTAATGTGTTCCAAGTACCTTGCTACAGCACCCACCCCGTTGCTCTCTGGCTGCCTCTCAGCTGGCTCCGGGGTTCTGTCCTCTGAGTCTCTCCTCCCCAACACTGCTCTGGCTTGGCTACTCTGAATAAGCTGTTAGGGTCCAGGACTCCGGGGTTTCCCCAGAGAACAAACCACACGGACACGGAGATGTAAATCTAAGCAAAGCTTTTATTCAGCCAGCTAGCTGGGGCCGACAGCACCTCCCCTGACACGCAGGACGAGTCCGAGCTGCCGACCCCTCAAGCAACTTTAGGTATAGATTATATAGGATTTCTACAGCCATTGCACTAAAGCCCACACATTACTACAACCAATGAATTTGAAACACATCCTATACTTTAACTAATAAAGTTGAAACGGGGACCCGCCGCTTGCCTGACCTCTGCAGGAGCATTCTTTAACATCTTGTCACGAGTTTCGTCCCCCTTAGGGTATGGAAACTGGGTGGCTCTCGCTCTAGGGTGTTTCCTGCATTCTTTTACATTTCCCCCCTTTTTCTTGTAACTATTTCAATCATGAAATTAGAGGTCATCTGTTTGGTAGTGCAATAGGGGAAAGGCACAATATGAACGGTGTAGTCTTAGCTTTTGCCAGCTGACGTGGTTATCTTGGAATAGAGTTTTTGAGAACGGTGCGTGGGTCAGCTAAACGGTGTTGGTGTTTCTGGACGCGCACCTGGTCACTTTAGGAGTTTTCTGGTGATTTTAAGCCAGAGAGGATTCTCAGTAGGTTGGGCTCTCCACGCAAGATGTTCGTCAGCTGTCTCAGGTGAGACAATGGGTTTCACATGAGATGTGTGGATCCAGGCGGCAATCCCGTCAACTTTGACTGCTGTTGGGGTGGTCAGTAACACTAAGTCTAAAGAATCTTGCTTTTTACTATGCCGTCTACAGCTGGGTCTGCATGCTAAGTCAATTGCTCAGCTTGCAAAATTACCTAGTCAGATCTGAAGGAGGAAAGACAGCACACAGGCCCGGGCCTTCTAGTATGCTAAAGCGAATCTCATACACGATTACAAATGACTAGCATAACAAAACATGTGCTACTCTTCTCTATCTGGGGAACATTAACTGATCTCACTGAAGAATGATTCTAGAGCGTAATGTCGTTATTGAAACAATACTTTTCTCTAAAATCACCTTCATTTTATTAGAAGTAACTAGGTTAAGAAAATAATTAACAGCTGGCTTGATTATTTGCACAAGTGCAGCAAGAAGAGCAATTGATTACACAGGCTCTTTTAAATATGCTTTGCTGGAACTTTTTGTAAGGAATTTCAGATTGAACTTTTAAAGGCCTCTTGAGGCCAGACAGCCAAGCCAGACTTGCCATCAGGCTTTGCCTGCAGTACTTGTAGATTTGGATGAATTCCTCTCTTCTTGAGGTCTCTGCACCTGCCAGGAAGTGACCTTTACTCACCTGGTAAGGTTGCTGGGAACTCTGTAAGCAAGGTACCAGGCTAGTTCTTCCAAGGGGCTTTGCTGGCTTTATAAAGTCAATCTTAGTTCCTTAAAGTTGTTTACATCTGAGTCCATGCACATGTCTCTCAGGTATGACATTCCAGTCACAGCTCTGGCAGTATAACCAGTGTTCTTAACTAGTCTTCTTTCTCACAAGGAAAGCAGATTCTTATTGAACTCGTGCAAATAAACATACTGCCATGGAATACAAAAATAGTCACTGAAAGTTCTAAACTCTGGAGGGATCAGGTAGAGAGAAGGATGTTTCAATTTTGCTTATAAAGATAGTCATTTACCAAACTGTTGACAGCTTAAGAGAACAAGCTTAAAACACTTTATCAGCAACATTTGAAACAAAAAGACACAAAACTATCTTCTTTAGTTCACTTAATCTTATGTAACCAATACTTGTTCTGCCAAAATCTAGTTCTTTACTAGTTTAGGAATAATAAAACAGTGACTATAAATGGCAAAAGACTTACAAATGACAATGGTTAAAGATCTGATGAGAGCTTACTGTAAGACAGTTGACATAAGGAAATTCTGGTATTTTTGTAATACAAAACATTCAGTAACAAAATTTAGCATCATTCTCTTTGACAGTGCTTTCCTGGTAAATACATATATATCAGATAAATAAGCTAAATTAGTCAAATACTTTCTCTAATGAGACAAACAAACATAAAAGCACCTTTTTGCATTTAATTTTTTTAGAACTATTATTACACATTTATTGTCTATATACCCAGCACAGTAAACGAGATATCTTAAAAAGGTGGGGCAGCAGGGGAGACTGCTGCTGTCAGTTTTTAAAGACAATATATAGAAAGTCTTTCATCTTCAGGAGGGAAAAAAAGCTACAATAAGAATTCACATTTAGCTGAAAGAACTGTCCAAACTCAAGGCAGAGTATAAATATTACATACAATCAATAGCTTACAAACAGTGAAAATAATAAGAACATAACTCAGCATAAGTGTCCAAGACCAGATACAAAAAAAGCAGAGAAAGTGCTTAAGTTTACAGGTCTTCCTTGAAAGCTTCAAGAATGTTTTACTCTTTAATAGTAGATAGAGCTTTTAATAGAATTTGCATAGCAGTTTATAAGATCATTTGCATTAAAAAATAGAGTCCTCCATGTTTTTGTTTTTGTTTTTAAACATACAAACATATCTACAGCATATAAATTAAACAAGAAGACCTGGTGGTTCTCAAAACAATCTATTATAACCTTTCTCAAAAGTGGTCACACGTTTGTCCATCTAAACCTTTACAGTGAAACCTGTTTTTCTGGGAGAAACATAATCTTGTCCAGATTCTACACAGTTTAATTTTTAAGAATAAATTTTGGTTACCACAAAAATTCTCAGGCTGTTTGCAGATATATATACCATTATACATTAATACAGTATTATTATTAAGATGTTTATTTGCTACACTTGTTTACTTATTTTTAAGCAACTATGCCAGATTACTTAGAAAACTTTTACTAAACAGACAAAGTCAAGCTTTTCTTCAAGCATCTTCTTGAAATGTTTAACAGGTAACATCAACTTAAATGACTTTAAGTAAACTTTGGCAGCTGATAACCACAAGGACATGCCCGCCTCAGGCAAACCCAAATTAGCATTAATGCTTAACATTTTTTTATCAGATTTTCTGGAAGTTTTAGAATGCCCAATTTTCACAAGCGCTTGTCTTTAAATCAATTTCATTAATACCATCCGGAGGTAGAAAGATATTTTCATTTACACACTTAGGGGGTCGTCTGAGTCTGTCCCATTTCTTATGTCAACAAGACTAAGACAAACACGACAAACAACAAACAGGCGCCTACAGAGAAGAATCTGCCGCGGCCACGGAGGCAAAACTGAAACTGAGTTGAGGGCCCGTCAGACTGCAGCGGCAGCTGACTTTCCTCACAGATGAGGACCTCGTCCTCCAGACAGGGGTAAGGGACGTCTCCCAAGACCCTTGGCCGGTGACCTGCCAGCGCGTCCGCCTAAGTCAATGCTGACCCAGACACAGATTGGAGCTCCCACAGGCTTCATGCAGGTTTCAGGCTTGTTCGCGAACAAAAACACTGGGTGCGCTCACCATCTGGCAAGGCACTTTCTGATTAAACACAGAACATTCTTACAGGTTTGACAAGAGACACACGGACACAAACACAGTAATACCTGGTCAGGGCAAGCCTCCGATCCTTGGCTTGTCGTTCCTCCGGGGCGGGCGGGGCACGCGATCCCGGGCGAGCCCGACCTTTAGGAGTAGCCTGAGTCTGGCCCATAGTGAAAAATACGAAGACAAAGGCGAGGGATAGAGATGCCACTTAAAACAAGATGACTGGTGTATGTGCTTGTGAACGGGTGCCTGTCGTTGCACAGTTTTTCTTCTGCGGGGGACGCGAATTTATCTGGGATTTGCGGCTGTGACCCCCTTCCTGTCACGGGAGTCTTCTAGCGGCGGGCGCCCTAATGGCTCTTAGTTGCCCGACCCGTGCCCGCGGGGAATGATTTAGTGGCAGAAAGGAGGAACGAAAAGAACAGGAGAACTTCAGAATAGGGGAAACTTAAAATGAAAATCGCAGAAAGAAATACAAACCGAAACCAAAACACAATGTAACAATCAACGATAACACTAAACACACACACCACATCTGATCACACTCGCTCGGACCGGTCCTTCTCTCACTCTGGTGCGCACCACACTCACCACTTTCAGGATCCTCAGAAACTCTCGTGACTCTCCCGAAAAGCGTCCACTCGGACTGCCACAGGGTGACAAGCTCGATCTTTTCCACCTTTTGGGCGCCAGGTTCCTGCCGATGGGACTTGCCTTCCTAAGGCCGAATCACTCGGACCCTAGGGCCAGGATTGGTTACCTGGGCTTCACCCAGGGTCGCTAACCTGGGGGCCGGGACTACCAACCCGGACTTCCTCACTCGGGATCACTAACCCGAGACCAGAAATGGGATGGCGACTCCCACTTTATAATGGGTTTATGCAGACACGAGGGGGCGACCCTCGAATTACACTGCCCCGTCCGGACAGTCAGACCTAGCCTCCAGCCGTCCTTTGTTCTCCGGGAAGCCGCTCGGATCCCGGACGAGCCCCCAAAAATGTTAGGGTCCAGGACTCCGGGGTTTCCCCAGAGAACAAACCACACGGACACGGAGATGTAAATCCAAGCAAAGCCTTTATTCAGCCAGCTAGCTGGGGCCGACAGCACCTCCCCTGACACGCAGGACGAGTCCGAGCTGCCGACCCCTCAAGCAACTTTAGGTACAGATTATATAGGGTTTCTACAGCCATTGCACTAAAGCCCACACATTACCACAACCAATGAATTTGAAACACATCCCATACTTTTAACTAATAAAGTTGAAACGGGGACCCGCCGCTTGCCTGACCTTTGCACGAGCATTCCTTAACATCTTGTCACGAGTTTCGTCCCCCTTAGGGTATGGAAACTGGGTGGCTCTTGCTCTAGGGTGTTTCCTGCATTCCTTTACAAAGCCATGCTCTAGCACTTGAGTGTGTGGAACAATGGAAGCCTGTGAGAAGTTATAACATGAGTAAATCATTTGAAATTCAGCATGTGACTGGAATCATTCTTCCCAATGTTTTAAATTGTCGAAAATATTAATTTCTTGACAGGCTATTCTCATGGCTTCAACTATAAACTCCCTGTGAAGAACTCTAATCTTGAGACTGGGTATCTTTTCTAAGCCTCTAAATTAGGGATGTCCAGCTGTTGTTGATTTACACTTGTGTGAATTCCTATAATCTCAGTGGGATGCTTAGGCTCCAAAACAGCTCACTCTTCAACATCCCCATTTTCCAGTAACTCCACCACTTCCTCAGGCATTCAGGCTCAAAATCTTGCCAATGTCACCTTTAAGCCCCAGATCAAATCTAATTCAAAATGTCACCTTTCCTACAGCAGCACCTTCGAGCACATCCTCATTACTTCCTCATGGGGTTCCATCATACTCTCCTAAAAGGCCTTCCTTCTATAGTCCCATCTTTATGGAACCCACTAGTTAAGCTATTTCCAGTGCACTGCATCCCTTACACGCTGGCAGTGGCTCTGCAGTGTTCTTTCTGGCTTTCAGGGTTCCCCAGATACCCAGTACACTGCTGTGTATTTCCACACCAGCTGCCCATTCAAACAGGCAGTCTCTCCCACTGTCCTTGGGACAGATGGTCGTATTTTGCCTTGCATTATAACCTGAAATGATGACAGGATCGAATGCTTCAGGAGCTCAGAGGATGGGGACAAATAGCCTTCAACTAGTTGTGTTGTGTGGGCAGCTGGGAAACAAAGGGGTGAGTGATCTACATAAGGAAGGTATTTTATCTGCTATTTACCTTTTTCATGAGGTACAGTGGGGCAAACAGACTGTATGGGTTCTTCGTATTCTTTTGAACTAGTCCAAAAGCCATTCACCATTCATAAACTTAAGAATTACTTACGTCTTTGATAAAAGAGACTCAAATCCAGAACTGGAGTTGAAAGAAAAGACTTCAATGAAAGACTGTTTCATAAATTCTAAAAGTACAAATTCAGTCAGATTTAATTTACAAAATGGAACGTATCTTACATAAGTATCTTGTAAGATAGAAACGTTACACCTATCTGTGCACTACTCAGGATGCACAGACCTATAGTTCATCAAGGAGTCCATAGACAATTTTGCTAAGGAGTTGAGGAACAATTCAAAAATAGTTTCTTTGAGAATTAGGAGGCAGAAAATGCTTCAAGAGGTATGGTCCTCAAAACTTGTTCTGAAATGCTGTTTCACTTGTATCAATATCATGTTCCTGGGTGAAGGAAAAAGACAGAATTTTAGTATTGCAGTACAAAGCCTGAAATGTGAACCCTTTGGTGTTTTAACTTGGATTAGAGATTTCGAAGTATAATTAATTGGAACACACGGGTAATCTCTGGCTTTAAGGCTGAATCCAGCCCAAGGATCAAATACTCACTATTAAGACTTTGGACCTCTGCCCACCACCACCCATCATATTGTGTGGGAAGCAAAGTCAGTGGAAGGCACTGATACAAACAATACACCAGACTTCCTACCTTGGCCTTGGGGGCCTGTCCCTGCTTTGCCACCAGGGTAAAGACTGTTAGGAATCTACCCAAACCCCCATCCCACATTTCAGTGCTCAGCAGCTCTGTCAATACCTTGCCTCTGGGTTCCTTATCTCAGAGCACTGTAATTGTCCATATATTCCTGTCTCCCCCACGGCATGTGGCTAGAGAGACAGCAAGCATGTATTCATCCTGTTCACAGCTGTAACCAGGACACCTAGCACCATTCTTGGCACATACGAGGCACAGAGTGGGAGTATCCAGCACAGCCACAGCCTCCTGCCAGTAGACGCTCAAGCCCTAACTTGTCTTTCCACTTAGCATCTAAAACCTGAAGTGTGTATATAAAATAAATATTATATATATATAGTAAGGAAAAATGGACTCTCTTTATACTCTTTTATAGCCCTTCCCCCCACCATATCACTTACTGTATCAGGAAGTCTTTCCAAGTCCTTGAACATTCTTCTAAACATTTTTAATCTTATGGATGCACCCTAGGTACTTAACCAGTTCCCTACAGATCAAAATTTTTCTTCTTTTGAAACAGTGGTGCACTGAGCACCCTGGTTGAAAATCTGTACACATTCAGGTTTATATTACTGAGACAAATTCTTAGGATTAGAATTGCTGTGTCAGAAGTATACACATTTTTAAGGCTTTTGAATGATACTATAAAAAACATCTCCAGAAAAGTAGGACCAATTTAATCTCCCATCAGTAGTGTATGAATGCCCATTTACCAACAGTGATGGGCATTTAATTTTAGAAATTCTCTCAAGGGATAGCTAGAATGAAGGCCAGCCATGATTTTAAAGTTCTGGGTCTTGAGTCCAGAGAAAGATGGTTTCTAACATAAGGTGCTGACCTCATGTCCTGCTGGCCCTGTCTTTTGCTCAGTTCTGACACACTGGCATCACTGCTGTTGCTCAGACATGCCAGGCAAAGTCCAGCCTTAGGGACTCTGCACAGGTCTTTCCTCTGCTTGAGACACTCATTCCTCAGCTGTCTGCACGGCTAAATCCCTCAACACCTTCAGTCTGCTCCAGTATCAGCTTTGTAGTGAGGCATACCCTGACCACCCTATTTAATCTGGCCACCGTAAACACACTTGACCCCTCCTACACTGCTCTACTTCGTTTATACCATAGCACTTACCATCTCCTAGCACACTGTGTGGTTTACTTATATATTATGTTCACTGTATACTACCTCTTCCAGCCAGAATATAAGTTCCCTAAGTGCAGGGATTGTTGTCTGTTCTGTTCACCTACTAGATACTTCATAAATACTTGCAGAATGAATGAATGGCATAAAACTCAAGAAGTCCAGTGGTGGGTGATAGCACCACTCGAAGGGCTCCCACTTGGGTGGGTCTTCCAGTCTCTGTACCTGGTTCAATTTCTTGAACTCCACCACTTGGAAGAAGATGTGTTCAAGGATATGTTTAGCATCTTGTTGGTCCTTTGGTAGTTTATTGGTTACTCCAAGAATATCACCACACTTCCTGACATAGAATTCCAGGTCTTCTTCAGTACCTAAGCACAGTGGGGTAGTTAGCTTAACCCTTAACGTCTGCCCTTCCCCAAGTACAGACTCAACTGAGTTTAGTTAACCTCTGGCAAATGCCTACATCTCTCAAGATCACACACCTCTTCCTGAGCTAATGTGGCCACAGGACTTAAACAGTGGCAAACTGTAGAGACCTCTGGTGTGCTGCCTTTATAAATTAGGACAAAAATGTGACACTCCTAATTGGAATAAAGCTGGACTGGTTCTGGCTCTCCTATTCCCAAAGTGAGCATTCCTACATTACAAAGAACAGGAGCAACCAGTAGGAAATGAAATTACCATTCTTTGAATGCAGAAAGGACCATTATAAGAAGGGCATATGAGTACTTAAAAAAGCATATATTCTAGCAATATCACAGAAAAGGAAATTGAAGAGGAAAAATATCACCCATAAGTCCACCTACAACATATCTCCATATGGAGGATGGACAGCCATTACTGCCCTTTTTACACTATAGTGTAATTTTCCCCCCACTCTGATATGCATATTTAAAAGTTACCATAGAAATTCAGTTTATTTTTAAAATCAAATATTCAAACCATACAGCTGCAAAAACCTCTCACCCTCACTCTTTCCCCACTGATCCTGCCTAGGGTAATTACTGCCATGTATGTCTACATATTTACAGTATGTGAAAAAAATGGGATCAAACTATAAAAGTTCTGTAAGTTGCCTTCATCATTTAATGCTGTATCCCAGATATTCCATGTCAAAGCTTATATTCCACATCTTTCTTTTAACAGATGTATAATACTCTATTTAATTAAAAAAAAATGCCCCAACTTATGGACCATTAGACTATTGACAGTTTTTTGACTGTTCAGGACCTTATTTTTTTGTGTGTGCATTTCTATAGGATAAATGGATGTGTGAGGTCAAACCATCTGATCCTTCTTCACAGGTCTATTACTGTGTTAGACTAATCACTGTACCTTGCTAACTTTTGATTGCCCAGCACCTACCACAATGCCTGGTACAAAACAAAGATGCAGTAAAGGTGTTTTACACTAAACTGTTTTCATTTTTTCATACTCCTTTCTGGTCTTTGGACATGTACAGATATTCATGAAGTCGGGATCCCTACTGTATTGCAGTTTTCCATCTCGCTTTCTTCCTTTAGGATTCTCACTTAAATTTTATCAGTGTCACTCCCTGGCCTTTATAAACCTCTTTTCTTATGACACATATTGTCCCACTGAGTGAATGTGGCACAATTTACTGTCACTCTGCTGCTAGTGAACACTAAGGCTATTCAAGTTATATCTTATTTATTAAATAAATAATGTAATCATCTGCATATCTTCATTTATCTCCTTAGATGAGGTTCCCAGGGCCTCAAACTGGATGATGAATTGTATACTTCTGAGCATGCATGCAGGCCCATTTGCTGTGCTAGAAGGCAGTGCATGTCAGGAGGTGTACTGGGCCAAGAGGCAGAAGTACCACTCACCATGAAGCTGTGTGACCTGGGGCCTCATTTCCTCGCCCACATGTTAAGGTGGGCACACTTGACTAGGATCCCTTCCAATCTGAAGTCTATAGTTCTTCTGGCCCTGACTGAATCATCTCATTTTACTGCTCCTGTGACCACTGATCTAGATTTGCTAAGTGGCAGCCAGAATCAAAATTCATCCTATGATCACACTCAAGATTCAGAACCAAGGACCTATGGGGATTAAAGCTGAGACCTTATCTTTTGCTAAGTACCGTGTTCTAACTACTGACCGAACTGGCCTCGAGAGAAACAATCAACATCCTTTATGTGAAATAAACAAAAACTGTAATTTTATACTCCTGTTCATATTTTGTTCTCCCTAAACTCTAAACTTTGTCTCATGGAAAATCTCAGAAGTTCACAATTAAATGAAACTCATGAAAGAATGAACAAAAATTTAGCCAAACTTACACTTATTGGTAATCTGAGCAATCCGTGCCTTCTCAGAAGAGAATGTCTCATCTAAGTCAAACAGCTCCAGTGGAGGAGGTGATAATTCCCTGAAACTAGGAGGGAAAACCTAAAAGGAAATAAAGTCTTTCATGACAGGGCATATGCAAAGCCATAACTGACAGCGATGACGTGTAAGGGGAATGAGGTCGGCTCAGCCTTTCCCTAGGAGGAACCACCTAAATGCCCATTTCCCTCCTGTCCTCACCCATTAGACCACATCAAGCTCATTGTAAATAACCAAGCAGATCCAGCTCTTAAACACCACTCAGCTGACCAAGCTGACAAACCAGAGCCCATTAACTTGTAGAAGGACACAAAGTCTGGGGCTTGGTAGGCTTATTTGTATTGAATATTTGATTATACAACTTGTTTCTCATTTGATCATGACTACTTTAGGGATAAAAATGGGGAAGCAGACATAGATTAGGGTTGAAGGTGCTGAACTTGGAACCAGAATTTTCAGGTATGAATGAGTGGTGTGCTGATAAATGTTTCACTATCAGCTCTGAAAACCAAAGGCCTGATCTGCAGCATGTGTCATCTTCTGTGATATAAATACTTCTACCATGGCAAATTTTAAGCTACCAAGAAGCAGCAAACTGGTGAATAACATTACAGAGTATGGTTGGATAAGACAATTTTGAAATTAAGCAGAGCAAAGACTGGCTTGGAATGCTGAAAAATCACTTCCATTTACCTTACTATCCCTGAGCTGTTAGAAACATGCTATGAATCTGAGTGCCTGCTGCTTGGAAAGCTGTAGCACAAGGCTTTTCCTCCTTTTGCCTACGAGTTCTCATATATACCCTCCAACCCCACAAGATGGGAAATAGTTAAAAGTCCATGCCCCTGACATCTCAGCTGAGAACTACACCAAATGGAAGTCCCTATAGAATAGGGGTTTGGGCTCTGTACACCTTTAACACCAGAGAAATATGACTTCATGAGGAGTGTCCCACTGGCATATGGAAGGATCCACACGAGGGGTGGCTGGTGAGTTAAGGGCAAATGGGGTTCTGTGGCCAGGTTCCCCCAAGCACGCCTACTCACTGCTGGCTGAAGGGCTGGCAGGGGTGTCTCAAACTGAGGTTGGATGAGCTGGAGAGGTTCATGTTTCACATTTAGCTGTTCATGAGCCCTGTGTTAGTAAGACAAAAAAGCAGAGATCAAGATGAGACACTGACAAAGCACAGCTACCCAATCACACTGTGCTCTTCTCCATCAAATCAAGTGGTGCAGCACTTCTGCAGGAAAACACACAAAGTGAGTTGGTTTATATAATGTGACAATCATGAATCTCCTCTATTGTGTCACACAGTATGACTTTATTGAGAACTAAAAGAGAGAGTTCTTTCAAGTTGTATATCAAGCTTCTAAATTGGCTTTTTATTTTACCCAAGGGACACTGAATCTTGTAACTCACTATTTCCTTATTTATTTTCGTCATCAAGAGAGAAGTCAAATCTGAAGTCTGCTTCTGGCAGCTGAACAGATCTGTACCATATACACTTCTGTGTGCTCGTTCACTCAACAAGTAATTCCTGAGTACATACTATGTTACCTGGAGGACAGTGACAGCGAAACAGAGACCGAGGCAGGCCCCTGTGACTTAACATTCTCCCAGAGGACAGACACACCCAAGGTGTCAGGTATTAATGAGCATTAAGAAAAATCAGCAGAGGCATAGAGACAGGGAAGGGGCAGGGAGTATGGCTTCTCAGAGAAGCCCTGGGTATAGAGAGGGAGGAAGTAATAGAGACACTTCAGAAGTGTCCGAGGCAGAGGCGAGGGCCAGGAGCACAGCGTTAGGCATTTTTTCAGAGCAGGGCAGCTGGAGCGGCCGCAGCAGTGGGGCAGGGTAGGACTGTGTTCACAGAGCCGACTGCTGCTCTTACCCCTGCATTATTTTTTGCACGTGGCTTCCTCTGTGCCTCCATTCTCTCTAACATTCACTTTATCCTTATTTGTTGTACATAATTTTGTAAGCTAACTGAACTCCTCTGGGAATGAGGCCAATTAAAATATACTCACCAAATTTAGACTGCACACACATTTGTGGCCTTTCAAAATTAAGCTAAACAAGCAAATGCCAATGGGTGCAGACAGAGTTCATGCCGCTGCTATGTTCAAGTGATTTCAGAAAGTAGAGAGGCCTGACTGCAGAAAGGCGATTAGCTGAGCTTATTGCTGTCGCCTCGTTCACCATTCCCAGATGGGCAGGAATCTTTCCTACAGTGAACAGAACATTCCCATGGAGGCAGGAGAAATAACTCTCATCAAGCACCTACTGCATGCCACATATAGTGCCTGACCCTGTGCTATGCATGTAGATTTATTTAATCCTCAAAACAGTGGGTATAATCTCTTATGGAAGCAACAGTAAAGGTATCAAGATAATGTAGGTTCCCAAGGTCACATAGTTAAAAATCAACAAAAGCAAGGTTGGAACTCAGACCTTGCCAATCCCTGCCAACCAGAAGCCCCACAACTCAGTCCACCCAGAAGGCAGAAGGTCATTAGGGGAACAGATACTTCTCCAAAGAAGAAATTCAGATGGCCAACAGGCATATGAAAAGATGCTTCACATCACTAATCATCAGATAAATGCACACTAAAACCACAATGAGATATCACCTCACACCAGTTAGGATGGTCATGGCCACCACCCAAAAGACAAACAACAACAAATGTTGGCGAGGATGCAGAGAAAGGGGAACCCTCCTACACTGCTGGTGGGAATGTAAATTAGTTCAACCATTGTGGAAAGCAATATGGAGGTCCCTCAAAAAACTAAAAATAGAAATACCATTTGACCCAGGAATTCCATTCCTAGGAATTTACCCTAAGAATGCAGGAGCCCAGTTTGAAAAAGACATATGCACCCCTATGTTTATTGCAGCACTGTTTACAATAGCCAAGAAATGGAAGCAACCTAAGCGCCCATCAGTAGATGAATGGATAAAGAAGATGTGGTACATATACACAATGGAGTATTACTCAGCCATAAGAAGAAAACAAATCCTACCATTTGCAACAACATGGATGGAGCTAGAGGGTATTATGCTCAGTGAAATAAGCCAGGCCGAGAAAGACAAGTATCAAATGATTTCACTCATCTGTGGAGTATAAGAACAAAGAAAAACCTGAAGGAACAAAACAGCAGCAGACTCACAGAACCCAAGAATGGACTAACAGTTACCAAAGGGAAAGGGACTGGGGAGGATGGGTGGGAAGGGAGGGACAAGGGCGGGGAAAAAGAAAGGGGCCTTACGATTAGCATGTATAGTGTGGGGGGGGGGAACGGGGAGGGCTGTGCAACACAGAGAAGACAAGTAGTGATTTTACAATCTTACTACGATGATGGACAGTGACTGTGAAGGGGTATGTGGGGGGCACTTGGTGAAGGGGGGAGCCTAGTAAACATAATGTTCTTCATGTAATTGTAGATTAATGATACCAAAAAAAAAAAAAAATGGACTAACAGTTACCAAAGGGAAAGGGACTGGGGAGGATGTGTGGGAAGGGAGGGATAAGGGGGAAAAAGGGGCATTATGATTAGCACACATAATGTAGCGGAGGGAGGCACGGGAAGGCAGTATAACACAGAGAAGACAAGTAGTGATTCTATAGCATCTTACCACACTAATGGGGTAAGTGGTGGGGACTTGATAATGGGAAATCTAGTAACCACAATGTTGCTCATGTAATTGTATATTAATGATAACCAAAAAAAAAAAAAAAGTTCATTAGGGGAAGTTCAAAGCTAAAGGTCCCAGCACCTACACACAAAGAATCTTGCTGCCAAGTCTGGGCCTCCAGCACCCAGCCATGATTTTCTGTTCTCAGTCCTCAGATGGAGCTGACTGTGCTGAAGCCCTATTAATAATAAAATAAATTCCATTAAGTCTTTGTCCACTCAGCTCACCATCTGTCCAAATCTTCCTCCTACTAGTAGTCAACACTTGATGGCAGTGGAGGGATGGGTGGAGAAACTAATCTTTAAAACTAAGAAAACCTAATTCAGAAAGCTGATCTGTATGGGAAAGAGGTAGAATAAATGTCTACGCTAAATGCAAATCTGTGGAATGGGGCTGAGCTATATGTTTCCAGAATACTCTGGCCTGACCTCTGGCACTGTATTTTTACCACCACATGTCTCAATCCCCAATCCACCCATCCACGAACTCACACCCTTTGTCTCTACCTCACACCCTGCAGGCATCGATAAATACCATATGGACAAAGGAAGTACTTCAGAGCGACACCCTATAGGTGACATAAATATTTAAAGACTAACTGAATTTAATAAATAAAAAAAGAGAAATTGCTTTCAGAAGATGTTCCAGCAAATAAACTACTGCCCTTCGCTATCGAATAAAAGACAAACACAATTGAAAGAGCTGCCCAAGCCTCCAAAATATCCACTATTTGATTCCTACAACAGTAAACAGTTCCAATCAACCCCTCACTCAACCCCTAAGAGTGGTCCAAATGGCTGGTCTAAACCACATCAGGGCAGAAGCAGGCCAAACTGGCAGAAGCTAGCTGGACTCTAACTCGCTAGTGGAGAGATGGATGTACCTTTTGCTACTCTGAGAAAAACCCTGAACTGCAGAGGGAAGCCCAGCCCATCCCCAGACTGCACTGCTCCCCGTCATTTCCTCCTCCCTTGGCTGCCAGCGACTGCAGTCCCAGCCCCTCTGGCAGCTTTGCCCCCACCTGTCATAGGCACTCTTCTGCCTCTTAAGCACCGGCAGCTGTGAGGTCCTGTTTCAAGCCCACACCCCCTCTAGTGCTGTCCCTGGGTGTTCCAGCCCTTCCCACAGCTCCCTGACGGCCTCATCTACACCTCTTCATGTCTACATCAGTAGTACCACCTGCCCATCCTCACAGGGGAACCTCTCAGCCACATCAGATTGAGCACCAGGAATCAAACTCATTCTTCTTTCCCTTTGCTGCCTTCTTGGTGCCAGGCAACAGCATCACCAGGGGCCCAGATTCCCAAGGGGGAAATCAGTCTCTCAGACATTGCCATCACAGCCTTCCACGGCCTGTGTCTTAGGCTTCTTTCTTCCCAAACATCTCCTGAAACCACCACTACTACTATTAGTAGCTTTACCTTTCAACCCTCCTGATCTGCTTTAACAGCTCCCGATTTCTTCAATTCTATTTTCCATTTATTCCAATTAATAGTACAGACTGCTTCAAGAAGTGGTTTTCATTCATTTTGGAGAAAACGGATTCAATGGCATCCTTCCCCTACAGGTCTTTACTAGCATCCTATTCACAAACGTGACCCTTGCCCTGAGCCTCTGGCTGTGTGCCTTGACTTATTTCTGTAACCCTCAGGGCATGTTTCCTCAAGTGTCAGCACTAGAGAATGTAGAATGGTATATTGCAGGGAACTTCAGAGGTCTGATTTTTAAACTGTTACCAAGTTGGCCTTTAGAAGTCAAAGCTAAATGCAGTTAAAGGGCAGTTAGGAATAGACTTTCTTGCCTGGATACCCTGTACATGTGCTGTCCAGAGCTTTTTACATAGAAGCCACACCGCCATTGCTCTCTCCCCAAATCCCCACCCATCCCCTAACAACCTTCTCAGCCCTTAAAGTGCAGAACCCAGCTGAGGGCATGGCAGACACAAGGCCCCCAAGAAATGTTTGCTGAAACAGTTAATGCCTGGCTAAAAGGGCCCCCCTTTCATAAGGCCTTCTGTGCTCTAGGCAGAATCAAATTATTTTTCTTCATTGTGCCCATGACCTCCAGTTTTTTGTTTATTTGCTTTAAAACCACCTGTAATCTTCACATTGGGTACCTGTATCTGAACAGAATTTCTTTTTTAATTAAGGTATCATTCATGTACAATCTTATGAAGGTTTCACATGAGCAACATTCTGGATACTATTCACCCATATTATCAAGTCCCCCACACACCGCATTGCAGTCACTGTCCATCAGCATAGTAGATGCTATAGAGTCACTACTTGTCTTCTCTGTGCTACACTGCCTTCCTCCTGCCTCCCTACATTATGTGTGCTAATCATAATACCCCTTAATCACCTTCTCCCTCCCTTCCACCCCACCCTCCCCACCCCTTTCTCTTTGATAACCACTAGTCCCTTCTTGGAGTCTGAGAGTCTGTTGCTGTTTTGTTCCTTCAGTTTTTGCTTTATTATTGTACTCCACAGATGAGTGAAATCATTTGGTACTTGCCTTTTTCTGCCTGGCTTATTTTACTGAGCATAATACCCTCTAGCTCCATTCATGTTGTTGCAAATGGTATTTGTTTTCTTCCATTGTGTATATGTACCACATCATCTTTATCCATTCATCTCCTGGTGGACTTAGGTTGCTTCCATGTCTTGGCTATTGTAAATAGTGCTGCAATAAACATAGGGGGGCCTATGTCTTTTTGAATCAGGGATCTTGTTTTCTTCGGGTAAATTCCGAGGTGTGGAATTCCTGGGTCAAATGGTATTTCTATTTTTAGTTTTTTTGAGGAACCTCCATGTTGCTTTCCACAATGGTTGAACTAATTTACATTCCCACCAACAGTTTAGGAGAGTTTCCCTTTCTCCACATCCTCGGCAGCATTTGTTGTTCCTTGTTTTTTGCTTGTTGGTCATCCTAACTGGTGATAGGATATCTCATTGTGTGAGGTGATATCTTATTGTGGTTTTAATTTGCATTTCCCTGATGATTAGTGATGTGGAGCATCTTTCCGTTTGCCTGTTGGCCATCTGAATTTCTTCTTTAGAGAAGTGTCTGTTCAGATCCTCCGCCCATTTTTAAATCAGGTTATTTGCTTTTTGGGTATTGAGGCATGTGAGTTCTTTATATATTTTGGATGTTAACCCCTTGTCAGATATGTCATTTACAAATATATTCTCCCATACTGTAGGATGCCTTTTTGTTCTGCTGATGGTGTTCTTTGCTGTATGCAAGCTTTTTAGTTTGATGTAGTCCCATTTGTTCATTTTTGCTTTTGTTTTCCCTTGCCGGAGGACATGTGTTCAGGAAAAAGTTGCTCATGTTTAAATTAAACTCAGGAGATTTTTGCCTATGTTTTCTTCTAAGAGTTTTATGGTTTCATGACTTACATTCAGGTCTTTGATCCATTTCGAGTGTACTTTTGTGTATGGAATTAGACAGTACTCCAGTTTCATTCTCTTACATGTAGCTGTCCAGTTTTGCCAACACCAGTTGTTGAAGGTGCAGTCATTTCCCCATTTTATGTCCGTGGCTCCTTTGTCATGTATTAATTGGCATATATGTGTGGGTTTATGTCTGGACTCTCTATTTTATTCCTTTGATTTATAGGTCTGCTCTTGTGCCAGTACCAAATTATCTTGATTACTGTGGCTTTGTAGTAGAGCTTAAAGTTGAGGAGCGTAATGCTCCCTGCTTTATTCTTCCTTCTCAGGATTGCTTTGGCTATTTGGAGTCTTCTGTGGTTCCATATGAATTTTAGAACTATTTGTTCTAGTTCACTGAAGAATACTGTTGGTATTTTGATAGGAATTGCATTCAATCTGTAGATTGCTTTAGACCAGACGGCCATTTTCACAATATTAATTCTTCCTATCCACGAGCATGGGATATATTTCCATTTGTTGGTGTCTTCTTTAATTTCTCATGAGTGTCTTGCAGTTTTCAGGGTATAGGTCTTTCACCTCCTTGGTTAGGTTTATTCCTAAGAATTTTATTCTTTTAGATGCGATTATAAATGGAATTGTTTTCCTAATTTCTCTTTCTGCTAGTTCATCGTTAGTATATAGGAATGCAACAGATTTCTGTGTATTAATTTTGGATCCTGCAACTTTGCTGAATTCACTTACTAGTTCTAGTAGTTTTAGAGTGGATTCTTTAGGGTTTTTTACATACAATATTATGTCATCTGCAAACAGTGCCAGTTTAACTTCTTCCTGCCAATCTGGATGCCTTTTATTTCTTTGTGTTGTCTGATTGCCATGGCTAGGACCTCCAGTACTATGTTGAATAAAAGTGGGGAGAGTGGGCATCCTTGTTTTGTTCCTGATCTTAGAGGAAAAGCTTTCAGCTTTTTGCTGTTAAGTATGATGTTGGCTGTGGGTCTGTCATATACGGCCTTTATCATGTTGAGGTACTTGCCTTTGCCCATTTTGTTGAGAGTTTTTATCATGAATCAATGTTGAATTTTGTCAAATGCTTTTTCAGCATCAATGGAGATGATCATGTGATGTTTGTCCTTCTTTTTGTTGATGTAGTAGATGATGTTGATGAATTTTTAAAATTGTACCATCCTTGCATCCCTGGGATAAATCCCACTTGATTATGATATATGATCATTTTGATGTAATTTTGAATTTGGTTTGCTAATATTTTGTTGAGTATTTTTGCATCTATGTTCATCAGGGATATTGGTCTGCAATTTTCTTTTTTTGTGGTGTCTTTGCCTTGTTTTGGTATTAGAGTGATGCTAGCTTCACAGAATGAGTTTGGAAATATTCCCTCCTCTTCTAGTTTTTGGAAAACTTTAAGGAAGATGGGTATTAGGTCTTCGCTAAATGTCTGATAAAAATTCAGCAGTGAAGCCTTCTGGTCTGGGGGTTTTGTTCTTAGGTAATTTTTTGATTACCAATTCACTTTCATTGCTGGTAATTGGTCTGTTCAGATTTTCTGTTTCTTCCTTGGTCAGTCTTGGAAGGTTGAATTTTTCTAGAAAGTTGTCCATTTCTTCTAGGTTATCCAATTTGTTAGCATACAATTTTTCATAGTATTCTCTAATAATTCTTTGTATTTCTGTGGTATCTGTAGTGATTTTTCCTTTCTCATTTTTTATTCTGTTTATGTGTTATCTTTTCTTGTTTGCAATTTTATTTATTTCTTCTCTGATCTTTTTTATGTCCCTCTTTCTACTGACTTTGGGCCTCATTTGTTCTTCTTTTTCTAGTTATGTTAATTGTGAGTTTAGACTGTTCATTTGGGATTATTATTCTTTCTTGAGATAGGCCGGTATTGCTATGTACTTCCCTCTTAGAACTGCCTTCACTGCATCCCACAGAAGTTGGGGTGTTAAGCTATTGTTTTCATTTGTCCCCATATATTGGTTGATCTCTGTTTTAATTTGGTCATTGATCCATTGATTATTTAGGAGCATGGTGTTAAGCCTCCATATGTTTGTGGACTTTTTGTTTTCTTTGCACAGTTATTTCTAGTTTCATACCTTTGTGGTCTGAGAATTTGGTTGGTACAATTTCAATCTTCCTGAATTTACTGAGACTCCTTTTGTCCATAGCCTCCAGTTTTTTCTTTCAAATTATCATTAATATAATAACCTTGCATCACATGTTTTGTGTGTCTCCTCCATAAAGCCATAAACTTTAGGTAGTGTCTGGCACAGGAGGAGCTCTGTCAGTATTTATGAATTAAGAGTAAATATAGGGGTAGGAGGTTAGACTGTCATCTAGTTGTGCTCTCATGTGGCAGGCCAAAGATGCTAAAAAATGTGAGTCCCAGTCCCTGTCCCTGTCATTAGGGATAGAAAACAACAAGAAGCAGGCAACAAAAGCACTAAAACAGGGTAAAGCCCTCGCTTTAAATCCATTCCACTTTGGGAGAGCACCTTACCCTCTTTAAACCTCAGGTTCCTCAGCTGGGCACAAGGCAGGTAACTCAGAGGACTGCTGAAACTACAAAGTGAAATAATACTGTGAGGTGCCATAGGGTGACTAGCCACCTCAGTTTACTGAGGGATTCCTATAATGTGGAACCCTCTATAGTAAAACCAGGAAAATCTCAGGCAAACGAGGACAATTTGGTCACCCCAAACAGCTCATACAGAGGCCTAGAACACAAGAGGCAATAATAACTCCTGGCACTTTCTTCTGCATCAGCCCTCCCACCCCAATTCCCAGCTATCTTTGTCAATCTCATCACAGATCTGAGAACATGCCAATACTTTAACTCCCATCCCCAGGCTCGCATTTTCAAACCAAACACTCAAGAGTGGAGTGCAGTGCAGCTCAGGGAGCCACAGGTACTGACTTGATGACCTTGGGGAGGGAGGTGGTATCCAGCTGGTAAATGGAGAGGTCGAAGAGGGTGGTAAAGTCTCTTGGGTTCTCATCGCCCTCCTGAAGACACACTCGAAGCCGCTCTGATAGGGTGGCTGTGTCAGGAAGCATCATGTAGTCAGAAATCTGAAAGCCACAAGAGGGTTCCTTTCAGCACAGAAGGAATAATAATTTAATCTGTTTAGTCTCCAGTGTCTCAGGTCTAAATCTGTAATATTTATGCTCTGTTGACAAAAGATTTCACTGTTCATAATTACTGACAACGAAACCTTAAATCTACTTTATGTGGAAACAGAAACAAAAGTCACGTGGCTACACCCCAATGCTAGCTAAAGCCAACTCTCCAGTTACTCATGTCAGTAGTCCC
Organism: Manis pentadactyla; assembly: GCF_030020395.1. Taxonomy (NCBI): domain Eukaryota; kingdom Metazoa; phylum Chordata; class Mammalia; order Pholidota; family Manidae; genus Manis; species Manis pentadactyla. The sequence goes on along the minus strand of NC_080023.1, from coordinate 163,338,853 downwards.
TCATATGAACACAGCTGGGGAAACACACAACCATGCTGACTGGTCTCTGTTTAATTTCACGATAACTGTTCTTGAAAACTCAGCAATCGTTACATCTTCCTAGTTCATTCACTTCCCTATTTTCCCAGGCAATACTTCCTTTTGCCACTTCAACTATCTAAAGCAATTTTCCCTTTCTTCATTTTAGCTGATGACCATATTTTCTATTTTAGTGAAAAAACAGAAGCTATCATAAAGGAAAGTCCACAAGTTCCCACTGCAACATCTATCCACCCAGCCTCTGGGCCATACACTCTGCTTTTTCCTGTTACATATATGAACTGCCTGTGACCCCAGCAGACAACCCCTCTGCTTGGACTGCAGATCCCAGCCCTTCTCACCTAGCCCAGGTCATGCCTCCAACCTTGCTGAGCACCCTTAATGATAACACATGACATTTTTACTGGTAACAGTAGAAGACCAGGAAATCCTCTATGTCCATGAACACAAGACTGGTTAAATATACTACAGCACAAACAATGGAAAATAATCTTAAAAAAAAAAATGAAGAAAGCTCTTTATGTATAAATATGAAAATACCTCCAAGACATATTGTTAATTTAAAAAAGTAAAGTGCTGGACAGTATATACACAGTGTGTATAGTACTATTTATATAAAACAAAGGGGAAGGAGTGTACACACACACATTCACTTATATATGTATAAATCATCTCTGGAAGAACATACAAGAAACCATGAAGACTCTGTCACTGTGAAGGGAAACAAAGGGGCTGGGCAAATACAGAAGGAAGACTGTTCATTGTGTATGCTTCTGAGTTAAAAACTGTGAATGCATTACCTGTTCAAAAAGTAAATTTTAATTTAAACAAAATGCATACTGGCACCAAGAAGTTTATTTATTCCTGACTGCCCTTTGAATTGCATTTAAACTTCACTTCTAACAAATCCAACTTGGTAAGAGTTAAAAAATCAGCCCTTTGAAGCCCCCTGCAACATACAGTTCTACACTCTCCAGAGCCAGCCCTTGAGAAGACATGCCTAAGCATTACAGAAATAAGAAATCAACACATGGGCTCACTTTTTTCTCTATCCCAAGGGTCAAAAACTCCCCCAATACTCACTTTTTTTTTTAGACAAGAAACAAGGGAGAAGCATGAACAAACAATCCTCTTCCCTACAATATCTGGCTGTGTTAGAGGCTTCAGCCCTCAAGCAGGACTGCAGGAAGAAGGCACTAGCAGAGGCCTGGCTGTGCCAGGCCACACCCAGAACATGATGGAGACCAGTAATGGGCCCAGAAGTCCCAAGTGCCCCAGGACCACTTCTAATCTCTGCAAAGGCCTGCTACACATCCAGGAAAAGATGTCCAGATGGAAACAGATGAGTGCTCCCAAGAAAACTGGTCTTCATGACTTCCTAGCAGATTTTGAGGTTAAAACTTGTTATGTAAATTCCTTCAGCTCACTGATAAGCTACCATTTTATTAAATATCATTTGAAACTTGGCTATTGTCTGAAACATATTCTGCTGGAAGATTTGATCTGAAATCCCAGTTAGGAAGTTTGGATTCTCAGAATTTTTTACTTTGCAATGTTACCGGATCCAGCATTTTACTTTCCAGAGCCTTACAATACAAAGGGCATTTTTCACCAGGTCTCACATCTGGAAGATAGATGAAACTGCATGGTTTGATGAAAAGGCACAGGCTCCAGAATCAGTGTGACATGGGCATTAATAATGGCCTGGCCAGGTATTAATCTAAAGTGGGGACTTTGAAGAACTTACTGACTTTAGTTTCCTCAGCTGGAAAACAGAAATGACAGAAGCTCAGCAAGAGCAAGGTGGCCGCACAGAACAGGCAGATGTAGCAGCTCTCAGCACTGCCTCCTGTGACCCTTGACATGCTAAGGATTGGCAGCTGCTCAAAGTTGGGTCCTGTGAGATCTGAAAAGCAAATTCCTGGCTGTACCTCGATTCTTTTATTGCAGGGGGCTTACATCACTTTGCAGGAGGAATTTAAGGAAAATATTCATATGCTTAATGTTTCCACATAAAGAATATTTTAGACATGAGGCTCTCCTGTTTTCCTAACCCAAGTGAGTCCTTGGAAGGCCACGTCCTTAGCTGAAGTCGGAAGCAGGTCACAGGATGCGATTTCTGACTGCCTTCTGACCTGCCTCCTGCTACCCATAGACAGGAAATCATTCCTGACATTCCAGAGTTGAAGAAACACAGTAGCCACATTTACACAGTAGAAAATATATACTGTAATTGTGGCCCTGGCTCTGCAACTGCTTGCTATTTGAGCATCCTGAAATCTTGCAGAATTTCAGTTTCCTCATCTATAAAATGAAAGTAAGACCACCTACTCTCAGCACTATTGTTAAGGATTAAAGAAGATGATTTATGTGCAAGTATATGATATACAGTGCTTGATATATAATAAATACAAGAATTTAAAAAAGTCTCATATACCACTTTTTATATGTTTTGATTAAGTAAATTTATATCTCTTCACTTAGGCCTCACAATCATCCTGTGAGACAGAGGTCACAGGTGTTAGTGACCTCACTTCACCGATGAGAAAACCAGGGTGAAAAAAGGACCCTACTTAGGGCCCAAGGGCTAGTAGTGGAAGGAGACCCCGAATGCTGCTTATCAGTTCCTATGCCAATGCCCGGCTCACTAATCCTTCCTTGTCTGATAAATAGTATCATAATACTTTAGGACTGTTATTCCTAAAGGCAACAAAATATAGTTTAAAGCGTAAATTCTGATGATCTCTGTTTCTTAGTAAAAAATTTATTTTCATGCTTTCATATTTCTGAAAGAAGTATTTCTCTATAGATATTGACTTTGAAAGTTTAGGCCAGGGAGCATATGTTAAATTATAATTATTACATATACAGAAAGGCTCCCACCCCAATTAATTCTATGATTAACTATGTAATTTCTTGATTTATTATTTTTCACAACGTGGCTTTCATCTCTCTCAAAAGCATCGCTTCTTCCCATCTGTCTTAAAGAAATGTACATTTTCCTTTGGAACTGTTAGAAGTGATGCTGAGAAGCTGGGCCTAATTTTCATTTCAAAACTTTAATAATTCACAATCTCCTACCTCTGGATCCTCAGCATCAATCTGGTTTAGGTGGATATCTCCTGTTGTGAGCCATTGGAAAACAACATCCTAGATTTTAAAAAATAAACAGAATTAGACACTTGGTTATTTGAGAAAAGCGAGGACAGGACTACAGAATTAAGTCAATCAAGCAACAATGAAAAAGCAAAAGTTGCAATACGAGTGATTCAAAAATGGCTAGCCACCCTTCTCTTGGCGAAATCATGAACATTTCAAAGCTTCCCTTACCTTAATGTCACTTTCATTATTGGAAATCTACCACTTAGGGCACTCTGACCTCTAACCACAAGCCCACATTTGTTAAAATATGTTTACAAAATAGGGATTTTCCCAAAACAATCCCTGTTAACGCGTGGATCAGTCTTCACTTAAAAAGTAGACTAATACCTAGATCCCCCAGAATGTGTCTAAAGACATTGGAACTTCTGTGGATTCCACAGACACAAATCTTAATCTCTCAATACAACAGTTCTCAAGGCAGAAAGAATTTGTTTCACCAATGAAAAGTTCAGTGGGACGTCCTTCCTCTGGCATGTGACTCACCAGAATCAGCGCATCCAGCTTGGGCACACCTTGTCATCCGCACTGGACAGGGTTTCTTCACACCTTTCTGATGAGCAACTGCAATGCCTTTCTCACTCCCCACACCAATCAGTGAGCCGCCCTTTCATAAGCCCCTAAAACCACTCGGCCCCTCAGTCCCACCTTAACCACCTTCATTGTTCCTTCTTGCTGGCCGACTCTGCCGGCTCCTAACTGGCTCCAGGTTGCCTCCTCTCATATTTCACCTGACTGACTGACACAGGCAGCTTTCTGAAACACAGATCTGACTATGCCCAAGTGAGCTGGGCACTCTACAGGAGCTCCCCATGGCTTTCCACAGCAAGTTCAGGTTCCTGGCTTTTACATGTGAGGCCTTGGTGGTCTTGCTCCTCACCACTTACCCAGGTTTGGCGCCCACCCCAACTTGGCATGCTTAGAAACGCTCACCATATCCTTACAGACTTTATTTCTCTGTCTCTCATGCTCTCTCTCAATGTTCTACAAACTTTTTCAAAGCAGGGACTAAGCCTGACTCCACTTTGTATTCTTAGCGCCTGGCATATAATGGGCTCTCAACAGCTGGTTTTAAATGAATAGATGAACTTAGCAGTATTTTTTTTAAATGACATGAAAATCATACACATTACACATTAATGTGATGAAAGAGAAGAGCTTACCATGATTTTGCTGTTTTCTTCTTTATCCAAATATTGGTCACTGAACATGTGACATGAGCCAAGCACTGCCAGCTTCCCACCTTGATTCTGTCCACAACAAGGCAGTGTCAGACACTCAGACCCCAAAATGTACCACATGCTTCCTAGTCCCCAAACACTTATCATCAGAATCATGTGAAAAATTGTCTTATGTACTACAAAATACCATCATACACATCAGGATTTTAATGGTCTAGAAATATCAACTATAGTAACACTGATATTCCAAACTGTCTCTCATTTTAGATACTTGTAAATCTTCTATTTGAATTTAACAAAAGCAACATGACTTGGTTCACGGCATTTTCCCATTCTTAGTTAACTTATAAAGATCATAATCTCAAAGGAAAAAAAAAATCCAAAGGCAATCTGTTAAGATTTAAAGACAGTCTATGAGTACCAAACAGTGTTTAACTAAGATCCAAACAAAAAAATGCCACAAGCATGAAAAAGTCACAAAAGAAATGACTCATTAGTAAGAAAAATGTTAATATTAGTAATTTTAAAAATCAAAGTATTTTTGCCTAGCATATCAATAAATATGAAAAAAATTAATATGAAAAATGACTATGAACAAGGCTGGTCAAGTTTCACTGAAAAGTAAGTTCCTTCACATTTTCTTATTGAAGCTGTCAACATATGCAAAAAAAATTCTGAAATATATAAAAAACTCTATACACAATTTTATTCATGATCACAAAAAATTAGAAATAAATGCAAATCGTCAGCCACAGGAAAAAAATAATTAAGAATAATGGAACCTCTTCCAATTATTAAATTACATATTATAAAGGGTGTTCAGTGACATGGGAGAATGTTCTGTCATAACATTAGGTTAAAAAAAAGTATACTATAAATTGTACAGCTGTCTTAGTTTAAAGCCTGCGAGATGAATAAGCAAAAATGAGGCACAAGCAAAAAGTAGAAGATGATCAAAACAGCAGCCTAGCAAGTGAACATCATTTATCATGGTGAGCATTTCATAATGTATATAATTTATGAATCACTATGTTGTTAGTCTGAAACCAATATAACATTGTATAGAAACTTTATTTCAATAAAAAAAAAAGGCAGCCTAGGCTGCCTCCAAGTAGTGCAATGGAGGTCATTCTTTTTTTTCTTTCAACTCTGTATTTTTCAATTTTTCAACAATGAACATATATATTACTTGTGCAATGAGAAAACCAGTACAGTATTAAAACTACAAATGAAATTAGTTTTTTAGCAATACTACATACAGGGAGCAGGCACGTAAGTTATAATAACACTAGGAGAGTATCACACTTACACCAGAAATGTCCAGAATACAAATCCACAAATTCCATCAATAAAACAAAATTTGCAAAACAGATTTTAATTTGTGTCCAATAAAAGCAAATGTTTCATAGGAAAAATACTATTACTATACCATGACCATTGAAAATACATCAGTTACTGAGAACAGGAAGTGAATTTGGTGGAATTCTACAGAAAGAATGGGAAAGTGAGTGAACAGTGCTGCGATTTGAATCCACAACATAAGTAAATTGGGAAGAGTAAAGGACTTTGCCTTCTCACTACTGCTCCCAGTTAGTTGCTTTTCTTTTTTTTGGTATTTCCTTTTCCCTACCTCACTTACTTCAAATCAATTATGGATGTTCCTTTAATCCTTTTATTCTGTCCTAACAGAGACTCTACCATTATCTTCAGCTTCCTTTTCCAGCATTTGTCAATAAATGGCTACTCAAGAACTGGTTTGCTCCTTCAGTATTAAAGAGTCTGTCCCAGGAAACCAAAGACCCAGAAAGGTCATGATGAGCTCAGTGAAGGCAATGGTCCTGGGCAAGGAGACAGAACCCCCCAGTGCCAGCCTGGCCACAATTCATGGTTTCTAGGAGGACGGAGAGTGGCCCCTTCTCAGGGATCCCTGGTTCATCTCACAAACTGAACAGTGACAAGCAACAATCTCTCTGAAAGACTGTGTTCATAAGGCAGGACTGAAAGGCTGTTAGGAGAAGAAAATGGGTTTTAAATATCTAGGCAATGGGCAGACGATAATCTCCTAAATTCTAGATGAATCACCACACTTAGCATAGAATTCTGTACCCAACAGGTGCTCCATAAAAGTCCACTGATTAAGCCAGGTAAAATCTCTGTGCATGGTTACAAAAAATCAAATAATTATAGTTCTAGGACTATACTACCAGAGGCTCTTAAGATAGTCTCATTACTTTTGTGCCTATAAACTAACAATTTATGTAAACCAATTACTCCCACATTGAATCATTTAGTATTTTAGTTTTAAAACAGTATTTCCAGCTGTTTGAGAGAGAATACTAATATAGCTTCATGAATTTTGTCAAAATATCGTCTTTCAAACACAACATAGGCATTTATTTACTTCCTAATGAAATGACATCAGAGCTTATAATACTGAAGGTCCCACAAATAAAAGTAGGATTGCCAGGAATCAGTGACATCTAGGTCTCTGGAGAAAATCTGGGAGGTCAGCTGGTGAATTCTAAGCCTTGGTAGACAGAAGGTAAATTCAGCAAAACATGCATTAAAAGGCAGTGGATAAGCGGGGCTATAATGAGGAGGGCTGTGTCCTCTGGGACCAGCTGTTTCCACATTTTATGGGGTCTCCAAGATATGAACAGGACAACTAGTCTTTTGACATGTGTTCCTGGGATGAACGAAAACAGGAGCAGCACAATTCCATGCATTTCCGTGTGCAGCAGTTTGTTAACCTTTCCCTGAATGGATCCTCTTACATTAAGGGTGATAGCCCCTAGTCACGGACAGTTTAATACAGGTGGCCTCATGCTACAGTAGAGAAGCGTTGGACTTAGGTCTTGAGTCCAATTACTGGACAATCTACTGTTTGCCCATAAGCAAAATGTAGGTAATTCAAATAGTATCTCACAGGATTGTTGTGAAGACCAATGAGAAAATACATGAAACCCCTCTGGAAACAGTAAAGTAGTTTTTACTATTTCAACAATAAAAATAATAAATCCACTCATCTAAGAAAGTCTGTACCTTTGACTGATAAAAAGCCAGAATGGGTCTGTTGAGTGGGAAACAGACAGAGCCTGTGGACAGAACCGCCACTGCTGGTTTCATGACACTCAATGTGGCACCAAAAGGATAGACAAAGGTGAGAGCCCTGTAAGAAATTAAAGAAACATTCAGATGTTTTTAAAGAATGAATACAATTTTTGAAGATAATATCAGTGTTTCTAGAGCAATTTATTATCAAAGACAAACTTTCCTCTAAACTTTGGTTTACCTTTGGCTTAACAAAAACCGGTATAACTCTAGCTGCAAGTTTAATAAAGCACTATCAGAATATGTTTGTAAGTTAACAATCATCAATCATATGTCTAAATGATTGTAACTAGAAGTAAAGTAGCCCCTATGGAGGAGTAGGGAGAAGAGGGAGCCTGATCTAAGAACTTAACCAGAGCTATACATGAGCTTGCACTGTATGTCTTAGATCTAAACATTTTCTTCCTCCTTATGGATCTGACTGGTATTACCTCAAAAAATGAATGTCTGTCATTAGAAGGGTGTGTTACAAATCGGTGCTTACATGAACAGAGGCATATATTTACCCCACACTGGACAATTCTACACAGCCCTGCCTTAGAGTCCCTCCTCTACTCTCCACGGTCCTAACAAAGGCTTAGAGTATCTAGAGTGAAGCGGTCTGACTTGGGCAATACTGGAAAGGGTGTGGATTAGAGGTGGGTAAGGGCAGGGTACAGACCCTGGGGTGAGGCCAACCTCTGAGGGAGGGGCTAGGGTTTTACTGGAAGAAAACCGGAGCTCTGCAAAGGTGGTTGTTTGAAGGAAGTGCTCTCAGAATGCAGAGAAACAGTCATCTTAAAACCTAAGCATGAAGTTAGGAACTGGGGGTGATGGACAGCGGCAGTGCCCATGAAGGATTTAATTTTCCTTTTTCTTAAACCATGAGAAAATTATTTTTAGCTTAGGTTTAAAATGACTTACTTCCAGTGCCAGTTTTTCCCCATCCCTTTAGTAAAGTCTCATCTACCCCTATGACTTTTGTGTCTTATTGTGGATGAGAAGTGGTATGAGGCCCATGTTCTCCATTCTCCCCCTTCTGCCCCTACCCCAGCAGTAGCCCAGGAAGGGGGACTGCAGTCCATGAGCTCCAGACCAGGAGCAGAAATAATGAGCAGGCGTCGTGGAGGAAGAAAAGTAAGTGGGAGAAAGTTTTATGGATGTCAGTGCACATCCTTCCCCCACACTTCCCCCAGATGCGCTCCAGGAGATAATTCTTAAGAAGGAAGGGAAAACGGACACTTGAGTTACATGATGCAAATTGTCAGTCATTTTTCCACTCCTCTATTTCTTTTAATATTAGTGAGAAATCTACCAGACTGATATTTTAATAAATCTTTCAAGCATAAGGTTAAACATGAGCCCCACAACAAAAATAAGACTTACCCACTACACCTAAGAATGAGTAAGATTAGCTATGTGAACAGTCTGGGAAAGCATGGTCCTGAAAGAGGGAACATATATGTAAAGACCCTAAGGTGAGAGCAAGCTTACCACATTTAAGGAGTTGAAACAGTGTGGCTACAGCAGAGTGACAGAAGGGAAAAGGGACATTTAAAAAAATGAAGCTAAATGAGAACCTGAGACTCCAGTACATCAAGATATTTCAAAGCACAAAGCAGGACTGGTTACCAAAGCCTACCAAGAGGCCGTGCTGCTTCCAGGATGACCCAGGACACAGTTAACCAGCCACCTGCCCTTCACTGCGAATACCGAGGAAGTAATGATGCATCAGCAGGTAAGGTAGTAGGCCTTATACCTACAAAGCACTTTCATAATGACCAACTCACTGGAGTTTCCCAACAACTTTGTAAGATTAATATTGTCCCCCTTACACAGATGTGGAGCAAGAAGCTAAAAGGAACTCTGTCCTGGGTCACCTGCAACGAAGACATTAAATCAGGAACTTCTAACCCCTTCTAACTCCAAGTTCTTTTACTGATACCAGTTGGATGAGCTGAACAAAATTCAAGAATTAGACTGTGACTCCTGAAAGTCAAAATATTAACTCTATGATATATGTTGCTATACATTCTTCTCCTTTATGACTACCTTGAATAGGCCTTCCTTACTCTAAGATTATAAAATATTCACCTGTTTTTTAGTACTTTTATGGTTTTATTTTTAATATTTAAAATTTTAAACCATCTGTAATATATTTGTAGTATGGCAGGAAAATGGAAATGTTTCCCCAAATGGTTAGCCGAACTTATGCTATCCATTCCCTAATAATTTGAAATATTACTTTACTATAAACTATAGCCCCCACCACCCCCCATATATATTTTGAATCTAATGCTGATTTACTTATTTTTCGCTCTTTCTGCATTAGTACAAAATTATTTTAATTACTAGAGCTTTGTAAAATGCTTTAACTACATAAAAACATTTAATTTCTATGGGACAAAAATACCCCAAAGTAAAAAAGTAAACTGGGAAAAGCATGTGCAACAGCTGGAAGTCTCATAAATGTGTAAGATGACAAATCCTCAATAGAGAAATGGGCAGTGAACAGGTAATTCACAGAAGAAACACAATCAGCTAAGAGGCTTTAGAGGCCATCCTTCTTTCTAATATAATGTAAATATTTGCAAGTTAAAATGAAGAGATACCATACTATTTTTACTAAAACACAAGATACTGAAAAGAGAAAAAAAGTGTGTTCATAGGGACTGTAAGTGCTTTCAAACTGCCTCAGGGGAGATTTGGCAACATACCACATTTGGCAATGCATCGACTGCAAAACCTTTGACCCAAAGCCTCCAATGCTAAGAATCCAGCCTGCTAAAATATTAGGATAACTGCACAGAAATGACACACAGAGGATGTTCACTTTGTGCTTGGTCATTTATAACAACAAATATAAAATTTTTTATGATAACAACATGGAGCAGAAGTTAGGAGTGCAGGTTCTGAAACTAAGTTCTGACACACAGTAGTAGTCAAATGAGCTTGGCCAATTAACCTCTCTGCTATCTCACCTCTCTGCTATAGCCTCATAGCGGTTGTTGTGAGGATTAAATTAGGTAATACATGGTAAGTGCTCAATAAATGTTAGGTGGCATTATTTAAGCAAATATAAACTACTTACATGTTCAGTAATAGGAGATGGGTTAGATAAATAAGGATAATTTAAATTTAATCCAGTCATTGAAAGGATAAGGTCCCTTTTTATATATTAAAAAAAAAACCCTAGAAACCTAAATACTATACTGTTACAGGTGATCATCTTTGGAGAGAGAGGCATGGATTTACAGCAGAGAACTCCTATTTTCTTCCTCTTGAACTGTTCAAGTTGGTTTTATGGTGACAATTACTTTCATAATCAGAAATGAAAACTCTTCATTTTGAAAGAGAAAACTTCAAGATAACAAGTACATCTTCTTCAGGTGGCTTAAGAAAGCACACTCACTGGGCATTGTTTCCACTATTCTCTTCATCAATGATTCCAGGCACAGCCTTCCCTGCAGCTCGGCTAATTTCCCTTGAAGAAAAAATTAAAATCTAGTAAACAAAAAAGTTGATGAATTTAATTAATTCATTAACACTAAGTATGAACTAGATGCAAGGCCTTGCAAACTTGTTCAAAAATACTTTTTTCTCCTGCCTATTCTTTTTTTTAAATTAGGGTATCATTGATATACAATCTTGTGAAAGTTTCACATGAGCAACATTGTGGTTACAATATTCATCCATATTATCAAGTCCCTTCCCACACCCCATTGCAGTCACTGTCCATCAGCATAGTAAGATGTTATAGAGTCACTACTTGTCTTCTCTGTACTGTACTTACTGCCCTCCCTTCCCCGTGACCTACCTATATTGTGTGTGCTAATTATAATGCCCTTTAATCTTCTTCTCCCACTCCACCCACCCTCCCCAACCCCTTCCCTTTGGTAACCACTAGTCCCTTCTTGGAGTCTGTGAGTCTGCTGTTGTTTTGTTCCATCATTTGGTACTTGTCTTTCTCTGCCTGGCTTATTTCACTGACCATAATACCCTCTAGCTCCACCTATGTTGTTGTAAATGCTAGGACAAAATACAATTCTTAACAGTTAAATCAAGGTACACTCACACACCTTCACCCAAACCTCTTTGGGGAAGCTTGCAGAAATTAACATTAAAATATAAGGATCGGTTCTTCTTTCTTGAGACCTGAAGGAAGGGTCAGTATACTAGACCCACATTCTAGTCCTGTACTCTAGACTCTGTATCATCAGACTTAGCAGAGTGGCTGGCACATAGCTAGTTCAAATGTGGAATGAATAATTTTGAAGACAGGGAAAAGCTCACAGAGAGCACATAATGTTGCCCACCTCATGCATTCATTTCCCACTTCTCCAAAGGCCCTAATTTTTTTAAATTAAAATATCACTGATATACAATCTTATGATGGTTTCAAATACACAACATAGTGGTTCAACTTTCACCCATATTATCAAGTCCTCACCCTCTCCAGTACAGTCACTGTCTATCACATAGTAAGATGTTAGAGTCATTAATTGTATTCTCCATGCTGTACTACCGTCCCCAGGATCAACCTATATTGCGATTGCAAATCACAGTGTGTCTGAATTCCCTTCTCCCTCCTGACCCATCCTCCCCTTTGGTAACCACTAGTCCCTTCTCAGTGTCTATGAGTCCATGGCCCAAAGGCCCTAATTTATGCTTTAAGATCCACTGGATTAGAAAAAAATGACTTCATTCCAGATGCTAGGGGTGGAGAATACAATCTAGCTATGCCATCAGGGCATTCTATACTCTCTGTCACAGTGACCAGTTCTGGATGGGCATGTGGCCTAGGCCAACTCAAATAGAGCAAATCTCAAACCTACTCTTGCTAGGAATGCTGGGACCAAGGTATATTCTCTTGCCCTAGATGGTATGGTATGAAGGTAAGAATTTGGGAACTGTTAAAACTATTCAGCCACACACATAGGAGAGCAGAGCTGAGAGAACTGCAGAGCAATGAAACTGGACCCCTGATAACATCATGCATTTTCAGTCAATCTATATCCAAAGCCTGCCCTATATCTGGGCTTTTTAATTACATGGGTCAATAAAGTCTCTTCATTCTTTAATCCTATTTGCATTTGAATGTATTCTGACAAAAAGGTCAATGTGGAATAAGGTTTCAAAAGATGGGAGGAATATAATTTGATGGATGAGAAGTGATATAATAAAATAAATTATAAAACAAAAAAAGCAAGAGAAGAAGGGCCAGTGAAGAGTGTGTAAGAGGAGATGAGGGAAGATTCATGTAGAAAAGATGAAAGTCATTTGTAAAGACATTTCTGCTTTCAACACACTTACCTGTTCAGAACTCCATTGGAAACTAAAGCTTCTTTAGGATGGAAATACTTATAATATACATTTCTAACCACAGCATCTTTAAGAAGAAAAGAGAGGAAGATACATTTTAGATTAAAAATAAGTGTGCTACTATACAAGCATACAAACTTTGAGCTGAAAGGAACCCTGAGACTCTGTTCCAATCCCTCCCATTTCATAAATGAGGAGATGTAATCCAGAAGGTTCAGACTGCTAGTGAGAACAAAATGCTGGACCATGTACCTCAGCCCAGGGCCTTTTACATTACACAATCAGGTCCAGAGGGCTACATTATGAATAATAAAAAGGAAATTACTGCCTCTATTAAAATAATAATAATTACCATTATTAACCATGATTCCGTATTCTTCTAGGAGAAAGTTAACATTGGTGTCAAATCTGGATTCCCCACCTTCTCCCAGCATCACAAGGATATCTCCACCGCCATCAAGGTATTTCTTTAAGACTTCAAACTACGCAAAGGAAAAAACAATCTATGAATATACCCAAAAGACTTCTGTTTAAAGTACTACGAATAAGACTAACTAGCTGAGAAATTAACACTTCAAATCCATAAGGCTCATAATATATACGTAATATAAAATATACTCTCTCTGTGAGATTTCTAAGCTTGTCTTTAAGCGTAAAGCTCCAAAATGCTCAAACTGAGTTGACATTTCCCACATGGACTATCTGGAAAGCAAACTCCAAGTAGAAAACTATTAGCTAAAGGAAGCTCACAGGTCTCCATTTAGCAGCATCCCTGGTCTCTACCTACTAGAAGCCAGTTGCACCTATCCTCTCTTAAAAATGTCTCCAGACATGGCCAAATGTCCCAGGTGGGGGAACAAAACCATCCCTGTTTGAGAACTATTGATATAGAGCATACCTTCTCCTCACTGCCAGCCAAGGATGTCAGGATAGAGGCATTTCATCCCACCCCCATGGAGGAATTCTGCTCAAGTCACTGACAGAGCAAGTCCTAGTGAGAAATGCATGTTGTCTGCATATATCCTGGGAAGCTCTCTCTTGTTTTCTTCAGAAAGCTCAGGAGGAAAGAAAAATCTAGGGCTGATCTTACTGATCCAGCCTAGGAAAACTTGGGGTGGGTAGTCTAGACTTTCCTAAAGCACCCCATTGGGAAAATTTTTGAACATGTGTTCCAATATGTATGTAGAGTATATTTATATGATTATGAACCGTACTACCACAAAGGGAAAATGTTAAAGATAATAAAGCTATGAATAATAAATACAATTTCCTTCTGGCACCCTACACGCATTCCACTTCGGAAAGCACTGGCCCAGGCCAGCTCCACTACAGCGTGGTCCTCTTGCTCTTGCACACTCCCTGGATTTCCTTCTTTCTCATCCCCCAAATATAGAAAACAAAATGCAACTATCACCATCACCCAGGGTGTTGCTCCCAAATGAGACCTAACATCACAGATCCTGGACTTTGCACACCAGACTCTCCCATTTGCTACGATTCCATATACTAATTTAATTTAGGCTTTGTTTCAAAACATCAAATATAAAGAGGAGTTCAGGTATATGAATGCTCAAGCATTAATTAATAAGCTGAAATATATGCATTCTTTTAGTATATATATGTCCAAACACTTACAATTTGAAGTTCATATTCTTTTATAAGTTGTCTTCCTTTAATTTCTTTACATTACAGTTAGACTACTGACTTTTTTCCATTTTTTAATGGTGGTAGGCTTTATTATCCATGCTTTTCAGTTCAGGATAATAAAGGTGGCATTTATAATACGGGTGGGTGCTGGGGTCTCATGGGCTTGGGAAGCACCATCTGGGCCACCTTACCACCACTGAGTGAGTGTGATGAGCTGATGTGGAAAGAAAGGAAGACTGAATTTAGCCTAGTTTGTAGCTTGATTCTAGCATCCAATATCAGATGTCTGATGCTTGTTCTGTCACATAAATACAGGGAGGATAACATCTAAGAAGGATCGTATAGTCCTTGAGGAGTCAGCTCAGCCATTTCCAAGTCATAGGAAGCCAATAGCAATGACCTGGAAGCAGTGATCTCTGTCCCGAAGGAAGACCCCTGCTGAACATTAGGATCAGCCCAATGTAAGAATAAAAACACAAGGGAATGTTGGTTCTCAGAAAGAAACTAAAAGCTTTTATCCCTTTTATTCCCATCTCATGCTAACTATAAAGAGAAGGCATGGTTCACAGACTGGTCTGGTAAGGGGACATCTTACTAGGCGAATGTTCCAAAGAACTAAATCTGCCTTTCAAGGGATTCCCATCTTTAGGAAGCCACCACCTTCTGTCCCTGAGAGCTTGAAGGCCTGGCACCCACGCCCTCCTGGGAACAGGTCCAGGTACTGGTCCCTGACCCTCTTTCTGGGTGCTGTGGCTTTTCTGGGGCTTCTTGCTCCTTGGCTCCTTTGTCTCCCCCAGGTGGAGAAGGGAAGCTTTGGGGAGAAGCCACATTGGAGGCCAAGCCCAACAAATAATATACAGTATTCCCTGGCAGGCCACTGTCCACTTCACACACATTTCCCTCAGCTGGTCACCTCCACATTCCCAACAGTAATTTCTGCTCCTGGTCTCAATTAACTCCATCAAACAGTTATGTTTCTCTCCATGCCCTTCCCAGAGAAGGTGTCCTTGCAATGAGGTTGAGGAAAAAAGGACAACAGAAATTCCCCTGTGGACCTCCTCCCTGTGACCTCACCCAAAGTAAGAGCAGACCTTGGACGGCCTGAGGCTAAGGATCACACTGGCCCAGTCTGCCTTGACCTCCCTACTCCCCAGAAACCTCCCCGAGCACAAGGAACTTCCAAGTCTCTATGAGAAAGGCTCTTGCTGTGTTCTGTGCTGTTTTTAAATTGTGGTAAAACACACATAAAATTTACCATTTTAACCATTTTTAAGTTCAGTAGTGTTAAGTACACTCAGACTGCTGTGCAACCAATCTAGCACTGTTTTCATCTTGCAAAATTAAAACCCTATACGTGTTAAACAATAATTCCCCATTTCCCTCATCCCCCTTAGCCCAGGCAACTACCATTCTGACTTTCCCTCTATAATTTGACGACTCTAGGTACATCTTATAAATGGAATAACACAGTGTTTGTCTTTTTGTGACTGGCTTACTTCATTTAGCATGAAGTTCCAAATATCCATCCATGTCGTAGCAGGTATCAGAATTGCCTTCCTTTCTAAGGCTGAATAATTACTCATTGTATGTGTGGAGCCCAGGTTGCTTATCCAGTCACCTGCTGCTGGACACATGGGTTGCTTCCACCTTTTGGCTATCACCAATAATGCTGAATAGATCTGGGTGTGCAAATATCTTTTCAAGATTCTGCTTTCAATTCTGTTGACCATGTATATCCAGAAGTGGAAATGCTGGGTCATATAACAATTTCATTTTTAATTTTTTGAGGAGCTGCCATACTGTTTCCCATAGTGGCCGCACCATTTTACCTTTCCACTGACAGTGCACCAGTCTCCACATCTTAGCCAACACTTGTTATTTGTGTTCTGGGTTTTACAGGTATCATTGTCTATTCTATGAAATAGAATAAAAACAGCATTTTTACTGGAATTTTCCTATTTTCAAAGCAGAAATATGGTAAAGAAGTACAACTGATATTTAATTAGTCTGTACCAGTGCCTGGCACTTCACATGCATTATCTCAGTTAATCATCACAACGACTCCATGAATGAAGAGGTGAAATGATTACCTTAAGGCAAGACAGTAAGTAGTAAGAGGGACTGAAATCCAGGGTTTCGAGTCCATGCTCTTAAACATCTTATTATATTTCTTCTTGATGGATATTGCTTACCTCGGCTGCAGTAAATTTCTCCCTTGGCCCAGCTGTAATCCACAGTTTCACCCCAATTAGTTTTTCAGATGTGATTTCATCTTTTAAGCTAGAAATATGATTTTAAAACAAGTATTAGATCCATAATTTAAATCAATTTATGAATTATTTTAGCCTCTAGACTTTGGAACCAGAAGTCACAGAGGCCCAGAGATGAAGGGATTTAGATAGAGGTACTTGGTCCAGCCTGTCTCCCAAAGTGAGAATCCCCTGTATAGGCTTGCTCCAGATTGGACTCTGATCAAACACTTCCTATATGAGCCTATATATAAGGCTTCCTATATAAACCAAGGTGTCCAAACTACACCATGCTAGAGCATAGAGTCCTCCAACTACTAATTCAGTCAGCTCTACTATTAGCTTCTATCATAACATCCTTAGCCATTAAGAAAAACCACCACCCGCCCCCCCCCACACATACACACACAGGAGATATTTCTCATTTTTCCTCTCTCTAAACTGAAGTATTGACCCAAGTTAAAATATGGAGAAAACCTCTAACGTCTCAAAAAGTTGTAAATGTATAATTAAAAATAATTTTTGGGGATTTGAGAGAAGAGTTAATAATATATAATAGGCCGATTTTCAGAAGAGATGTTTTGGTAATGATTTATTTACTTCTGAATGATCTTTAAACTGAGCTCCTCCCACCTAAATAATCTATCTTATTTAAGAAAATACAGACTTTTCAGTATTACTAACAGACTTTTATCATCACTTAGAAGGAAAAACAATACACAAGGTCACCTCTGAATCTTCCAATTACTTCGAAGTTTTTTCTGCATGGATTTAAAGCCATTGTTGGTGGTAAATATTTCCTTTTTGTATGCATTGAAAAGAATGGTGCTCCGAAGCTCCTTCTCCATGGTTACCTTTTGAAAAAAAGATAGAATAGGAAAAAGGGAAACAATAAATAATATTCCAGAAAGAATAAGTGGTTTATTTCTTATCAAGAAAGGGCATACAGCTGCAACTTAGCTATGACATCCCTTCTATTTTCAAAGGTTGAGAATGAAATGCATAATCACTGCTGCAGGCACCCGAGGTCAACCCTGGCTTTTGCCACCTATCTCTTGCCCTTTCCACCAGCCTACTCCTATGGCCCTGCCCTGCCATCACCCTACTCTTATGCCCTGAAGCCATGTCTCCAACCTGATTCCTCACTGCTAACTACTGTTAAGTGCAAGGGATAGTCTTGTAGATTTTTTATACATGTTAACTTACAATTTTATTTATGACATAGGATCTTATCAATGCACTATTCTGCAACACACTTTTTCCACCTAACCCTGTATCATTCACATCTTTCCATGGCAGTACATACAGATCTACCACATTTATTAAAACTGCTGCACATTACTTCATTTTCTGGATACACCATAATTTATTTAACCAGTCATATACAGACTGACTTCTGTTTTATGGTTTTTTTCCCTCAAAATTTTTGCTAGTGAAACAATCATCCTTGAATATGATGTTTCTGTGCACTTTTCATATTTGCAGAATTTCTACCTGTTGAACAGCTAAGTAAATTATTTCCAAGTTACCATCCAAAAAATTGTGCTAATTTTCACTTCTACTAACACTAATTCATTTGTTCCCATACAATACTATTTTCAATCTTTTTCATCTTTGTTAATCAGACAGGCAACAAACAAACAAAACAAAACCCTCCTGATTGTTTTAATCTGCAGTTTGAAATCGGTAAGATGACCATCTTTCTCTGGGAATATTGGCCACTTGCATTTCTGATCTTGTGTACTCTGTTCATTTTTCTGTTGGACTTAATATTTCTCTAACTAATCATTAAACAAATACTTTCTTAAATATAACTGTCTTTAGACTCTGGTAGCTTTTTTTGGGTTGGTTTGGTGGAATTTTGCAGGCCATACAGAAGGTGTTAAGTTTTATAGTCAAGAGTACTAATCTTTTCCTTTCTGGCTTCTGGATTGTATGACATATTTACAAGAGTTTTGCCATGCTAAGATTATAAAAACATCTACAATGCTTTTTTTCCAGGACTTCTGTCGATATCATTTTTTTTAAATTTAAATTTTGGTCCATTTGGAACTTATTTGGGTACTCAAAATGATCTTTACTATTGTTTTTAAATATGTTTTTACATAACTAGAAGTTGCCCAACAGCAATCCATCTTTCCAATGCTGATTTGAAATACCACCTTGACTGCATAATCCCTTTAAGTATTTGGATTTTATTCTGAATTCTACTATATTCTATCTGCATGTAAATTCCTGCTCAGTTCCATACTATTTCAATTGCTATAGCTTTATAATATGTTATAGTTATCTGGTGGTGCTGGAGAGCTAATCCCATTTACTCCCCTTAATTTTTGGGATTTCTCTGGCTAGTCTCACATATTTATTCTTCCAGTTGAACTCTAAAATCATTTGTCAGGTTAAAACAAAACAAAACAAAACAAAACAAAACAAAACAAAACATGATCCCACCACAGCTATTTTCTCATGTTCCAGTCCATCCATGTGCACACTTGTTTTAATTGTGTACCTACAATACTGTATCCAGCTTTCTCCAGTTTCCCACAAGAAAAGTCTTCAAGGTTAGGTTGGTGGTTGCATGGTTATGCCACAATGAACTCAAACCACAGCTTTCATGCGTATCTTTTCAATTTTTTGCCATAATTGACAACTACTGGAATTGACGCATTTCTGCTTTAGCCATTATTTTTGCCGTGAGACAGATTCCTAGGAGCAGGATTCCTAGGAAAAGGGGACGAGACTAAGATGTTACGATTCCTCGTCCAGTGTTCTTTCAGACTCAGCAAGACGACTAAAAATCTGTCCAGCCGGAGGGGACGGAGATTGGAGCCCAGTCTGCCTATATCCGCGCCCCCCGGTTATACCGGCGGGCCTCGATTTTCCATGACAGGACCAGAGGCCCCGAGGACAGTCCGGCGAGGTTGTAGCCGGTTCTCAGGCTGCCCCAACATCCCGGCCGGCCCATCACAGTCCGAGCCCTTCTCACCTGTGGCCCAGTGATCACCATCTTCACCTGACGCCGCCGAGCATCCTGCGACCTGGTATCCAAGGCCGCTTAGCAACTGCGGAGGCTAAGCGGCGCGCTTTGCGGGCGTGACCGAGCCGTGGGCGTTCCTCCGGCGCGATGTGATAACGAAAGAACGGAAGATGCCAGTTCGCCTGGAGCGCCAGGGGGTGGCGGATGGGAGCGAGACAAATTTGGGACCGTACCATTATATTGATGAGGGGTAAACCCAGACAGAACGTGGATTAACTATAGGAGAAAGATAAATCCATTCCATCTTGCCCTTTAATATCAACTATTATTAAAGACTGGTAAGAATAGTAGGTCCCTGCGGCCCAAACTTCGCGACACCTGAAGGAGGAGCATAGTGAAGTGTCCCGGCTGGAAACGGCCCTCGGCCAAGAGCGCAGGCGCAGAGCGGCGCGTATGAGGGTGTCTTTGCTGCGAGTCTGGGGCGGGGTAGGGTTTTTGGGAGCGCGGCGCTAGGGGCTTTATGCATGACTTGGGGGTGTTTCGACACTCCGGGAGGCGAGGGCAGGTTTAGTGGTAAGGATGGTAGCTCCAGATTGTTTCTTCTCTGATTAGCCCCGCCATCTGTGAGTGGCACAGTGCCAGGCCCAGATAGGGCGGTGAACCCGCCTTCTGGCGCCCCCAGGCGGAGAGTTCGCCCTCTGCCGGATCCTACCAAAAAGTGAAAATTGAAACCGTTTTAAGGGAGCTGTGAGGGGCCGGAGCTGGGCTGAAAGGCGCCACTTTTCAGAGATAAAGAGTAGTACTCTTTAAGGCAAGAATAGGGAAGGAGGAACTGCTTATGAGAAAGAGCCATCGCCACATCCAGGTTGCCGCGCCATCTCCATGGAAATGAGAGGCGTCCTAAGCACAAACGGGCCACCTCCGCAGGGGAGCGTCCCGTGCCTGGCCCGAGAGTGTGGACGTGGTGCAGTGCTGCCCTCTGGCTGGCTCAAACCGATGAGAGTAGAGACATCCGACAGTTCAGGTTTACATTTGTATTTGTTTGGTACACTCTTCAATAGTAAGAGTAGTAGGAGTTTTAGGATCTTAAAACACACAACTTATGTTGCCTTTTCTTTACGGCCGCTGAAAAGCGGAGATGAGGATGATTGGGAATTCTCTTCTGGGAGATGGCTGTATTTTGGTGTAAAGTTGGGTGAACACAGTTTGCAGTTAGGATTAAAAGTGGAAGTCATGTATTCCCACTGGGGAGAGAGTAGGCAGTGCCACTGGAGGGTTGGGACAGATCTTGGGATCCTTTTGCCTGCTGTACAGTCTGCATTTGCTAGAAGACCAAGAGTTCCTGCCCAGAGCACTTCTCCCAATGTTGCAAGCTGTAGACAGCAAAGGGTTTTAGAATCAGCAGCCACCAAGTTCATTTCCGGGATGTGCCTTGTAGCTGGCCTTGGGCAAATTGCTTAATCAGATTGAGTTTCTTATCTGTGAAGTGTGGTTAATAATTTCTAAATGCTGGTTTATTGTGAGGATTGTAGATAATGAGGTAAAGCTCAGAATGTGCTCATTAAACGTAAGTGTAGCCTGATTCAATGTTTTTCTTCCATTTTATTTTCTACCTAGGTGAGAATTTTGTGATTTTTAGTCAGAGTACATAGAACCACTATGTGTTTTCACAACCCATAGTGGATTGTGTAGTTCTGACAGTACTATCACACGTATGATAATTACACTCTAGCTGTTTGCTTTGGGAAGTTGGAATTTTGGCCTCTCCCTCATCATTTTCCACGTTTGTCAATTGACAGACGCTGTAAAGATGAAATCGAAATCAGTATTTCAGCGTTCTCGGCAGATGTTAAAGGGTAACAATAGTTCTTCCTGACCCAGCTTTTTTCTCCACGAGGTGTCAGTGTCGTTGGTGTGTTTTCCATGGTCTTCCAGCTTCATCCCCCATAATTGTTGGGGCAGGGGGCTGGGTAAACAAAAATGGAAGAGAAAGAATGGGATAAAGTTAAAGGAAAAGGCAATAACCAGCACACACCGATGTTAAGAAAATTCTCCCCTTATCCACAAACCCAAAAGCTAACAAGACCACCCTCAAGTAATTGATGAACCACAGGTTTGTGAGAAAGAGACCACTTTCCCACTGAAATAAGGCAGCATGATCCACCCTACAAGTGTAGGGTGTCCTTGGTGTCCTGGGTGTTCTTCACGAGCTGCTATGTGCTCATGTTCTACCCAGTTAGGTTACCTTTAGAAATGACTAATCTTGAACACATGGAGCTCTGTAAGTAGCTGGAAGCTCTGGTCACCAAGCCTGCACCTCCTCCAGCCCTGTCCAAGGCCTGGGGTACCCCTGGTCTCAGACCTGCCAGACACACAGGGCCATGTGTGTTCATATACCTACAGGAGCACAGCAGGAACTTGGCAGCCAGGCTTAAACCATGAGCATCCAGTTGAATGTCTTCTCTTTAAGACCCCATTTCCCACCAGCTAGCTTGTTGCAGCCAATTCCTGACTTGGCTCTCATTAAGGATTGTGACAGCCAATCTGCTTGGACCTGACAGCCAGAGTGAGGGACAGACCAGCACAGAGGTTCCATGTGAGAGTCGTGGGGTGCACGTATATGGCTCCAAGTCCCAGCTCTGGCCCTTATTAGCTACATGACCTTCAGGAAAGGAACAACGTCTCTGACCCTGTTTCTTCACTGGTAAAAAGGGGATAGGAATAGTTTCCACCTTAGGGTTTTTGGATGAAAACTGGCAGTAGACTTGAAAGTCTACCACCGAATTGGTTCCTCATAGGCAGATAGATGTTCTGAAGCTGACTTTGGGCAATTACACAAAAAAGTAGTGTGTTAAACAGATCAGAAGCACTCAAAATCATCAGAAAAGCTAGAGGAGGAGGATCAAGCCTTCCCGGGAATGACAGGAACGACACCACAGCACTGATCTGATAGAGAATATGCCATCACTGCTGCTGCTACTGAGTACCAATTGCTACAATTTGCACTGTGGCCACTTCTACACCTGGAACTCAAGGTTTTATGGGCACTACCACAGCCGCCACATGACAGCACCAGTCCCTTCCTTGAGTCCAAATCTGGCCCAGGTGCATCCCTGAGCCACTTGCCTGGCCCTCACTGCAGAGAAGGCTGCAGAGTCAGTACCTAGCATTTTCAGCTACTGTAAGTGGAAGTAGTTATTACCCTTCACCAAGGCTCATGAAGTAGGAAATTCCCTGAATACAGGAGGGGGTTCAGATGCCAGAGAAACAAACTTACTTAACAAATGTCTAATACCACCCACAACAAAGAAAGATACAGAAAAATAGGAGGATGTTGGGTGATACCCTATGGGCTTCTTATGTCTCTGTCATTTTACACATTGAGATCAAAACCCAAACACCAAGAGGCCCTCTGATAAGAGGTGCTGATTGCCTGTCCACTATTTTCCCCTTCTCCCTTAGTGTCAGAATCCCTATTATTAGGGGTACTGATGTGCCCAGATAATAAGCCACATATCTCAGCTTCTACCACAGGTAGGGGTAAATGGCCAATTAGCAGAAGTCATTGGGTGGGGCTTCTTGGAAAGCTCCATAAAGGTACATTTTGTCCCCTCCCTTCCTCCTTATTTCCTGCCCTTAACACAGAAGCAGTGGCTAGAGCTCCAGCAACCATCTTGTGATATGTGTAGTAATCCTAATACCGGAAGCCATTCACCAAGAATGGCAGAGTAGAAAACAGAAATCCTGAATATCTGATAACCTGTCACATCAGCCCTGGATCATCTAACACCACTCTTCTTTTATATGCTGTAAAAATGTATGTAATCTTATTCAAGCCATTGTTCCTTTGAGACTCCAAATAACAAGTGACAAGCCATTGTTACTTTGATACTAGCCCTGAAGGTAACTCCTTACAGATGCCAGTTGTCTTCGTGCGTTTCACAGATGTTTCTCTAGCAATCCAAGATGGCATCATCATCCGGTGCATAGGAAAATCCCAGGAATGCACTTGAGGCCCCAGAGCTGCTGGCCACAGTGTCGGGAGTGCAGCCAATGGACTTCGACACAGCTTCCTGGGTGAACTCTGGGTCAAAGTGCTTCAAGTCAGCAGGTCCTGCCTGTGAATATAATAAGCCAATGAATGATGAGAAGGGAACAATGAGGTCAGAGCTGTTGAAGGAACCCAGAAGCTCTGACAGGGATGTTAGGCCTCCCCTCTGAGTGCCTCGTGGACACCCATCTCTAGTAACAGTCACTTACCCAGGCATTTACATTAGTCGTTTTACTCCACATGATCCACTAACCACCTTTCAATTCCTCTAACCACCTTTCAATGCCTCTAACCCCCTGGCACCCTGCCTGCTCCACACCACTGCACCAACTCTCGGAGAAGTCCAGTCAACATATACTTACTGGAGGCCTAGCAGGCACTGTTCAGGACACTGGGAATACAAGAGAACAAAATAGAGTTGGTGCCTGCTTTCATGGAGCTTATATGATTCAGGGGGTAGGAGGACTGATAATAAGCATGGACACAAATAAACAGACTTGTTTATTTGTGACAGGGCTGTTTGAGCTGTTTTGGAGGAAGAGCTGTGGGGGAAATTGTAAAACTGGTCACACATTCTCTATTTCCTCTCCAAAGGTGGAGTCTATTTCTCCACCCCTTCATGCGGGTTAGCCACATGACTTGCTTAGGCCACTGGGACATTACCAAATGTGACGCAAGTAGAGGCTTGAGAAATGCACATCGGGAGTTGTTCTTTCTCACTGTACTTGGAAGACTGAGCCACTGTGTGAACCAGCCCAGGTTCGTCTGCTAGAGTACGAGAGGCTGTACAAAGGAGAACTCAGCTGCCCAGCTGCCAGGCAACTGCCAGGCATGTGGGTGAGGCAATTCTAGATCATCAACTGCCAGCTGACCACTGACATGAGAGAGCCATGCACAGACCAGCTGGCCTGGCCCAGGCTAAAAAAAAAAACCCCACCCAACTGACCCATAGAATCATAATGAAGTCAAAAATCCCAGTTTCTGGGTGGCCGGTTACGCAGCAAGAGCTAACTGATACAACCTCTTTGTGGAGGAGGCACAGTCGGGAGAGGACTAGACCACCTGGGGTCTCTGAAGTAAGCAGGTGAGCAGGCGGAAGGGTCTGCAGATCTCCTTTCGGTGGCCAGCCCTAGGCTGTGCAAACAATCAGCCTGGAGCCAGCTGCTCAAAAAGACTGCAGGGCACAGGGATTCAGAGTCCCAAGACGAGAATACGAATCCTGGCCCTGGCCCTTGTTAGCTGTTGGATCTAGACAAGGTAGGTATTTTCTGTTTTTTATAAATGAAGATATTAATTCTAAAGAACCTTATTCAAGGTTCCACAAGTGGTAGGTGGCAGAACCAGGCATCCACCCCCAGGAGGTCTTGAAGTCCATGCATTGCATTCTGTTACCTCCCTGACTAGTATTTTTTACTATTCTGTCATCAGGGTATATGTTCAATATCATCCTCAGGCTCTTTTTTAAATCCCCAGATAAACTTTTCAGATACCTGGACTGAATGTATCCTATCTAACAACTGTTGTCAAGAAGCTGGTGCTCAAAGATATGTTCATGAACAGATAATTTACCAAAGGAAAGATATAAATAGTGAGTTCACTCTGGCAGTGTTGAGGTGTGCAGGCTACTTGGATGGAAGGGGCTTGATACTGTAGGTGGCCAAGAGAGCCTTCAGTGTCCCCCTCCAGTGGGGATCCTCTCATTCATGCTACCACTGCTAATTAACAGTTAAAAACTAACCACCTTTACTGTACGTCAAAGAAATATAAATGAAAACAATACAAGATGCTTTTTTTCACTTAATAAATTTGCAAATTAAACAATAACAGCCACACATGCTGCAGAAATAAGATGCAAATTCTCCAGCAGACACTGCTGGTAGTAAGTAGATTGTCCTCCCTAACACACAGTTATGGCCGTACGAATCAAGAACCTAACAATGTTCACATTCTTTGAACTGGTTATTCCCCGTCTGGAATCCATCTTGAAGAAATAATCAGAACTCTGGGCAAAGAAATAAAGTTTATGTTCATCAGTCCATTATGATAAAGAAAAAAATGAAAATACCCTAACGCTCACCATTAGGAACATGCTTGAATAAACTGTATTACCAGCATAGGGTTGAAATATTATGCAGCCACTTAAAATGATACTTAATATGACTTAGAGAAATAATGACATAGTTTTTAGCAAAAAAAAAAAAAAAGTGGGGAGAGGATATTTCTCTATATGAAGTATGACCTATGTAAAAAACAGAAAAAGACTGGAATGGAACATGCCAACTGTGATATCTCTTGGGTAGTGAGATAATAAGCTTTAAACCTCTTTGTTTCACACACTTTCTTCAGTGAATACATGCCGTTTTTATTAACAGGAAAAAAGCTAAACATGGGGAAAAAATCTTTACGGGGCTTGGCTCTGCCAGGGTGTGCTATGTGACACAGCATTTTTAAAACTGTAAAGGGCTCTGCAATTGGTGCTGAAGATAAAGGAGTGTTGGCGGCAGGGCCCATCACGGAGGATTGAACTGGCAGTCAGGACTTCTGGATTATGGACCCAGTTCTGCCTCTAACTTACTGTGTGGCCTCAGACAAATCATTGAGCCTCTCAGACCCCCAGTTTTTCCAATCTGTAGAAAAAGGGTTGGCCCAGTTACCCTCCAAGCTCCTACCAGCCCTGGGAATCCCGAACCTGGAACCTGGTGACCTCTTACCACGTTTGGGTTGAAGGGTGGAATCAGCCTCTTGTGGTACAAGTCATCCCAGTTTATGGGGCTGAAGAAGACATGGCTCTTTATCTCAAGCTGCAGGAAGAAGGTGCTGATCAGAAGTAGCCCTCCCCATGGCACTCCTCCCCGACTCCCACATGGCCCAGAGCTCCAGCTCTAATTGGCAACTGGCTGTCAAGCCCTAAGACCTTTACTGGGAAAGTAACTTGCACTTCCAGCTGGTTTCCTGGGATAAAGGAGCATTCTTCAACCAGGCCTCGTCCTTCTCATCATCTAGAGTCCAAACCCTTCCCCATAGCATCTTTATTCCATAACTATTTACTAAGCACCGACTCTGTGCCAGCACCATGGGAGGCTTTGGAGGTATGGCAATGGACCAGACAGCAAAACCTACCCTCAGGGTTCCCAGGCGATCTTGGGAAACCACCCTCCCCACTCTGCCTCAATACATTTTTATTCTTCCAGAATACAAACCAGAGAAATAGGCCAAATCAACTCACTAAGGAGGGTTTGGGAAGTACAGCCCCAAGAAAATACGCATGTTCCCAGAGATCCAGAATTTAGGAATCAGCCTTGGGTATGATTCACCACATCTTTCTTAATTCAAACCAGTGTGGGCACCAATTTCTTCCTGTCCCTGCAGACCCTCTCTCTGTGTTCTCAAGGAATGATTCTCCAGCTCCCTATAGCAGAACCCCCAGTTCGTTAAAAAGCTAGATTAAAAAAAAAAGCTAGACCCAAAATATCTCCAGAATACCCAAAAAACTGGCAACACTGGTTCCCTTTAAATTAAGGAACTGGGAGACTGGAGGGACATCTCCCGAATATTTTTTGAATTCTGGTCTATGTGAATGTGTATCTTATTTTTTAAATCATACATATTTTTTAAGATGCAAATTTCCACCTGGAAGGAGGGGACCAGTCTTCATGAAAGCCTTATTCTTTAAGCTGGTCAGGGGTAGGCAGGAAAGTGCCCTAAATGTTACACTCATAGTATCTGCCATATCGGGCTGTTGGTACGAACACTTCAAAAGCACTTACTATCTGCCAGGCACTTGTCTAAGTGCTTTGCATGTATTAATTCATTTGATCTTCATAGCAGCTACAAGTTACAAGCTATTATTATAGATGGGGAAAACTGAGGCTCACAGAGACAAGTTAAGCAATTTGTCCAAGGTCCTGTGACTAGTAAGTGGTGGAGGAGGGATCTGAACCCAGGTAGTCTGTCTCATAGTCCAGGCATCTCAACTACTACACTAGAACAGAAAACAAACTTCTAGGGAGAAATGTCTTCCTTTTATAAATCCAAATTATCTTTTGTTGAGTAAAGAGTTGAACTTGTTAAGGGAATGGACTAACTCATCTCTATATGTGAATTACTCATCTTTATTCATCTATATTCATAGAGAGTGAATTATTCATCTCTATATACTGAGTGTTCAGCCTGGGCACTACAGGGAGGAAGTGCTCAGGTATTTGTGAAGAGCATATCTAGTCCACTCTCTGTACAGAGGCCAGAGGAATTTCTTAAAACTTAAATTGGGTCTCACCACTCCCCTGCTCAAAATAACCTAGAGCTTACCCTCTCCTCCTTGTTCCTGCCGCAGGACTTTTGCACATGCTGTGCTGTGTCTGGGATGCTCCTCCAACTCTCTACGTGACAGGATCCCTCTCCTCCTTCAAGTCTCAGCTTAATTGTCACCTGCTCAGAGAGGACCCCCCTCCCATTATTGTCTATGTCAGCTCATTGTTCATTTCTTTCCTGATACTTGGCACACTCTGTAATAATTGTATAAAATGTTTGTTTATTGTCTGCCTTCCCCAATAAACTTTATAAGGGCAGAGGCCCAGTCTATTGAATCCCTAGCACCTAGCTCAATGCCTGGCATGCAGTAGGTGCTCAGTAAATTTTGTTTGTTGAGGGAAATAACTGTACTGAAAGAAGTAATCAAGCAGCAGCAGGTGTGAATTTCCAGATGAAGGAGCTAGCAGTGTCTGGTTTTTGGGGAGGCTGGATGCATATCTCTGTGCTTCTGAGCTGCTTCTGCAGGAAGCTGAGAGCCCCCATGAGGGGCCTGTGATCTGCTGTCGGGTCACCTACAAAGTCTGTTTTGGAGCCCAGCCGCTGTCTCTGGTCTTTGTGGAGAAGGCCTTGCAGAAGGTCGCAGGCGGCCACTGTCCGGCCCCCAGGGATCTGCAGTGGCTGGTGCAGAATGTTTTCATACATTTGGGACACATCTTGGCTGTAGAAGGGTGGCTGGTGAGAGAGAAAGAGAGAGGCTGGAGAATCACTCATGCCAAAGTTGGCACAGGTCTCAGGGAGACTTGGAATGAAATTGGGTAGCTAGAAGGATTTAGCCAGACCTCTGTCTTGTGCAATGACTCACATGGCAGATTGGAGAGAGACAGACACCTCTGGGCTTCCAGCATGGGGGAGAAGGCTGCTGGAAAGGCTGAGAAATCTCTCCCCACCTGTGTGAGGCTCCCAGGAACATCCCCTATACCTCTTCTCTTAATCCAGCTTGTGCACCGACTTTGCACTTTGTAAAGTTAATACTTCCCCCTTTGTCATTCCATCCCAGCCTTACAACCATCCTTTGGGATGGATCATAATTGTTCAGATGAGAAGACAAGGCTCAGAGAGATGAAGCCACATGGCTGGGAAGACAGCCAGGCCCCAGCTTGTACCCAAAGCCCATTTCCTCCTGATGCTCTTCCCACTCCTCTGCCAGCTCTTCCTTCTCTTGGCTCCACAGAGCCTGTTCTTGCATATCCACCAAACTATGTTGGTGATGCCACCTGGGTAAAGCCTACCTTGGGGTGAATCTACACATGACTCCATTGAAGCAGGAAGCCTAGGATTGGGTTCCACAACCTACCAGCATGTGTCCTTGCTTGGCCTCAGTTTCCCTATCAGCAAAATAAAGACAACTCATTTCTTGCAGTTCCAGTCTCCAAAGACTGTTTTAACACATCAAAGGAGTAAAAAATGAGACTGTAAAGTGCTGAACTAACATTATCAAAAAATACAACCCTTGTATTCACTTTGGCATCAGCTTTTTAAATTTGGAGTGGAGATATGGCTCATTCAGTTCCTTGAGAAGCCTGAGCAGGTCACATAAGGGAGACATCCACCCCATCTCCCCAGGGTCAGATATCCCTTGCAGACAGTGACACCCCACTCACCAGGCCTTGCAACATCTCATAGAGAACTGCACCCAAGCACCACCAGTCCACTGCCCGATCATAAGGCTCTTTACGAAGCACTTCTGGAGCCAAGTACTGTTGAGGGTAAACACACTTATCTGAAAGGCACTCAACCTCTGTCTCCCCATTCGTAAACAAAGCACTTGTAGGAAAAGATCACCAGAGATCGAGCCTGCTGTGATATTCACATGGCTGTGCATATGTTCATTCAGCATCCATTCACTAAAGACCTGCTTTGTGCAAGGCCCTGTGCCAATGTGCTGGGGACATAGAGGAAATCAGGCAAGACTGCCCTGCACAGTTGTATATGTTGTGCACCACACAAAAGTACCAGTCAAAGGGGTAAAGTGGGCTGCTGTGATCAATTCGCCAAGTCATAACCCTAGTAAAGGGCTATATATGGCAATTTTATTTGTATTTAAAGAAGTAATTTTTTCTAATTAGTCTGCCCGGAGAGGGTGACTTTACCTAATTTGCACAAAAGCATCCAATCAGTGTCCTAGGAATAGGAAAGCCGTGGGAGTACTCAGTGCAGTGGGGAGACCAACAGGTAAAGTGCAAGTAAACGTGGCACGTAGTTGTACTGGAAACAGTAACAGAGAGATGCATGGGAGTCAGGAAAAAGGGGGTGACCCTTGAGTTCATATTGACAGATGAATGCATGCCGTGTATGAGTGCCTCGCACAAAGAGAAAACTTGAGGCAGGTCTTGCTTTCTGCCAAACCCCAGGGCTTGATGACCTCTTAACCAGGTGTCTCTACTAGTGAGGAAAGGGGTCTCAGCAACAGACAAAGCCACTTTGAGGGGCTCTGTGGGCCTGGGGAAGGGCAGGGAGTTACAGAGACCTGAGCCCTACTTGGTCTATCACAGGTAGGTCATTTATCCTCCCAGAACCTTCGTTTCCTCATCCATATAATGCGGCTGCAGAATCCTTCCCTGGGTGCTATTTTAAGGATATGTGCTCAAGTGTATGTGATCTAATATTTGTGAGGCCCTTGAACAATGGGAGCAATTGTGGTCACGTTTGTCTGTGCTCTCTGGTACCATGGCAGTGGCTAAGGCATGGAAGAGATGAGCTGTTGGGGAGACGTGTCTCCTATAAAAGCCAGGGTGCCATAAGCCCTGTTCTCTGCTCCTGGCAATGGCCAAGGAAGGGATGACCAGCCTGCCAGCCTTTGGGAAGCCAGCTCTGCCATACACACACACGGACAATGGCTCCTGCTCAGAGAGGTCACCTGTCCATCAGCTACTCTAAAACCAAACTGAGGAGTCCCAGCTGAAATCTGGGACCCAGGTTTTCAAACATATGAGGAAAAATAGAGCAGCTAAAGTCCTGTCTCATGCTGGGTCAGGAGGAACTCCCCAGCCCGGCAGCCTCAGCTCCCTGCCTCCCAGCCAGACATCTGTCCAAGCAACGGGAACTCTTTCAGTTCCAAGGTCCAGGGGTCAACACTGGTGGAAATTCAAGGAAAGGTTTTACCCCAAAGCTGCAGGGAGGCCTTGGCAGGACAGACAGACATGTATGAATTATTGCTGAGGCACACAAATTTTTACATTCTAGGCTCCTAGCGGCAGGAAGAAGGAGGTACACCAGTGTCAGGCCCTCCTGTTGCACGTGGATTTTACCGTGCACGGTGGTGCTGTCCAGTACAACAGCCACTAGCCACATGTGGCTACCAAACACTTGAAATGTGGCTGATCTGAGCACAGGTGGACCGTCAGTGTAAAATACACTCTGGATTTCAAAGACTTAGAAAAGAAGAATCAAATATCTCAACAATTTTACATTGATTGTATGTATATTGAAATGACAATATTTGTAATATACTGGGTTAATTAAAATATATCACTGAAATTCATTTCACCTGTTTCTTTTTACATTTTAAATGTGGCTGCTGGAAAATTTTAATTTGTGTATACAGTTTGCATGTCTATTTCTATTTCTATTAGACAGCATTGCTATGGAGCTTTACCAGCAGCTGGTTGGGTTCCAGCAGCACCTAGAGCTGGTGCCCCCATTACACAGATGAGGAAACTGAGGCTGCTCGCACAACCAGCTGAGGAGAAGTGCTTGGATGGAAGGAATGAGTCAGGAGCTGCAGCCTCAACCACTCATGGCCTGACCTCTCCTAGGAGGCTTTAGCTTACCTCTGGAGTGCCACAGAACGTGGATGTGGTCTCCTCAGCTTCTACACCTTCCTTGCAGAGACCAAAATCCGTCAGCACCACGTGTCCCTGCAAAGAGGGAAGGCAGGGTTGGGAGGGTGGTCTAAGCTAAAGGTATGGCCAGGGCTAAACCCAAAGCCCAGGTGCCACACCACAGGGCAGGGCTGTGGGGTCTGATGCCCCTGGCACAGACTGGAGGCTCCAATCAGTGACCCAGGGTTTCTAGACTGGATGCCAGGAGCAGCTCAGGGGAGGAAGTGGGAAAATGATACTCCCCTGTCTGCTCCCAGTTCACTGGACTCAAACCCATGCCCTACAACAGTGGCAGCTCCAGAATGTCCCTACTGGAGGCGCCTGGTGCAGCAGCTGGGCAAGAGAGAGAGGGTGGCTGGTGGAGTCATGGAATGAGTGGATACTGCGTGAGGTTCTCCCCAGATGCCATGCCCTTTAGGGGCTCTCATGCCCATCGCCCCCGTGCTGCGATACTGACTTCACCCAAAGTTACGCCCCTTCCCAAGGGGAAACCCACACCCAATGACTGGTCAAGGCAGGAGCACAAACGCCCAGCCTCATTGCCCCAGTTTGCAACAGTTCTAAAGAGCCATCCCAGCTCAGGCCCTCCTCACCCCTATAAATGCTCAGCCAAGGTCTCACTTGCAACCATAATCCAGGCAAACTTCCTCCTCTGCCCAGTCCTGCTTCCTCACCCCTTAAAGGTGGATTTCTTGAGAGAGTTCCCCCATAACCTTCTGCACCAACACCCCATCTCAGTGTCTATTTCCAAGGAACCCAGTTTAAGACATGGAGGGACTACAAAATCCACAAGCCTCCACCCAGCTCCACACCCCCCACCACCAGACCTTGTATATACACAAGGGTGCATATGTATACATGTACACATGGTCTCATGTACATAGAATGCACATTTACATGTGTGTCATATGCATAGGTACACATGCACACACATACCTGATGCATCCCTACCTGTATGCATGCATGTGCAAGGCATGCACACACATGCACATACTTTCATGGGCCACAGCACATGTGTGCAGCTACACACACACACACACACACACACACACACACACACACACACACACACACTAACCTGGCAGTCCAAAAGAATGTTTTCTGGTTTCAGGTCCCTGCAGAAAATGAGAGAAAGAGAGCTGTGATGTCTTAGCCACTTAGAGAGGACACTTGGGGGACCTGGGTCCTCTTAGGAGGACTGTACATGGAGGCTCACAGAGGTGTAGAGGGAGAGCCCAAGGGGAGTGGGCACTTGGTCCTAGCAAGGAGGAGGTTCCTGCCCTACCCCTGCTGCTGGGCCCGCCCCCTCAGACAAAGGACCAAGTGCACTGGCATTTCATTACACAACTGCAGGCAGGCCTCACCTGTAAATGATATTGAGGGAGTGCAGGTAGCCAATGGCGCTGGCCACCTCGGCGGCGTAGAACCGGGCCCGGGGCTCCAGGAACCGGCGCTCCCGCTGCAGGTGGAAGAAGAGCTGGAGGGGAAGGAGGCATGTGAGTGGGTTTCAGGGGGCTCCAGCTCCTGGAGTGCCGGTCGGGAGACAGCTGGCCATGTCATCCCTCTGAGCTGCAATGCACTCAGATGACAAAGGCATGCTGGTCCCCACCCGACCGAGCAGTTGTCAGTGTCCAAAGGGTCATCGGGAAGATTAACTACCATGGACTGAGCACCTATGGTGTTCCAGGCTACAAGCCAGACCCTTTCACCCTCTTATCTCATTTAACCCTCATGATTACCTTCAAGGTATCAAATATGGTACCAGTTTCATGTAAGAGAGAACTGAGAGCAGTCAGAGCAGTCAAGTGACTTGCCCAAGGTCATGTAGGTCATAATTGGCAGAGCTGTGATTTGATGTATTTTTCCTCCAGGCGATAAGATTATGGCTGTCAAACTGAGCCCAGGTTAGACTTGCTCGTAGGCCAATGGCTTTGGTCTATTTTGATTATCGGGAGAGCCCTTTACTTCCACCAGGAGACTTAGGAATGAAGGACAAAAATTCCCCTCTTAGGATCAAGCATGAGGTCACACAGATCGTCTGGGGTCACTGAGGGGGAACCCACTAAATTTTGCCATATTTCCCAGAGAGACACAGTGAAGTCCAGGAGGGATCCCAGCTTATTCCAGCTGTGCATCTGGGTCACTGGTGGCCTCAGGCCTCCATTTACCATGGTGACCTATGACTCCCACCCAGTGAGGTAAAACGGGGGTATTAAAATCTCAACCACAGAGCTCCTCTAACACTGACCTTTCCCAGCTCCACTGAAGTGCCTCTGGGCAGCTTTGTGTGGGGAAGTCAAGAAATGATTATGGCTGGGAGTCAGACCTGCATTCAGATCCTAGCTCTGCCAGGTCTGGGTTGTGTGGCCTTGAGCAGGTGAGTTACCTCCCGGGCCTTGGTTTCTTCAGCTACAAAATGGGTGTGTGGTAAGGATGAGGTGAGATGATTCCAGAACCTGGAACACCCTGTGCACTCAGGATGGATAGCACTCAGTTAAGAGCCTGCCCTGGGCACCTCCCTGGGGACACCCCATCTCCCTACCTCTCCCCCGTTGACATAGTCGAGCACAAAGTAGAGCTTCTCGGGCGTCTGGAAGGAGTAGCGCAGGCCCACAAGGAAGGGGTGCCGCACGTTCTTCAGGAGCACGCTGCGCTCTGCCATGATGTGGCTCTGCTGTGGAGTCATACAGACAGGAGCCCATGTCACAACCTGCCACAGCCCCTTTTACCTTGGCACAGCCCCCATGTCCTGGCTGGTGGGGTTGAGCTGCCCAGGACCTTCTCATGCCCCTGCTCAACCCACTGTGGCTCCTTATTGCCCTCAGAGGCAGGCCCAGGTTCCTTGCCTAGCGGTCAGGACTCTGCATGGTCAGCCTCATCCCCAGTCGGTCCATGTGGGTGCAGCTCCAGCCCCTGGACCAGAATCCCCTGCCCTCCCCCAGCAGGGGATAAGCAAAGCATATATGATTCCTGCATAAATGAGTCAACAGTCATGCCTTTGTTCATGCTGTTTCTCCTGCCTGGACACGTGCTTTCCAGCCCATCAGAATCCTAACTTCAAGGACAGCTGCAAGGCCACCTCTCTCATAAAGACCTCCTTCACCCACCCCTACAATGTCCTTGTTAACATTAATTCCCTCTCCTAAATCCTCTAATTCGGTAATCAACCCTGTCTCAGGGACTGCTCTCTTTCTCTCTCTCTCTCTCTCTCAGGGGCTGGAGTTAAAGAGACTCAAGTCAGCCGAAGCATCTAGAACTCCAAGATGGCTGTAGCTCGAAGGGCCTTTGGAGAGCACAAAGTGTGACCCTACCCCCGACATCATCTAGGTGCAAAGGGGAGGACTTGTCCTCCGTGGAGCCCTGATTTTCCCAAGGGAAGGCAGACGGCCTGGGACTGGATCCTCCTGAAGGCCCTATGGGTGAGGCTGTTGACCTTTCCTTGAGATGGGCAGCATCCTGGGTACCATCTGACCACCACTGAATCCAGCCCATGGACCCTCAGAGTTAGGACCCATCTTGAGAAGCCACCCTAAGCTCGGGGTTTAGAAGCAGGAGAGGAAATGCCTGTGCCCACGCCTTGGTACCTCTTTCTTCTTTAAGATGGGCTTTTTCTGGAGCACCTTCACTGCATAGAATGTCCCGTCAGACTTGCTCTTGGCCAGTAGGACCTGAGCAGAAGCACAAATGCACGGCCCCCATGGGTGACTCCTCCAAGCTTTGGATTTCTCGATGGCCCCCAGCTCTGGCCCAGAGTCCATGATTCTGCAGGCTGTGAGCTCCCTCTTCGCACATGCAAGGGACAGGCGGAGGGTGGAGGAGGCTGGAGAAGGGGAGACCCAGGCCTCCCACCCTCACAACACCACTCACCTTCCCGTAGCTCCCTTTGCCAATGACTTTGAGGAAGTCAAAGTCAGTGGGCCGGGCACTGGGGGGAAGAGGGAAGAACATGGGTCAGCATTTGTGCCTGAGAGCAAACCTAGACTTCTTTTTAATTTTGAAGCTGGGGAAGACAGGATGCTTTCCAGGGCCAAGCCTCCTCACCACGTTCTCCCAGCCAAGAGGGGGCTTGGGTGACTGGCCCCTGCCTCTGAGGATCTCACAGTCAAGTTAATGACAGGCAAGGTGGGGAGCAAACCAGACAGAACTGCACAGGAGGCAAGGATCTGGCCCCCAAAGCCTGAGAAGGGCCCACAGGGTGGGGAGCTGCTAACAATGCAGGCAGTGGGCCTTCCAGGCACAGGGCTCAGCATGGGCAAAAGCTGGGGAATTAGAGGGAGATAAACCTGGTGGACGCTCCTGGGCCCAGACAGCAGAGGGCCTTGATGCTAGACCAGAGAACTTGGATTTTATTCTCAAGGTGAGGGGAGCCAGGTATGAGGGCAGCCAGGCCGGAAAGTTGCTTGAGAGACCAGAACTCACTTTGGGTTGGCTGAAGGCCCCAGGTTGATGTTTCCATTGGCCCTTGAGGGCTAAAGACATTGACAGAAAGAGGTGATTAAGATCAGCAGGTCCCTATTCCTGGGCCTGCTCCCTTTCCCCTGGCCGGGGCCCTGCTGCCACTCCAATATCTCTACTAGCCTGCCTGCTTTCCATCCATCCACCAACTCACCCACCGCTCATCTCACCTGCTTCTCCCAACAGCCTTGGGAGGCTGCCTGCTGTTGTGTCAGTTCTGAGGGTAAGGACCTCAAGGCCCAGAGAAAAGCTGTTCAGAGCCTTGCAGGCAACCCTGCTGGCATTGCTCAGGTGTCCTCAAGGCCAATCCCATGATTTTTCCACCCCATTTACTTCTTGAAGCCTGTGCCCAACTCTCTTCTCTCCCTGCAAATGGCGTGTTTCTGTGAGCTCACAGTGACTCCTGTCAGCCCTCAGTCTTGTTTTGGGACAACCCATCAGGCTGGTGGCACTTCCACAGATTTCCTCAGCCTGGTGCAGGGTGGGGGAACCACGATCCACTCACCTGCAGACTGGGGGTCCCAGCGGGAATAGGCTCCATCCTGTAACAGTGATCAGATGGGCTCTGGGGCACAAGGAGAAGCAGGCATGAGAGCTGTTGTTGGGGAATTAGTGTCACCCGTCTATGGCCTTAGGCGCTGCTGCCCTCTCCACCCCTCCCCAAACCCATGCACCTGCCTTCCCTGAGTGTCTCCTACCTGAGGCCAGCAGCCCTGCATGGGACAAGAAATGACATCCCCTGGACCCAGCCTTGCTAATCAGACATCTCAGAAGGGAGAGAGGGAGGATGGCCAGGTGTGACCCCTTCCAGGCTGTGTCTTTTTGAGGGTTGGGGAGGGTCAGGGCAGCAAGATTGCTGAGAGCCAGGGCAGCTCCAGGAGTCCAGGATGGCCAGGACTGGAAGCGTCCTTGAAG
Source organism: Manis pentadactyla (assembly GCF_030020395.1). Classification (NCBI taxonomy): domain Eukaryota; kingdom Metazoa; phylum Chordata; class Mammalia; order Pholidota; family Manidae; genus Manis; species Manis pentadactyla. Next base: position 163,301,636 of record NC_080023.1, on the reverse strand, counting down.
AGCATAACAATCCTCCCCCTCATTCCACAGGTGCGGAGCCTAAGGCCTAGTAAGGGACTTGCCTAGGGTCATGCAGCTTGAGGAGGAGGCTGGTCTCCCCAAGCTCTCACACAAGCATGTTGCAACCCTGAATGCTCATGGACAGCCTGGTCTGGCTCTGTGTGGACTATTACCTCCTGTCCACAAGACTTGTGCCTAATGCCCCTGGAATGGCAGCTGCCCTGTGGGCCTTGGACCAGAGCCATGGAGATACCCAAGATGGGCTGGTGTCTATTTGAGATTAGACAGTGAAGAGTGTGTCTAGCTGGTCTATGCAGCCAGGAGCACAGCGCCTTCCCTGCCCCCAGTCTGCAGGGTGGAGGAGGTTGGCACGTCTAAGCCCTGGCTCAGGGTGCCAGGGCCCCACAGACCACCGCTGCTTGGAAGTTCAAGGCCAAGAGCTGAGATCTCACCAGAGAACCCAGCTGCTTGCAGGGCTGTGATTGCCGGCTACTGTGTGTTCGAAGACCACAGCCTTGACCCACTGTGGGGCCTGGGCTTCAGCCCGACCTCTCTGGGCAGGGACCACCCATGTTTACCAGGGAGGTCATAGAGCAACCACCCATGGCCTTCTTGGGAGCTGAGAAGTGAGCCCTGGGAAAGAAAGGGAATCCTCCACCCTAGGCTGCTCTGAGAGACTCAGCTCTGTGGATTCCTGAGAGGGGGGAGCTGCAGAACTGGCCTGATAGGGAGCGCAGCCTGGCATCAAAGCCTCACGGTCTGTGCTCCCCCAGATAGCCAGTATTGCTGCCACACGCTTTCCTAGGCTGATCCTAATGGCCCCTCTGCCAGGCCCTGGCCCCCCTGCCCCCACATACCTGTGCAGCTTGAGAAGAGGCTGCAGAGCGAACCAGTAGTTGCAGCCAGAGGACGGGCACTGGACAAGAGAGCCTCTCTCTGTTCTCCCAACAAGGGCTGAAGTGTCTGTGCCTGGCGCCAGCCCGGCCCCAGCACCCAGCTAGCTCCCCAGCTCAGAACTGTCTGCAGCGCAGCGCAGCAGCGAGGGGGCTACTGATGTCATGCGAGACCCAGCAGGGCTTAGGATGGGACTAGTGACCTCTGTTCCTTCGGGGACATCGCCTCCCCTTGGGGGGTGGGCAACAGCTGCAGAAATGCCCTGCAGATGATTGGGGCTTGTTAGAATGTGTGTGAGTGTGTGAGGCAGGCTGTGTGTGCTGTGTGTGTGTGTGTGTGTGTGGGTGCAGGTGTTTTTTGCATAGATGTGCTTCCATGTGTCATCTGTCTGGTGTATTGGTGTGTCCCTGTATATCAAGGAATTTTGTGTCAGTGTGTGAGCCTATGTGTGGATGGCTGCATGTGCTCTACTTATTAGTGTCCATCAGTGTGATGACATGTATGTAATTTTGTCAGTGTGTCTTTATCTGTGACTGTGCGTTCTCACTGTGTGTGTGTGTAGATGTGCTTCAGGGAGTCACCGTGTATGGGCGGACATGCCAGTGTGTATCTTTATCTATGTGAATGTGTGGTGTGTGTGCGCCAGTGAATGTACTCTGCAGATGAGCATGGGTGTCTATTAATAAGCATGTGTGACAATGTAACCACATGTGTGTGTATATATATACATATATATATACAGGTCATTCTGTGTTTGTGTTCATACCAGTGTATATCAGTAAATTTCTCTGTGTGTGTGTGTGTTTAGGGTTGCTTGTCTATAAGAAGAAATATTCCCTGGGGCCTCCCCCAGCCTGGTGTAGACCACTTTGGGCTGAGGATGAGGTTCCAAAGATCTCAACCGTGGCAGCTGAGAGCACTTGGTCTGCAGATGTTCAGAGCCCAGGGGTCTGACTCGGTCCAGCTGGCCTTGTTCTTTGGCTGCTGAGCACTTGGCCCTTTGGGCCTTTCCATGCTGTCCCCTCCGGGGCTCTGGCCCCTGTCTCCAGGCAGGACTGGTTGGCCTACAGACCTGGGGCTGTGTAAGAGACAGGAAGCATGGTCCTGGCTGGCACCCTGGTTCACAAAGCCCTTGCTGCCTGGTGTGATAATTAGGTACTCACAGTGTCCCTTCTGCTCCCTGCAAGCTCATGAGGGGTGTTGTGGAGACAGCTCCCACCCCTCTGGAACTTTGTGTGCCATACCCAGATCTCTGCAATTCACCATAGTGGAGGGATCCATGGGACTGGGGTCAAGGGAATTGGTGAGGGAGGGACCTGGGCCCTGTGACCCAGGGAGTTCTCCATGGGCTTTGAAGCCCAGGGACTTTGGGATGTCAGAAAGGAAAACCCAAGTGAACAATATCAGAGCCTTTCATCTTTCAACAAAATAGAAATGTTGAACCAACACACAGATGGGCAGGATGTCATGTTGACAAAACACATACCCAGAACAAGGGTATTTCTTTTCAATAACAAGACCTTGATGGGGCCTTCATTCAGCAGCTCTGTCTAGAACAGGAAAATAGTAGTGATGATGATGATGATGATGATAATAATAATAACAACAACCTCAATGTCCCCTGCCTGGAATAGCTGCACCTCTCGACCTCACATTCCTCTCCAGATACTGTTCCACTCACTGTTCCCCTTTCAGTTAAACTCCTTGGGAGAGCTGTCTGGACTCAGTCTCCGCTCCTTTCCCTGTACTCTCTTGTACCCATTCCAAAGAGGCTTTCATACCAAATCTCCCCGAAAACAGCGGCCAGTGACCCCTGTGCGCCAAGCCAGTGAGGAACTCCTCGTCCTCGTCTCTCTCAGCTTTTCTGAGGATTTGTTGCAGCTGCTTTTCCCACTCAGCTGCAGCAGCCACTGGCTTCCCTTCTCCCTCACTAACTGCTCTTTCTCTGTCTGGGTTCTCCTCCTCTTTTCATCCTTGAACTCTGACCTGCTGCAGGGCTCAGTTCTCTATCCTCTATCTTTACTTGCTCCTCAGCACAGTAGTTTATGGAGTCAAGCACCAACGCTACTTGACAATTCCCAGACTTGTCTCTCTAGTTCTGACTTTCTCCTGCACCCTGGATTTATATACCAGTTTCCTCGACAATTCACTAGTTCGAAGTCTAGAGGCACATCACTCTTACCATGTCCAAACAAAAGTCTTGACTACATTCCTTCCCCTCTGCCCCAGCCTGCCCTCCCCCAGTCTTCCATCTCAGTAATGGCACCCCCATCTACTCAAAAGTTCAAGCCAGCAGCTTGCGATTCATTATAGAAACCTCATACCCTCACCCTACTTGTAATAAAATCCCTTTAGACTCCATCTTCAAAATACATCCAGTACCAACTGCTGTGACCACTCAGCCTGAGCCACCATCATCACGTGTATGGATTATTGCAATAGCTTACCTACTGTCTCCCTATTTCTATCTTTACCCTCTACAGTCTTTCCCCACCAGAAGCCAGAGTGACTCTTAAAATGTATCAGATCATGTGACTTTGTTGCTCAAAAACTCCAGTTGCTTCCCATCACACCCAGGATCAAAATCCGAAGCCTTTATCGTGGTCTACGAGATGCCGTAGCACCTGGCTCCTGTCTCCATCTCCACCTTGGTCTCCACGCTCTCCCTTATTACACTCCAGCCTCTCTGGCTTTCTTGCTGTTCCTCAAACACACAGAGCGGCCCTCTGGCCTCTTCTACTTTCTTTTCCATCTGCTTCAAATGCTCTTCCCTCAGACATCTGCATGTCTGACCTGCCTTCTGCATCACAGAGGTCTCTGCTCAAATGTCACCTGTCAGAGAGGCTTTTTCTGATTACAGGTGACTGATTGTCCCAGACTTGGGGCTTTTCTGGGATGTGGGAATTTCAATGCTAAAACCAGTGCATTCCTGGGCCACCCAGGATGCTTGGCTATTCTACAATACCAGTTCACACATTCTCTATCCACTTTTCTGCATTCCCTGTCCATTTTTTTCTGTTTTATATTTTACTGTTATACTTATCACACTCTGACACTTTATCTTGTGATTCTTTGTTTATTTCCCATCTCAAACCAGTGCATCAGCTCCACAGGACAAAGTCTTTTGTTGTTCACTGTTGAATTCCCAGCAGGTAGAACAGGGCCTGGAATGTGGTCTGTGCTCAGTACATACTTGACTAATGAATCAACGAATGATTTGATAAGATATAGTATACATAAAATGGAAAATTACCCAATGAAAAAACAATATACAAGCCTGTGTAAATTACAACAGGAATATATATATGTGAAACAATGTCAGGCAAAGAAGCAGGTTTAAAAATGGCAGGTGTGCCACAGGTACCTTCTTTAAAAAGAAAATAAAGACATGCACACACATGTACATTTGTGTATAGGCACCAAAAAATGGCTGGAGGGCCATGACCCAAGGTGACAGTGGGTTAGGTCATTTTTATCTTGTACCACTGTGCAAAATTTCTCAAGGTATTGCTGTTCACTCCATACTTAGGTACTGGGTCCTGGTGGGACTTTGACGTCCTCATAGCCCACCTCCACACTCCCCCATCACCTTGACTGACTCCCACACGTGAGCAGCTCTCTGATGCTAAGGTTTATTTCTCTCCTATACCACTGTCTTTTGTTTTTTTATCTGGCCAGAAGCCAGGCATCAATTCCTTATCCTGTCTCTTCAGACCTGCAAACTCCCAGGGGGTGGTCTGAGCCCCTGCCTGAACCCTCATGCCTACTTTTCCCTCTAACCTGCCCCAGCCTAGACTTGCACTCCTCTGTCCCATCACTACATGAACCTGCTCATGTCTTCCTGGCCCTGCTGAATGCACTGGGGGTGGGGGTTAGTTCCCTCTCCTTGGAAGACTTCCCCGGCCAGTAGGTCTGCTCAGATAACCATGCATCAGTCCTCATTTGCCTTCTACCCCCTTGCCAGCCCACCCCCTACCCTATAAACTCTTGCTCCTTTCTTTGTGCCCACCTGTTATTACACCTGATTTCACTCTACTTTATTCATTTACACGCCTGCCAGCCGTGATGGGCATGCCCATGACACACAGATGACAGTGCTTTCCAAGTGCCAGCTTAATCTTCGTTTGTTCCCACAGCACCCTGAGTTAGGCACGACCATCACCCCTGTTCTAAGGAGGAGGAAAGTGAGTATAGAGAGGTGAGGTGATCCAGATACCTAACTAGCAAATGATAGCACTGGGATTTGAATTCAGGCAACCTTACTCCAAAGCCCATGGCCTGGAGTTCAGGAACAGGTTAGGAATTTAGAAAAGAGGGGATGAAGTTAGTGGGAAGGAAGTGAGGGTGTACATTGGTTAGCTAGGAAAGAAGGAAATTCAGAGGCAGGGAGTCAGTTGGAAGGGAAGGAAAGGAGGGAGAAAGGAAAAAGGCAGGAAGTGAGGGAGGGGAGAGAGGAAGAGTTAGGCAGGAACAAGGAAGGAAGGTATTGGGAGAGTGTTAGGAAGGAAAGGAAGGAAGGAGGTAGTTGGGAAGAAAGTTAGCTAGGTAACTAGGTAGTCAGTTTGGTAGACCAGAAGGCCAACAGGCAGGTGTCCTGCCCTTGGCTGAGCCTCTCACCTTAAAACTCTGGGTCCCAGGTCAGGTCCTGGGGAGCAGCCCCGAGCATGGCTCTGCCCTCCTGTTGCTCTGCATGGTCCCTCTGACCTGATCCAACCTGACTCACAGGACGACCTTCCCAGGCAGGAGCAACCTGTCACCCACTCGCTCAGGCGGGCTCCCAGACCAGCTGGGAGCTGGCTGCAAGGCCTTCAGGTTACTAATTAACTGCTGGACCTGAATCACGATGCTGTGTGTGCCCACTGGCTTTTAGATGGGCCCCGCCCAGGAGGCCCTCTGAACTTTCATGAGCTATTGCATAACTTCAGTTGTGTGACCTTGGGCAAGTGCCTTCAGCTCCTGGAGTCTCATGTGAATTGCTGACGATGGCAGGTGTCCTGCCTCACAGGGAGAATCTCAGATTCCTTTCAACACTGTCACTTTCCATTCTCCAAAATCTCAGCTCTGCCCCCCAGGTCCTGACTCTTGCTGACTCTCCCACATAGCCTTGCCCGGTTCCATCAGCTGAATCACTTCCCCTTTTCTGTTAGAATCTGGAGAACTGACCAGCAAAAGGGCTTTCTCACAACTCTCCCCTCCACTCTTTCCCTGCTAGGGACCACGAACTTCTGTGATTAGCCCTTTCGTGGACACTTCCAGGGATGGACAGTGCATTCCCTCCTGAGTCGGCCTCATCGCCTGACATCTCTGCCACTCTCGTGTTCTGAGCCAAAGCTTGCCACCCAGAGCTCACCTGCTCTGGCCCTGCCTGGGCACCATCCCGAGAGATGAAGAGCTGCTGAGCTGAGACCTGTGCCCCACTCCGCGCTTCAGACACCTGAGGCTTGGGAGCCAGGGCTCTGCTCTCACCAGCTTGTGCAGAAGGAAGGTTTTCTCCCGGTTGATCTGAAGCTGCCCAAACCGAGGGTTCTAACTGAGGGCAGGGGCAGGGCCTGGCCTACGGGACGGGTGAGAAAAGCTCCACTCCGTGATGCCTCCTCAGTAGCCACTCAGTCTGCTACGCCGCTTCCTCCATTGCTGTTTCATTAAAATATCAACAGCTTCCCATTCTCGTGCCTGAACCACTGGCTGCTCTGACGTGCTCTGGAGGAGCCCTGTGTGCCCCACTCCCTACTTTCATCAACACACACTCAGCTTGAGTCTGGCCTCTGCCCAACAGGGCGTCGGCCGGCCCAAGTGCCCAGAGCAAATCAGGGCAGAGCCCTGGGCCCGGCCCCTTTCCACAGCTGCCTTGCTTATGCTTTACCAAGCTCCTCCTCCTCTGCTCTCCCAAAGCCAGTTTCTTAAATCCCCATATAATGGTATTGCATAAGCTGTATCGAAGAACTCGAACATACTCGTCCAACTCATGTTCAATCTCATCTCCAGAGTTAACTGCAGTGAACTATACGGCGGCTGTCCTTCCAGACTTTCATCCATGCCCTCACCTACAATCTCATGCTTACACATATCTCAGAGTCAGTAAAAACGGGCCATACTGTACATACTGTTCAGCAGCTCACCTTGTTCCCCTCATGCCTTTCCGTGTCAACACACAGAGATTCAACTTTTTAAAAAACATCTGCATCATGTTGTCAAATGTGGGATTCATTTCCCTATATATTCATTCCCTATGCGCTGTTCCTTGGCAATGGCCATTTAGGTTGATAACCAATTTCGCAATAATTCTACAAGACTGCGGAGAGCATCTTTGTGTTAATGTCCTGTGGCCCTGTGCTGGGGTTTCTGTTTGATAAACCCCTGCTGGGTAGTGCTGGGTCACTTTTGACCTATCTACCGAATCACTGTAAAAAGCTGTACCAGCCGACGTGGCTATCGGCAGTGCCCAGGTTTGCTCTTTCCCCTCAGCGTGCTGCAGAAGGCAGTCAGGGCCACCCCTGCCACGAAACCGCCGCAGGTAATGCATCCCCTCCCCAACTTCCTCTTCTCTTTCCTTCCTTTTCCACCCTCCTGGTCTTCTCTCGGCTGGCAGGATTCTGTTGTTACAGTGTAAAGGTCAGAGATAGGTCAAAGATACGTTCTCAGGGATAAGAAGAGGAAATGAGACTGAACCCAAGGGAGCCTATCTCCACGAATATTCCCTCCTCCTTGACACTCCTCAGCCCACTTTTCTGTGCTTTGTCTGGACACTTTCTGATTCATGCAGAGGTGGAGGGAATAATGGGTATAGGGTCAGAACAGAAAAATCTGCTACCCACATGGGCTGGGCACAGGACTCTTGGACCAACAGAGAGTTCACACGTAGGCCAGAGATGGGCCTCCAGTTTTCTTTGAGAAAAAATTATTTTTAGAAAGTGATAAATGTACAAAATTTATAAGTCAAATAGGACTCTGATGTGGATAATGAAAAAAATCAGTTCCTTGTCTCATTCCTCACTTTTTAGCTGCTTCCATTAGTATTGGCCTCCGTGGGTCTAAACAGCATGATTATACTGCTATTCTTCCATCTTTTAGTTTTAAAAATTATCAAGTGGCTCCCTTTCCACTACAGAACATGAATATTAAAATCTTGCCCATCTAAACACGCTCTTCTGCTTTTCCTAAAGTTAATTAATAATTACCTCATTTGATGGTTTGAAATATCAGTAAACTCTGATCAAGATGAAAATATCCTCTTACAAAAATCATATATTGGTTTTGGTTTATTTGTTTTCGTCTTTCCTGGAGCCTTTCATCCTTCTGTTCTCACCTGGGCATTTGCTCAGCTGTCAACCTGGCCCTTCCTGTCCCAGCACTCTGGAGATTCCCTTTTTCTCTCTTTTTGTTGAATATCCTGTTTTCTGGATTTAGTGTTTTCCTCTTCCTACAAGAATATTTTTTAAAATTGTGGTTAAATCTATGTAACATAAAATGTGTCAGTTTATCCATTTTTAAGGGGACATTCAGAGGCATTAAGTACATTCACAATTTTGAACAACCATCATCATTGTCTATTTCCAAAACTTTTCATCTTCCCAAAGAGAAACTCCACAGCCATTAAGCAATAACTCCTCATTCTCCCTTCACCCCAGCCACTGGTAACCTCTAATCTACTTTCTTTCTCTGAATTTGCCTATGAGATGTTTCATGTAAGTGGAATCATATAATAGTTGTCCTTTTGTGTCTGGAATATTCTTACTCAGTGTAATGTTTTCAAAGTTCATTCATGTTGTTTATTTCTTTTTATGATTAAATAATATTCTGTTGTATGGAGATTCCACATTCTGTCTCCATGTTCATCTATCCATGGACACCTGAATTGTTTCCACCCTTTGGATATTAGGAACACTGCTGCCATGAACACTGGCATACAAGAATTTGTTTCCAATCTTTCAGGTATTTATGTGGGAGGGAATTGCTGAGTAATATGATAATTCTATATTTAGCTTTTTGAGGAACTGTTCCTCAAACAGTCAAATTGTTTTCCACGGTGGATGCACCATTTTACATTCCAACTAGCAATTTGTCCACATCCTTGACAACAATTATTATTTTCCATTTTTAAAATTATGTCCACTCTATTTGGTATGAAGTGGTGTGTTTCACTGTGGTTTTGATTTGCTTTTCTCTAATGACTAATGATGTCAAACATCTTTTCATGTTTTTATTATCTTCTTTAGAGAGATGTCTAATCAAGTCCTCTGTCTATTTTTTATTTGGGTTGTTTGTCTTTTGTTGTTTAGTTTCAGGGGTTCTTTATATATTCTGCATATTAAATCCTTGCCAGATATGTAATTTGACAGTATTTTCTCCCATTCTGTAGGTTGTCTTCACTTTCTTGATAATGTCCTTTGATGCACAGAAGTTGTTAATTTTGATGAAATTCATCTATTTTTTCTTTTGTTGCTTGTGCTTTTGGTGTCACATCTGGAGTCCAGTTGTCAATTCTAAGCTCATATTTACCTCTATGTTTTCTTCTAGGGGTTTTATGACTTTCGCTCTTATATTAAGGTCATTGATCATTCTGAGTTCATTTTTTAAAATTAAAATATTGATACACAATCTTATGTTGGTTTCAAATATACAATACAGTGGTTCAACAGTTACCCATATTATTAAATCCTCACCCCCTCTAGTGTAGTTACTATCTATCAATCTAGTAAGATGTTACAGAATCATTAACTGCATTCTCCATGCTGTACTACTGTCCCCATGACCAACTTATATTGTGATTGTGAATTACTGTGCCCCCTTATCCCCTTCACCCTCCCCCAACTCCCATGCCAACCCTTCACCCTTGGTAACCACTAGTCCCTTCTCAGTGTCTGAGTCTACTGCTATTTTGTTCCTTCTGTTTTGCTTTATTTTTATACTCCACAAATAAGTGAAATCATGGTATTTGTCTTTCTCCACCTGGCTTATTTCACTGAGCATAATACCCTCTAGATCCACCCATGTTGTTGCAAAATGGCAGGATTTATTTTATTTTTATGGCTGCATAATATTCCATTGTGTATATGTACCACATCATCTTTATCCATTCATTTATCAATGGACACTTAGGTTGCTTCTATTATCTTGGCTATTGCAAATAGTGCAGCAATAAACATAGGGGGGCATATGTCTTTTCAAATCAGGGATTTTGTTTTCTTCAGGTAAATTCCTAGGAGTGGAATTACTGGGTCAAATGATATTTCTATTTTTATTTTTTTGAGGAACCTCCATATTGCTTTCCACAGAGGTTGCACCAATTTACATTCCCACCCACAGTGTAGGAGGATTCCCAATTCTCTGCATCCTTGCCAGCATTTGTTATTTCTTTTCTTTTGGATGGTGGCTATCCTAACTACCGTGAGGTGATAATCTCTTTGTGGTTTTAATTTGCATTTCCCTCATGATTAGTGATGTGGAGCATCTTTTCATGTGTTGAGTTCATTTTGTAAGGTGGGCATCCAGTGTAATTTTTTTTCACATGTGGAAATCCAGCTGTCCCAGCAGCATTTGTGGGAAGAAACTGTTCTTTCCCCATTTTTGGATTTGACCCTTAGCAATAATCAATTGGCCATAAACATATGGGTTTATTTCTGGACTCTCAATTCTACTCAGTTGGTCTTTATGTCTGTCCTTATGCCAGTATCATACTGTTTTGATTACTGTAATTTGTAGTAAGTTATGCCAATATCATACTTTTTTTGATTAAATTTGTAGTAAGTTTTGAGATCAGAAGTCTGAGTCCTCCAACTTTATTATTTTTCAAGAAGTTTTTAGCTTTCTGGGGCCCCATGCAACTCCATATGAGTAAGAATCAGCCTTTCCATCCCTGCAAAAAGAAGACCAATGGAATTTTGGTAGGGTTGGCATTGAATCTGCAAATCACTTGGAGTAGTATCGACATCTTAAAAATATTAAGTCTTCCTACCCATGAATGTGGGTGTCTTTCCATTTACTTAGGTTTTCCTTAATTTCTTTCAGCAATGTTTTGTAGTTTTCAATATGTAAGTCTTTCTCCTTGTTAAAATTTATTCCTAGGTATTTTGTAGATGCTATTGTGAATGGGATTGTTCTCTTAATTTCATTTGTGGATTGTTTATTGAGGTATATAGAAACACAAGTGGTTTTGTGTGTTTATCTTATATCCTGCAACTTTGCTTACTTTATTAGCTCTAGCAACTCCTTTGTGGAGTTATTATATACAAGATCATGTAATCTAAGAAGAGAGGTAGTTTTATTTCTTCTTTCCCAATTTGGGTGTCTTTTATTTCTTTTTCTTAGCTAATTGCTCTGGCTAGAACTTCCAGTACAACACTGAACAGCAGTGGTGAAAGTGGGCTTCCTTGTCCTGTTCCTGATTTTAGGGAGAAAGCTTTCAATATTTTACCATTGAGCATAATGTTAGCTATGGATTGTCTTTGTAGATGCCCTTTATCATGTTGAAGAAGTTCCCTCTATTCTTAGTTTCCTTTTTTATTGTGAAAAGGTGTTGGGTTTTGTCAAATGCTTTTCTGCATGAAGATAATGTGTTTTTTCCCCTCATTCTAGTAATGCAGTATATTATATAGGTTGATTTTCTTATGTTGAACTACCCAAGCATTCCTAGGATCTTCCTCTTTTTGATTTATTCTCATTTTGATAGCACACATCCTCCAGTAGATTCTTAAGGAAAAGTGTACAGGAGGTAAAAGTTTGAAACCTTGTATATTTGACAATGTTCTGCCTTCAAATTTGATTGACAATGTGACTGGGTACAGAATTCTAGGGTGGAAATAATTTCCTTTAGAATTGCGAAGATATTGCTGCATTCTCTTGCTTCCAGCATTGTTATTGAGAAGTTCAATATTCATGTTCATTCAATTCATGTTCCTTAGGATGACACCTGTTTTATTCTCTCTGGAAGCTTTTAGATCTTCTTCATTCTCATTATTCTAACATCTCACAATAATGTGGCTTGGTGTTATTTCTTTTATGTCCAGTGTGCTGGAAATTCAGTGTGACCTTTCAATTTGGAGACTGGTGTCTCTGAAGTCTGTAATTTCCTTTTTTTTTTTAAAGTTTGTTTTTGCTTTATATGTAAAATTTCTCTGTTCTTTCTTATTGGCATTCCTATTAGATGTATATTGGACCTCCAGCTAGTCCTCTTGATTTTCTTATTCTTCCTCATTTTTCATCTTTTTATTCTACTTTCTAGGCAATATCCTCAACTTTATCTTCCAATCCTTGAGTCGATTGTCTGTGCAGTGAAAATTTAAATCTTCAGAAGTCCTTTCTTGTCTTTTAATGTTTCTTTTCCTTTTATAGCAGCCATACCCAGTAGAGGGTTAGCTTCTGACAAGAGGATCAACTCTTCCACTGTGATAGGCAGGAAAGAAGGAAGGACGGATGTAGCAGGAAGATGCTGGCAGATGAAGTGGCAGGAAGATAAGTGTACTCATAACTTCTATTTTCTCTGTGACATACATGGTGAAGAAAGGTAATAGGGTAGGAGGTTTGAGGAGCATGAAATGAGAAGTCAAAGCTAACACCCCAAAAAACCCAGATGCTTCTTGGGCAGCCCTGAGTATTCACGCTGTAGCAAGAGCCCATTAGTCAACCCTGGCACCAATCTGTTCAGCCAGATAAGTACTGGGTCAAGGTGTGGATAAGATGGGATCTTAGCTCCATTGCTGGTATTCTTCTAGGCAAGTGGTCTGAAAGAGCACCAGAGCAAGGGAATTAAGGATTTGACAAGAGGGGGGTTAATGTGATCAAACATGGCATTTCTGCCACTTGCCCTTCTGCTGACTCAGTCTTTGGGAAACTTAAATTCTAGCTGTTCAGCTTGTCATTTCCCCACCTGAAAGTTTGATGTTATTTTAAAAACTGGAGGTTTCTTTGAATTTTCTGCCCTTAGCCATTTATAAACTGTCAAGGATCAGACCCTTTCCACACTGTTCTCTGGGGGTTCCCACTGCTTATATTTCTCAATATAGACAAATCACCCATTTACCTTTATCCTTTGTTTATCTTTAAAATACAAGAAAAACCAGATTTGTTAGGACCCCCATTATAGCAAAGAGAACGCTTTTTTCTCCTCAGCAAAGGCACTACTGATATTTGTGTTTTGGGGATGTTTTATCATGAAAATAGAAATGGACTCTGACTGCATATTATCCAGTAGTTCAAGTTTATTTGTGTTGTTTCAATACACTGACAAGACACACCACATTTTATCTTTTTCTCCCTCAAGAGTCAAGAATCACTTTATCTTAAACCAGAGGATTCTCTTAAAGAACACACACACGTGTGCATGTGCACACACACACACACATACACACACACACAAGGCAAGTACAAAAAAAGGAACTCCACCAAAGTGCATGTGAATGAAAGTGCAAACAGGCTTCATTTTCATACTCTGGGATCATTCTCTCTGCTTCAGAAATTAAACAGAAAGGTCCTCAATGCCCTAGGCCAGGGCTGGGCAAGGGCTGGGTGAGGCTGTGGGGGCCAAAGGGTAAGCGGTGTCTGCTGCTAGAGAGCAGGGCAGAGGGCACATGGCACGGGCACATGGCACAGACACCGGTGCCAACACCCTCCCAGCACTGCGCTCCTAGGCCACGGTGTGAGGATCTCATTTGGGAACAGGATGGGGGTGAAGAGGCAGTGGGGTGAACAAAAAAACAGATCTCCTTCCCCTTTTATGATTTGGTTTCTTTCCAAAGTGTTTGATGTTGGTGCAGAAAGTACTAAGGCCTCAAAGTTCGGAGTCTGGGAGGCGCTTTCCTCCAGGGCCCTCAGTTCATCCTGTCTTTCCGGTAGACGCGCATCAGGAGTGTGGCTGGCAGAACCACACGGCAAAACGGTCCCAGCCCTGCTCCTCAGCAGCGGTGAGCTCAGCACTGCTGTGCGTACTCGCTGCCTTTCCACACCACAAAGCCAGCGAGACTCTCTCAGTTTCACAGAGGGGTGGACAAGACCAAGGACCTGCTGATTTTGCCACAAACCAAGCAACCAAGACAGGGAGGCTAGGCTTGCTCCTCCGTACTCTTGGCTAAGAGGCACCGATGTAACTTCCGTAAACCCAACCCTCTGCCCGAGGCAGGGACTCCCAAGGTTTGCTCAGAGTGCCTCTAAAGGCTGGAAGGGCAGGAACATCTGGAACCCTGTGGGAGTTCAGCTGGGGGTGGGGGAGACTGAACGGCTGCCCTGACAAGGTTGTCTGGGCCCATGTGACAGAGAGTCCCCAACTAGGCCGGGGCAGGACATCAACACAGCTTTGGGTTTCCCGTTTCTATGGGAAAGATAAAGTTTCATATTGCAACAATAGCCCTTGATAGCTTCCCAACACCGGGCCTCACATCTCCACCCTGTCAAACAGTTCTGAGAGTGCTCTACACACGCACATGAGAGAAGTGGGCTAGGGAGGGTGCCCCTACTCTACACTCTGCAGGCCTGTCTCATCATCTGGGGCCACAGGAGCTTGGCAGCTGCCCCTCACCTTCATGTGGGGTCGGCTCCTGCTGGGGCCTCTGTCCCCACCCACCCACCCCAGGCTAGGAGGAAGGTTTGGTAGTGGCTCAGTGGAGACTAGACCCCCACTTGGACAGAAAAGCCAAAGGCCCAGAGCTCCAGCAGACACCTGACTGGCAGTGCAAGACAGATGGAGAGTGGTAAGAAAGGCTTAAGGGACATGGAAAATTCAAAGAATTCACCTTTCCAACTCCTCACTTCAGTTGTCTTTGAAAGACTGCTCAAGAGTAAGACATTTAAGGGACGGTCGAAGGTGGTTTTGTGGGATATGTGTGCTACACAAAGTACTACACTCCCACGGCATGAGGCCTGGCAGGCACGGGGCCCTCACCCTATGCGCAACACTTGGCAGAGGTCCATGGCTGCTGAGAAGGATCCATGTCCAGTTTTGGGAGCCACCATGCCTGCTGGAGCTGCCCCTCTGGCCCAGTACCCGAGATTGTCTGATGCACCCCTTGGACTAGCCTTGGCTACCTAGCTGGCCGGGCTGCCTTCCCCCTACACCCAACACAGGAAAGGTGTCTGGGGAACATACGTGGACTCTTAACCTCTGCTGCAAAGGTAAGACATCTTCCAGCCACCTCATCTGCTGGAAAGAGGACTTGGCACAGGATGCTAAAATGCCAAGTAGGCCAGAACTGGGCATGTTTAGAAGGCATCTTGGCTTAGAACCCCCCACTTCTGGGCAGAAGGAGAGAGGCAGCCAGAGACTCCTAAAGGATCCTATGAAAACAATTTTCTGAGGCTCACCCATCAGAGGGAGAAGAGCTGGTGGAGTCTGGCTGGGCTGGAGGCTCTGCCCAGGAAACCAGGTAGCAAAACCAGCAGACAGAAGGGAGGAAGGGGTCTTTTTGAGTAATGTTTGTGGTTGGATCATTTCTTGGTACCAGGTATGGAAAAAAGGAAAGAAAAGCTCAAAGAGATGCTGAAGAGAAAAGGGCCTCAAGTTGGAGGACTCGTGTTCTACAGACTGCTCCTAACTGCTAAGAAGAACCTTTGGTGATAAAACAAGCAGGCTGGAGATGGGGCTGCCACAGGCAGGGAACTTCCAACCTGCTATATCGGTGATGCTCCCCAACCCAGTCACACCCTCGCCAGCGGCCTGGTGGCAGATCAGCTCCAGGACTTGGGGCATAGGACTCCATCTTCCCCAGGGCTCCTCTGCTCCCATGTACCTTGTAGTAAGCAGCCCCAGAGAAAAGAAGGTCCACCCCAGTAAAGTACGGATTATGGTGGGGGGCACAGGTGGGACATGAGGAACTCAAGTTGAAAAGGAAGCATCAGCTGCAGTGGGAGGCCCAGCTCGGGCTGGAGGAGGGCCGAGCCCTGAGCCACTCACTTTAAGGTGTCATCCGCGTTTTTGAACATGAGAATGGCATTATAGATCTTCAAGGCGGGGCCCAGCTTGACGCTCATGATCTTCACAATGTCTGCCTGTGTCAGCAAAAGGAAGGCCTCGCCGTCAATCATCTGAGGGGCCGGGGGAGTGGGGGGGGGGAGTGGGGAGGGTGGACGGGGTCAGGGGAAGGAGTGAAGGAAGAAGGGGACATGCATGGGGAGTGGGGAAGGAAGGAAGAAAATGGAGTAAAGGGTAAATGGGGGAAGGGAAGGAGGAGGGGGAGGAGAAGAGGAAGGAAGAGGAGAAAGGAGAAGGGAGGGAGAAAGGAAAAAAGGAAGACAGCCATGGGGACAGAGAAGGACAGAGAGACACCCACTGGTTTCCCCATGTTCACACACATACTCTTTTTCTTTCTTCTGACTGCCCTGGATTTCAGAGCGTAATATACAATAACATACTGTCTTCTGAGTCCTCACGACAGTGGCTTCAAACACCCTGCTGTTGCTGTCCCCACAGAAACCTACCGGTCAATCTCAGTGCTGCTAACAGAGAGGGAGGAAGGGGGGAAGGAAGGAGGGAGGGAGGAAGGAAGGACAGTCTGTTGGGCCAATACCCAAACCTCCAGATGAGATCACGGGTATTCTGCTGCCTTTCAAATACCCTACTGTGACCTGTCAGGTGAAAATGGGCCTCCCAGGTCTCACGCTCTGGGTCTGGTGAATACAGGCATGTCCTCCGTCCTATCCATGCAGCCGGCACCTCAGACAGAGATCAAAGCGGGAGCAGTTCTCACAGGGTTTGTCATTCCTCTGTCCCCCCAGTGTTTCCTTGAGGGGAGAAGTGCCCCAGATAGTGACAGCAGTGGCGCGACCTGCTAGCCAAGTGGCCGTTGCAGGAGGCAACACCCTTGGACCTATGGAGCCCTCTTTGCTGATCCCAGGCAAATGTGTTTGTGCAGAAACACCCAGTTCTGGACCCCCTGTGCTGCTTAGGCTCTGGGGTTCCTCTTGGTGGTTCCCCTGACTCCCAGAGCCTAGTCCTGAAAGAGCTGGGGCCACCCCACAGAAGAGGTCTTGGCATTTTAAAGTTCAGAATATAAAGGAAGGAAACCCCAGACATAGTGAAATATGTAGCATGGTTTTATGGGAGCTCACTTATTCTCATTCAGAGCACCCACTGGTATGGTTCCTGTACATTATCCAGAGATTGCTCACCACTTTAACTGACAAAGCCCAGATTCTAGGTTCTCCAAATAAAGACTAGAGTTTGTGGTCTTGCAGTTTGGAACCATGTAAGGGAACAGTGGGATCATTTCAGAACATACAAGACATCATATGCATGCTGGTGTGTATAGGGAGTTTTGAGCCATAAGATCAGCATAAAGGTAATATTTTGACCAGGAAGGTAGAGAAAATAAACAGGAAAATTGAAAAAAATAAGCCAAATGCACGAATCCACTCTAAGCAATAGCTTGAAGTGTGAGGACAGGACCAGGGCATTTCTCAAGGTGAGGTCACCTGGATAAATCCTCAGAAAGCAGCACAGCCAAGCTCAAATCCAATTAGCCCTGTCCAATCTGAGTGAGGAAATGTCTGTGCTATCACAACAGAAAGGCAGGGTCCACAAGGAGCCTGAGAAAAAGGGACTTTCAGGGAGCAGAAATTTGCCAGTGATCAGCTGGCTGCCCCGTCAGCAGAGCCTGCGGCCTGTCCTCCCCTCCTCGGAGCTCCCACTAAACTAGCACACAATGACTCCAAGCCCTTACCACACTCCACCAGAAGCAGCAGCCTACAATTCTGTCTCAGGGAGCGTTCAAAGCAGGGACTTCTCTTACTTCTGTATCCTTGTCCCCTTACGCTGGGCCAGGCATAGAGCAGACATCAGTAATGACCTGCTGAATGAATTAAACACCTACACAAAGGCTGCAAAATGGGGACAGAGAGAAGACACAGCCGACTTCCCTTAGGTCCATCAGTGCCGACTACCAGGCTGGACACACTGCCCAGGAGACCATCTCGCCGCTCTGCTCTCATTTCTCACACATGAGCATCCCTGTAATGACTGGTCTGTGTCCCAGCTGCAGAGAGTCTTGACCCGTGTCCCTGAATGCATCTGTTCAGCCAGAGACATGCATCCCATCCCCTGGAGCATGGGCTTCCCTGGGGAAACTAGTGATGGGGACTGGACCCTGCAGAAGGTAATCTGCAGTCCCCACAAAGGTCTTGCTCCACACTGAGACTCTATTCAATGCTGGCACTATATACCAGGGTACCACTGCCCCCCCCACCCCATCTGGCTACTGCTTTTCTGTATCACAGACCATGCTGAACTGATATGCAGCAGACAGCCCTTCTCCCAACAAGGGGGAATCCTACAGGACCAAACTCTTGGGTGGCTCTGGAGCTGGCTGAGTGACTGCACTCAGAAAGCACTTATTTATGACCTGCTGTCACCTAAAGGAAGATCTCCAGTGGGGGCCACATGGTTCTGCTCTGTCTCATTAAATGTGTGTGGGGAAGACTTGGCTTAATTAAAACACAGAAGGCTTAGTTTTCAAATGTACAAGTTGTATGAGGCTAAAAAGGCTTATTAATATCCAAGATGACAGAATCAAGATTTAAAGCAATGAGACGATGAAACCAACAAGGTAACATTTAATAGGGATAAATGTAAAGCTTTATGTTAGGTTAATTAAAAAGAAAAAAAGCCCCATGGTACAAGAAATACAGTGGAAATTTTGGTTAAACTATAACTGATAATGAATATAACAGACACTCGGGGACTTTCACGAACATCACACTGGTGATGTGGCTATAATAAAGCTAGTGCAATCTTAACTTTCATTAACAAAGATACAGCATTCAAATCTAGGTGAAGAGAAAACCACCCAAATGGCCATTAACAGGAGAACGGTGGGATATTCAGAAAATGGAGCGTTACTCAGCAATCAAAATGAACAAACTTCTGGCATACAGAATAACATGCATGAACCTTGAAAACCTTACATCGAGTGAAAAGAGACAGACACGAAAGAGTACATGCTGTACAATTCTATTTATATGAAGTTCAAGAACAGGCAAAACTAATCTGTGGTGCTGGAGGGATGTCGATTATGGGGGAGGCTGTGTGTGGTGGGGGAGGGGGTATACAGGAAATCTCTGTACCTTCCTCTCAATTTTGTTGTGAACCTAAAACTGCTCTTACAAAATTAGGCCTTTTAAAAAACAAAACAAAAAACATCGAGGGGAGCAGCAGCCCAGTGTGTTCTGTGAGGGTCAGAGGGCACTGGATACAGAGTGTAGCTCTGGACACACATAACCCTAAGGAGATCTAGGTGAAGAGAAAACTACCCAAATGTCCATTAGCAGGAGAATGGTGGGATATTCAGAATATGGAGCGTTTAGGTTAGCATCCAGAATGGGGTGGAGTTTGGGAGCTCCACTGCACAAAGATCCCGAGAAGAAACTGGCTGCTGGGCCTGGGTAAAGAGACTCTTCCAGGAAAAGCAGAGTAGACTTCTTTCTATGGGCACCTGACCTGGTGTGGGCATCTATGGGGAGCTGAGACTGTATTTTCCTGCGTGAAGGAGGGTGCACAGGAGGGTTCTGTGTATTCTTTGGAAGGGAGGCCTACACAAACTCAAATGTCCCTTCCAGTTTCAAAGGCTACAAATTAGGACAGTCATGACAAAGTTCTTTATTGAAGGACAACTACACATTAAAAGTCAGAACTACCATTGACTGAGCCCCTGTTATCAGGCATTCTGGTATTGTGATATGATTTATATATTACTCTATAGCATTGTATTCACAATACTATATATATGAGTGACACAATTATACCAGGCATTCTGGTACAATGATCCATTCATCATTTTCACTGTTCACAACGGCCCTGAAAGGTTGTCATCGTTACACCCATTTTATCTCCATTTGACAGATACAAAGATACAGAGTCACAGACTATAAAGAGCTCAAACTGGCAGAACTGGGACTCAGACCTAAACTGCCTGCAAAGCTGGTACTCTTATCTGCAACTCACTGCTTCTTATCTTTGGCTAGCTTTTGGGTCTTGATTTTAAGTGTATGTTAGGATCTTTGCAGTAAACGGAAATACCTTTGCCATTCAAAATAAACTCTTATTTACTGACTGTCATAGGTGAGCCTATGTTTGGAAAATGGAGACTGGGTGGAGAGCAGAGGGGTAAATGGAATCCAGTCTCTGGGATGCCTGTTGCTTCCTAGGACCGTCTGAACACAGAGGTTCTCAAGCTGGGCCATGGTTCGTATCAGATTTTTCCAAGACCCGTGTGACCCAGACGGAACAAGAGAGAGCCCTCCCTGGCTGGGGACGGTGATGGAGAGGGCATTCACTTACTGCCGTCTCAGTGAGTGGCCTCTGGCCCCACTCTGCACTCGCACCTTACCTCATCTTTGAAGAGTCGGGCTTGGTCCTCACATCCTGTCAGGGTCTGAACGAAGCCGAAGACCTTGGAAACCAAAGAAGACATGTTGCCAAAGGGATGCAGGCTGGGAAGCATGGGGGAAGGTGGGCCTGTGGGCACTTGGTGCCTTCTGGGCTGTGCCAATGCTGCTTTGTCTTATCAGCCAAAAAGGACCCTTTTCTCTGTGCTGCTGCGTGGGCAGGGGAGGCCCAGGGCTAAGGCCTGTCTCTCCCGCTGCACTTCCAGCTGGACTGGCAGCACACTCCTCTCCACCCACCAGGATGGGCCTGTGGAAGAGTCTCAGTCGGCCTTGCGGGCAGTGAGGAGGGGTTGTGGCCCAGAGATGAGTGTCAGGAGCAGCATCTGGCTCTGCTTGAAGGCCTCTCCCGAGCTTTCCTTTCAGGGTTTGGGCAGAGGGCAAAGTAGGGGAGGAGAGAGGGAGGGGCCGTTGCTCCTCACCTCATCGATGGTCCACTTGGCAACTGCCGAGGCCGAGATGCCCGCCACTCCCGGCAGGAGCTTGCAGTGCTGTTCCCAGCACACGGAGAGGGAACGGTCGGGGTGCGCCGACAGGGCTGACAGGAAGAGGGACTGGGGCATGGCATCGGCAGTCAGTGCTGGAAGGCGGAGGCAGAGGCAGAGGCTGGCAGGCCCATGCCAAGGATGAACCTGGTCCCTGAAGCCTGTCCAAACCCACACCACCCAGGAGGACGTCCTGGTCACCTTGCGAGCCACAACGGTGACTGGATCTGACTCCTCACCTGGTGACTGCCCCTCACAGTGAAGTGGGTTCCTCTTTACAGACCCAGGTTGGTGGTTAGGAATGACCCAGCCCTATCTCTCTGAGGCTGCCTCACCCCAGGCCCTACAGGATGCCCCCTGGAGCTGCTGCAGCACCCCTAAGCCATCCCCTAGATACCCTGCATCAAAATGGCCTGGGATATCCAAGCATGCCCAGCCCTAACAGCAGATGCCCATTCTGTTTTTACTCCTCTCATAAAACCTTTTAGGCTCTGACCAACTCTTGCACAGCAAGGTGATTTTGCCTGAGATCAGACTTACCCTGCCCAGTCTGAAGCCCACCCCTCCAGCCAGTGACCCTGCCTCAAGCCCCACTCCTCTGCCTTGCCCCCCCAGCCCGGGGCATGCTCCGTCTCCTGGCACCTAGTGGGTGATCCCTGACCCACTCACCAACTCAATGCTGCCTACCACTCTCATTCCTGGTCTGCTCCTGGAATCTCTGGCCCCTGACCTCCAGCCTCAAAGCTGCTCCACGCTCTGCTGACTGACGCTGCTCTGCCTGGCGTCCTTCTCGGCCAGGCCTGGTGCTTGCCCACGTGGACTTCACCTACCTCTGGCAGGGCTGACAAATTGGCCCCGAAGCCCTCACCAGCCTCAGCTGGGCTTGGGCCATGTGGCCACTGTCCCAAGGGGCTTGCCCTGCCTCTGCCCACAGTGCAGGACAGCCAACTCGTTCCTGCCCACTGGGTGCCAGTTCTAGACACCTGTGACCGCAGCACCCCACTGCCCCTTCTCACAGGCCATCCCTGCTCATTAGAGACCATCTCTCCCTGCTCCCCTTAGGCTGGGCTGTCACCCCGGCTCCTCAGCACCTCCCCTTTGTCCTGAGCCTCTGCGACCCCACGATCAGCCCCACTGACTGTTCCCTACAACGCTGCCTCCCTGCTGCCCTCTCTGCACATCAGCCCAAACCCGAGCTCCTGCCCACAGCCCGAACAGCAACACCTTGGCACCACCGAGGAGCCTGCTGCCAAAGCGTAGCTCAGCCAGCTCTCTCAGGACCTGCTTGGGGTGCAGCCGGATCTCTCCTGACAGCTGCCACACTGGCACTCCATCTATCTGGGCACAGGTTTGGCCTCCTGTCCACTCAGGCGCTCCTCTCTGAAGCCCTGTATCTTGTTCTCCGTCTACCCAGGTGAGGGGCTAAGGGACAAGGGCAAGTCTGTAGGGGATTTCCTTCTTATCTTTCTGTCCCAAGATGGGACGGGAATTCTCAGGCAGTCATGGTGTCTTATCTAACTGCAAGCCATCGAGGTGCAGGTCAGAAATAGTCTTCTACTTCTTCCTTTTTTTTTGGCTTATAAACAACAGAAATTTATTCCTCACAGTTTTGGAGGCTGGGAAGTCCCGGTTGGACGGGCCAGTAGGCCTGGTGAGGGCCCATGTCCTGGTGCACAGATGGCCATCTCTTCCCCGTGTCCTCACACGGTGGAAGGGGCGGGGGAGCTAGTCCTCGCGGAGCCTCTTTGATAAGGGCACGGATCCCTTTCAAGAGGGCTCCACCCTTACGACCTGCTCACCTCCCAAGGGCCCCATTTCCTATTATCACCACATTGGAGATTAGATCTCAACATATGACTTTTGGGGGGGCATCAAATGTTCAGTACATAACACTAAGTTAATAAACATCTGCTTCACAACCACAGTATAAGTTGATCAAGGGAACTGTTGAACCAATGTGATGCACATTTGAAACCAGTGTAAGATTATATATTAATGACACTTTAATTAAAAAAAAAAGAAGTTAATAAACACCTGCCAAACTGGCACTGTGGCAAGGCATGGGGAACCACAGAGGAAAACGCAGTGTCCTGGAAAACACACTGGGCTCAGAACTGGGAGGCAGGGTCAGTTCCTTAGTAACTTGCTGTTTAATCCTGGCAAGTCACTTAATATGGGCCTCATTTTCTCCACCTGAAAATGAAGGGAATGGGTAAGGAAATCTCTGTGCTTTCCTCTTTTTGGCTCACGGGCACGGTGAGCAAGCTGAGTCTTGTCCTCTCCAGGCAGCCTTCCCCAGGGAGCTGTTCACCAGCAAGCCCCGGGGCCCACACTGAGGAGGTCTGCCCATGGATGTGGGAGAAGCCTCCTCCAGAACAAAACCAGGAGCGACCAGTGTCCCCTCTGTGCGAGAGCCAGCTGGTAGAACAGGGGAGCCCTGCACAGAGGTCAGAGACTTGGGTTCTGTTCCCAACTTTGTTCCTGAGGTGCCTGAAGGCCTGGGGTGACTCCTTCCTCACCTTCTCTGGGCCACAGCCTCAGTTTCTGGAAAGACAACTTCCTAGGCTCTCAGGATAATTCTGGAGTGATCACAGCACATATGCTCCCTCTGATGATGAGAACCTGGCCCTGCAACAGGAGCTGACCAGGTGGACCATGGGCAGGTAGAAGAGGTACCCAATGTAGTCCCATCCCGCCCTCACTTGGGGGGCATGGAGGCTGCCCAGACCCTCCTTACTCAAGCCTGAGATGCAGGAACTGCCTTCTGTTTCCACCGAGAGGAAACAGGATGGAACGGCAGCAAGGGAGACTCAGGCTAGAGAAAGGACTAGTAGTAATACCAGCAGGTAGTTGTGCTAAGCACTTTACATGACCATCTCCCACCACCTTTTGAGGTGGGCACCATTATCGGCATTTTACAGATGAGAAAAACGAGGCTCTGCGAGACAGTGTCACCTGCCCAAGGTCTCAGCCGGCAAAAGACAGTCTGATTTCAGGGCTGTGCTTTAAATCACTACATATTACCCAGGTTACAGAGACTGCTCCTGAAGAACTGGAACAGCTTGACTCCTTCCTAGAAATTGCAATGAGCCAGACGATTTCTCATGGTCTTTTCTAGCTTTAAAATGATGTGCATTCAACTCAACTGAGGCAAGATCCCCAGCGTTGCTGAGATGAACTCATCACCCAGTAGAGGTCTCAGTCACCCTGTCCCTCCGAGCATGCTCCAGGCTGAACTGCATTCCCCCAAAATTCATGTTGAAGCCCTAGTCTTCTGTAGCTCTGACTGTGACTGTATTTGGAGGCAGAGCCTTAAAGAAGTGATTAAGTTAAATTGAGGCCTCTAGGGTGGGACCTAATCCAGTCTGGTATCCTTGTAAGAAAAGGAATTTGGACACACAGAGAGATCCCAGGGGCACACACGCACAGAGGAAAGAGTGTGTGAGGACACAATGAGGAGAGAGGCCTCAGGAGAAGCCAGCACTGCCAATTCCTTGGTCCTGGACTTTTACCCTCCAGAAGTGTGAGAAAATAGTTTTTTGTTGTTTAAGCCCCCTAGTCTGTGGTACTTGGTTATGGCAGCCATTAAGCTAAAGGAAACTGAGAAGGGAACTGATATTTGGGTTCAGAGCTACGTGTCTATTTTACCAGCAGCACAGAGCAGAAGCTAGACCCGAGGCTGAATCCCAGCTCTGCTCTTCACAAGGACAATGGCCTTGGGCAAATGACCTCACCCCCCAAGCTTCCCATTCCTCTTCTCTCAGGTAGAGAGAACGATATCCACAATACAGGATGCTTCTGAGAGTCCGTAACGATAGAGCTGACCCTTGAACGATGTGGGGGCACTGAACCCCCCCACAGTCAAAACCCATGTAAAAACTTTACAAAAAGCCTATTGACCAGAATTACTGATTACAGAAACAGGCAATTAACACACTATTTTCTATGTTATGTGTGTTATATAGTGTGTTCTTTCAATAAAGTAAGCTAGAGAATAGAAAATGTTTTTGCTGCCAAATCTCCAAAAAATCTTCCAACATATCTATTAAAAGAAGTCTGCATATAAGTGGACCTACCCCATTCAAATCCATGCTGTTCAAGGGTCAACTGTATATATAAAGCACCTGAAACAGTGTTTGGCTCATAGTAGGTGCTCAGTGAATGGTAGCAGTAACCTTAAAATTTCAGGTAGTTGACATCTGGAGGTAGGTGTTATTCATGTTTTTAAATTGAGGCTCAGAGATGTTAAGTGACACAACTAGAAAGTGACAGCCACAGCCTCCCTCCTAGGAAGCCTAGAATCAAGAAGAGCAGAGCCAGGGGTACCATCCTGCCTCCCAATGGAGAACCGGAGGCCCAAAGTGTCTCTGTGCCTTTCCTGCACACCCACAGCAAGGCCACGGGTGAAATGGGACCGGACACTGAGGTCACCCAAGGCCCCATCCTGAGCTCTTGCCACTGCTCTACACCCCCCAAGCGTCTCAAACGAAGAGGTGGCCTCCCCTCCAGCTTCCTCCCATTGGGCCCCCCTGGTGACTCATCCCCATTATTAAGCATTCACTGCAAACACTTTGTGGAGGGCATGGCAGTCGATGACCTGGGACTTACTCGGGAAATCTTCTTGCGGGCTCTTCCGATACTTTGGAGGACGTCCAATCCTGGAGAGAGAGGGACCAGGTCCGTGGCAAGGAATCGGAGCCTGGCCTGGCCCAAGAGGACACGAGGCCCTGCACCCTTGCCCTCCGCACCGGCCATGATGGCGAGGCTTCTTCCTTAGGGAGAAGCCTGGGAGGTTCCTCTTACGGGCCGAGGCCTCCGTATCGGACAGCTCCGCCTTTAGCCGGCTCTGGTTCCTCTCAGCCAGTGGGCAGCCCGAGAGGCAATGGTGAGCTGTGAACTTGCCTG
Organism: Manis pentadactyla; assembly: GCF_030020395.1. Lineage (NCBI taxonomy): Eukaryota > Metazoa > Chordata > Mammalia > Pholidota > Manidae > Manis > Manis pentadactyla. The sequence goes on along the minus strand of NC_080023.1, from coordinate 163,275,990 downwards.
TGACGTGACCAGAGCCATCACAGCCAGGAGTGGGGCACTTCCTGGGGAAGGAGAGAAGGCTTAAGTTGGGCTGAAGCCACTTGTTCAGTGGGAACTTAGCTCTTCCCACCTCTGGCCCCACTGAAGTGTCTTGGTGAACCCTGACAGGCCATGCATAGTAGGTGTAGAACAAGCCCTCTCTTACAAAGCCTAAGGGTCTCTTAGCAGAAGTCCTTCACTCACCGGTGGTGAAAGCTGTACTTGGAGGTCCTAGAGTGCGGCAGGCTCCGATAGCTAAGAGGGGGATAGCCCCCGGGGGAGGTGGAACTGGGCTCTCTGGATCCTAGAGGAGCATGACGGAAACAGTTAACCCAGGGTTCTGGGGGTGGTGGTGGATGGAGGGCAGGAAGGAAGTGTCCACGGGGAAGGTTGGCACTGGGAACTAGTTCTCCAGCTACAGGGGCCCTGAGCTAGGCTGCAGCACCACTGCTGGCTACTGGGTATCTGCCCTCTTAGGCAATGAGGGCTTGGCTCTCATACACTTTGTTGAAACTTGTAGGCCATGCCTGTCATGGAGACAAGGAGAACTTTGGGGAAAAGATCAACTCAGAGCTGTGTGGGCACAGCTATACCTTAAAAGCCACATCAGGCAGATTCATGGTCTTCTATTTGTTTCCCTGTTTCATCCCCAAGATTGTTGTAACTTTTTTAGGCTTTGCCCATGCTTGGTGAATAACCATTTGAGACTTGAGGCTGAGAGGTCCAATGACCTGACCTCTAACCCTGCTTGTGGGGACCAGGATTTTATTTAAAGGAGCCAGCATTTCTTTAACAAACAGAATGCATGCTCTGCATGGCTCTCCTAGATGCTGCAAGAACTCCCCAGGTACGTAACTACCTCTTAAGTATATGCCACTCACATCTCAGTACTCCAAACCCAACAACTGGGGTTGCAAGAAGTGCTGTTTAGTGCAGCAGAGACCCTGTGGCAGGGAGCATGGGGGAGCGCAGGGTTCACTGTGGGCACCAGAGCCCTCTGAGTCAGACCTTGGTATGGTGGTCAGAATCCCCTGGGCCAGCTATAGGAGCAGGGTTGTCAGAACTCACAGGGCAGGGTTGGGGGGTGCGGTTTGGACACCAGTAGGAAAGGGTCAGAGTGCCCTAGGGGTACACACGGAGAGGAGGCTGCAGGGGATGCCCTGTCTTGGAACACCAGCCCGCAGGGTGGATGTCTGGGTGGTCGGCGTCGATCCAGAAGTCATAGGCATGACTCCAGCCATCAAAGTGGAGCTGCGGAGGAAACGCCCTTGCAGGTCAGGCACTCCTTGTGGAGCCCAGCTCAGCTGGGAGGCCCTCTAAGCCCCCGGAGGTTCTCCCCATCCCTGGGGCCTGTGACGAGCAAGATCCTGGATGGGAAGAACCAAGGGCCAACCCCACGATAATCCATCTTGACCACTACATTTTCTAAGGGCTTTGCTCAGAAAGTTCCTGGCATCTCCCATCAGTCTGTGGATAGGATGAGGATTGTTGGGCCAGTTTTATGGGCTCAGAGAGGAGAAGACTTCCCAAGCCTACAGTGGGAAGTCACAGATGAGGCCAGGGGGAGACCCAAGATCTTTGGTCTCAAGTTTAGAGCTCTCTTCCCACAATGTGCTGCCTTAGTCTGGCTCATGTCATGCTCTTGACCCCCACCAGTCTACAGAGTTCCTGCCCAACTGGCCTGTCCACACCCCAGCCTGAAGGGCGTGGCTACCTTTATCCGATGGTCCTCCACATCCTCCACGCTGGCCACACGAATCAGAGCTGGGTTCCGTCGGTCCACAGCCTCCAGCTTCATGTTGACCAGGAAGCTGTGTGGGGGTCGCTGCAGGGGGGACAGTGGCCTTCAGCCAAGGTCCAGCTTGGCAGAGCTGAGGCCCCAAGAAGGGAGCCCAAGTGCTGTGCCTGGGAAAGTGTGGCCTGCCAAAGTGGGGAGGCCAGGACTCCATTCTGGCTGGCCAAGTGCTCCCCACCTTCCTGAATTTAGCTTCCAACATACCACCTTGAAGGCCCAGGCAGGCACAGCAGAGGTCCCAGTTTCTTCCAGATAGTTCTCCCAACAGAAGCTGTCAGGATCTGGATAGTCTGGAGGAGAGCATGGAAGCAAAGTCTAGGCACACTGGCATACTGAGGGAGCTCTCTGTCCCCAAGCAGGACCAGGAGCATGGAAGGGACAGAGGCCCTTGGAGTGTAATCTCCCCCCACGTTAGCATAGCCAATTCCTTGCAGGGGGCTCCGGAAGCAGAGGGGTGCGAGTCAGAAGCAAGCACATCATCGCCTCACAGTTCACAGGGCTGTCTGGGAACCCTGACTCCCATCCCCTTCCTTGGCTCTGTCCCAGCCCCAGCCCCAGCCCCATCCGAACCTCTACTGTGCGTGGGCCAGCAGAGTACTCCAAAAGGCAAGGATACACTTCCTTGGCTCTGAGCTCCTGCTCCCTTACTGAGGGCGGTCATCTAACTTTCTTTCTTTAAACCTTAACAGAGGCAAGGGTTGACAGGCCTCTCCTAAAATCAAAGGGCTGTCAACTCCTGGGCAAAGAAATTGAACGTCCAGGACACATCTATTCCCTTACCCCGACCCTGAAGGCCCAGCTGATGAGGTATTGGTAAGGGAAGGGATCAGGGGTGAGTGTGTGCGTGTGGGGCCGGGTCTAGGAAAGGGTGTTTGCTCAGGTTGCAGGGTTACCTTGTGGAGGGGTGAGGGGCTTTCCTTGCTTCTGGCACCAGCCCACTGGGTGAATGTAGGGGCTGCTGGGGTCACACCTAGAACCCAAAAACACGTCACTGTCCCAAATGAAACTTGGGAGGCCCTGAGCCTGCCACCTTGTGACAGCACGGCTTCAGGGCACACCCTCATTCTACTTCTCAGTGAATTGCACAGGGGCTGACAAGAGAGTCACAAAACCGCAGCATTTGCTAAAAACTCTACCACCACCATGACATCTAAGGAAAAACCATGAATTGCAGGGGTATGCTCATCATCACTTTGGCATTTTTCAATGAAACGTTTCACATTGCATTGTATTTCTCAAGATCAGATTAAATCCACAGGCCAGTCAATTATGCCCCAGAGCAAATATGAATGTCAGGACTGGGTAGGGGCCTACATGGTGCCTGAGGTTTGCAAGTATTGTCTCCTGCCTCTGCCATCCCCTCATCCCCCAGGCCAAGTCTGGGCCCTTCCACTACCAGTAGTCGTAAGTATCATCCCAGTTGTCAAAGTGCACAAGGAAGCGGCTGTCTACCACGTCGGTCACACTGGCCACACAGATGAGGGATGGGTTCATGCGATCAACAGCCTCCAGCTTCATGCCCACCTGGAAGCCCAGGGGTGGGGGACCCTGGAGGCAAGAAGAGGGGCTGCCACAAAGATGCCCAGGCCACCTAGTGCTAGCTTAGAACCCACTGGCAAAGGAGGAGTAAGTCCCCTAAGAGTCATGCCTGGGGGGTGGGCAGCAGAGAGGGTGGGAGAAACAGGCTTGGAAAGAGGGTCCCTCTAGGGCAGAACACAAGCCCTGGCCAGAGCCACTCAGGAACTTCTGGCCTCCAAGATGCATTCAGAGGAACCTCACTGTGGTGGAAGGTAAATCATGGATGGCAGGAGGCTGTGTGTCCATCCAGCCTGCCAGGTTGAACACAAGTCTCCTCTACCCAGCAAGCCTGGCCTAGCCTGGGCTCAGCGCTTGGGTGGGGTGGTGGGGAAGAAGGACTGACACAAGGGGCAGGGATAGGGAGGGCAGGGAGGCACCTGCCATGTGGTCGGCATAAGCTTCAAAAGCCATCACCTCCCTTGATCTTTACAGCAACCCTATGGAGACACGTACCATCATGCCCGTTTTATAAATTAAATAACACACCGGGACCACAGTGCTAGTTAATGGTGGGGGAACACTGCCCCTGAATGGCAGTGGGGAGTCCCTGGCCCACAGGGACTGGACTTTGAATATGGTAACATTTTTAATGGGGGTTCCCTATTATCTCTCAGACCTTTTGGATTAGGAGATACTTTAACTGCTGGATAAAGCTGCCAGCTCTCCTCAACAGAGTAAGAGATGGGGGGTGGGGGAAGAATGTTGGGACTAGATAGGAGATTCTCAGTTTTGGTCAAAAGGAGGAAAAATCCAGCTCCCAGAACAGAGGCTTGGGCCTTCCACCAAGAGGTGTAGAGCAACCCAAAGCAGGAGATAAGAACAATGACATCTCAGTGCTCAGGTGGAGACGGTGCCAGGGGCTCAGAGAGGACATTGGGGGATGCCTGGAGAGGATTTCTGCAGCAGGGAAGAGAGAGGACCTACGGCCAGCTCCCCCCACCTCCCCCCCGCCCCCGGCCCGCCCAGCGTGCCCCTCCCATCTGGTAGGAGAGACCAGAACAAAGCTGAGAGCCCGTAAGTGAGCTCTCTTCTGGTGAGTCAGATACCCTGGCCGGCTGCAGTGACTCTGTCGCCGGGGCAGGTGTCCGTTCTTGCTCAGGGGCACTCACGTGGCTCTGGCTCACAAAGAGGTGCTTGGGGGCAGCCTGAGCTCTCGTGCTGCGCAGGTACTGGCTCCAGCTGAACTCCTCCTCCTTGTAACCTAGGCCCCTCAGGGGGGACGGACAGAGCGCTGTGCAGACAGAGGCTGGGCCGTGATGAGGGCACCCCACACCGAAGCAGCAGCAGAATCAGGCAGGCCTGAGGACCCCACAACCCTCAAGAAGCTGCCCAGGGACCCCCTGCTGAAGCAGGACACGGCCTGGGTGGACGGTCAAAAGGCAAGGGCGAAGTGGACGCACCGGGGCTGAGTGGTGGTTCTGACGGAGAGAGGCCGGCCGTGGGCTGCGGTCAGGGAAGGGGGCCACGGGGAAGAAGGGCTCTCGGCCTCACGGAGACCAATCCGGCCAGGCCTTACCTTTAGGGGGCTGTAGCTTGTGCCCCGTCTTCTCGAACCAGCCAGCAGGGTGAATGTCAGGGGAGTTGGCATTGATCCAGAAGTCATGGCACTCGGAATACCCATCAAAGTGCAGACGTAGGCGGTAGCCACACACCTGGCCGCGTGAGGAGAACCACAGGGACTCTGATGCCAGGAGAGGCCCCTTCCTTTCCCTCACCTCTCCTGGCCCAGCCTGGTGGTCTCAGGGTCTCTAATGCTAGCAGGTTTCTGCCCCCACTGTGAACTCTGCCTCACACTCTCCCATCCTGCAAAAGGACAGTTCATGCACTGATGAGCCCCGAGTTCTGGGTGCAAGACAGGCAGACGCTATAACATCCTCTTGCTCTTTTGAGCCCTGGACAGAACCCTCAGGGCCCCTGATAGTCTTACGTTGTGCCGCCTTTCCTCACTGCTCCCCACTCGCACACTGCTCTGACCTCCCTGAGCTCATGGCACTGCCCTGTCCCTTGCTCCGGCGCTTTCACTCACCCTGCCTCTTCTAACGGCAACACCCGCTCATTCACAACTCATCCCTCGAGACGCAGCCAAGGGGGCCTTTCCTCTCTGAAGCTTCTTCCGCCCCCGCAGTGCCTCCCTGCTGGTGTCTGCTGGCACCCTAGTGGTATGGCACGCATGTTTATCTGGCTGATTCCCATGCCACTGTGAGCCCCGGGAGGACAAGAGCCTTGCTGGACTCATGCCAGCACCCTCGTCCCAGGGGTGGGGGGCTGCCCAGCACTGAGGAATACACCCATTCAGTAACATCACCACCCCCTCACTTGTCTGTTTTCTGTTTGTGTTTGAGCTTTCTTTGTAGTCCACCTTGATCCCCTACTAGATTGTGTGCTTTCTGAGGGCAGGGCAGCATCTCCCTCATCTGAGGCCAAGTCCTCCATGCCCCGACAAGCCCATCAATCTATTCATCAAGACAAGACATCATTGGAAGGGTGGTGCAGGCCTCAGCTCACCTCTGCCACAGTGAGGATGAAGTACATGGATGGATGCTGAGGGTCGATGCCTTCCAACTTCATGCCCAGTCTGAAGCCATTCTTGTTATGAGTGGCCGCTTGGTACTGTCAATGCACAGATTGGAGAGGACCCAGCTTCCATCCAGCCTTATCCTTGCCTAGTGGGCTTGGGGTGAAGGAGCTGCCTTTAGGCCCCACCTGCCTGGTACTACCAAAGGGATAACTTATTTGGGGATCCTTGTGCAGGGATCCACAGTGGGAGAGACTAGTGCCTAGATCCCTGAGTCAGGGCTGGACTTAAGCTCCCTCTCATCCAAGTCATGGAATGATCAGTGGACAGAATTGAGTAGAGGGTACCAGAATTCAAAAGTCTGCAGGCCCAGTGATATTTGAGCCTGGGTCCCATCTCCCCATTTCTTCCTACCCTGGAAGCCTCTTCACAGCGCTTTTCTATTCTGGACCCAGTTAGTCTCTTCCCCTCCATTCTGCCTGTCTTTTGAGGGATGTCAGACACAGAAAACATCTGAAGGCCCAAGTTTGATGGTAAGTCCATGGATGGGGAATACAAACTTGACCTAGGTGGAAATTGTCCCACTCACGTCCTGAAAGAGGCTGACAGGGGCAGTGATGGCCTTCTGCTCCTCAAGGTAGGACTCCCATGTCCAGCCTTTCTTTTTCTCTCCTGATGCTGTAGACAGGACACAGACAGTTTGTCCCCTGGGCTGCTCCTATTGCACTACTTTCCTCAGTTTCCCCAGACCCAGCTGTACCTTAACCTCCAAAACGAACCTTTGTGATCATATGCTGCCCTCTGGGCACACCCAGTCATGATGGTGTCAGACGCAGTGGGCTCAGACCTCAGGTGAGACTCAGTCTCAGGTGAGGCTACACCAAATTCTGTCCACCTCATCTCACCCCCAGGCTGCTGTCAGCCAAAGTGCTTTGGATTATATAGTGACTAACTGCCGTTACAGTCACAGCCACAGAGAAAGCTGAGAAAGCTGAGTGACAAGTCTCAAGTGAGTAGACTTAGGGTGGCTATAATAAAAAGACAGATAATCACAAGCATTGGTGAGGGTGTGGATAAAGCGGAACTCCCATATACTGCTGGTAGGAATATAAAATGGTATGACCACTCTGGAAAACAGTCCAGCAGTTCCTTAAAAGGCTAAAGACAGAATTACTCTATGACCCAGCAAGTCTACTCCTAGGTATATAACCAAGAAAATGAAAACTTATGTCCACACAAAAACTTGTACACAGATGTCCATATCGGCATTATTCATAATAACTCCCAAGTGGAAACAACCCATATATCCACCAATTGATAAACAGTGTGATATATCCATATAATGGAATATTATTCAGCAATAAAAAAGGAAGGAAGTACTGATGCATGTGACAATATGGATAAACCTTTAAAGCCCCGTGTTAAGTGAAAGAAGCCAGTCACAAAGGACCATGTATTATATGATTATGTTTATGTGAAATGTCCAGAATAGGCAAATCTGTACATATAGGAAGTCAATTGGTGGTTGGCTGGGCTGGAAGGTGACTGGTGGTTTGAGAGGATGATAGGTAATGGGTACAGGGTTTCTTCCTGGAGTGATAAAAATGTTTTAAGATTGACTGTGGTGAAGGATGCATAACTCTGTGACCAGACTAAAAACCATTGAATTGTATGTTTCAAGGGGGTGAACTGTATGGTATGTGAATTACTTTACCTCAATAAAGCTGTTTAAAAAACTGTATCTTATAAAAATATGTATAAAGCACTAACAGTAAAAAATGGATAAATTGGACATCATTGAAATGAAAACTTTCTGCTCCTTGAAAGACATCATTTAGAAAAGAAAAAGCAAGCCACAGACTAGGAGAATATATTTGTAATATATACATCTGACAAAGGGCTTGTACACAGAATATATATAAGGAATTAACAGTAAGAAGAAAAACAACCCAATTAAAGATGGACAAAATGTATGTCTAAAGTAACTATGAGGATGCCTGTAGGATGGCTCTGAATCCGAAAGGCTGTAACAAGTTGATTGTGAAGAGTGCCACCGCAGATGCTTGATCTCGATGTGGGCAGAATGAGAGATGACATGGGACTATCAGAGCTATACAATGATCAAAACAGCTATTAATGACTAAATAAATTGTAAAGACTTTTGTTTTTCTATTTATTTCTGGTTTTGGTATTTTTGCATTTTGATTTCTTTTTCTCTTGCTTTTCTTATTTAAAAAATTTTCCCATTTGTTTAATTAATCTTTTTTGTAAAGAGTTTTGCTATGTTGTGTTAGAAAATGATCCTTCACAGTATAGCATAGAGAAGACAAGTAGTGACTCTATAGCATCTTACTACACTGATGGGCAGTGACTGTAATAAATAAGGTATGTGCGGGGAACTTGATAATATGGGTGAATGTAGTAACCACAATGTTGCTCATGGGAAACCTTCATAAGACTGTATATCAATGATACCTTAATAAAAAAAAAAGAACACTACAGTAAAAAAAGATCCTTCACACAAAGCAGCTGTTGAAGAGAGTTAGGAGATACGTAAGAAGGCCTGAGTATGTGCATGAGTTACATAGTTCTAACTGTTAAACTACTAGAACATTCCAGCAGGTCTAGATACATCAGGTCTATAGAACATGAATCCAATAGCTGGCCATCAAACTAACAAACAGAGTATAGATACAACATAGATTTTCCACACACACAGGACACTCAAGCAACCCTGCCACCTCCACACCAACCCTTAAGATTCCTTTACCAAAAGACCCAAAAAAGAGTGGAAAAAATTTTAGCCATAAATGCAAACTTCTGTCTACTGATAAGAGTTTCTTCCCTTGAAAAAAGTAAAAAGAGGCAGAAGGGGGAAAATATCCAGAGACTACTACCACACTAATGTTCACAGAAGACAACTTTGAATCAGAAGATAACTTTGTACTAGTCAACAGGACCCAACTAAAAGAATGCTGATTCTTGCATCTATTTTCTTAAGTTAAGACAGAACAGTTGAGCCAACAGTAGGTAGGCACTGGCTGCTTCCTTTAAGACTTAGAAAGCCATAAACCCAAGAAAGCTAAGCCTGTGGCTTTTGATATGACAGCCTTGGGTGTGAGACAGCAGTCACCATCTGGTTCAGCTGTGATGTGCAGAACTGGAATAGGCACCACAGAGTTCTGAGCCCCAGACACAGATCAGGCTCCGGGCTGGCACTGGATCCACCAAAGCAGAATGAAGTCCTAAGAACTGACCTCACTCTCTGGCTCTCTCTGGGACAAGAAAGACAGTGACTCATGCAGCTGAGCCATGGTCCAGGAGGAACCACCATCCTACAACTCATCCACTCACCTACTGAACGAACATTTTATAAAAGTCTACTCCATACCAGTCTCTGGGCTAAGCATCAGGAATAAACAATTAATAAAACAGATTCAATTTTTAGGGAGGAAGACAGACATTAAGTGAATTGCTACATAGTATCTAGGTGGTTACAAGTGTGATAAATGCTACTTAGCTCCAGTTGACTGTTGTCACATGGGAATGTGGAGATAGTAATGGAGAAGGCCTGAGGGCCAGAGATGACCATGAATGACCATGAATTACCTTTGTTCTATTTTTTAAAATTAGAACAAAAGGGTCAGAATGGGGCCCAAATAGCTAAGTCAGACTAGTGCTCACACTACCAAAGGGAAGCAATGCCATTGTGGTGCCATTAAAGGCTGCCCAAGTCTTTGGATACTGGGCCCAGCAGAGAAGCCTACTCACAACTGGATAACAGAAGATAAACAAACACATGATACAACCACCAAGAACACACATATACTAATACATAAACCAGAAATACTGGTTCTCTCATTCTCTCTCTCACACACACAAACTCATGCTTATCTATATATGCATTAACACACCATCACAACTATAACCCATGCTCCCAGCCTCACACCTCCAAAGGTGTTATACACATCACACCAATATATACATATGCACAGGTCACCCTACCAGGCAGGCTGCTGCTCCACTCCTCACTTTCTGGAGTGCTACCAGCAGGGTGTCCCTCTGGATCCTTTCCTTCTTCTTGCTTCTCCTGTGGGAGGCAAGCTTGATCCCAGCTTCCTGTCCTCATGGGTTGGGGTGAAGCCCCAGCCTCTACTGCTGACCCCTGGCTGGCTCTTTGGCCACGTGGTGTTCTGTCCCAACCAGGTGGAACTTCTTCTAGGCCACCAGCAGGAACACAGCTCCAGCAGACAATCCCCTACCACTTGGGCACAGACACACATGAGCACACATCCCTAGTTATGCAGCCTGACTACAGTTTGCCTCATTCCCAGGTGGGGAAACTGAGGACACAAATACATGTCCTAGGCTGACTGTACCTGCCCTCCAGAGATTTCACGCTGTCTCTTCCGGCTTCTCTGCAACTAGAGCCCTGTGCTGCCTGGCCTCTGGCCCAGTGCCTGGGCTCCAGCAACGGAGCTTCCCATCTGCCTGCACACCTACTTGGGTGAGTGTGCGTGTGCATGTGACTCAGCCCCGACACTAGACTAAGATGGGCTCTTCAGAAAAGCAGGAGAGTGATTTATTCATTTCCCTCCAACCAAGTACAGGACCTGATTCAGGATGGGACCCCAAAAAGAGTGAGTCTTCTCTGGCCTGGCCTCATAACCTGGATTAATGGAGGCGATAGTGGGAATTGAGGTATAGCCTCTCGGTTCCCTCCTTCCTCCCCGCTGCCCTCTTCCTACCACGGCCTCTGGCTCTGACTCCTCCTCTGATGGGCTCTGGTACTCCCGGCGCTTCCTCTTCTTCATGGGTTTGAGAAGCTCCGAAGAGCTGATGCAAGAGGAGCTCTGGCCTGAGGAGTTCTCCACTATGACTGACCTGAGGGAGGGGCAGCCTGAGGAAAAACACCACCCACCCTGCACCACCCAGCCCCTCTCCTAAGCCCTGAACAGGACTGGGGCTTTGGGGCCCGGAAGGCAGGGCAAGTAGGGTTGCAATCCGCTGCCCCTTACCGCTCCTGGAACAGCTGGGGGCAGCCATCATTGGAGGAGCCAGGTTCTGGACCAGCACCTTGCTGAGGACCACACTCCTGGCACTGACAGGTACCATCGTTCTCTGCGGGGTTCTGAGGGGGATCTTCTAGAGGGTCCTGGGGGAGGTCCGCTGTGCGGGCAAAAGGGGCTCAGGCCTGCCGCAGCCACACAGGCTCCGCCCACCTCAGAGCCCACGCCCCCTGAGGCCTGGCCTCTACCTTGGTCCCACCTGCTCAGTTTCCACAGGACAGTCCCTCCACAGCCTTCTCCACCTCAGGACCAACCCCCGGCGCACCTGCCGGAACCCAGGCCACGCCCCCTGTGGCCACGCCCCCTCGAGGCTCCTCAGGATGCTCAGGCCTCGCCCAACCTGCGTAGGGGCCCAGCTAGAGGCCTGGGTGTGGGGATGGGTCCTACCGGGCTGTTGGGGGCCCACATCTCCACCTCCCGCCGGGGCCTCGCCGTCTCCATATTCGGCCACGCCTTCCGGTCGCAGCTCGGGACTCGGAGGCTGCTCCGCTCCCACCATGGTCAGTGGCGCGTACTCGCTTATCCGGAACTGGAACGCCAGAGGTGGGAGGACAGCGACTCCAGCACCCGCCCCCGATCCCCCCCAAGTGGGCACGGCCCCAGACCCCGCCGCTCACTCCAAGCCCCGCCCCCAGCAGTCCGCAGGACTCTGCCCGCAGGTGCCTCACTCCAAGCCAAGCCCCCAGAACCCGTTCCCCATAAACCACGCCCCCAGGGCCTCTCGTGGCTCGTCCTCAGAGCCCCTCTCGCCAAGCCACGCCTCTAGATCCCTAGGGCTTCGGGTGCTTCAGTCCCAGCCACGCCGCTGAAGTCCCCAGCTCAAGGCCCCACCCCTAGCATCCTTCCTGTCGGCCGGCCTTCCCCCACCTTCCGCCTCCGGCCCACCGGCCCCGCCCCGCAGATGGGCTCGCTGGGCCCGGCCAATCCTCACAGACACTGACCCGCAGGCCGCTCCCAGGAGGTGGGGCCGCAGCCTCAGTCCACTCCAGGAGCCGCACTGTGCTGGCGCTAGAGCTGGCCGCCGGCCCGGTGCTTAACTGCGGCAGGACAGTGGCGGTGACTGGTACGCTGCCGGCCACTCTCTCCGGGGCGCCCCCGTGGATTGGCTCCCGCGGAAAACAGGACACATCCAGGGCACTGCTGGGTAGGCCGAGGGTGGCCGAGCTGGCTGCGAACACATACACAGATATGACACAGGTGAGCCTGGAGGCCCTGCCTTGATCCTGCCATGGCACGCGTGTAGGCAGGTGGGAAGAATCTCCTCCCCAGGATCCATTCCTGCTTGGGCAGGTATGTGAATGCTCCTCCCCAGACCTCTGGCTTTGCTCACCTGGGATGATGAAGGCCGTAGCCGGCAGGTGAGCGCTGGAACCTGGGCTGTCTCTGGCCACCAGGTGCACGCTGACCTCTCCTGTGGGGGGCCCCTTCAGTGTCCTCAGCATCTCCATTTCAGCATGCCCGTCCATCCTGGTAGGCCTACAAGCTGAACATCGCCCCCAGGGCCATCAGGGAGGGAGAGGCTATTTTGAGGAGCAGCTGGCCACTCTCAGGATGGGAAGCTGCAGTGAAATACCTCTACCCTGAAGAGAGCTGGGTGTCTTAGGGGGACCAACCTCAAGTCTGGCTCCTGGCTCTGGTCACACAGGTGAGAGCTCTGGCCAAGCCCCGCATCTCCCCCAGTTGTCTGTAAGACGGGTATGTGTAAGGATTCTTTGTGGACTGTGACAACCGATTCTGGGGAGATGTCTCAGGCGAAGTTCTGTCTGGCCATCTGTCCTCATGACGTTGCCCAGGCCATGTCCAAACTCCCCTTGTTCTCCATCCCACCTCCATCCTCACTAGAATCACTCCCTTCTCCGTCTGGGGACTCAGAGCCCTCAAATAATCAGGTTCTCCTTCTCTGGTACAAGTCCACTTTCCCAAGGGGATCTTTCCTGATCACTTTCTTCTATGCCCCTGCCCACCACTCCCTCCAACTGCAAGCACAGAGTGGGCCCTCAAACATCTGTTGAGCAAATGCATGTACCTGAAGAGCAGAGAGGTGGTTTATGAGAACCCAGGCAGTGCATGACTTAGCTTAAATAAAGCAAGGGCAGTAGGAGCATTTGATAAGAGGTAGTTAAACAGGTAAATATATGGGGGGGAAAAAAAAGACCTAGTGACCTAACAAATATACTTAATATCTATCATTTACTTAGCTCCTAAAATGTGTCAGCTGATGTTCTAGTGCTCAACAGCACTGTTCAGAATTTTCTGTGACGATGGAAATGTCCTATACCTACTCTGTCCAACACAGTCCACCAGCCATCTGTGGCTACTGAGCACTTTAAATATGACTAGTGAGTGAGGAACTGAATTTTTATCTTAAATTAAATTTAAATAGCTATACATGGAGAAGACAAATAGTGACTCTATAGCATCTTACTACGCTGACGGACAGTGACTGTGATGGAGTTGGGGGGGCGACTTGATAATATGGGTGAATGTTGAAATCACAATGTTGTTCATGAGAAACCTTCATAAAATTGTATATCAATAATACCTTAATTAAAAATAATTTAAATAGCTATACTGATTGTATTGGGCAGCCCAACTTTACATATAATTACAATTGGCCTGTTGGCTCAACCTCCAGAACACATCTCAAAGTCTGACCAGTTCTCTCCATCTCCATTGCCACCATGCTAGTCCCAACCACCATCAGCTCTCCTTGGACTTGACAGATTGCCTCCTAACCCATCTCCCTTCTTATTCTTCTGCCCTATACAACCTATGCTCCAGTGAGAGAAAGCTTTAAAAATGTAAATCAAAGCACACATTTTCCCTATCTAAAATTCTTCAGTGGCTCTCCATGGCCCTTAGAATAAATTCAAAGTGCTTTACTTTCTAGAATCTGGATGCCTGTCTTCCTCTCTGATTTCATCTCCTCCACTTCAAATCTTCCCCTTGTCCTTCACCCTCCACAAACTCTAGTTTCCTTCAATTGTTTGACAAATGTTCCTACTGCAGACTCTTGGATGCTTGCTGTTCCCTGTGCCTGGAGTGCTCTTCCTCATGTGCTCTGCTTGGCTGCTTCCTTCCCGTCCTCCAGGGTCAGCTCAGTGCTCACTTCCTCAGAAGGGGTCTTTCCTGGCGACTCAGTTTAAAGCAGCACACCCCTCACTCCATCCCCTCCTGCTTATCTCATTACTGTGTTTATTTCCTTCACATCCTTTATTATCGTAGATAATGATACTCATTTACTTATTTGTGTTTGAATAGTAATCCCCACATAAATATAAGTTCCAAAAAAGGCAAAAAAGACTTTATCTTTTTTACTGCTAGTGCCTGGCACACATTCAGTAAGTATTTGTGTCAGATTTCAGTAATTTCAACTTGTTAATAGAAAGCACTGTATGAGTGCTTAGTACTTGGTTGCTTTAAGGTGTCAGCAGTCCTTGACAACGGCTTCTGGTATACAGGCCAAAGAAAAATATGGGCCCAGGCTTAAGATTCTCAATTTGAATCTCAGGTCCACCGTTTAATACCTGTGACTCTGAGTAAGCAGCTTACCTTACCCTCTTTGACCTCAGCTGCCTTGTGTATAAAGTAAACGTGGTAATGGTACCTACCTCAAAGGACTTTGGTGAAGATTAAATGGAAAAAAATGTAAAGTCTTGATACAAGAAGGCCTTCAATAAATACCATTCCACTCCCTTTTAACAGCAACTCCAGGGAGCATGGTAGCTGGTCAGTAACCTGTAAGCTGCTTGCTCGCAAAAATCAGCATGCAATGGTTGCTGTCTCTCCCACCCACCTTCCCTCCTGCTGTTCTTGTGCATTCATTCATTTTCTAGCTTTTCCTCCCTAAATACAGAGTCTGTCCTCTATATCATAGACTGTTTAATCAGGTAGATGAGGCTAGACATATAACTTGATTAATTAAGGCAACATTCAAACCAAGGTTTGTTTTCCCTGTTTTTTAATTGTAAAATAGAATTTCCTGAATTTCAATTCTAATTATTTTGCTTTGCACAGCTGATGTACGATTTTAAGTTCTTCTAAACAGAGTCAATGTTTTTATTCAAAATATTGGCAGTCATTAAGTGTGAATGTGGTTACTCTTGAAAGAATTCCATTCTGTTTCAAAATCTATCACGTTTCATGTCTATCAAGGAGAAGGGGCAGAGAGGATTGCCGTTCTGTCTAGGTTTGTTGACCTTTTTCAGCAAATACAGGAGGGCCAACCAGGTGTCAGCACTGTTCTGTGCTCTGGGAACACAGTCTCAAGACAGTGATCTCATGAAGCTTATATTGTAGAAATAAGGGATAGGGTTAGGGCTGGACATATAAATTTGAAAACCGTCATATGTATAGGTGGCATTGAAAATCATAGAACTGTGTGTGAAGAAAAAGGTGGGAGCTTTGGAGCTCACTTTATAGGTTGGGAAGAGGAAGAAGATCTAGTGGAAGAGCCTTCAGTGAGGTGAGAGGGAATCCGGAGGAGCCTGGGCTTCATGAGGACATGTGAGAAAAATTTTCAGGAAAGTGGGACTGCTCATCGGTGTTAAATGCCACTGATAGATCATGTCAGATGATGGCTGAGAGTTGATCATTTTAGCAATAAAGAGATCATCAGAGGGTCACTACAACAGAGCACAGGAACACTGCTAGATCACAGGATGTCAGACCCAGGGAGCCTCCCTAAAGACCAGCTCAGGTGCTGTGGTGGATGGAGGTATGCAGAGGTGCTACCATCCGGTGAGCATCATGATGGCAGCACACCTTGGAGGATGGCATGCTCAGGAAAGCAGAAGCATCCACACAGGAAATGAACCATGTTCACTGAGAAACAACTGGCGGATCTCAGGGTTCAGTTCAGTAAGAACCCATACCCCACCTCCAGCCTTCAGAAAGAAATGGCCTCCAGAATGGGCATACACCCCACCAGCCTGCTGGTTGGTAAGCAATGTGCCATCTTGCCAAGCCACCTCCCTGGACAGGCTCAACCCAGATGCCGTAGGATAATTCCTGAAGCAGACCCTACTCAACTAGACCCCAAAGACCAGGTGCCTACCCACAGTCTGGTTCAAGAACCACAGAGCAAAACTCAAGAAGGCCAAATATAAGCATATTCAGCAATATCGAGATGCTGAACAACAGCAATTAGCTGAGGCAGGAGTCACAACCAGCTCTTTCAAGAGCGACATGGACGTGCCTCCCAGATCCCCTACGAGCACCTCCCCTGCACCTCTGGTCTACACAGATCATCCAACACCTTCATCCCAACTGCGCATCTGCCCCAACATTAAGGCTCCCACAGACCATTCTGTTGGCCACAAAATAGTCCATTTTGGCTGCTGCCAAGATCCTAACATATACTGCCTCCATCACATCCTGGAACCCCAAGTATTTCCCACAAGCTTCAATTCTGATTCTTGTGGCTATTCATCTCCACAAATAATTTAGCAAAAAGCTAGACACAAGGCCACCTCCAGCAATGATTTGTAATGATTCCCACAGAAGGGACACTTGTCAGCTACACACAGGAAGAAAACACAAGATGTACACATGGATGCATTTCCACAACATGCTCAGTCAAAGGAGAAAAAAGACACAAAAGACTATACTATATACTATATTAGTCCAGTTTATATGACTTTCCAGAGCAGGAAGAGCTAATCTATAATGGCAGAAAGCAGACCGGTGGTCTGAGAGGAGAGGCAGTAAGCCAGTCATTGGAATGTTGCATAGGGCTCACATCCTAACTCAGATGGCTGTTACCTGGGTATAGAAATTCATTAGGACACACAGGACTGTAGTACCATGTCATGTACACTGCCAAGAATATCAATTTCATGGAGGGATGGATTAGCCATGGAGGTAATCATCTTGTAATGCATAAATGTATCAGATCAACATGTTGTATACCCTAAATTTACACAATGGTCTATGTCACTTCTGTCTCAATAAAGCTGGAGAAAAGGTGTAAAGGATAATAATAAGAAGAAAAAGAGGTCATCAGAGACCTTGACAGGAGCCATTTCTGATCAGAGGAGCTTGGGACGAAAAACTGATAGGAGTGGGTTCTAGAGGAAATCACTGATTAGTTCAGTATTTATCGAGCACCTATGATGTGCCTGGCACTGTTCTAGGCAATGCAAATTTGTCAGTGAACAAAACAGACAAAACCCACCTAGAGTCTACATCCTAGTGGGGCAAACTGACAATAAAGATTGGTCCGCCTAGGAGAACAGGAGAAAAGGAAATGGAAACAATGGAACTAACAACTCTTTCAAGGGGTTGTGATGTAAAGGAGAGCATGGAAACAGGGAAGGTATTTGGAGAATGAAGTGGTCTCAAGGAAGGGGTGTTGTTTTTATTTTTTAAATAGGTCTTATGGCATGTTTGCACCTGATGAAAATAAACCTGTAGAGAGGAAGAAACTGACAATGTTGGAGGAAAAGAATCATTCCAGGAGACAAGTCCTTGAATATGAGAGGATCCAGTGCACCTGTGGTATGGGGACCAGTCGCATGTGGTTGTGGGCTCCTGGCATCTGTTCCTGTGTTCCTTCTCCCCAGCTTGACCATTAGCTTTTCTGAGGCCTGGAACTGCTTTCTCAGTAACTTGCATTCACCCTTCCTCTACACACACCCTTACCTGCAGGATATTTGCAGTTCACATAGTGTTTTCCTGAGTATTGTTCTACTAGGTGCCCATAGCGGCACAACCAATCTGAAATGGCTCCCAGGCCTGAGCCAGGTGCAAGGAATCAATCCACTCCTACCCCAGCAGCCTGGTCACACCCTCAGAACCCCACTTCTGTGGCCTCTGCACATGCTGTTCCTTCTGCTTGGTACCTTTCCATATCTCATATGCCTGGATTTTCCTAATCATCCTTCAAGATCCAGCTTGAGTGACATTTCTGAAGCCTCCCCAGAATCAACCCGCAAAACAAAGTTAATCACTTGCTCTATTGCGCTCCACTCCACCACAGTCTAACCAGGCATTAACTTGTCTGTCTCTCCCAGAGTCACTGTCTGAATCAGGTAGCTCGGAGTAAAGCCTGGTCAATAACATAAGAAGAAATAATGGTACCGAAATTCATAAATGGCTTAGCTATTCTTACCTTCGGGACTAGAAACACTGTTTCCTCCCATGCTGCTCAGAGGCTGGAGGAGGACGGGATAAAATGGCAGGTCCCAGCAATTGTGAAGGTTGTCACTAGCAGCCTTCGGCAGTGAGCTTCCCCAGCCAAGGGAGCTGCTTCGCCCAAGTGCCCTGTGACTAGCTGATAAGGGGTATAAAGGACCTGCCCCTTTGCCTCAATTAGGGACATCTCTGCAGGCTTCCCTTGCAACAGGCTGAGGCCTCTGTTGAGACTACATGGGCAATTCAACTTTTTCTGCCCAGCCACCTTGCTGTCTTCTCTCCATTACAGGTGGTATTCCCAAGAGCATTCCAGTAAGCATTCCACTCACATCTCCCTCTCATGAGTCTGTTTCCAGGGAACACGATCTAAAACAAGGGATTGGATCCCCAGTTGCCGTGTCTGGCACGTAGAAGATGCTCAATAAATATTAATTGAATGAATGTGTCCGTGTTTGTTTTCTCTTGGGCTCTCTGCCAAGGTTCAAGGTCTCGTATACAACGGACGCTCAATGAATGACCGAGCTCTAGGTGCTGGGGGTGGGGAGCTACCGCCCCAGACAGTTACCCCGCCATCCCCAACACACACACCCAGCGAGACTGAGCGCCCCAAACTTGGGGCCTCGGCCCCGCCCCCCGCCGCAGCTGCGGCCAGGAAGCGGGAGAGGGTGCAAGCGGGTTCCAGGGTGGGGAAGCCGCTCGCCTTCCGAATCCTCGGGGGGACCAGTACAGACAGCGGCGGCAGGGCGGTCACCGATCCGTCAGCTCCGCAGAACGGTTACTTTTAAAAAGCCAAAATGGCGGAATTCTTTTTATTCTTTCCCTTTACTGCAAATAATGATGATAATAATCCCATTTTCCGTTGTAAAAATCAGAAATTGGCGATAGGGAAACTAAGTTTGCCAAATGACCCATTTCCTAAAAAAAAGCAAAACCCGCCCTCTACACGCTCCCATTAATGAAAAACTCTTAATTGATTGCATTTCTTTGAAAACGAAGCCTCCTCCCTACCCTCTCCCGTGATCGCGGCCAACAGCGCGGCGGAAGCGCTCGCCTGGCCCAGGAGCCGGCACCCGCCGGCCCTCAGCACTCCGCCCAGACCCCCTTAAGCCCGGCTCTCCCCGCCTCCTGCCCAGCCTGTGCGCCCCGCCGGAGGCGCTCTGAGGGAGCGGGCACCCGGGCCGGAACCCTAGCCCCCTCCGTGCTGGGCCGGCCGGGCTGGCGCGGCGTCCCAGCGCCCCGGCGTCCGAGCCCGTTCGCGCGCGGGATGCCTACCTGCAAGGCCCGCTTGCGGCCGCCCGGCGCCGGGCTGCGGTCCGAGCCCCGCGCGCCTGCGCGCACAGGGGGGCGGGGCCGCCTCCCTGCAGGACGCGGGGTGCAGACCGCGAGCGGAGCAGGTGCTGGGGGCGCGGGCCCTCTTGCCTCGCTGCGAGGCCCGGCCGCGAGGGCCGAATGTCCACTCTCTCTGGCGCCGGACTGCGGCGCGGGCGAGGCGGGTCGAGATTCTTCCTTCCCCCCACTCCCTGCATCGCAGCCTGCAGCGCTCAGGGGGCGCGGGCACCACGGAGCCCGAAGAGGGCCTGGTGAGTCCCCCGAGCTGAGTGGTCAGTGACAAAGGACGAGGCTGCACTCCCGCACTCACCCTGGCCCGGTCGCGGCGCTGTCCAAATTCTTCCCGCCTCGCCTGTCCCCCACTTCAAGAGCGGAAGCCAAGTAACGTCAGAAAACGGCTTCAGAAGGTGCTGGAGGGCTGTAGGACCAGAGGAAAGGAGGCCCCACGCGAACTGGGTTCCAACCCTGGCCCTGCCTGGCAGAAAGGGCGGCATTAGGCGCGCCTCCGTTTGGATGACCCCATTGCGGTTGGCTGATGGTTTGACCTGGGACACATGGCTTTGCCTTCCTGGTTGTTTTCAGTAATGGTTCCTGTTGTGGTGCTGCCTTGTACAAGTCATTGCTTCTGTTTCAATCCTTTGTTTATCTAACTAGTGTTAAAACAGAGGCCCAGCATGAAGTCACTTCTCCTGGACCAAGTCACCAAGCTAGGGCTTAACGTTTTACCTAAATGTAGTTTCAGCCTTACCCCCCGGTGGAATTTTAAGCCAGTTAGTCTGGAATTTCCTGATCGCTAGTGAGGTGATCTTCATAAGACCCCCTGCTCCTGCCAAGGAAGGGTGACTCTACCTGAAACAATCCCTAATCTCTTCTTTTGCTGACAACTTTTTGCCTCGCTCTTGTCTGTAAAAACCTTCCATTTGGTACAATTCCTCGGAGCATTTCTCTACCTGCTAGATGAGATGCTACCCAATTCATGAATCACTTAATAAAACCAATTAGATCTTCAAATTTACATGGTTGAATTTTGTTTAACACTCGTCAAATCTCCGTTACTAGTCCTTGTAGCACAAAACCTTTCTTGCACACCTCACAACAGGAACTTCTCATAGATTCGTCTAATTGAAGAGGTTAAGAGACTGCAAGCTCCAAGAGGGTAGGCAACATTAGTTTTTGTATCCCTACCACCTAGTACAGAGCTGGACACTGAATGGGTGCTCAATAAATGTTAACTGACTCGTGATATACTGCATGCAGATGAAAACAGAGAGACGTTAGGTACAGACCAGAGCCCTAGCCCCTCTCCCACACTCATGATTTAACCTAATCCCTTATTTTACAGAAAAACACATTGAGTTCATTTGGCCTAAGGTTGTGGCCATAGATCAAATTTGTCTCTTGACTTCAGTCTAGATGAGAAAAGGGTTCCTAATTAATTGTAGGCAAATTCCTCAAATTATCATCAGGTTCAAATTTATGCAGACTTTATTCTGGTTGCCACACCAACACATTACATGTGTTCTTCCTTGCCGCAATGTCAATTTTTAATCCCATCTCATATTATTGGGAACAGGATTGCATCAGTTGAGGATGCTGGTTGCCATAACAATGAAAGTCTCTGTACACACCAATACACACACAACCATCCACACACTTTTCTTCTCATTGCTACCCAGACTGTGCTTGTTCTAGATTCTAAAAGGTTTATTTTAGGTATTCAGATGATTAAAAGAAAGTGGTGAAACTACACAAACACATGGCTTCTCAATAACAAATATATCTTTTGATAGCGATTAGCCAAGCTGAATCTGAGCTAGTGGGATGCGGGAACAAATGCCAATGTGAGTTGCTGAGACATTTTTCTGCTCATTCACAGTATTTTGACGGTCTTGACACCTTTTGTGGGCTTCATCACACACTTCAGATGGAGAGCCCCTCCCAAATTGATGATTTAAGAAGATTCTATTACATAGCCAGTTTGCTCTGCTCGTCCAGTCTGCCCTCAGGAGCAAGGGACAGCCCCCTCTTTTACAAGTCAATAGCCCCCAGTGTCTTCCCCAAGTTAAAGCCCTAAGGAAGGGTGGATCCAAGTTTTTTGAAGTTGGTAATAGAGACACGGAGAAAACCGTTGTTTGTAAGCAGCCCACACCTTTCTGTTCCTACAGATTTTAATACAACACTGGGGGAGCCCAGGCATTTCAGGAAAATCATCAGGATATGCCCTTTAAACGTGAAAACACTTTTGGTTCCAGCAACATGGCAGACTTTGCTAATAGGGAGCCCTCTCTACCACAAACACCCCAAAATCTTGGATTAAATATCACAAGAAAGGAAGCAAGCAGGTGAAGAAGGAAGCAGAGTACATTCATGCCTGAACTTGCAAGGGGAAATCAGCAGGAGCTGTAAACAGTGGGAAACAGAGCAACGAGGTGGTGGCCTGATGTCTCTTGTCCTCGAAGTTACTGGATAGAGACAAGAACCAGCTGCTAGGGATTAGGTGTCGTCATACACGGAAAGACAGGAGATGGGATTAGGTCCATGGGTCCATGTGATATTGGGAATTGGAACTGAAACTACTGTA
Organism: Manis pentadactyla; assembly: GCF_030020395.1. Taxonomy (NCBI): domain Eukaryota; kingdom Metazoa; phylum Chordata; class Mammalia; order Pholidota; family Manidae; genus Manis; species Manis pentadactyla. Next base: position 163,253,971 of record NC_080023.1, on the reverse strand, counting down.
TAAAGACTGGACACCCCCCACTCCCAGACAATACTGGTGGGGAAAAAAGCATCCAAATATGATTAGCTTCAGGTCCCATTTTGCCCCTGGGGGAAAGGAAGGCAACAGTAAAGAACCTCTTGATCAAGCTGTATTCGTTTTCTATCACTGCTGAACAAATTACCACAAAGTTAGTGGATTAAAACACAAAATTATTATCTTGTAATTCTGGAGGTCAGAAGTCCAAAATGGGTCTCACTGGATACCAAATGATTTCCCCCCCCAAAGAATTGTCAAGTGGAGACAAATTACTTAGGAAAGGTGACCCAAGAGCCCCAAGTCTCCGTAGAAGCCATTATTTCTTGCTTTGCTCTGACTGTGCTCTCCGGGCACTCTTCTGATTTCATTTATCAGGTACCTTTCTATCAGTACTTTTGGGCTGCTATGACATAATATGGTAAGCTGGTGGGTTGTAACAAGTTACGTCACTATTCTGGAGGCTGAGAAGTCCATGGTCAACGCAGATCTGGGGTCCAATGAGGGTCTGCCTCTTGGCTTACTGACTGCCATCTCCTCGCTGTGTTCATCATCCCACAGAAGGGGCAAGGGAGCTCCCTGGGTTTTTTTATATGGGTACTAATCCCACTCATGAGGGCTCCACCCTCATGACTTAATCACCTCCCAAAGGCTCTGGCTCCAAATATAACACGGGGGATTAGGTTTCAATGGATTAATTTTGGGGAGACAAACGTTCGGTCTATAGCACTTCATATGCTCTAACCAGTTGTTTGGAATGAGTTTGCTAGAATGTTATCTTCTAATCTCCCTTTTCCCCACTTAAGGAACACATTGGCTTTCTGGTACAGGTCAGGTGCCTGGACTGTACAACCAGGTATGGAAGCTGGGAGTGGGTGGTATCTCCCTTAGAAAAGCTAAGCTATTAAGGGCAACAATCAATTTTCTTGGTGCACTTCATTCAGGAACCTCTTCCTGACTTTCAACAGCAATGAAGTAAGCTTTTATAACTTTACTTAATATACATCAGTAAATGTAATGTTTTAAACTCCATTAAAATATGAAATACTGCCTCATTTACTTATCTGTTGGGAAACAGATGGCATACTCCAACTGAGTAAATTTGAAGAGAATAAAAGTCTAAAAAGGCATGTGAAGGGTGTCAGAAAATCAGTTAACATTAGACCATGGGGCTAGGACAAGAGGTGGCAGTGGTTACCAGGTCCTGGAACAAGAGTGAGCTGTGTAGAGCAGAGAGTATTTCCTTCAGTTGAGGGCCACCACCGGCCTTAACTACGCAGGGGTCAGGGAGCCGTGAGAACACTCCAACCTCCGTCTCCTCCCTCCTGTGTGCTACTTCTGCTCCCTAATAGCAGAACCTGACTGGAAACCAGAAGGCAAAGGGGTATGTGAATGGAGTCAACAGAGGTAAGGTTAGCTTCCTGGGGCTCAGGACAGGCAGAGAATGAGGGAATGGAAGGCCAAAGGGAAGGTATCTATCCTGTTTTAGACAAAATTAAGTAACTGGACTTTAAATCTTTGACTTTGGTACCATGGACAAATCCCGTTTCATTATCTATAAAATGCTGAATAACAATTTCTGCGTCATTGTAAAGACAAGTAGAACTGCCTGGCACCGTGTATCAGTTAGCTATTACTGCTCACCCCCCAACTGAGCAGCACACAATCCTGTTTTACTGTCATGTCTGCTGGTTTAGGTTGACTGATTTAGGCTGGGCTGCTTCAATCTGTAGGTGGCTGGGGGAGCAGGCAGCTTGACTGCTGTCTCTTATCTCCTAAGACCAGTGGGCTGATGGGTACATTACTCTCATGGCAATGGCACATGCAAAAGACCAAACCCAGTTGTGCAAGTACTTCCTAAGCCTATAGTTGTTTCCTGTAGTGCAGTAACAAATCACCACAAATTTGGTGGCATAAACAACATAAATTTATTATCTTATAGTTCTGGAGGTCAGAAGTCCAAGATGGGTTTCACTTTCAAAGTCCAAATGGGTTGAGGGGGTTTTTAGCCTGGAGGAGAGGACCTTCGCAAGATGAAGGTGTGGACAGGGCTGTGCTGTCTTGAGGCTCTGGAGGAATCAGTGGACCCTTCTGCCTTCAAAGCTACTAGTGTTGCATCTTCCAACCTGTGACTTTGTTTTCACATGGACTTTTTCTGATTTTTGACTTTCCAGCCTCCCTACGGTGATTATACTGGACCTACCAGGATAATCCCCCATTCCTAGATATTAATTTAATCCTATCTATAAGGCTTATTTTACCTTGTAAGGCAACATATTCCCAGGTGACAAGAATTAGAAGGTAGGCATCTTTGGTGGAGGGGAAGGCATTATCTAGCCTACCAAACATGTCATGCTTGCCAAAATTCCATTGGCTGAAATCAACTGACAGGAAGTACTCTGCTCATGTATGATGGGCGCAGATGGGGATAATAGGAACACACAGATGCATATAAAATTTCTGAGTTATCTAATCTACCACACATCCAGTGAAGCCTCTAGTAAGTGCTTACTGAATATGAGTTTGGTCTTTGGTGACTCAGAGTGTTACACTCTTCGAAGGCTTCCTGAAAATACCTATGAGCATCAATAATTTTTATTACAATCATAGCCACAGCTATGTGGGCTGAGCTATGCTGGGTGTGCAGGGATAGTTATCTAAAGCCAAAGCAGATGAAAATTTGAGATCTGCTCATGTCTAATTACAATGCTGTTGTGTCCTCTCAAATTACATTGAAATCTAGGCTGAGTTTCCTTCTTCCTCTACTGTTTACCTTGAGCAAGATGACACATCCACTTTAAACCCTCTGAAGGTGTAGAATAGACTCTGCAGGGGTATTTGTTTCTTCACCCCTTTGTCAGAACTGGTTGAGCATCTGTCAGGGAAGCAAGGAAACATATTTGCTTTGCTCCGAGCAGGTCAGCCAATCTGCAGTGCTATGTCTACTGGTGGGCCCTACTCTCTGTAAGGGAAACTCACCAATCAGGGTACATGAAGACAACTGAGATGGTCAGGGAATTCAGAACTGCTGCACTGCAACAGGGGGGGAAGGGATGTTTAACCTGGAGAAGAGGACCTTTACAACAGTACCAGAGGGAGACCAAACTAGCAGTAGTAGTGAACACTGTTAAGGGCCCAGACTGTGGTTGCTAAATACCATTTTCAAATAAAAATAACCAGTGCTCCTTGGAGAAATGGCTGATTCCTGATGAGTAACTGCAGATGAGCCTGGAAATCTTACCACACCAGAAAGCAAGCTGGCAAAATTAGGATTGTTTCTAAAGAACTCAGAAAGTAACTTCAGTTGACTCCCTCTGATCAAAGACAGAACATCAACGAGAAATACAGTGGCCCCAATTCAAGTATTTCACACATCATGGTTTACTTCATCTACAGAAAGATCATCAATGGCTACCAATATGATCAAGAAACTGCATTTCTAACAAGTTCCCAGATGATGCTGATGCTACTGGTCCAGGAGCCACACTGAGAACCATTACTCTAGGTCTACGACACTACTATGAAGATACAATCAGTAAAACCAAGAGTAGTAAACTCTACTCACCAGTGACCTTCAACAAATATATAGCCAGGAAGGAAAAGAAGGGGACCCTATAGATTAAGGAGACTTAGTGTCTTTTCAGAGGTATATATTGAACCACAGTCAGCTGAAATGTTCAGGATTTCCTTTTAAATTATCGGACAAGTGTACAGGCCTAATAGACACTGTCAAAGCTGTATGAGTACATGGCTGGTTATTGTACTGTTCTCTAGCTGGTGTTTGAAAATTCTTTTTATAAAAGTAAAAGCAATGTACTTAAAACTCATGGCTGTTCACAAATGACTAGAAAGAACAAGTGGGGCACCATGTTCAGCAACTCTGCTTTGTCTTTTTCTCAATTGGCCTCAATAGTTATTTGGTTTGACCATTTGTTTTAATAAAGGCAGCTAGTACTTAGAAGTTACTGCGCCAAGTATTTTGACAACAGGTTTTACTCCCCTCACCAAGAAGGCAGTTTTAGAGAAGAGTACACATCTTATCTTCTCTGCACACTCCCCTCTTCTAAGTTGCCTCCTGCTTCCTTTTTGGCCCTGGACTAGTGGAGTCATTCTCAAGTGGTAATATCATCTGATGCCAAAGCTCTCCCTTCAGCACCTCTCAAAACTTCAAAATGATCCGCTCCCTCCCCTTTTAAAAACAAAAAACCTTTCTTTTGACCTTACATTTGAAAGTCTATCCCTAACACAAAGCACTTCCTTAAAGTAGAATACTAATGAACAGGACTTCAGAAGTCAACAATAAACACTAACAGTGGGTGACAGTTTGATAAGGAACTGGCTATTCAATAGATTCCAGTCACTGCAATGCCCTACAAATTATCATAAGAGGGAAAAAGTGACTTTACAAGCAAACCAGGATATTGTTACAATGTGCCACTAGATATGTTATTGAGGAGTTATTCTTATTCCTGCAAAATATGCAATCATGAGGAGACCTCAAGACAAACCCAAATGTGAAGGCAGTTCCACAAAGTAACTATCCTTTAATCTTCAAAAAATGACAAAGTTCAAGAAAAACGCTGAGGACCTGCTCCTGATTAAAGGAGACTGAAGGGCCATGACAACAAAGTGCAGCAAACGATCCTGGACCAATGGAGAAAAATATAAAGGACATAGTGGCAACTGATCCAACACAAATATGGACTGTGGATTAAATGTTATTACATCAATGCCAATGTCCGGTTTTTGCTAATTAGATACGAGTTATATGGAAAAATGTTGTTCCTAGGAAATACACAAGTTTTTAGGGATAAAGCAAGATGTCTTACTTTTCGATGGTTCAGGATAAAAAAACGAAGTGAAACTTAAACTAGTAAATGGGAAAATGGTGTATCTTTTTGTACTATACTTGCAAGTTTCCCAAGTCTGATATCTTACCAAAATTATAGGAAGTCTCACTCTTCAATCTCTGAGCCTTAACATAATTTCTTGAGTGCTTTTCACTAAGAGGAACTGAATATCTGAAATAGGCTTTATGTTTTAACACTAGGGGCTGTTAGAACTGAACCAGGATTTAAATACTAATACCATGACTTCTTTAGATGTGATCTGGAAAATGGGTAAAAAGAGGTGAATGTTAACAGTGAATAATGTGATTACAACAAAATTTTCCTAAACTATAATGCCACTTACTTTTATAAAATTGAAGGTATCATGAAACTACCTAGGGAATGTGAATTTCTCTATAGATTTGCATCTCCAGGACTTAAACTAGAATCCTGGCTTCCTGGGGGTGGTGAGTGGGTTATGTGACCAAAGGTACAATTTACTGTATTACCTTTTTATATCTTCTCCTTTTTGAATACTGATTCCTTTCCATTGTAAGTGTAAAAAATTAACCCCTTTATTAAGTACTATACTGGAGGGTCCATTTGTTGAGGTGGCTATATAGCCAAATCCAAACAAGCTATGTATTTGGGATCTTGAAGACCAATCACACAATTCTATCAACTCATTCTTTTATGGAAAGGAGGCATACATGGTGTTAGGATACAAGATACGTTTTATTCAAGATCCACTGGCTGCCTCAAAAAGCTCAAAATCTAGTGTGTGAATTACTAGGTGCTAAACTGTGTAAGAGTTCTAAAATTTAATTTTCATTGTATATTGAATATTTTTTTCATTCATGTCTTTACAGAAGCCAAAGGATTACATCCATTTAATAGCATACCAGTCAGACATTTGAAGTAGGAGATCTGTGTTCGCATGTTAAGTAAAAAAAAAAAAAAAATTGTAGACTATTGCTACCAACAGCTTATTGAAGGGCACAGGCATTATGACAGAAGTCTGGGCAAATACAGATACTGTTAACAGCAGCTCCCTTAGTAAGTGGGCACAAAGGAAGATTTTGTATTTCAAGCACATATTACTTTTGTAATTAAAACATTCAACTGCCACAGGACTGAAACTGGGTGCAACCACAGAAACTGAGTAAAGTCAGAAAATGCTTCTTGAAAGCAAGGTTAAAAAAGTGATGGCTCCTAACCATAAATTACTAAAGTTTAGAGTAGTCCAGGTCTAAATTAGGGAAATTAGTAACTTGAGAAAAGATTAAAACCTCCTAGTTTATGGAAGTAACTGCCATGGAAAATGTTCAAACTGCTACAAAATACAAATAGTAAATTTTGTGTGAAAATAAAGGACAATACAAAAAAGATGTTTAATCCTTCATTATAGCAGGTTGCATTGTTCCAAGTACTTCTCATATATTAATCTTTAATCTTCATGACCTAGCGGCTTTATCTGTACAATTTCATGGATGATAATGAAGCACAAGAGTCAATAGCTTGCCCCAAGAAAAACCACCCATGTTGATCCTAAACTCATGTCTGAGGACTGAAAATAAGACCCTTTTTTCTCATGCTCAAGTCAGGAATGGCTTGCCAAAAGCAACTCCAATTCAAGAAACCCTTTGCCAAATACTTGGTGTTAAATGGGAATATACAATGAATTCAAAACAAGCCTTTCCCTCAGCATTTTATTGAGACAAAGCATAAAATAGGTTAACAAACTGGGAGAAAGATACCAAGATGAAAAGATGGTAAAAACAGAGAAGTGGAACTAACTCACAGGAGCCAGTGGAATTCAGACTAGCCATAAAGGCATTATGGTAGATCAACAAACTATCAGGCAAAAGGGAAATCCTGAAGTTGCTCACTTGTTTTTGCTGTTAGCTTAATACTCAATCTAGCCACAGATCAACACATGGTGCACTGTATAGAGACTGTGGGACTCTATTAAGTTAGTTAAGGAACTAAACATTGTACCAGCCAACTCTGCTCTCAAGTGGGCCAGTGTTATAAACACAGTGGCCTACCATGTTTAATCATGTAGGCTGACAGGTATGGAATAGAAATATCTTTTACTAAGTTGCTATCTGCTATTACTTCCTATGGTGCAGGAGAACTTTTATGGGTGCAGGCATTTACCTATGTAATTACCCACCGAAGAAGGGGACAGCTAAGAATGGAGCCAAGTCAATTAAATGTAACATTAGCGCATTAAAATCCACTTGAAGGATGCTGCATATTTTCGAAAGTCAAATCTTATGTTGCAATATTACTACCTCCCCACCCCCTCAACTCTTCCTTTTAATAGGCTGGGGTTTTAACTTTCCTTCTTTCCCAAAAACAAGACAAGCACAGTGAGAGCCAATTCTTCAGCTTGTCCTTAAGTAGCAAATTTTGAAAGGCAGCGGAGGTTTGCCTCTTCCTAAGTCATAACTTCTGTTCTTTCAAATAGGCAAAATAATGAATTTTAATCACAGAAACTGGTTTCTTCTCTCAAATCCTTCAGTTTATATCAGGGGAAAAAACCCACTCATTTCTTGTAACATCTAAATAAAGAAGGTATCAAAGAAAGTAAGGTCATGGAGGCAGCATCAACCTTTTGGGGAACTAATATTCCCAAGTTTAGTCTCCAAGTTTTATAACAGGAAGCGCAGAAATTTCTTAAGAACAAGTCCCTCTACTCATTATCAAGTATTCCTAAACTATCTGTGATTTCGACACCTAGGTTTTTGATTTAGTTTGTTTATAGACTCATTTCATTAGGTATGCCTCTGGACTACTTGAACCTGACCCACACACCAAAACTCGTTCTGCTTTCTCGTCACACCTGTGGCACAATGAGAAGTGTGCCAAGAGCCCAGCCCTTGATACTTTACACATAGTGACAGCTCCTAGGAAAAAACTAAAGTTGAGCTCAGTGACCTACACCTTATCTCAGACTAAGGTTAATGAGTGTTTTAAATGAAATTCAAGTTTCTAAACAAGATAGAATTCTTTTTTCAAACTGCAATTCCAACTAATTAGGCTTATGGATGTGTAGACTAATTGGTAACCCAGTAAGTCCTACAGATTTGCAGTGTTGTAATTATCTTCCCATTATTCATTACACTGCATTCACAGCAAAGTACAAGTTTAGGGTCTACCCACTTAAAAACTTTTTAAACAAACCACATACTGGAAAGTTTACAAGGATGACCTTTTTACCATGTAACCCCAACTACAAAGGGGACTTCGGGTAGAACTTTTAACTGGCAACTGATTTTACTAAGCAATCTGTTAAATGCCTGTTACACATATAACCACCTTCCAGCAGAAAATGCAACATCTGCCTTTTCACTCTGAACAGTATGTTAAATTCCTCATCAAAAAGGGCGACTTCCGTTTTTACACAAAAAACTCAAGGACCATGGAACCACACTCTTAACAAAATACTAATTATACACTTCCAGAATAAACAAGACCCCATGTATTAGGAGCTGTTTCTTGGAGACTTCAATCAAATTTAAGTTTAAAGGTTTCATTATTTTACATCTATTAATTTAGGCAAAATTGTATTAACAGATTGACTACAAAATATCTTTTATTCTGAACTTGTGAAGGGGCAAATATGACTCTGGCAAATCTGATTAACAGCACAAAATGTTATCCAAATTGAATAATTTATTGCTGGTCTGAGGCTTGCCTTCTTCCACACTTCCACACTTTAAGTATAATTTACACTGTTCCACAAATAGTAATTAATGTTTAAAGGAATTTAGTAGTGACCTGTTCAATAAGGCAAATCATCTTGGTAGCAAACTTTTATTTAAATCTTACATAACTCAAGCTTTATAAAAAGCCAACATAATTGAAAATTGGGTTCTCCCTCTAAAGCCTTAAGTATTCAAAGCTTGAAATGGTTAATTTAAAAGTAAGCAAACAAAACAACAAAACCCCTGCAGCAAATCCTGCTGAAATACTTAAAAAAAAATCTAAACGAGCTTAATCTTTACAAAAGTTATTTTAGCTCAAAAGCTATAAAATCAAAGTTTTCTTAATTCTACAAAGAAGGGAGAGAGGGTCTTTGACTTCATGCCACCATTTCCTTAGAACCTCATTTTTTTCATCAAATTTGGCCACAAATCAAATTTCTGTGTGCCCCAGTTTTCAGTAGATTCCTCTTGCAGAAGAGGCCAAGTACAAACATGGAAGAATAACTGCCTAAGCAAGTAGGAAAGTGTTCTGTAATAGTGTGCAAAGAACACAGAGTTCTGGGTTAATCCCTGGAACTTGATCTGGACCGTGACCTTGACTTTGAACGAGATCTAGAACGGGATCTTGAAGCTCTTTTTGGTGGAGGGGATACAGAACGAGCCTTTGAGGGTGGAGCAGGTACAGGCGAATTGGAATGAGACTGGCTCCTTGATCTAGATTTTGACTTTATATCACCTTTCCCATTTTCTTTGGGGGAACGAGATCGAGAACGAGATCTGCTTCGAGATTTCTCATATGCATCCTTAGATCTGCTTCGAGATCGCGAGCGGGAGCCCCGATCAGACTTGGGCTTGGATTTGCTTTTTGATCTAGATTTCCTGCCTTTTGATCGAGAACGTGATCGACCTTTGCTCCGAGACCTGGATCTGGACAAGAAAAGCCATATTTGTTTTTTTTTTAGTATCTTGTCAGAACACCCAAGTACAGTAACATTCAGAAAAAGACCCAACAGTTCATTATTTACCGGGAGCGACTTTTAGAGATACTTCGAGATCTACTGCGGCTGCTCCTGCGACTCCTACTTCGGGACCTTCTTCTAGATCGCGACCTTTTAATACAAGAAACACAATAAAACTTTAATTTCAATACATCTTAACGTGAATGTTTGTACTATTTACAAAAAAACAAAAAAAACAACCAACAAAAAATGGTTACTTACTACAAACTAAACGCACAATCAAAACATCCAAAAGAACACAATGATGTTCCCTCCAAAAGAAACTACAAACTGAACTACTTCAATTAAGCATTGACTGAAATACTGCAGTTTTTAATTTCTTTTGTTCTTTACAATTACTGTTCCTTCCCTCTCCATAATTTTCAACAAGTTACCTTGATCTGCTTCCAGAGTAAGACCGCCTATGACTTGTTCGTGGTTTATCTTCAATGAGCCTAATATTCCTGCCATTGATTTCTGTACCATCCAGTTTATCCAAAGCACGCTTCATGTCAGAGTAGGAGCGAAACTCAATCACACCTTCGTTTGTGCGCTCTTTGTGAGCATCCGCATAGGTTACTTCACCTGCTTGTCTCATGAAATCCTGAGAGCAACAAGACTAGTCAGACACGTGTATCTAGATTCTCCTCATATTGTACTTGATTCTCAGAAGCAATGCAACAAGAGCCGAACTTTAAAAAATATTCTTATTTTTATCTCAAATTGTAGCACGTACCTTTAAATCTTGCCAACTACAACGACTAGAAAGATTTTCTACAATAAGCCTGAACTCTGTACGAACAGGTGGTCCATATTTGTCTCTGCCAGAGGTTCTCCGACTGCTGTATCCACCTCCACCACCTTTATCACATGAAGAGAACAGTTAGATGCTTTGTAATGACAGGAATGCATGTTTTTGAAAGTTAGTACAAACATATTAACTTTTATTTACTGGAGTAGGACTTTGCTATTATACTGCTAAACCTTCGATACAGTTGTGATTTGCCATAAATTAAATTAAGGGCAAGTCAAACAGACTAAATCCAACTGAACTTCTCCTACAATCTGTTAGAGAGTGACTGCTCCTTTATCAATTTACCTCGCTAAGTTTTATTTTACAGAACATTGTAAAATATAAAACTTAACTGATTACATGCATTTCTACATTTTACAAAAATGTTTACTAGTTACACTAAGTACTTACATCACAGTGTGAGGTTTTTGGTGGTGGTTTGGCCACAAAACACGCAAGGTAACAGTCACCTAGTTCAGATTAACCAGTTTTGTCTAACCCTCGGAATCCTCACCATCACCCTGCGTCTAATGGCAAAAGGCTGCTGTCGTCATGGCTTCCGGTAAGGTCAGCCAAAGGGTCATAGGGCAAGGGTCACACAATGTATGGAAAAGCCAAGGCCAATCAGGAAAGGCAGTCATCTTAGCCTCAGTGGACACAGCCTCAGCCCCATTGGTCACTTTCAAATTGAAACATCAAGGACTTGTTAAAAGTTTGAATTCAACATGCAACAATTTCAACATCAAACAACCAAAATCCCCCCACCTCCTCCCACAACATGCCCCAACTAAATACCGCATAAAGCGTTATAGCGTTATTTATATTGACTCTGTGGTACCATACCACGTTAGTTCAAAATAATATTTTCTTTGGCCCCCGCCAATATTAATAACTTTAAGTAAGACCTAAACTCAAAACTCCTCCCGTTTCTCTCTACCCACCCCACCTCCAACCCAGCCAACCGCCAAACTTCTACGCTGACTTTCACATTTCTAGCTAATGCACTGACAGGTAAGCGGGGGGGGATACAACTACAGCCACCCCTCACTTCCTCAGCGGGCAGAGCTCACGACAGTGCTGACGGGGGCCCAGCACAAGCCACCCCCAACCCCATCCCAAATTAGCATAAAAAAAAATCCCCAAACCCTTGCTAAGCAAAACCCACAACCCAATCCCCGCGCTCCGGCGTCCCGTGGCTGCCCCGGGCAGGCGTGAAGGCAGCAGGGCCCGGAGACAGAGGAGTCAATCGACCCCGGCCACCGCGCCTGCCCGGGCTGGGAGGCCCCCTCCCCGCCCGCCCCGCAGGGTCCCAAGGACGCGGAGCGCGCGGGGTTGTGACTCACTGCGGCTTCCGTAGCTGTAGCCGTCACGATCGCGGCGCGGACCGCGGGCGTGCTCCACGATCACGCGCTCGCCGCAAAGCTCCTTGCCGTTCAACTCGTAAACGGCGTCGTCGGCGTCGCGGGAGTCCTCGAACTCCACGAAGCCGTACCTGGGGGCGGTGCGAAGGCCGGCGGACGTCGTTAGGGGACGCGCACGTGCGCGCGGCCGCCGCCCCTGCACGCTCCCGCGGACCCGCGCCGCCGCCATCTTGGAGGCCCTGCCACGCGGCGCCGTGGCCTTGGCCGGTTGTTTTTTGGGGGACCCTGCCGCCACCAGGCCCGAAGCGCAGCATGAAGAAGCGGTGCTCAGGTCCGACTCACCCATTTTTGAGGTCTATTTCGAGGAGGCGACCATAGCCACTGAAAAAGCGCTGGATGTCCTTCTCCCGGACGTTGTAGCTAAGGCGTCCTATGTAGACGCGCGGCATGTTCGTGGCGGGCGGAGGGCCCGAAGGCTGGCTGTCGAACGGCGGACCGCAAGACAGAAGCCGCGGTGCGTGTGCAGGGACAGCGGGAGCCCGAACACACGACTAACACCACAGCGGCGGCCGAATCCAGCCACACAATGGTGCGGGCGCGCGCCAGAGCAACGCCTTAAGGCGGGCGTCCGCGGGGCGGGGCCAGGCGCGTGACGTCAGCGCGCAGCACGTCTCCCGCTCGGGAGCTTTGGGTAGAAGGGTGACTTGCATGTCCGCCGCCCGCTAGGTTTCTGGGAAGCGCCGTTCCGCTTGCTCACGAAATCTTCTGCACCTAACTCTGTAGACGTAGAATTCCGTTGACCAGCGCGGACTTGTCTTCTAATTTATACTTTATAAAAAACTTTTCTGCCTGGTCTTTCCGGGACTGGCGTTTGGGAGGCGGGCTTGGAGAATTCCCGTTTTTTATTGGTTCTCGAGGTTGTCATAAAATGTGTCTGTGGTCTCTGATTGGTCCACTAAAACGAGGGTGCAATTTCCTCCATCCAGAGGTTCAGACTGTTTTCTTGGTGGATAGCGCGCTCTCATATAGTTGGTTGTCCCATTTCACGTAATCCGGGTTTTGCGCGCTGAGGTTGTGGTAGCGCAGCCGGGATTACGTTGCTAGCGCACAGCCCTGCTGGCTTCTTTTGCCTTCATGGTCTCAGCCTTCACCGCCACCCTTCACGTTCCCTCTCCCTTTAGGGGTTTTTCTTGGAGCTGGCAGCCGGAGTCACCTGTAGATCGGTGGGTACATGGCAATCCCACGCTCGCTGTATGTGCTCGCACACGAAGCACGGCCAAAAACTCAGGCCCAAGAAAGTTGGCCAAGACCTAGCAGCCCTCCTACAGGGGGGCGCTCTTTTTCTCCCCCACATGGGTAGTCCATTGTCCCAACGCCATGCCTTCCTCCCATTAATTTGTAAGGCACCTTTTCTGTGTGGCAGAAAAAAAACATTTTTGAGTGTATCACTAAGATGTCGTTTAAAGCTGTAGAACTTGATGAAAATCACAAAGGAGTAAGTTTAGGTAGAGAGCAGAAGACGCTGGGGTTCTCTGAGACTTAAGTGCGCAGGAGGAGACTGGGAAGGAGTGGCTGAAGAAGTGGAGAAAAGGGTATCGCTGAGGTAATCCTGGCTCTTTAGGATTTCCGCACATTCCGGCTCTTCCTCAGCGGTGCAGCCTTGATAGCCTTCAACTTCTGGTTGAAAGGAGACGATTTTGCCCCCCAGTGGACATTCGACAAAATCTGGAGGCCTATTGATTGTCACGGCTCGGGGTGGGGAAGTGTTAATATTGGCATCTAGTGGTAGAGGTTATACTGTCTGCCCGAATTTAGGTACGATAAATTGCTAGATCTTTTTAAAAATTTCATGGAATATAGTAATTAGGTGTAAGTCCGGGGAGAGAAAGTCCTGGGGCAAAATACCTCTAAAAACCGAAATCAGTCAAAGGGAGAACTAAAGTTTAAAACCTGTTTATTGCTACAGACTGCAGTCCAGGGCTGTCTTTCTCCTCTGCTCTGGAAGAAGCCCTCCCCTTAACCTCTCAGGTTCAGACATGCCCTTGGTTGCCCAGGTAATTACCTATTGATATGTAGATGTACTAAAGCCAGGCTAGATATTCTGGAAATATTACAATTTTGCCCACATTAGAAAAAGGAGAATCCAACAATGTGATAAGACTTTTTCACTTACCAAATTGTCAGTATATTAAAATTTGTTCAGATTTATTATTGGCAGGAGGTAAACCAGGACATGGCACTCATATAGTAGGGGTTCGTTTGAACATTCCTTTTGGGAAGGTAATGGGGTAGTACTTACTAAAAGATGACTATGGGGAGTGGGTGTTGCCTCCTTTCTCCTTAGAGTTCATTTACCTGAAGACAAAGATGCAGCTGACATCATCCTTCACCTTCTCATTTCTCTTTACCCAGAACCCACTGGCTGCTCTTAAAGAAAAACCCAAATAGCAGCTACTACAGAAGAGGAAACAGTCTCATGTCATGATATGAAGGGAGCGTTGGACCATCAGCATTCTGTGGAGTCTTGCTGATGTATGGAAAAGCCAACGCCCATCTATTGATATTTTGGAAGAACAACTTAAAGGAGAAATGATGTATGTGTAGAATGGGAGCTCATTTCTTTAGACACCTACAATTGTGGCAAATAAAGATCACTCCACTGCTAATTCTAAATTGTGGAGGTAACTGCAGGGGTCTGTCAGCATGAGAGGGAGGGTTTCCTCAATCTGATCCAGAAGAAAGTGAATAACTTCAAATCCATAACTACCTAGATTATTAAAACTGGTCTAGAATGCACAATTGTAGCTTTTTCAATCCAATGGATATTCTTACATATGTTAGCTTGAAACCAAAAGAATTTCCCAAGCATGTGATTGGAAGGAGGTGTAAACTGGATTCTGATAGGTTTTGCTGTCTTATATCTGAAAACTTTAGCATTCCAGAAGCTCATCTTGAATGGATTTTGGGAGAAAATGGCAACTCAAGTATGTTTACATGGAGTGGAGTGAATGCAGCAGGGGTCACTCCAGAAATGGAATTCAGAAATGGAAATTATCAGGGCTGACAGTTTGAAAGAAATGTGAACCATATGATTGAAAGAGCATTTGAGGTGATCAAACTAAAAGTGTGTTCCAACTGGGATACTGAATCAAATGTTGCTAAGCCAATTCAAACCCTTTTTGAAAGACGTCTGCTCAGGTTTCATCTTCACAGGGTTTCCCAATCTCAGCAATGCTGACATTTAGGGCCAGATAATTCTCTGTTGTGGGGGCATCCTGTGCATGTAGGATGTTTAGCAATGTCCCTGGCTGGCATTTACCCACTCATTGCCAGTAGCTCTTCCCCTCTCCCAGCATGACAACCAAAATGTCTTCAGATGTTGAGAAATGTCTGCCAAGGCACATAATTGCCCCTTGATTGTTTCTGACAGTGAGGGCTTCCTTTGTGTTCTAAAAGATTAACCAGAGTCTTCAACCAAAGTAGAAGGATAATGAAGTTTTACCACTCAAAAGAGTGGGGATAGATGAAACAACTTAAGAAAATATCTGGTACTGTCTGAACAATATGATGAGTAAATGTGGTTATGGAGCCACCAGAATCCTCATACATCATCAGTGAGAGTGTAAATAGGTGCAGTCACTTTGGAAAACAGTACAGTAGTGTCTCCAAGAGCTATCTACTGGAGATGAAAGCTAGTGTCTGCCCCTATGACCTTGCAATTCCATAAGGACGTGTGTACATATGCTCCCCATAAGGAATGTTCCGGAAATTCATAGCGTTATGTGTAGTGGCCCTCAAACTGGGAACCACTTAGATGCATATCAGCGAGAGAGTGGACAATTTAATTGTGGTTTATTCATACCGCACATTACTATACAGCAATGAAAACAATCTACAATAATACACAGCAAAATCAATGGATCTCACAATGTTGTAACCATCTAAGCAAGACAGAGAGATCCATACTGTATGATTACCTGTGTGTAAAACTGACAAACAACTAGTCTATGGTGTTAGAAGTCAGTATTGGGAGGGGTGGTGACCAGAAGGGGGCTTCTGGGGTTCTGGTCATGTTTTGTGTCTTGAGCTTAGTGCTGGTTATGCATGTGTACTGTGTGAGAATTCACTGAACTGTACATTTATGATTTAGGCACTTGCTGTATATATGTTGTACTTCAATGGGAAATTTAAAAAAAATTATAACCTACTTGACCTGGAGTCCTCTGGGTCACGCTGGGGACTAAAGCTGTACTGAGACTTGATTGATAGTCTTTGCCCATAAATGTCAGTTTGTTTGAATCAGTTGTTTGTGTTTTGTTTGTTTTTATTTTGTTCTTCGATTAGGTTTCTGTAGTCTTAAGAATTGCTCTTTGGGTGGGAAGATGGCTCTGTCGCCACCTGGTGGCTATTAGTGTGATTACAGTGGTAGATAGATAACACCAGCTGCCTCATCCAGACTTCGGTGAATTTACAGATTCAAAGTCTTTGCAGGTCCCTGAATCCAAATCTTCTAACTGTCAAGCTCTTATTCACCAGGAGATTTTCTGGTCCTTACCTGAACACCTCCTCTGATGGAGAGTTCACCGCCCAACCTGACAGCCAAGTCCATTCTTGGACATCTCTCACTGTGAATAAATTCTTTATAGAATGTAAAGAATTGTTGCTTTGAATTATACTTGTGCTAGTTGTGCCCCAAGGCTGTTCAAGTAAACACATGTTTCCCACCCACAGGTCTTTCAGATGTTTGAAGGCAGCACTCAGACCCTCTGTTCCTGTACTCTCTTCTGGCTTAATGTCTGTGGTCCCTCAAACATCCCTTCTGGGGCCTGCTTTCAAGTCTGTCTGTCACCCTGGCTGCTGGCCACTCATGCATTCAGGCTTATTTGGGGCCCTCTTCAGGTGTGGCCCTCAGAACTGACCTCTCCCCACTGGACTTGTCTGCATACACCCATTGCTGCTGCGGCCATATTGTTCCCTGACCAGTTAAGATGTGTGACCGTTGGTGACATAGGTGGCCGGCTGGTGTCTGCTTCCTCACTCAGCCCTACTGCTGTTGCATGACCAGACTGGGATCAAGAAGCTCCTGGGATAGACCACTGAGGCAAACAATGTCTTGAGAATGGAAGCAGCCTAGGCAACAGAATGGAAATCCAGGGCTTATTGGCAGGTGGGCTCAAAATCACTGGTCCAGTTCCTGGGGCAGCCAGGAGGCAGAAGTGCTGATAAGGAATACGCTAGTTGGCCATGTGGTGGAGAGCATGAGGCCATGGGGAAAATCCGCAGACAAATACTACAGAACCCATAGCACTTGTCAGCGTGTACTGTCGTCTCCAAGCCTGTCAGTCATGTGAGAGGCAATTCTGGGGCCTCCTCCCAGGTATTCCCTGAAGCTGGTGTGCGTAGGTTTCTGTTCTTGCACTTGGCACCAAGTTGTGGCTTACCTACATTCTACCCATCATTAGTTCCACATGTTATTTGGACTTATTTAAGCTGAAGCATATTCCCAAAGCCTCACGTGTGCTCATGCATGTTGCTACAGCCCTTATTCTGGCAGTAAAAGCTCTGTCAAATGATGGCGCTCTAATGTTATATGGCAGAGAAGCTGAGCACAACTGCAGTGTGCTGGAGAGCAGCCAGGGATGTTCCCTCTGGGCAGAACCCATCTCCTTGATGAGTGAGGGGAAAGAAGTCTTTTTTTTTTTTTTTAGGTGCCTTGCATAGCCCAGGCACTGTGCCAAGCTCAGGGGACATAACTAGAACAAGACAGATCCAGTCAGGTCCTCCAAAAATTGTAGTCCCAGTACAGTGGTCCTTGGACGTCGGTGAGCATCATTTAAACGTGAAGCTATGGTGGCTGCATCCTGCAGAGTTGGAGTCCCTGGGCGTGGGGCAGGGCCTGGGAATCTGCCTGGTCAGCATCCTCCTGTGCAACTATGAAGGACAGGGTCAGGTGACCAGGCTTTGCGAAATACCTGCCTGGGGCCTCACTTCCCAAAATGTGGTCTGCAGACTCCTCCACCCCTTGTCAGCATTTCTTGGGAGCATTTTAGACATGGCAGAATCTCAAGCTCCACCGCAGACCTGCTGATTATAATGGACATTTTAAAACACAAATCCAGGGATGATTCATGTGCTCCTTGAAGTCTGAGAAGCAGTGCTGTTGCAAGGTGCCAGGAACGCTTGCTGCTTACCTTCTGTATTTTGAGAAGAGAAAGAATATATTTGTGTATGGCTTGGTAATTTAAAATATATTAATGAAAAACTGCATAAGCCAACCCCCCAAAAAAACTGGTACGTGAATGCTCAAAGCGGCTCTGTCCATAATTGCCCCAAACTGGAAACATCTGGAATTAGCTAGCAACAGGCCAAAGGATAAACAAAAGGTATACTCACCAAACGGAATACTGCTTAGCAATAAAAAGGACCGACTCGCAGTGTGGATGAATCTCAAAATGGTTTTACTAAGTGGGAGGAGCCCAACCCGGAAAGCTACCGGCTGTGTGAGTCTGTGTATGTGATGGTCTAGAAAAGGCAGATCTAAAGGGCCAGAAAATGGATTAGTGGCTGCAGGTGCTGGTGTTACAGGTGACAGTGGACTGCAAAGAAACAGGAAGTAACTTTTGGGAGTGAGGGAAACGAAACGTTCCATATCATGATTGTGGCATTTACCAAAACTCACTGAACTGGATACTTAACATGGGTGAATTTTACTGTATGTAAATTATACATTAATAAAAATGATTTAAAAAACCCAACGAAACCAAGACCATCCAGTACTTGGGGTCTTTTTTTTTTAATAGGCACAGATTATAAAAATAATAAATTCTACAGCATTGTACACACATTCCTGTGTACCAGGAATATTCTGTTATCCAGAGGTAGCCACTAGGTTTTGTGTGTTTTTTTGGTAATTACCTCTGTGTGTTGAAATGCTATGCTTCCATTGCCGTTTCTGTGTTTATCAACTTCAAACATTCTTTTCTCCCCTCTGGAATGTCTTTAATTAATCAATTTTTATTGAAGTTCAGTGTTAAGTAACTGTGATGGTACATCATTTTACAGATGAGGAATGAGGCTCAGAGGCATGAGATGACCTGTCACACTGCTGAAAGGTGTACAGCTGGATAATTCCAAAGCCCTCCATCCTTCCTTCAACATGCCCCTGCACTGCCCTGCACTACATCTAAAATGTTGGTGGCCAAAGTTTTGAAACATTGACATTCACAGTTGAAACGGGCCACAAGCCATTACTGAGCTGATGACAATGGTAAGCAACTGGAGCTTAATTCCCCTGGGGACTCTGGGAGCCAGTGCAGAGCTCTGGGGACCTCAGAAGCAGTGGAGAGAATGGTCTTTCCCCTCGCCGAGGAGGGGTGAGGGAGCTGGGGTATCTGAACATCAGCTGGCTAGCTGTGTCGGTTGGGGGCAGCTTCCAGGAGCATTCACTCTGGCACTTAGGGTTTGCCTGAGTGGCTGAGTGTCTCCCACACCAGAAACTAAGCCCTGGGGCAAGAGCGCTGCAGGGGTTCCCAGCAAGCCCACTTCGGCTTGTGGAAGTGAGTGTTGAGACAGCAGCGCAGCAAGCATCTGCCACAGGCATGTCAACCCGTCTTAGCTTACAATTCTGTTTTCATGACATCTTCCCCTGATCAGAATGTGTTGGTGGATGGCTTCCTGTGCACTGACCCGGGCCACACTCCAGCTGGCACCGCCTGGCATCTTCCCCTCCTTCACCACCACCTCCGTGACATGCCAACCCAAGGGGTTGTGGCTCTGCCCTTCTGGCATATAATGCCAAAGGAAAGTAATGACCCCTCCTCAGACTGCAGCTGAGCACATGAATGCCTGATTACCACATGAAAGATCTTTTGATACTGGACAAAAACACCCAATAGGGGCTGGGGACCAGACTGGCAGATGTCTGGTGGCCCAGTGGCCCTCTCCCCAGCGGGCTTATGGGCTGTTTCAACTGTGAGTGTCAATGTTTCAAAACTTTGGCCACCAACATTTTAGGTGTGGTATAGGAGCAGTGCAGGGGCATCTTGAAGGCAAGGGTGGAGGGCTTTGGAATTATCCAACTGACCATCTTTTCAGAGTCATCTCATACCTCTGAGCCTCATTCCTCATCCGTAAAATATATATAATAACAGGATGAACCTCATAGTGTTCACAGTCATTTCATGCCTCTAAGCCTCATCTCTCATCCGTAAAATATATATAATAATAGGATGAACCTTATAGTGTTAAGTAACTAAGATGGTACATCTTTAGTGCCTGATGTTGTATAGACCGGAGATTGACAAACTTGTTCTGTAAAGGGCCAGGTAGTTAATACTTTGGCTTTGTGGACTGGATGGCCCCTGTGAACCAACTCAAATCTGCCTCTGTAGCATTTGAGGCCCCATGGCTAAATGTAAATACCATAAAAACAGGTGCTGACATCTGGGGAAGATTTTATTTCTTTCTCTTAGAGGGAAAAAATGTTTTGTGCTCACCTTTGTGTCCTCTTTGGGCTCAGCATAGTGCCTGGAATGTAGTGGGTGCTCAAGAAATGTTTACTGAGGGAAGGAAAAAACAATATATGACGCCGAGAAGAGAATGGTCTTTGGAGTAAAAAAGACCTGTGTCCAAATCGACTTACCCTATGTGACCCGTGTTAAACAAATTTATTCACAACACTGGTTAAAAAACAGTAAGGCAGACAATTCAAGGGGACTGTTGAAGTAGGTATAGGGACTGCTGTGTCTCACTTGAGGGTTTCAGCCCTGGGCAAGTTCACTATGGATCCAGTGAGACTGAAAAATGACAACAGAACTGTGAGGAAAATAGAACTTTCTGACCAGAATTCCAACCTGGTCTTAATAATGCCCATTGTGTATATAATTGTCTTGCCAATGGGTTTCAGTCCCAAGCAAGTTCACTATAGATTCAATGAGTCTGAAAAAATGACAACGGAACATTCTTGAGGCAAAAGAAAAAAATCACTAACACTGATCTTGTTCATTATGGATTCTTTTTGCATTCATTTTGAGTTTAAAAACTATCGAATTAAAACATTATTTGTCTTAATTACTGAGGTTTTTTAGCACTTCCTGTTTGGTGCCTGAGGCAAGTAACTCACTAGTCTCACCTTAGTTCTGATCCCACCCCTCCCTCCCCTGCCTCCCCCAAGTTGGTAGATTACACTTAGTTCACTCAGCTGCTCAAGCCAGGGTTCCAGCCCTGGGCAAGTTCACTATGGATTCGGTGAGACCAAGAGATGACAATGGAAAAAGTGTTTATACCCAGCTTTATTCTCATGGTTATAGGTTGAGCACTAGAATCACATCTGCATCCAGCAGTCTGCAGGTCTGCAATCCACCTCTGTCTCTGCCTCATCCCAGAGTACTGTGCAGAGCTCTTTGCATAGTGACTCAGTCAATAATAGCTCATTGCTTACAGGTGTGGAAGCAGTAGCCTAGAAACAGGCCAGTTACATCATCAAGTAGTTTAGGTACTGGTGAGGATCCTGGCCATAGGAACTTCCATTTTCCCCACACCTGGGGTCCCCTACATTTTCCTCTTACCCTCTGTAACTCTGGGAAAAGGAAATCCTGGGGCAAAATACCTCTAAAACTGAAATCAGTCAGAAGGAGAAATAAAGTTTAAAACCTGTTTATTGCTTACAAACTGTGGTCTGGGGCCATTTCTCTTTCCTGCTCCAGCAGAAGCAAGTAAACTCCATCCAACCTCTCAGGTTCAGATAAGCCCTTGGTCACCCAGCTAATTACCTTTTAATATGGAGATGAACCCCTTAGGAACACCTGTTGATATGCAGATGCACTAAAGCCAGGTGAGATATTCTGGAAATATTACAATTCTACTTATACCCTCCCCAGCTGTAGCATTACTCACCTTTTTGGCCCACCTTCAAGCATCTCTGTCAAATCTGACCTCTTTTTGCCATCTCCATTGCCACCACTCCTACACAAATGAGGTCCCCATTTGTGGTCTTCCTTTGGCAGACAGGAATGGCTTCTTGGATTTTCCTGCAAGCACTAATGTGCCTGTTAGGCAGGAAAATAGATATAAGTAGGGTAGAAAGAGAATAAGGTCAGTAAAGCCCACTATAAAAGACTCAGAAAGTTAACCAGTTAAAACTAGAAGGCCAGAAAAGACTCAGAGTTAGAGTTAATTAAAGCTCAAAAGGTCAGGAGAAACTTGGCCTTGAATGTTTCAATATTTCCAGAAAAGAAAAATATCTGGGCACAGCCCATGTCTTCATTGTGTCAATTAGATCATGCCATTGTAAGATTTACTCTGGTCTGCTAAAAGGCCCACCTATAAACAGCATTAGTAAAACAGGAAAATTCCATCTTAAAGCTTAAATTGCATTAAAAAAACCCAAGAAGTTAAGAAATAATATTCTTATGTGGGTAAAATTGTAACATTTCCAGAATATCTTGCCTGGTTTTAGTACATCTGCATTTCAATAGGCATTCAGAGGTGGAAAGAAGTATGGCTTTAGTGCATTTGCATCATTCCTCACAGGTGGAGAGAAGTTCACCTCCATACTAGTGGGTAATTACCTGGGCAAGAAGGGCTTATCTGTACCGGAGAGGTGAGGGGAGGGCTGTTTTTGCTTCTGCTGGAGCAGGAAAGAGGGAAGGGCCCGCACTGCAGTTTGTAAGCTATAAACAGATTTTAAACTTTATTTCTCTCTTCGACTGATTTCAGTTTTAGAGGTATTTTGTTCTGGGATTTCCTCTCCCTGGACTTACATCTGGCAGTAGTTGACAGGATTCATCTGAACCCGAAATCTGTCATAATGGGTGCGACCTTTGGGAGGACTGCCCCTAGAAATGATGGGGAGAAATGGCACTCATGTCAAGGGAAGTGTTTCTACACTCGTGTGGTTGTGGAGGCACCACCACCGCTGCTGGCTTCACCAATCCCAGCCTGTGGCCCAAGTCTAAGGCTACTGCTTCCGCCACTGCTGCTGCTCCTGATGCCGTCTCAAGCCTGGTCACAACTATGGAAAGGAGCAGAGGTCTTGGTCACCTTGATAGAGAAGCAACCGGCTGCTGTATACCACACCTTGCTGGCTATGGAGCCCATCGCTGGAACAGCTCTGACCAAGGTAATAACCACCTATCCCATTGCAGGGTGGTCAAGAGACTGGACCCAAAGGCCATGGAGTGGTGTGGCACAGACACCTACCATATATCATATGACCGGCCATTTGCCTTTGGCATCCCCAGGGAATAATGAAGCAGATGCATTGACCCAGGTGCCCTGACTAGAAGGAAAGCCTGCCTCTGATGTGGCCCAATGGCTACATCAACATTTGTTGCACATGGGGCAAAAGACAATGTGGGTTGTAGCCTGTCGGTGGGGCTTGCCATGGACCTTAGAAGAAGTCAGCCATGCCCAGAAGGAGTGCCCTGCACATTGTGCAGACCAGCACACCACCAAGAGGGGACTAGAGCATCTCTTTGCAGTCTATGGCTGGTCACTGGTGATTGAGAGCGATGAAGGCACCCACTTTACTGGACATGTGTTGCAAGGATGGGTGCAGCAATTAGGAATAAAATGGATGTGGCCCTGGACATTTCAACACATGGACTGGCAATGGCTGGCTCTTCTGGCACCGTGGGGAAAAGGCCTGGAAGCTGGCCTCATGTGTAGGCCTGGAATAACAGCAAAGTGGCCCCGCAAAATCACGGTTATTTGCTTCTACAGTCCTTGTGTCCTGGAAGCGCCCCCTGGCTGCAGCTGCCACGTGATGGCTGGAACGGATGAGCTTTGGACTTAATCTGCATGGGACTGTGAACCTAGATGAATCCTCTGGCTTGAGATTTATCATGATTGTGTTGCTGTTGTCAAGAAAAAAATGCTTAAAGAGAGGCTTCACTTTGTCTAATGTTTGGTAAAAGTTTTGTGAGCAATCTAGCATGGTTGTTAGGAATGAGTAAACAAGTGTAGAAACATATTTTGTGCTTAGTGAGAGATTGTGCTGTAAAGTACATTTACTTAATCTGCATAGGCTGAATCTTCTGGCTTGAGGATTATCAAAATTTTATTGCTGTTGCTATTGTATGTTATTAGATTGGTCGAAGAGGGGGAGTAAGTAAATTGTAAGGTGAGATTTCTGGAGGGGTGGCTTGTGGGTAAAATTGTAACATTTCCAGAATATCTCACCTGGCTTTAGTACATCTGCATATCAATAGGTGTTTAGAGGTAGAAAGAACTTTGGCTTTAGTGCATTTGCATCATGCCTCACAGGAGAGAAGTTCATCTCCATATCAATGGGTAATTACCTGGCAAAGAAGGCTTATCTGTACCCCAGATGTGAGGGGAAGGCCAGTTTTGCTTCTGCTGGAGCAGGAAAGACAGAAGGGCCTGGACTGCAGTTTGTAAGCAATAAACAGATTTTAAACTTTATTTCTCCCTTTGACTGATTTCGGTTTTAGAGGTATTTTGCCCAGGGATTTCCTCTCCCCGGACTTACACTTAACATCTCTTTAGCAAACAGACAATAACTCAGCCCACCTTGGAGGAAGGGCAGGCAGTCTTGATTAATATGCTCCCAGACCAGGAGGCTGCTATCCTGGGAGGGAACCAGAGCAGTACATTTCTTGTGTTAAGCTAATTTTGCAGAACTACTTAGAAGATTGATAAGAAGAGACTTAATGTCTCATCAAAGATAAACATCTTGAGACCACTTAACAAGTCCACACCCCTAGCCCTCTGTCACATTCCTGAAAAATCCTTAAAAGGGGGAACCCCCAACCTTTCAAGTGTGCACTTTGTAAGTGCATAACTTTGACATTTTCCCATCTTTCAGTGTTCCTCTCTCTGAGGTTGCTCGCACTTTCTAAGTGCATAGACTTACTCTCTTTCAATAAAACTTAGACCTTTCAAGGCACCTCTCCTTCCTGAGGTTGCCTGTTACACTTTTTCCCTCTTTAAGTAACTTTAAGTAAAACTTTTACTCTGTTTCACTACTGTGTCTCTGCCCTTCAATTCTTTGTTGTGGCGGGGACAAGAACCGAGGAAAATACACAGTGCTCCCCCACAACATGCCCACTCACATCAATCCTTCTGGAAGACATGACAGAGGGGTGTTTCTCTAGCCCTCACAGTCCCTTCCCTTCCTCAAACTTCCCAGTCCGTGTAAGTTCTTGTGGATAAAGTGAAGGTTCCTGTGGCCAGGATTCTCACCTGGCCCTGGTCGGCTTGCCCACTGCACACGTGTGGGCAATACGTTGCTATTGACTCTATATAGAGAGCTCTGCCCAGTGCTCTGGGTGACATGGTGGCACAGCCGCACAGCTGCACAGCTGCAGGAGAGCAGAGACTGGAGTGGTTGCAATGCTGAGGACAGAGACCGAGATGGCTGCGGGGGCAGAGAGGCCCAGAGGCAGGTAGGAGCTTGCTGCGTGCAGACTCGCTCTGAGTGAATGGGATTCTAGTGACTGACCTGCCACCGTGGGAATAAAGTTGGGTATAATCCCTTTCACCCCAAGAACATTCCATTGTCATTCCTTGGTCTCACTGAATCCATAGTGAACTTGCCTGGGGCTGAAACCCATTGGTAAGACAACTGGAAAAAGTAGGCAGGATTCATTGTTGACAGAGGAACAGAAGAGGCTGCTCTCATGGGAGGAATGTTTCAGTGGGCTGCACATATGGATGGGAAGACATTTGAGTGTCCTCCAGTGGACGTGTGGTCCAAGGTGGCTTGCCTCCTAAAAGACTGGGCCCCACCCCAAGACTGGGAAGGGGTGGAGGCACACCTGCAGCAGTAAAGTTGACCCTCAGCAAAATAGGGAATTCCTTAGAGAAACAGAGTGCCTGTGAGGCCACAGGAACAGTGGGGAGTTTTCCTCTCACAATATTGAGAAAGGCCATAAGGGAGAAAGACGTCCTCCTGCAGGAAGCACGAGAAGAGGCAGCTCAAGAATGTGAGCTGTGAGGTGCCATTGAGGAGATAAAAAATTTGTTGATGAGTGAAATGGTGTCACTACGAGGTGCTGTGGAAATAATAAAGGATGTCGTGGTGGTCCGAGGGGAAGCAGTACAAGAAGGAGCAGTGGTCTGAGAGGAAGCGGCTGGAGAGGAAGTGACCTGAGAAGAAGCAGCCCGAGAGTGCAGGCTGCCAGTCACCCTTGGGCAGGTGAAGCATGTAGTGGTGCTGTCAGCCCCAGAAATGGAGGTGCAGAGGTTTGACTAACAGGTGGCGGTGGGGGTCCTGTCGGTGCCAGAGGCATCAGCCCCTCCTCAGTTGAAAGCCCACTCTGTTGAAAGTTGGTGTGAAGCCCAAAAGAAAATAAAAACTTGGCAACTGTGATTTCCTCCAGGAGAGGTGCAGCCCCCTCCCCAGATAGTGGAGCAGTCTATGATCTGCTCCTATACTCGGGCTGAAGCAATGAAAGCACAGAATGAAATACAGTCTGCTACTGGAAGGAGGAATTTAAAGGGCCCTGTGAAGGTCACAAGGACCTGGGTGTGGGTTGATTTGATAAAGGCAGGAGCTGACAGAAACTGGATGGAAAGTCAAATAGACTCTTGCTGGAGCTGTGGCAACAATTGAAACCAGAGCAGTGGTTCAGGCCGCTGAGGATGAAGCAGAAGCCAGAGACACAGCAACAATATTGGCCTGTGTGTCTGCAAGACTTTCTGCTGGAGAGGCTGGAGAGGGTGGGTACTGTAAGGCCCACCCGTGGTCCTTTTGGTTAACTCATTTGAGTAGAACTGGTTTGAATACAGCCAGGATGACCACTTGGTGGCAGTGGATTTCCTCAGGCTTGAGGGTTATTATAATTTGTTTTAATTTTTATTATTTGTATATTGTCATAGCCTATGTTTTATTATGATGTTATTATGGAATTTGGTTACAATTTTCTAGCTTCTTCGTACAGGGACCAATGCAGAAGATTGAGGGCACTTAGATTGGTAAGTGGGAATCCTGGAGGGTGGAGTGTGGATAAAGTGAAGGTTCCTGTGTCCAGGATTCCCACCTGGCCCTGGTCGGCGTGCCCACTGCACACGTATGGGCAATACTTTCCTATTGATTCTATGTAAAGAGCTCCACCCGGTGCTCTGGGCGACATGGTGGCATAGCCGCACAGCTGCATGGCTTCAGGAGAGCAGAGACTTGAGTGGTGGCAGCACCGAGGACAGAGACGGAGATGGCTGCTGGGGCAGAGAGGCCCAGAGGCAGAGACCGGCTTGCTGCCTGCAGACTCACTCTGTGTGGATGGAATTCTAGTGACTCACCTGCCACCATGGGAATAAAGCTGAGTATAAACCCTTTCACCCCAAGAACATTCCATTGTCATTCCTCAGTCTCACTGAATCCATAGTGAACTTATGCAGGGCTGAACCATTGGCAAGACAGTTCTCCCAATATGAAATATCTTCTTCCCATAGTACTTGCAGAGGCTCTGTTTTATGACTAAATCGTGATGGATACCCCATGCCTCCTGCTATTTCTCTACCATCTTGGCTGCTCCAAGTGGACACGGGGGTACCCCAAGGCGCAGTCTCCTCTTAAAGCTACAATGAGGCAGACCGTTTTCTGATCTTTCCTTTTTTTCCCCTCACTTACTGGGATTGTTATTTTAGCTACCTTCCCAGTGTGGGACCAGGGCTAAGGGTGGTGGGGGACTGGGTTCCTGAGACCCAGGCAATGTCTTCCTCCTATTCACATTCTCTCCAGGCCTTCCTACCTCTGTGGTTCTGCCTCCAGGATAGAACATGCTCTTCTAGTGGTATGGGCACTTTTCTGACCTCATTGCCTGAGTCTCATTTCATGACTGCTTAAAATAGTCGAGGCTCAGACCCCCAAGGTTTGCACTTGATTTGTAAAGAGTAGGTTCTAGAATTAAGAAACTCTTTCTCCTTTTTTCCCCTTCCCAAGTCTGTATACAGACTCAAAGCTAAACTATGACCTCTTTATTTCAGGTGGTGTCTGCATTCCTTTTAGTAATAAATGCCCTTGGTTCAGTGGGTCAAGGGATGGTGGGATGAAGGGACATAGAGCATCATGATTCATGGGGATGAAAAAATAGATGGATCTACTCGATAGTTTGGAAAACCTTATCCCTTTTATAGTCACAGGAGTCTCCAAGTTCCCAGTAACTTTGCTCACCACTTGGGTATTTGCTATTTCTGGAGAGTTCTGCAAGTTCTCCTGTTCAATATTACCTCCTTACATTGTTTACTTTTATTTATCTTGACCATATTTATCTTAGATCACAGAACTCCTCTGTTGACTTAATTAAGTTCTAAGTGGATATAGAAGCTCCTTGAATCATTGGGGAGTGAAATCCAAACTTTGGATCCAAATCAGGGGTGCTTGCAGGGAAATCCAAGAAGCCAGTGAGGAAAAGGGAGACCTGGGTTCCAGTCCTGAATCTGTCTGAGCCTAAAGTCCCTGAGTGGAAAATGGGGAAAATAGTGCCCCCAATATAGGTTGTTGGGAGGATTAAACAAGATAGTGGGTGAATAGTGAAGCTTCACTGTGGAATATACTCTGACTCTGCTGTTTATTCTTAGGTCCTGAACTTCCCTTCCCCTGTGTCCTTTGTGCTCCAGTCACAATGGCCTCCTTTTGACTCAGCCTATTTCCGTCCTCAGAGCCCTGTCACCTGTCCTGCTAGTTCCTCTGCACTGTTATTCCTTCTGTCCTCTCTTCCCATGGCTAGATTCTCATCCTGCAGGTCTTAGATCACATGTTACCTCTTTAGGGAAGTCTTCCTTGAGTGCCCTAAAATTATTTATCACAGTACCTCATTTGGTTTCTTCATAGCATCTATCATAATCTGTAATTATTTCAACCAATTAAAAAATGCTTTTGTATCCCCTCCACCAGAGGGCAAAAGTCCCTGTTGTTTTGTTCCCTATATTATCCCAGTACCTAGAGCAGTGTTGGCACATAGTAGGTGCTTAATATGTATTGGTGGCAGAGTGATCTTCACTTCCCCTTTTCATTTTATTCTTAAATGAATTTTGCAGGCAGCTGAATGGACCACCTGATTGACCCATCTTGGGAATCATTTCTGGGGCTAAGTCTCCTTCTCACTCTTCAGAAGCAGTTGGGGTTGGATTCTCCAACATGTAATGCCTGAGCCTGCATGAGACCCACATTGCCAAGACTAGCCCTAGAAGTCTGCTTTCTTACTAGTAAGCAGCTCTCCCTGGTTCTGGAGGGGGAAATTCAGGGAGAAGGAACTAGTCTTCACTGAGAACTTGCTATATGATGGCTCTATGAACTTGGGCAAATTTTTTAATGTCTGTGGGCTGCAGTTTTCCCATCTCTAAAATGGGATTAACAGTGATACAGAATTTCTCAAGCTCAGTACTATTGACATTTTGGGCTAGATAATTCCTTTGTGGGTGGTGTGTGCGTCCTGTGCACTGTAGAGTGTTCAGCAGCATCCACCTACTGGATGCCAGTCATGACAATCAAGAATCTCCAGGTACTGCCAAATGTCCCCAGAGAGTAAAACCACACCCACCCTCCTGCTCCCATTGAGAATATTCCCATAAGTATCTGCCTTATAGGATTGTTTGGTAGATTAAATGTATAGTCTTGTTAAGGGCTTACTAATATTCCTGGCATAGAGTAAGGATTTAATCCATATTTAAAGTCTATTATTGTTATTGTAAACATCATTATACTGAAGGCCATAAGGAGTTTCAGGGAAGAGGTGCATATAGGGAGGCGGGCAGACCCAGGCAAATCCACTCCTGTGCCAACAGTGTGCTGGAGCCATCTAGTCCTGCTTCCAAGCACTGATTGTTAAGTTTTTCAGGAAATTTACAAACCAGTAGTTAAAGGTAGCCATCCTTGAAATTGGCAATAGTAGGAGTATTTACACCAGGGGAATTGGCACATGCTGCGTAGTGTAGCTTCATTTTCAGGGAGCCACATGGCTACCACGGTGCTTCTTTATTAATACGTTAAATGACAAGATCTTGTGGTGGTGGTGCTGGGCAGTCCTGTCTGGGAGGTCTGCCCTGCTGGCTAGGTGTGAACTTGACCCAGGAGTGGGCTCTTGACTCTGACTGGGAAAGAATTTGAAAACAGGTCAAACAAGTGCCAGCAAAAAGGAATTCACTGAAGCAATGTAGTAACAAGTGTCAGTGTTGCATAGGGCCAGGAAAAGTGGCTCTTTTATTTGTGCAGCCATTCAGGTGGTAGCAAGCAAGGATGAACAGAGGGAGAAAAGGAAGGTTCACTAAACTCCTCCTTGGCTTAGGGAAAATATTTTCCCAACTCCAAAAGCCAGGGTCACGAGGTTTCCAATGTCTTCTTGAATCCGCACAGTGTGAGAACTATGTTCCTACAACCTCAGGATCTGGGGGATTTGGGGAGCACTGGATAGAGTGAGTTTACGTTCTGAGAACCCTCCAAAGCAAAGGAAAGGATGTTTGGGCAGCCTGCTAAAGAACGTGATTGAATGACCAAAAATTAGTCACTCAGGCAACGGGGAAAGGGCAAGCCCCTCCCTACTCAGAGGTCCGTGCACCTACTTCCCTACGGGTCTGAAATAAAACAGGGAGAGAGAAAAGGATTATGGTTAAGACTAGAAAGCCGAATGAAATGGCAAAGTGACAAAGACACTGACCACTGGTGGTGGATGTCAGTGGGTTCTTGTCTTTGTCATGAAAAAGAATTCAGAGACAAAGCACAGTAGGCTTAAACAGCAAGAAAGCTTTATTTAAAGCTAAGTACCCACTCAGAGATGTGGAATTTAGACAACCTCAGAGAAGAGGCACCAAACAGGTTTTATTTAAAGGGACAGTATGCACTCAAACAGGAGTGCAGGTGACCTCAGAGGAGGTGCTCTTAAGGGTTTAGCGCTTGGGGTTCTATAGGGCCTTTTGGATAGGGGTCATATGAGGCATGATGTATACAGGTGATTCATAATCTCTTTGAAATTTTGTCTTAAGAAAAGTGTTGTTCAGGTGACTGTGTTGATGGGGGTCTGGCATCCATGTAGGTTGTTTTACACTCCAGAGCTCTGTCTTCCATTCTGGTTACAATGTTACTTAATTGATGAAGGCAACTGGAAGAAGGGAGAACAGCCTAACGGTTAAGTTAAAAAATAAACTAGGACTTTGTTGGCAGGTTAAGTAGTTTTTACAATGGCATGACCCTTGTCCCATGTCCCTGCTCTGTCTCAGTAGGTCTAATAACAACTGATATTTTCACATGGTGACAAACATAAGTGACATTTGGAGATATCAGCAACAACTGTAATGTGTTCGGAGAATATTTGTGATTTTCTGTTGGTGACAAACCACAGGTGCTGGTTTGCTGCCCACACTGGTATTGCAAGGAAATGCTAAATTTCAGCTAGAAGTAGGCGCAAGTGAAGATGTAAACTTTTTTCATCCACGGACCCTCTGAATTTTATCCATGGACCTCAGTTAAGAACTCCTGCTCTAGAGGATACACTCAGTGGTTAAGTGTAAATGAACCTGGGCCTTAGAGTCAGACAGAACTGAGCTTGCCTCCCCTCTGCTCATTGCTTAGCTGGGCAGGTTGCAGTTTCCTTAATCTCTAAGTGGGAATCCAAACTTCCCAGTTTGAGGCAATTAAATAGAAGGATGTAGTTACAGTGCTTTAAGAGGGGCCTGGCACCCAGTGTGTGTGTGTTTTGTGGGGAGGGACTTTCTTACAGGTCTCCCACACCCCTGCATGTCTGCAGAGATCTCTGAATGTGAGTGGCCGAGGTGGTGACAGATCTCCCCCCAGATGGCGCTCCTGGTTTGTCTTTGTTTTTTGTCTCTGTCGGGTGGAAATAATTTGCGATGCGTACACCAGGCTGAACAAGTAGCATTACGACTCCGTTTTCATAGATTGTGTAGTGGATTTCACATATTTTCATGCATGCTTTTACACCATGTTTCAAACTGTTAGAAAAAAAAATTTTTTTTTTCCTCTTTCTTTGGGACACTAGGACATGTGTCCCGGTGGGGAGGGGACGTCCCGTTTCCCTCTCTCCTCCCCTCCTTGCCTTTCCCAGGGCGCAGTGAGGGAAGAGCCACGCTGTCTCCCTTCCTTAGCCTGGAAGCTTTCTTATTCCTCACACAGGACCGTTTTTTCAGCTCATTAGGACACAGAGCCAAGATAAAGGAGGGCAGAGCCGTTAGGTAGCAATTTATATGTAAATGTAGAAGTTACCAAAGAGAGAAAGAGAGCGGCTACCATTTCTTTAGGAAGCTCTCACACCAGGACCCTTCTGGAAAGGAAGCAAGCAAGCCCCTCCTCCCCACCGCCACACTGCCAGGCTCAGGGTGGGCCTCCCTGTCCTCACTCCGCCCCCCACCCCGACCCCTGGAGACTGAGGCCGAGGTCAGACAGTGAGCGACAAGCAGGGACAGCACTTAAAGACATGGAGGACCCCAAAGGCCTCACAACCACTTTATGGGGTACCACGAAGAGGAGAGGCCCCTCTGACCAGCCTGCAGCCTGCACTGTCTCCCTTCTTCTTACTTGTGTTCATTCAGCCTATTCAGGCTCACCTTTTTAGCTTGGGAGCTTGGAGCTGAAGGGAAAGTGTCTTGTACACTCCATTCATAAGATTTAATTAAACAGTTACTGTGCCCAGCGCTGTGTAGTGTGTACTGTGCCCAGTGTCTGTGTAGACGACAGCCACTAGCAAAGGAACCCTCTGGGCTTGATCCCCAGCCCCGATATTGAGATGTCAGGAATTAAAATGAACACCAAGAAGGTCAGGGAGGACCCTTCCCCTCAAAGCTAAAGAAAAGCAGGCTTCATCTCAATCCAGGCTTTTCTTCTTTGCGGTCACCCTCCACCAGCCCACTGCCCAGCCTCTTAAAGGTGGTGGAGTCAGAGGGACGAGTGGGAAAGGACAGGCTGCCACCCTCAGAGAAGCAACCTCTGCTTTCTTCTTTAGCCACTGGCAAGTAGTTTTCCAAGGAGGGAAAGACATCCTCACCTCTGCCAAGTGTTCCAGGTCAATCTATGCCACATCCTAGCTCAGTACCCTGTACACTGAGCCTGGCCCACAGCAATATTCCCCCTTAGGTATGGGGTGAAGAGTGAGACAAGGAACTGGAGGTGATGTGTGTTGGGGGAGGCTGAGCATATCCTTAAGCCAATATATCATGACAATATATCATGCGTTTGCTCTTGATTTTAAGAGCAATGGGAAACCCTCACAGAATCTGAAGCAGGAAAGTGGTATGGTCAGATTTACTGCTTAGAAAGATCTCCTGGCTTCTGTGGGGGATGAGTGTGAGGCAGTGGACAGAAAGATGAGTTAACAAGCTGTTTCAGCCGTTTAGAAGAGAGAGATGGTGCTTGAACCAAGGCTGTGGAGGGGCAGACAAGAGGATGGATTTGAAAGAGGAGCAGGAGGTAGACTTGACAGCACTTGGTGACTGATTGGGTGTGGGTGTGAGAGACAGTGAGTAATGACATGAAGTCTATGGCTTGAACAACTGGATGGGCAGTGATGCCTGCAGTTTCCTGAGATTGGATTGCAGGAGTAGAAGCAGTAGGTTTGGGGAAATGTTGATGGGGTGCATTTTGGCCATGCTGAATCTGATAACCCTGTGGGACACCCAAATAGTGATGTCTGGTCAGACATCAAGAAAGATGCTTGGGAGACACTAGCATGTAGATGGTAATTAACTGAGAAAAGGAAAGGGTCACAGACAAAACCCAGAGGAAGGTGATGGGAAGGATGGGAAGACGAAGATGATTTCACCAAGTGCCTAAGAAGTAATGGCCAGAGAGGCAAGAGTAGGGAGGAGGGTGTCATGGAAGCTGATGGAAAGAGCATTTCAAGGACACAGGGTCAGCAATGTGAAATGCTTGCAGGGAGGTCAAAGGGGGTAAGTCCTGGCAAGAGCAGGGGTTGGTGGGGATGAGGAGGAAACAGTGTAGACAAGTCCTTCCTCCTCCCTCCCTTTCCTCAGAGCCCTTCCTTGCTTCCTTCCAACCAAAAGAAGGAAATAAGAGTGCCCTGGAATCTTACCACCCTGAAATAACCATTGTTGTTAACACGCTGGTGCCCAGCCTTCTACACATTTCTTTTGGTACCTCACACTATAAAATAGGGAAACTTTAACTTAAATAGGATCATATACATGTTTTTTTCATTACAGACTTTCCCCCTTCTCCCACCTCAACATTCAATCCCTTATCTTAGCCTCTCCCCATAAACTGTGCTAACAATTTAACATATGATCTTCCATATTTTACTCTTTACAGACACAATCGCATACAGAGTGTGTGTGTGTGTGATTTTTTTCTTTTTTAAATAGGATCATATTCACCTTTGCTTTTCTCCCTTGACAATATCTCAGTGAAATCCCTTTACACTATCTAGAGGAGCTGTGATTCACTTCTTTAAACGGCCACGTAATAGTCCACGCTGTGGACGTGCCTCACTTTATTTAGGTGAACCCCTCCTGATGGATATTCACTTTGCTTCTGGTTCTTGGTCACTAGGAACAACATTGCAATAAACATTCTTATACATATGGTCCTATAGACTTGTACTTTTATTTCTATGAGATAGATTCCCAGGAGTGAAATTGCTGGGTTGATGAGTATACTGATTCTTCCCTAAAGTTTTATTATAGAAAATTCAAATATGTGGATAAATTGAAAGAATTAGAAATTCAGTACTAATATACCCCTCACCCATATTTACAATGCATCTTTTGCTATATCTACCTATTATGTCATTTATCACCATCTTATTTTCTGTGTATTTCAAAGGAATTGTAGAAATCTATATGCTTTACTTCTAAACATGTTAGCATACAGATTATTAATTTTAGCTCAATATTTATTTTTAGATTTTTTTCAGATATAACTTATATAAAGTAGATTGCACAATTCTTTTTTTTGTATTAAGGTATCATTGATATACAATCTTATGAAGGTTTCACATGAGCAACATTGTGGTTACTAGATTCACCCATATTATCAAGTCCTCCCCACAAGCCCCATTACAGTCACTGTCCATCAGTGTAGTAAGATGCTATAGAGTCACTACTTGTCTTCTCTGTGCTACACTGCCTTCCCTGTGCCCTCCCACATTATGTGCTAATCATAATATCCCTTAATCACCTTCTCCCTCCCTTCTCGCCTGCCCTCCTCACCCCTTTCCCTTTGGTGACCACTAGTCCCTTCTTGGAGTCTGTGAGTCTGCTGCTGTTTTGTTCCTTCAGTTTTTGCTTTGTTGTTATACTCCACAAGTGAGTGAAATCATTTGGTATTTGTTTTTCTCTGCCTGGCTTATTTCACTGAGCATAGTACCCTCTAGCTTCATCCATGTTGCAAATGGTAGGATTTGTTTTCTTCTTATGAATAAATAATATTCCATTGTGTAAATGTACTACATCTTCTTTGTCCATTCATCTATTGATGGACACTTAGGTTGCTTCCATATCTTGGCTATTGTAAATAGTGCTGTGATAAACATAGGGGTGATATGTCTTTTTGAATCTGGGATCTTGTTTTCTTTGGGTAAGTTCCTAGAAGTGGAATTCCTGGATCAAATGGTATTTCTATTTTTAGTTTTTTGAGGAACCTCCATATTGCTTTCCACAATAGTTGAACTAATTTGCATTCCCACCAACAGTGTAGGAAGGTTCCTCTTTCTCCACATTCTTGCCAGCATTTGTTGTTGCTTGTCTTTTGGATGTTGGCCTTCCTAACTGGTGTGAGATATCTCATTGTGATTTTAATTTGCATTTCCCTGATGATTAGCGATGTGGAGAATATTTTCATGTGCCTCTTGGCCATCTGAATTTCTTCTTTGGAGACGTATATGTTCAGATCCTCTGCCCATTTTTTAATCAGGTTTTTTGCTTTTTGGGTGTTGTGGCGTGTGAGTTCTTTATATATTTTTGAAGTTAACCCCTTATAGGATATGTCATTCATGAATATATTCTCCCATACTGTCAGATGCCTATTTGTTCTACTGATTGTGTCCTTTGCTGTACAGAAACCTTTTAGTTTGAAGCTTTTTGTTTTCCTTGGTATAGGAGATATGTTCAGGAAAAAGTTGCTCATGTTTAAACTCAAGAGATTTCTGCCTATGTTTTCTTCTAAGAGTTTTTTGGTTTCATGACTTACATTCAGGTCTTTGATCCATTTTGAGTTTATTTTTGTGTATGGAGTTGGACAGTAATTGAGTTTCATTCTTGCATGTAGCTATGCAGTTTTGCCAACACCAGTTGTTGAAGAGGCTGTCGTTTCCCCATTGTATGTCCATGGCTCCTTTGTCATATATTAATTGGCCATATATGTATGGGTTTATCTCTGGACTCTCTATTCTGTTCCATTGATATATGGGTCTGTTCTTGTGCCAGTCCCAAATTGTCTTGATTACTGTGGCTTTGTAGTAGAGCTTAAAGTTGGGGAGCGTAATGCTTCCCACTTTATTCTTCCTTCTCAGGATTGCTATGGCTATTCGGAGTCTTCTGTGGTTCCATATGAATTTTAGAACTATTTGTTCTAGTTCACTGAAGAATACTGTTGGTATTTTGATAGGGATTGGATCCAATCTGTAGATTGCTTTAGGCCAGATGACCATTTTTACAATATTAATTCTTCCTATCCATGAGCATGGGATGTATTTCCATTTATTAGTGTCTTCTTTAATTTATCTCATGAGTGTCTTGTAGTTTTCAGGGCATAGGTCTTTCACCTCCTTGGTTAGGTTTATTCCTAGGTATTTTATTCTTTTTGATGCAACTGTGAATGGAATTGTTTCCCTGATTTCTCTTTCTGCTAGTTCATCACTAGTATATAGTAATGCAACAGACTTCTGTGTATTAATTTTGTATCCTGCCACTTCGCTGAATTCAGCTATTAGTTCTAGTAGTTTTGGAGTGGGTTATTTAGGGTTTTTTATGTACAACATCATATCATCTGCAAATAGTGACAGTTCAACTTCTTCCTTACCAATCTGGATGCCTTTTATTTCTTTGTATTGTCTGATTCCTGTGGCTAGGATCTCCAGTACTATGTTGAATAAAAGTGGGGGGAGTGGACATCCTTGTTCTGTTCCTGAACTTAGAGGAAAATCTTTCAGCTTTTTGCTGTTAAGTATGATGTTGGCTGTGGGTTTATCATATATGGCCTTTATTATGTTGAGGTACTTGCCTTCTTTGCCCATTTTGTTGAGAGTTTTTATCATGAATCAATGTTGAATTTTGTCAAATGCTTTTTCAGCATCAATGGAGATGATCATGTGATGTTTGTTCTTTTTGTTGATGTGGTAGATGATGTTGATGGATTTTTTAACATTGTACCATCCTTGCATCCCTGGAATAAATCCCACTTGATCATGATGTATGATCTTTTTGATGTATTTTTGAATCCAGTTTGCTAATATTTTGTTGAGTATTTTTGCTTCTATGTTCATCAAGGATATTGGTCTGTAATTTTCCTTTTTTGTGGTATCTT
This sequence comes from Manis pentadactyla, assembly GCF_030020395.1. Taxonomy (NCBI): domain Eukaryota; kingdom Metazoa; phylum Chordata; class Mammalia; order Pholidota; family Manidae; genus Manis; species Manis pentadactyla. Next base: position 163,216,812 of record NC_080023.1, on the reverse strand, counting down.
TGCCTGTTTTTGGTATTAGGGTGATGGTGGCCTCATAGAATGAGTTTGGAAGTATTCCCTTCTCTTCTACTTTTTGGAAAACTTTAAGGAGGATGGGTATTAGGTCTTCACAAATTTTTAATAAAATTCAGCAGTGAAGCTATCTGGTCTGAGGGTTTTGTTCCTAGGTAGTTTTTTGATAACCAGTTCAATTTCATTGCTGGTAATTGGTCTGTTTAGATTTTCTGTTTCTTCCTGGGTCAGTCTTGGAAGGTTGTATTTTTCTATAAAGTTGTCCGTTTCTTCTAGTTATTCAATTTGCTAGCATATAATTTTTCATACTATTCTCTAATAATTATTTGTATTTCTGTGGTGTCCATAGTGATTTTTCCTTTCTCATTTCCAATTCTGTTTATGTGTGTAGACTCTTTTTTTCTGATAAGTCTGGCTAAGGGTTTATCTATTTTGTTTATTTTCTCAAAGAACCAACTCTTGGTTTCATTAATTTTCCCTATTGTTTTATTCTTCTCAATTTTATTTATTTCTTCTCTGATCTTTATTATGTCTCTCCTACTGACTTTGAGCCTCATTTGTTCTTCTTTTTCTAGTTTCATGAATTTTAAGCTTAGACTGTTCATTTGAGATTCTTCTTCTTTCTTGAAATAGGCCTGTATTGCTATATACTTTCCTCTTAGAACTGCCTTTGCTGTGTTCCACAGAAGTTGGGGTGTTGAGCTATTATTTTCATTTGTCTCCATATATTGCTTGATATCTGTTTTAATTTGGTCATTGACACATTGATTATTTTGGAGCATGGTTTTAGCCTCCATGTGTTTGTGGGCTTTTTTGTTTTCTTTGCACAATTTATCTCTAGTTTCATATCTGTGTGGTCTGAGAAGTTGGTTTGTAGAATTTCAATCTTTTTGAACTTTCTGAGTCTCTTTTTGTGGCCTAGTATGTGATCTGTTCTGGAAAATGTTCCATGTGCACTTGAGAAGAATGTGTATCCTGTTGCTTTGGATGGAGTATTCTGTAGATGTGTGTTAGGTCCATGTGTTGTTTGGTGCCTCTGTCTCCTTACTTATTTTCTGACTGATCTGTTTTTTGAAGTCTCCTAAAATGAATGCATTGCACTTTATTTCCCCCTTTAATTCTATTAGTATTTGTTGCACATATTTGGGTGCTCCTTTGTTGGGTGCATAGATATTTATAATGGTTATATATTGATAGACTGACCCCTCTATCATTATGTAATGTCTTTCTTTGTCTCTTGTTACTTTCTTTGTTTTGAAGTCTGTTTTGTCTGATACAAGTACTGCAAGTCCTGCTTTTTTCTCCCCATTGTTTGCATGAAATATCTTTTTCCATCCCTCACTTTTAGTCTGTGTATGTCTTTGGGTTTCAAGTGAGTCTCTTTTAGGCAGCATATAAATGGGTCTTGCTTTTTTATCCATTCTGTAACTCTATGTCTGTTGATAGGTGCATTCAGTCCATTTACATTTAGGGTGATTATTGATAGATATATACTTATTGCCATGCAGGCTTTGGATTCGTGTTTTCCAAAGGTTCAAAGGCACTTCTTTACTAACTAACAGTCTAACTTAACTCACTTTTTATGCTATTACAAACACAATCTAAAGATTCTTTTTTTTTACTCCCTTTTTCTTCCTCCTCCACTCTGTATATATTAGGTGTCATATTCTGCACTCTTTGTGTACTGCTTGACTGACTTTGTGGTTAGTTGATTTAATTTTGCATTTGCATAGTAATTAATTGGTCTCCTTCCTTTACTGTGGTTTTATTTTCTCTGGTGACAGTTATTTAGCCTTAGGGGCACTTCCATCTAAAGCAGTCCCTTTAAAATACACTGTAGAGATGGTTTATGGATGGTAAGTTCTGTCAACTTTTGCTTATTTGCAAATTATTTAATCCCTGTTTCAAATTTAAATGATAATCTTGCTGGGTAGAGTATTCTTGGTTTGAGGCCCTCCTGTTTCCTTGCATTAAATAAATCATGCCACTCCCTTCTAGTCTGTAAGGTTTCTGCTGAGAAGTCTGATGATAGCCTGATGGGTTTTCCTTTGTATGTGATCTTGTTTCTTTCTCTGGCTGCTTTTAATGCTCTGTCCTCATCCTTGATCAATTATTATATGTCTTGGTATTGTCTTCCTTGGGTTCCTTGTTTTGGGAGATCTGTGCACCTCCATGGCCTACACACTATTTCCTTCCCCATATTTGGGAATTTTTCAGCAATTGTTTCCTCACAGACACTTTCCCTTTT